>NC_080021.1:203546654-204171654 GCF_030020395.1 Manis pentadactyla | reverse complement strand
CTCTTCCTTCCCATCCTAACTGCTTTGGGAAGAACCAAGCTCACAAGGTGTCCCTTCTAGGTGGCATCCCTGGTGTTTGCATCTTTGCTCCCAATTCTGAGTCTCTGTGTCCCCAACTCATGAAGCCAGACTCCATTTCATCACTACTCTATCTGGGTCTAAAAATACCTTAGCAAAACAGAGCCACGAAGAGGTAAGGGCTGTGCTCAGGTGTATGTGTGTGTGCACATGGCTATGAGCCCAGGTGTGACCCTACTGTACAACTGCCACCAGGAGCACACTGTTACCTTCCTATCAGCAGGAGGCACAGAGGGCACACAACCAAAGGAGACTCCCTCTGTGTTTCTGAGCCTTAGGAGATTGGCCCGTGGGCTCTGATCTTTATGTCCTTTCTCATATCATATGTAAACAGACTGACAAAGGAAACCACATGGCCCTTCCTTAGAATGGAAGAACCTGGCTGGTAAAGGAGTCACTGGGAAAGAAGAGGAGGAAAAAGAAAGCAAAAAATAAATGGAAAATGAGTTCCTTTTTTTTATTTGACCCCTGAAAAAAGTCTCCACTCATCACTAGTTTCTCTCCTTCATGCACCCTTCCGTGCAGCCACACCCATGCATGCATCCTGCTGTCTATCCATCCCTTTTATATTCAACCCTTTTTGCTGTGTGCCTACTATGTGTCACACATTGTGTGAAAAGGAAATGGATATAATAGTGTGCCGATATAGACAGAGGTACTCGTCCAGACCTTACACATCAGTGAGGAGGCAGGCTTTAATCAAATAATCACACCTCTAATTGGCCAATTTCAACTCTGTAAAGAGCTATGGTGGAAAAGAACACGATGCTGTTGGGGACTAGGAGGATTTGACCTAATCAGGGGGCTCGGTGGCCGGGTCCCTGAGGAAAGGACCTGGCGGCCCAGATCACGAGTCAGAGCTAATTAGATGAGGGTAGAGAAGGGAGACTTTCTGGAGGGACTAGCATGTGAAAAGCCCTGCTACTTAAAGATTTCTCCTGTCCCTGGCATTTCTCACACTGCTTCCGCTGCTAATAATGTGCTTGGGCAAGCAATTCATCCACCAGGATTTAGCTCAAACATTGCGCCTCCGAAATGCTTTCCCTAAGACCCTAATACAGGATGTTCTATGCTTCTATAGCTTTTTGAACTTATTTTGGTTATCGCCCTTGGTACATCTTTCAGAATTCTCTCCTTAGTTGTCTATCTTCTTTACTATACCGTGAGCTCTTTACGGACAGGAATATGTGCTGTCCATTTTTGTATCCTAGAATTCCTAGCAAAATGCCTGGCATTTTGAGCAAAGCCTTATCAAATGTAAATGCCTGTTGCTTAAATGTTTATTTAGTAAAATGAAGGATGCACGTGTGGATAGATGACAGGCAAAAAGATACCACAAATGCTCGGGAAGAGCTTAGTTACTGTTTACACTGGAGGAAGGTCATTGCATTTCCAGAGCCTACTGGGCACATAAGAGGCACTGGGTGAGGCTTTGATGAGCAAGTGAGTGAATGACCTCTTTGGACACAGGCTGGGGCAGAGGGAAGGTGGCTCAAGGGTCCCAAAACCCTTTCTCAATGTCAGCTACCTCTAGACCTTCCGTGTTGGTGCCTCTTTTCTGTACTCAGCATGTGTATCTCTTCTCGGCATACTTTTCAGCCCCAGACAAGAGACAAACTAACAGCTCTAAGCTAAAGAGGGACGGAGACGAGGAACACCTGCAAGGGCAAAGCTGATAAGCATCACTGGGGAGACTCAGAGCCTGACAGGTGAGGGTCTCTTAGGCCCCGGCGCTGAGGCAGAGGAGGGATCGAATTCCGCTGTCACACTGGTTGCCCAGATTGCCCAGACCGCCGACTCAGCAGAACGAGTGCCCAGGTAACTCAAGCTTCCTTTCTCCTGCAGTGCCAGACTGATCCAGAGAGACGGACAGGAAGCAACAGCCTTGGCCCTGCTGGGCGGATCCTGGCTGAATCTGGGGGGCACGGGTGTCCTTAGAGACTACAGTGTTGAGGGACCTGGAAAGATGCCACAGAAGGTCCCTAACCAAGACACAGAAAGAAATGTGTGACCCAGGGACTTTCTCGTGACACTTAGAGCTCAGGGGGTGGCTCATGGGCAGGAGGTAGCCTAGAGGAGGAGAAAAAGCGCCATTCTGGAAGTCAGGAGAGCTGGGTTCATGCTTCGGCTCTGTGTCTGTGAGGCTGTGCAGCCTTGGGCCAGCCCGTGCCCTCTCTGACCCTCATTTTCCACTCTGTACTACAGAGTAGATTCACACTGGTTTTGGCATGCCATCAAACTTCAGTCCTGGCCACTGTCTAGGTTCTGGTATCCTCATCTTTAGGTCAGGTTTAGATATCTAGAAGAGCATTTCTAGTTCTAACATTTTAAGAATTTCATCAAATACAAAGTTTTCTAGAGTCCTTTTCACCTGCATTTTCCTGAATGGGCTCTGGCGGGACCACAGAGATTTGGATACCCACATGGTGGGATTTGGGGCCTCTTTTTGCTGCCAACCGAGAACCATGAGGAACATAGGGATGTGTGGAAATGTCTCAGTTCCATGGGCAGCCTCCCCTGGAGACCACAGATGACACCCCCACACACCTCCCCAGACTTGTCCCTGATACACAGAGCTAGCTCTCCCTGTGCCAAGTTCCAGGGGACGCTCAACTGCGAGGTCAGAATGGACGGGCCAGAGAGGACCTTCCACTTTTAGCTCAGTGGCTGGGTCTGAGCCGTCCATGTTACTTCTGGGGTTGAGGAGTAAGCAAATGACAAATGCACAGCAGAAGGAAATTATCTGCAAGTAATGGCCATCAGTAAAGTGGGAAAGGAAAGGAAAAAAATGCCTCATGTGGCTCTACACGGTTAAATGTGATAATGTTGGTGAAGTGTCTGGCATAGTAAAGGTGCTTTAATCAGATGCAATATTATGTTGAACACAGGCTTAGGAGGCAGAAAAACCTGGCTTGGATTCCCAACTCTGTTACCCATTACAAGTATTTTTGAGTACGTTTGTTCCTCTATGCCTCAATTCCACCATCTGTCAAATGGGGTTGTTGATTCCTGTCCACGTCTAAGGGGATATGTACAACACTTAGTAGGTACAGCAAGTGATAGCCATGACTAGGAAAGCAATATTGCTCTAACAGCAGGATCATTTCCAGGGACTCACCTCACAGCCTTTGACACAGTGGATCAGAGCAGGGTGAGGGTACCACTTGAGACCAGCCGTGCAGACAACTCTCTACAGAGAGAGGGAGAGAGAGGTCAGATGGGTTTGGGGCTGGAGGGAGCTATGTTTTTGTTGGTCCCACATTCAACCACCCCTCTTCTTCGTGAATCTTCCAAGTCCTGACCTCACCCTGGTGTTTACGTGGATCATTTGCTTAGGTACTTGCAATGACAGGCGCCATAAGATTAAAATAATACCTGTGTTCACTGTAGGTGTCATGACTCTGTACTTCCCTGGCAGGGATAAGGGCTGAAGAGAAGCAGAATTGGGGGATGGAGACATGATCAGAAAGGCCCGTCAGAGAACTTCTGGCTGATGCTTTTTTCCCCATGGATGGAGTTGGGGTAGTAAGTTGGGAGGAACGAGGAATGGTAGAACGTGCGTTCGTGTGTTGGTGTGTGTGTGTACGTGCATCTGTAGCAGGAAGATGGCAGAGTGGTAGGGAACGGGTTCCCCAAAGCAGGTGCCAAGGGCCGCTTTCCTCAGGATTGCTGTGGGGGCACATTAAAAAGGCAGATCCTTTGGCACCGTCTTGGATCTGATGACTCCAGATCTCCGAGATCAGGGCCTGGGAGTCTACATTTTAACAACAAGCCTCCCAGATGAGTCTGATAGACACTTCAGTTTGAGAGCAGTGGGCTGGAGGATGAATGAACTAACCTGTGGTTCAGCGCCTTTGGAGATGCAGAGAGCCCTTCCTGCCCCCACCTGCTGCCACGCCATATGGGCCGCACGCAGTGCCCCAGGCTGCCCACGCTTTCATGTCCCCACAACTTTGTTCTTGCTGTTCTCCTTCCCTGACGTGCCCTTTGCCGTTCTGTCACTGCGAGCAGCCTGAGTTCCCTTTTACATTTCTTCTCAGGACTTCCTCCGTGGGGCTTTTCCCAACCCCCTCAGGCACAGCTTATAGGCATGCATATATGCATTTATTTATAGCCTTCTTTCATGGTGATGATGATGACGGTGACTAAAATGCATCGGGTGCATTTGTGGTGCTAATTACTTTATGCATTATCTTATTTATTTCTTCCCACTGCGCAGTGAGGTGGGCATTAATCTCCTGTCATAAGGGAAATAAATTCCCCAAACTCTGTAGCTGTTAAGTAGAGAAGCCAGGATTTGAAACGACGCAATTGTTTGGGGAATGATTTAAGGCAGCTCATAACATAAAATCCAATATGATGATATTTTGGAAGTGGGTTAAAAAAAGAAAGATAAAATAGCATCAGGAACGGGGCTAACATAACAATCCTAGAAGCTCCCTTCTTTAGTCTGCCATAGCTTACTTTTCATGCCAAATTACAAAGATTTCCTTAAAAAATAAAAATAACCTGCAGGCAAATGCTTAGATTTGCAATAAGAGTTAACAGTGTTAGGGACCAGACATGGAAGTCTATATGATCAGGCCTTGCTCCCCTGGCTGAATGCCGGGTGATTTATTTTAATTCAGAAATGAACAGTCACATGGGCCAGAATGTGGCAAATTCATGTGACCCTGAAATTCATTCTCTCCCTGAAAACAGACCCATATGGGATACGGGAGGCTGGACTGTAATTAGGTTTCTTGGTGAGCTTGGAACAAAGGGAAACACGTGACTCCAAGATCTGGCTCTGCCTGAGTTGGGTGCTGTTCCTCTTTGCCCAACAGTGTCTCTGGTTCACTCTTGGATCTTCCATGCCTAGACTGGTGCTCAGCACGTGGAGGACATGCAGTAAATATTTATGTTATTTATGAATGGATCCATCTTGAGCTAGAGATGGTTCTATCAATGGACAATGCTTTCTTTACTTGTCTTCCTCTCTTCTAGAGTGTCAGAAGTCAGAAGAGCACTTACAATGTCTGGCACAATGTATAGTTTAGAGGACCACTTCAGTTAGATTGATAAATTAAAGGTAACGGATAAACAACTTAACTTGAAGATGCTGCCAGCCAGACTTGCAAGGTGAAGCCTACTGGCTGGCTCCCTACTCCCTGTGCTGACACTGTCCACCTTCTCCCCACACACATACACAAGGTGATACGTGGGGAAGACCCTGGGCATGGAGGTATAAGAGATGCGGTTGTCATTATGACTTGAAATTGCTTTGGAAATTTCCACTTTGAGGCTTGGTTCTCCCATCTGTGAAATGGGCACTGAAAACAAATGGTGGTGAAAATGCATTGAGATAAACTATGTGGAAATGGTCAGCTGAGGACCAACTCCTTAAGGTTCTTGTGGGAAGGGCCCAGGTTTTAGTTAGATGTCTCTGTCTCTCCCTAGGGTCAAAGCATGAAGAAAAGCAAATAAATACACGTTGACCAAGTGAAGGAATGTGAGGGGCTGCAGTGTTCTTCCCTTCCAGTTCAGCTACTTTCTTGCCCTCTTCTTCCCAGCTGTGGGGCCAGAGGTAGAGAGAATCACCTGCTTTCATTCTCCAGGAAACTTTGACTAGACTGTATTCTCTAGTTCTGAGAATCTGTCCCCAGTCAAAATGCAGGGATGGTGGAGGGGTATTTGGTAATGGTTCAAGTAGTAGAAAACAGCAGAGTTTGGGTCCACGAGGGAGTTGATGCCCATCTCTCCCCCTGTTTATTTGAGAGCTAATTTAATCCATCTGTAGGAGTCTCTTGGTGTAGCTGTGCGAGTTTCTGTCAGTTGAGGTTTACCTGACGTGAGTTCAGAAAAAGGACTTTTATACCATCTGCATGAGCCTATTTATCTTTCCAAGGCTTTTGGATTTTCCACTATTCCTCAGGGCTGCATGCCCCACCTGTCTCACCACAGGGCCTTTCTGTGTGTGAGGAGGACTGGGAAAGGGGACAAACAGCAGGACCTGAAGGAAAGGCTGGCTGTTTATACCCCAACATGGGAGGTTCCAGATGGGGCCCCTCAAAAGTTAGCCTTGCTCCCCTTGACACCCAGTCAGAGCTCTTTCAAACCAGGTTTTGTAAGATGGCTTTCATTTCCTGCCTTGGTGCACAGCAAGAATAGACCATCTTGTCTTCCTGGCTCAATGACCATCAGCATCAACACCACCACCATTGTTGTTTACTATCGTCAACAACACCATACCTATCACCATCACCACCATCACCTCCACTACCACCATCCACCTCCACACCACCATCATAGCCCTACCACCAACTCCATCACCATCATCCTTATCAATGCAAAACCCTTTATTAAGCCAATGTTATGGTCTAGGCCCTACGCTCAGAATGTTCATCTAGTTGATGAACCCACAAAAAATAGGTACTATTTTTGACTCTGGCTTACACAAGTGGATACTGAAGCCCAGAGAAGTTAAACAGCCTGCCCCAAATCATACACAGGCATTGACAGTCAGGAATTAAACCCACACATGTGTGACTTGCAGGTGTGTATTTTGAATGCCACATTGTCCTTCAAGTTCCCCTAGGCCCTGAAGCTACAAGGATAAAATAGCTTACTCTTCTGACCCACATTAATACCGAGGTTCAGAAAGGTGGAGAGTCTTTGAGACAAATGTAGGAGGGGGCAGTGTCTAAAAGACGGATCCCTGAGAAGGAGGATGGGCCCCGGGCAGAGCGGAAGATGTGCGAGAAAGCATCTTCAGAAAGCCTCCTCATCCTGAGGCTCTGATCTGACACCCTCCTGATATCTTGTAACATAAACTTGCTTTCCTCCTTGATTTTTCCCTTGACTTATAGGCCCTTCTGTGAGTAATTTACATAATTTAACCTATGTTTGCCTCCTGTTGTCAGCTGCTGAGCTTCTGGCTTTCTTCTGGGTGAGCTTTTTGAAAGCCTGGGTATTTTCCACCCTGTATTCCCTATGTTTGAAGAGGAAGTTCTATTTGGAGGTGGTGCATAATCAATGTTTTTGAATGAGTGTAATGAACAAATGACCAAATGGGTCAACATGAGTGTGTGTCCAGGAATGAATGAGAAATCAACACATTCTGGATGCATCTCTCCATCTGGGGCTCCCCCTCCAGGACACAGAGCATCGCCGTCTCTGCAGCGTTCACTCAGAACCATTCTGCATCCTCTGTGTTCGAGGGTTGCACATGTTTGTGCTCCATGATGTGTAGGGCAGTTGCTTTGCAAGATGGGATGCAGGAGGATTAGCCCTGGGTTTTAATTCTGATACAGTCACACTAGTTATGCAAACCGGGCAGTGACAATCTCTCAGAACCTCAGTTTCTTCACCGGAAATGGTGATCATATTTATGTCACTGGTGTGTGATGGAGACAAAATGAGGTGGCATATATGGGTCTGCCCCAAATCTCAGAGATACTCAGTAAATGGTGACTTCCTTTTCTTGCCTTCAGCCCCTTTCTCCCTCTCGTTCTTCTTCTTTTCCTCTCTTTCCTCCTTCCACCCTTCTTCCAGAGCCATTATAAAATCCAAGGTCCCCACTACCTAGAGGAATTATAAGCCTCTGAGGTTATGAGTTGCATTTTCTATGAGCAAGAGGAAGAACAGGGAAAACTGGAGCACTCTTGGGAGCTGGCAGGAAAGAGGCTGACACCCTGAATTCCAGATGCTCAGGGATGGAAGTGTTTATCTTATCCAAAGGTTGCAAACCAACAGCTTTCAGGCAATACAAGCCACAGAAACATTTGGTTTGGCACACAAAGTGCTTAAGAGAAGTCAAAATTATTTGCCAATATTTAAAAGAAAAGGAGAGATTTCATATTTTTAAAACTCTGTATTTCTTGTACTCAAAAAAAAGGAAATCTGACCACACTAGTCCCACACTTCCACACTAGCTAGGGCTGCCCTCTTTCACGCATTCACGGTTCACCACAGTCTCCACCATTCCCCGCAGTCTCTCCAGCACTGAGCCTGAGGACCATTTTATCTTTCGTTGAGTTTGTGTCACCTCATTTATTAGGTTAGGGGAAGAGTGCTCTGTATTCCTACACTTTCAAAAGTGTGTGTGGTGGGGGGGACTTTGAAGGGGGAGGAAGTTTAAAAAAATAAAGGGACAGAGTGTTTTTCTTTATGAAAGCAAATCTGAAAAGGAAAATGCTGGGATTTTCGTACACCTGAAACTAATATTTATGTCAATTATGTCTCAATAAAAAAATAAATAATAAAAAAGCAAAACCAGTAGAGGTTACCTTTGTGGTGGGGGCACTGTCCAGCATGGTGGGGGGAGGGCTCTCTGGGGGTTCAGAAGGGGAAGGTCCCCATCCAGGCTTGGGCAGTGGACTCACAAGTGGACATAAACATAAAAATGTATCAATCCTTATGCTTAAGATTTAATATCAGCATGTAATTTATATCTCAAGAAGAAAAGAACAACTACATTTGTCATGTCTTATTTCTTAAACTGAGTAGTATGCACTTGGGTGCTTCTTATACTTACCTCACATCTTTCTGGAATATTTAGAGTAAATACTACTGCTATTCATGATATGCCTAGTATTTCATATACAAAAGGAATGCTTGGTCTTCTTCTCCCATTTATTTCACCTCCTGGTTCCTGTAGGTGTTTTAAGTGTATGACTCTTAATCAGGCCTACTTCTCATTTCATAGATGAGAAAACTGTGGCCTAAAACAGTGATAGGATTTGTCCATTGACATATAACAAAAGAGTGCCTGGGCTTGAACTAGAACCTTGGTCTCCTGACTCAGTGAACATAAATATTTAGTGAGCACATCTACTCTGTGCTAGGCTCTGAGAGGTATACCGTGGTAAATCAGATGACCGGAGGCCTGCCCTCACAAAGGTCATTGTTCTGGTACCCTAGTCAGAACACATGTTCTCAACATTGACATTCCACTCATCTGAGTAGGCATCATTCTTTACATCCATGCCACTATATGTAAAGTGCATATGATATGATAAATGCCAGTGGTGGGCTGAGGGGCTCATGCAAGGCAATAGTGCCTGTCTCTTCCCAACTTTATGCACAGTGACAGCAACTTGGAAATCCTGACATCTGCCATGGTGGGAATACTTACACCACAGTAATTGGCAAATGCTACAGATCAGAGTTAGGTTTTTCTTGGAGAGCCTGCTAAGTGATCGGTAAATGTCTCACCTCTATTATTATTATGCATTTAACAGAGGCTGCATGGGGAGTTGGAGTAAACTGTAACATTAGATTGACCTGGGTCCCTCTTCAATTCTTCCTAGGCAAGTGGTGTCTGTGTGTGTGTGTGTTGTGGGGGGCGGGGGGTGGATCTGAAAATGAAGGCTGGAAAGTGCCTGATCCAGTGCCTGGTGGACAGCAGACAACCGTTAAATGTCGGTTCTCACCTCTCACTTTCTTACCCTGGAGACAAAGGTGCCAGGAGTTGGAGCAAAGCCTTGCCCTGACCACCTCCCTTGCTCACACACTCAACCGCAGGCGCTCAGGAAGAGCTGCCCAGGGCCTGCTTCGCGCTGGCACTGCCTGCCCCAGCAGCTCTATTTCTGTAGTTCTCACCACACTGGGGCAGGGGTGCAGCAGAGGCCAGCGTTTCTGACTTATTCCTGGAAATCATCAATCTCTGCCCTTCACCCTCCTCCCTTTTCTACCACATTTTTTTTCCTCCTGGATAATGAGGCCTCCGGAGACCGGTGGAGGCCTGAACCTCGTTACGGCGCTCTCGGTAGGCCGGCATCAATAAAGGCCAGCAGGCCAGGGAGCTGGGCGGGGGTTGGGGCGGGCAGGCTGGTGGGCAGCTGAGGAGGAGGGGCTTGCAGGCTTTCAAATCCCTGGATTTATTTCACAGTGAATCATAACTGAACTCTTTGGTGCCTCGGGCTCACAGAGGGGAGGGTGGGAATTCACCCAGGGGGCACAGGAAAGGCCTGAGTGGGGGCTGGGCCAGGGAAACCTGGTCTGGGTCCCAGGCAAAGACCACCACCGGTACCGGGCCTGAGGGGGCTCCTGCGCCTGCTCAGGTGAGGGAGACAGGGCTGCCCCTAGGGTGTATGGGACAGGTGGAGGGGACAGAGGGGACGGAGTAAGAGGAAGGGGACAGACTACGGACATGGAGGGTCTTGGAGAGGGAACTGAGTGACAACAGAGGCAGGAAGAGGAATGAAAATGTGAGACGAGCAGAGCACAGCAGAAAGGAGAGAGGGGACTGAGACAGGAGGGTGAGGAGCGCTGGGGGCACAGGGAGCCAGGGGGCTGGTCAGGCAAAGCACGGGGCAGAGTGCCGCGTGAGCCCGCACACGGCGCCCTCAGCTCGTCTGAGAAACAGCACACGGAGGGTCAGGTGCTGCCCGGCTTCCCGGGGTGAGGGCACAGTGGGCGGGAGGCACCCCGGCACCAGGTAAGTGAGGCTGCGGGACGGGAGATGCCACCTCCGCCTCTCCCTTTTCTGCAGGGTGAGCCAGTGCCCAGAACTGGCGCATGAGGCCTGGGAGTCACGCTGCCCTGGAGGACGGGACGGGTCCCCCATCAGTCCTGGGAGCCCCCACTCATCAGGTGGCACAACGGAGTGGCCAGGCCCGCGGTGACCCTGGTGATGGCCCTGGAGCTGACCCCGGCTGCCAGGAGGCAGGGCTGCCATGGCTGACCTTCAGCCAGGGGCACACCAGCCTGGCACTCGGGGGAGAGCGCAGTATGGGACTCAGCCTTGGGGCTGAGCCCTCTCTCTGGGCCCCTCCCTCAGCCCCAAGAGCTCAATGACACAGTAAAGAATGCAGACAATGCCCCTGCCACTATCACCCACCTCCCACCTCCAGCTCCACACAACCATTCTGAGGTTTAAAGGCAGTCCGTGCGCTAAGCGCCTGGCACACAGTGCATGGGTGCTTCATAAGCAACAGGTGTTACTAGTTCCCCACGTCACATATGACAGGTACAGCATGGAGAAAGATATGAGAAATGTAGGCTGAGGAATGTGGACGGCCTTCCAGGGGCTTCTACTGGAGAAGCCAATGGCACCGTCCCGGCGAGCTCCACGTTTCAGACCTTACTGCACTTACTACCTGCGTGTTCCTGGTGTCTCAGTTTTCCTCATCTCCAAACTAGGGACATCAGTCCTCTTATTCCCAGGCTGTCATCAGGATTCACTGGGACAGTAAGTAAAAGTTCCTTAGCACAGAGCCATACAGACAGGAAGTACTGAATTCTTAAGCACTGCATTAATGATTGTGAACAAGTGCCCACCACACAGGGCAGCTGTGACAGTTTGATGACCTAACACACGTGAAGGGACTAACTCAGGCCCGGGGCACGGCAGGTGTCCACGAGGCCACTGCCCTCCCCTCAGCCCAGGTGAGAAGCCCCAGCCACTCACCTCCACCCGCGTGGGGTTCAGCCAGTGGGGGATGTCCTGTACCGTCACGTTCACTGGCAGGATGATGGACTCGCTGTTGTGGTCCAGGCACGAGGTGGCACACTCCGACCCTGAGGGGAAGCAGAGCGTGAGGCAGCAGTCAGCCGCAGCCTCCTGATGCCCGAGGGCTGCCCTCACACAGCGTGCCCTGCCACTCCCAGGTCCCCAGTGCACTAGGCCATCCCACTGAGGGCAGTGAGCCACCTCTGGTCGCCCCACGTCTGTCCTCTTGTTTCCAGCCCAGCAGGCACCATGTTCATTGGCCCTGGGCCCAGTTTGGCCACATCCTTCTTCTGCTGAAAAACCTTCCCGAGGTTCCCCACACCCAGGACAGAGTCCAGTCCCCCTGCCTGGTGTCCGTGGCCTCACACGGTCTGGCCAATAGCATCTCCCACTAACGCCTTCCCGCCTGGGGTGGTCCCACCAGACTGTGCTCACTTTTTCATCTGAGTGCCACACTTCCTTGCTCTTTCCTTGCATCCGTTCAGCCCCTCTCCTGAATCACACCCCATCTGCCTTCTCCATTCCTGTTGGGTTTTCAAGGTGCAGTTTGAATCCTCCAAGAAGCCTGCCCTGATTTCTAGAGCTGAATGACGGCTGTGTTCAGCACCTTTGAGGCCTGCTTCAGTGTTGGCCTCACGCCTGTGCCTCCTTTCCAGTTACAGGGATGCCCTGGGTGGGCAGGGAATAGGTCAGTTCATCTCTGAGCCTAACCCAGTGCCTGACATGCAGGATTGCCCACTGAGCATCTGCCGAGTGCATGGTGAGTGCAAGAATGCGCCACCAGCTTCTTAGCCTCCTGCTTTCTCCTTGTGCACAGCTTGACTCATGCCTCCCTGTGCCTTCAAGACCCTTCCCCCTCCTTGTTAACGAGTGCATCACTAATGATGCTTCAGACCACACTCCAAGTGCCACTTGCTCAGAGATGACCTCTGTGCTCCCCCGACAGGCCAAAGGGCTCTCGTGGGCACCCCTCATGGCATCTGTCATACTGCCCCTTCTCAGTGGCTTGGTCACTATTACAGCAAGAGCTCTCTTCCCCACATGGTAAACTCCATGAAGCCAGCACTCTCTGTTCCCCATCCTATGCCCAGGGCCTGGCACTGTGAGTGGCAGACAGTAGGCATTCAATAAGTATTTGTGAATGAATTAAAGAGGCAAAGAGTGAAGGATGGGGAAATGAGGGAGTGAATGAATGGGTGGATATGAATAGGTATTTAGGCATCTTGTGATAGGGAGAGGGTATGTAGATGGACGAGAGACTGAATAAATGGATAAAGGAATGAAAAAATTAATCAGGTCCTGAGTCAATGAAGGCATGGGTGACTAGCAGGGGCAGGCTTAGTGTATGGAAGCCCTCCATCTGGGGGCTTCTTGGTGAACATAGTTAACTTAAACTGTGGGTTGGCAAAGTTGCCTATAGTTTGCCTCCTTCATTCTCTGCCCTGACCTCACACATCCTGAAGTCTTCTGAAAAACCAGGCCTTCCCCATGGATGTCTCCAGGAATCCGAAAAGGTGCACATTCATGTTGGCAAAGGACTGACATGTCAGGATCTGACCCGAGCCCTACGGAGGTCATTCCCCTGCCTCAGAGCCACATATACATATGTTCATACTTGTATATGTCTGTACAGTTTGTCTGCTGCCCTCCCACTGCCATCTTATCACCCTCTTCAGTCTAAGAGACCCACAAGGACTGAAGAGGGGGCCAGGGGTAGGGTGGCAGGTCCAGGACAATGTTCACAACCTCTTCACTTTAAACACAGGGACACTGAGTCCAGGAAGAAGAGATCCCTGGCTTTGCTAGGTGGTTTTCCCATGTCACTCATTGTCCTGCAAATCCAGCCACAAGACAGGTGTCAGTCATCGCACCCATTTCACAGGCAAGAGAGCGAGTGGGGCAGAGCACAGCATGGACCCTCCGGCGCCCAAGCCCTGGGATGGCTGCAGCAGAGCCGTAGCAAGTGAAGGGCACAGGGCCAGGTGAAGTGCTGGAGGAGAGAAAAGAAATGGGGAGGTGCAGAGACAAAAGACATGAGTGAAGAGAGAAAGGGGGAAATGGCTGAACAGTGGGAGGAACTCGGCGCTGGCTGTGGGTCCTGAGTCCAGTTCTGGAGGTTTTAAAGAGCGAGGAGGAAGCAAAGACATGATTATAGAACTCTTTTGAAAAAAGGAGATGCAACCTCTGAGAAACAGAAGAAATAGACGGAGGTGATCTTATCCATGAGGGAAAAAGAAGGAAAAAATACTGTCGACACAGGCGGCCATCGCTGCCCCAATGCAGCAGTCACACCCTGATTTCTCTTTCTCTGCATCGCCCTGTTTCATCCTCCCTGCCCCCACCCCCACTGAGCTGCTGGGCTCCAGGACTAGGCTGCTGTGTTGTGATATATGAGCCATAATTGGCATCATTACAGAGTGGTGATCTCACCAGGCCCCCACCTGCCTCTCCATCCCGGGAGGAGCGGGGAGGGTGGCAACCATGGAAGCACTAGCAGCCTTCCGAGGGCACCTGACTGCTGCACAGGGGAGGCCGCCCCCGAGGGAGCCCATCTGGGTGGCTCCAGACCGTGCCCTCCAGCCCCCAGCCTGACACAGACCAACCTGCGCCTCACCTGTTTACAAAGCCTTTGGTGAGATCCCTCTCCGTGGTGCAGAGGGCTCTCCCCAGCCTGGGACGTGGATCTGGGGCCTTCAGAGGTGGGAATCTGGGAGTCAGGAGGGGACCTGCTTTCCCTTCAGCTTTCTTGCTGTCTCCCTCAGTGTCTGGTGTTGTGTTTTCTCTCTTAGCTCCCCACTGAGCCCCCGCCCACCCCATATTATCGTATTCATAAAAGGGCATCTGCATGGCAGTGGGGACGTGGGGTGCAGAGGAGGAGGAGGAGATTCAGGACCCAAAGTCACTCGGACTTGCTTCCCTTTCTGCTTTCACCATGCCAAAGCTCAGTGCCTGAAGGCATGCCACTACCACCCCTCTGCCCACCTCCCACTGTGCCGAGGGTGAGCAGGGAGCCAGACATGTGCCTCGTGTGTGTGGTGCCAAGTGCATGCAGAGTACGTACAAAGCGGCCATGGGATGCATCTGTGTACATGTGTGTGAGCTATGGCTGCCTTTTGCATTTCTCTCTGTGTGTTGTATATGTCTCGAAGCATATGATGTGTTTGTGCCCATGACATAGGTGTACTATGTCACACGTGTGTGTGTGCACTGTGTACCTGTGTGTGTGTCTGTGTGTGGTATTTGGCTGATGTGCTTGGCAGGGCTTTACTATATGATGTATTGGGGTCTCTGGCTATTAGTCATCTGTGCCTGTGTTTATTTATACATGTGTGGATATATTTATGCATGTGTGGATATAGTTGAATGTATCAATGGATATACATTTGCAGGAAGCCTGTTTCTATAGTTTGTTTTTTTAATAAAAGTGACTTGATCAGAATTTTTCTCCCAGGGCTGCTTAATACAGCCAATAGTAGGATGGTATAGTCACTTGTCTATCCTGACTGAGCTTGATGTAGGGACCCCGCCACAGACACAGAGGCCATAGCCACACACTCACGCCCATCAGGAATGAGGGAGGAGAAAGCCTTGGCCTTGGGATGGACCAGCCAGCAACTCACCGTTGCACGCCTGTTACCCCGACCTCCCAGAATGCCTATTTCGGGAGGTCCTACGAGACCCCACCTCTCTGTAAGCCTCCCGCTCAGGGTCTTTTGGATACGCTAGTTGTAGGATCGTGGAGTGCCTCCTGAATCATCAGAGAGGGCAAACACGCCCTTTATCGTTTTCCCACGTCTGCAGGAGCGAGCGCTCCAGACTGAATGTAGGGGTCCTCATTCTACTCTCAGTTCAGGTGAAGACCTTCGGCACCGAGGCCATGCACCTCCATCTCCAAAAGGGGATGGTCAGGCACCCCCGGACCTCCACTCTCCAACCAAGAGCCTCACTGCTGGACAGGAAGTGAAAATTCTCATTCTCCTGGGTGTAGAATTTGCTGTTGCTGTGTGACTCGGAGTGAGCGTGTGCACAGATAACCTTCTGCTCCAGACATCCCTGGTGACTGTCCCATAAATCACACTGGCCATGAGAAAGAACATCCAATCCCCTGGGCTCTTTATCATGGTCAGTTAGGGAATCGGCCCAAGAGGTCAGCATCACTGCCCTCAACTGAGGTCAGACGCAATGCACACCAGTTCCCCAGAAAGCCTCAGAGCCTCTGATTAATGCCTCTGTCCAGATGCCTGGCATCAAACCCCAGGTTGCCTCCCCTCACTGGGAGCACTTTGTGAGCTGGCCTATCACCAAACAAACAGCAATTTTAAAAATGCTACGTAGACTCATTCTGGAGGCACCTGAGACGGCTTGGAAAGAACTCAGGCTCTGGAGCAGGAGAGATGTCAGGAGTCAGGGCGTGTCCTGTCATCCGCTGAAGTCTGCTTCCTCCTCCGTTAAAGGTTATTGACAGGATAAGATATAATGCCTCTAAAGTGCTTGATGCAGGGCCTGGCCCACAGTAGGTACTCAGAAATGATTGGCATTGTGCAAATTTTGAGATCAATGGTAAGCTACCCTGAGCCGCCACTGCTTTGCTAAATATCACATCTCTTTCCATTTGTACATGGTTCCTTCTGTCTGGAATTCCATTTCTTGCCCAACAAGCACTTCTAAACCCCTGCACAAGCATCCCTTCCTCAGGGAGCTTTCATGTCCTGGAGGCACTGGCCCTGCAGAGGCTCTACGGGGACACTAGGCACACCCACCCACCACTGCTTCACAATGTTCCCAGAACGCCGGGTCTGACCGCATTCACCTTCATTTCCCCAGTGCCTCACAGGGCCCCGCGTGGTAAGGTGCCTGGCTGCCCATGCAGGGCACTAGCCCAAATCCCCAGGCAGACCCGGCCCTCCCACAGCGACCCTCCCGCCCCATCCCCACGTACCTATGGCATAGCCTTCAGGGCACTGCAGCTTGAGGTTGCTGCTGAGCGGGTCCGGGGCCGAGCACTGGCCTTGCATCTCCTGGCAGAGGTGGAAGGAGCCACTCCAGGTGCCATCTTTCCGGCAGTGGATGACATTGCTCCCACGTCCCTGAGCACCACAGAAACACAGTCAGGCCCAAGGGCGACGTAGCCTTCAACATAATAAGCCTCTTAAAATGAAAGAGGAAATGATTTCTCATTTCCCCAGAGCTCTGAAAATGTTCCAAAACAATTTCCTAACAATGGTGGAAACCCAGTTACCCTAAAATAGAGGCACTGTTAATACTGCCGTTCTACAGAAGGGGAAACTGAGGACTCAGTGTGGAAAGAAACTTGCTCAAAGCTTCCCAGACTGCCTAACTCTGGACTTAGTGCTCTTTCAGAGATTTCAGAGGAATTTGTTTATTGTTTTCTTCTGAATGAGAAAGTGGGGATCCAAATGTGCCCCAACTTGTAGAATGAGTAAGAGCAAGGGTTCTAGGCTGTGAGCCTTCTCTTCCAGGGCATGTCCCTCCTCTCCTTTCCTGCCCTTCTTTCCCTCCTGCTCTATTCCCGTTCATTCCAGCAACAACAGGACCAAGTGTGTGGTGTGAGTATATTTCTACCTATGCCCCCCAATTCTTCAAAACAGGCAACAGACAGTTTCTCAGTTTTTAGCAAAGTGGTGGGTAAATGCCGCTCACAGACATGGCCCTTTCTCTGAGCTCCCCTTCAGTGTCTAAGATTCAAACAGGAGGTCCAGTTCTGTAGGAATTTCAGAATGGTGCCTGACATCAGGGACCATTTCTTAGTGCCCACTCTGCCCAGCTCTGCGGGGCCCAGAAGTAAAGCAAGCCAGCATCTGCTCCGTTGAGCCAGGGGGAAAGGCAGTCGTATGAGCAGCCAGCCATGTCAGCAGGACTGTGCTCAGTGACAGTGCCGTGAGAATGCAGGGAGAGTGAGTGGCTATGAGGGACAAGCAGGAAAGACCTCTCAGAGAAGGTGATATATGGAAGAGAGTTTGCAAGGATGCATAGAATCACAAGCAGAACAGATGGAGGGACATTTCTGGAAGGCCAAAGGGCATGTGCAAATGCAAGGAAGTGACGTGAGCATCATAAAGCACCCCCTCCTCCCCGTGGTTCTAGTC
The DNA here is from genome assembly GCF_030020395.1 of Manis pentadactyla. NCBI lineage: Eukaryota > Metazoa > Chordata > Mammalia > Pholidota > Manidae > Manis > Manis pentadactyla. The sequence goes on along the minus strand of NC_080021.1, from coordinate 204,154,035 downwards.
TTGTGGCCCAAGGGAGGAAGTGGGAGAGGAAGAGCTTCTAAGGCAGACAAGGTGTGGGGCCTTGAATGTCAGCTTCAGAGTTGGGATTCTTCCCCTTGGATATGGAGAACCTTGGGTGGTTTCTGAAAATACGGGGGTCTCTCTATGGAAGGACAAGCTGCATATTGTCACGCTCTCAAGTTTATGATAAGAAGAGAAACTCTACACGAGGCCAGAGGAGCTGATTATGCTCTACCCATGCACGAATCTGTAGAGTGGTTCCCTTGCCCTTCAGCTTTCACTCAGACTCCTGTGTCTGGCCTCCAGAGCCCTCCAGCCTTCACTCTGACTAATTCTACAGCTCTTCTTCCTTCTGGCCCCACCACGGACCTTGAACTTCATTTAAATTGCTTGCGTTCTCGAATGCACCATTTGCTGTTTCACACCACCATGCCTCTGTGCTCACTGCTCCTTCTGTCTGCTGTTCCCCTACCTCAGCCCCTTGTCCAAATACTTTATCTGGCACAAACCATCCTATTCTAATGCCACCCAGTTCTGTACAGCATACAAACATGCACTGCCTCTTTGTTCTCCATTGGTTCCCTTCTAGATGTTGAGCTCTCCAACCCCAGGATGTGGCTTGTTCATTTCTACATCCTGAGGGCCTTACAGGACACTTAAAAAGGTCCATTTAAGAGGTCCAGTCATCCACCGCTCAACAGACGATTTTGTTCACTCAAGAACTATTTGTTTAACAAAGATGAGGTGAATAGGTTGAGAGTGACGGCATGAATTTGCTTAATAAACAAGAAGGTAAGTGAATGCATGGATGAATGAATGAATGAATGAGTAAATGAAGAAATGAGTGAATAAATGAATGAGTGCACACATGAGGAAGTGAATAAGCTCCTTGAAAGGGCTGAGGCAAGCTGAGGCTGCTGTGTCTGAGAAAACAGCTGCAGGGAGATGGATTGAGGAGAGAAAGGCGGGGCCTTCTTGGGCCTCCTGTGGGCCAGCGCGAGAAGGGTCCAAATGCAGTGGAACGTTGTGGCCATGGGAGAGAGCGGCCCATCCTGAGCATGCAGCTGCAGGTCGTCTTGCAGAGTCCCCTCCCAGAGTTTCTGTGTGAGCTCAGAGAAAGTTTAGGCAGCTTCATGTGCCTTCAGAGAACCCTGATTTTCCCTTCCAGAGCCCCAGGCCCCATGATTCTGCTGGGCCCTCGGGGGAGTAGGAAATTGACCCCAATTTCCTGGAGCATTGGCCTGGGCCTATGATGCATTTGGCCTCCAGCCCCTGAAGGGCTGCAGACCTCAGCACTCTGTGGGCCAGAGCTGGCTGGGAGCTCGCTTGCAGCAGAGGATGTATTCGAACTAGCTGGAATGTGCTCAGGAAGTTTCACCATAGAGAGCGCCATCAGAGAAGATGGGAGCAGAAAGGCACTGTTCTAGCTGCCTCTGGTCTCTCTCCCTTCTGCCCAGTTCATCTGGCACTTTCTGCTGCTGACTACATCTGCTTTTTAAAAGATGGCACCCTTCTGCTAAGACACCTTAGCCCTCCTAACAAGCCATCCTCACAGGCTGGTGCTCCAGGGCTCCCACAGAGGACCCCAGAGGATGTGTCTAACCATCTCCTGCTGTGTGCACATCCCTCCTTCTCATCTCGTGGTCACTGTACACATTTCTCTCACTTCCTGCCCCTACACCCTTGCCCTTGGTCGGCACTGCCAACTTTCTGGAGTCTCTCTGGACCTTTGAATCCTCTTTTAGGACTAGACCTCGGCGCCCTCAGGTCTTGTTACCACCCGCTGCATGCTGACTCTAGTTGCACTACAGGAGACCTGACATTGAGGATCCAATCTGGGAAGACCGAAGACGGCTGGCAAGGAACCCACCAGGAATATTTGTCTCTAAAGGCACAATTCTGTGTGCTACTAAGTACAGTCCCTCACAAGAACGATGAGCATTCCTCAGCAACATACTTGGCCTTTGTGCCTGTGTATCCATCCATAAAAAAGCATGCCATGCTCTCTTGAACTCTCTGTAGTTACACAGGTCCACAAGGAGCTGAAGGCATGTAATAATTATGTTGTCAATTACCTATTACGTGGCAAGTGTTTCGCAGGCATTTAAAAACCCTTTTAACAATATAGTAGGGTAGAGATCACACCCCTTTTCTGGATTTGGAAATAGAGGTTCAGGTCAGAAGTGAAAAGGTGAGCTTTTAAATGATGCTAGTATAATGGTTAAAAGCATGGACTTAAGCCAAACTGCCTAGGTTCAAACCCCAGCTCTGTGACATCCTAGCCGGGTGGGCCTGAGGAAGCTCCTGAACTTCCCTATGCCTCAGTTTCCTTAGCTGTGATGTGGACATGGAGTCCACTACCTGACAGTCATCATGAAGACAGAGTGAGTTAGTGTTCTACTCATTTAGAACTTCACACACACATGCGCCTCTCTAGGTGCTGGCTAACACTTTCAGCTGCTCGGCTGTACTGTCTGTGGGGGACCTTCGGGATCAGGGCCACCATCACCCACATTTTGGACATGGAAGCAGGATGGGAGGCAACGTAAGTCATTGCTGAAGCCGGGGCCAGGTCTCTGGACTGTAAGCCTCTGTGCCTTTACTAAGTGGGGGAGAGAGGAGGGAAGAGGAGAGACAGGGATGGGAGAGGGAAAATTAGACGACTTCCTCACAGAAATGAAAATTTATAAAGTAGTGGCAGAGAGAAAGGTGGCAGCATCCGAGTACAACACAAGCAGGCCGTACAGAGCAGGCTATAAATAGTCAAGCGTTGGAGGCAGTCTGACCTAATAACAGGAGTCTCAGACCCATCACTCCCTAGCTGCAGGACATGGGCAAACCACTTTTCCTCATCAGACCTGATTCCTCATCTACAAAATGGGCCAGTAATGCCAGATGCCGGGGGCTTACATGAAGCGGTCTATGTAAACACTCAGCCCAGCGACGGGCATGCGATGGCTTGTCTAAGAGATCTGCCTCTGCTGGCGACTTGCTGAGTGACTTGGGGTAAGTCCCTTCCCCTCTCTGGGCTCCAGTGGTCTCCTCCATAAAATAAGTGGGTTGTCATGGGGGATCTCTGAGGTCCTGCCCACCTCCAACATCATGTGGGTCTGTGATGTTCTGACTTCCCCCAGGACGCTCTGGCTGCTTGGGCAAGCGTTTGACAGCCCTGAAAGTAGAAGCTGCCCCTGCTCACTGAGGCATCGTCTGAGAGCTATGCTGTGCTCACCGCAGAGCCCATAAAGGTAGGGCCAACTACATCCCACTAGCGGCAGGAAAGCCTTTGCAGCCACCCTCTGTGATCCGTACCATGAGCTGGAAGCGTTATTAATCCCACTCCCATTCTCCCTGTCTTCTGCTGAGTTGCAGAGACCCACCTTAACCTGTGTTACTCCATCCAAAGCACCACTAGCCTTCCCCTCTCCTGCTGCAGCTCCTGTCCCATCCCAAGCAGGTCAGGTCCCCTGACCACCTACAAAGCCCCACAGAACTTCTCACGCAGAACAGGGCCTGTGCCACCACCTTGCAGCACCTGAGCTGGATGAGATGCCAAGACAGACTCCCCCCAGTTGTCGGGGGTGGGATTCCTCGGCCACTACCTGCCCTGGAAATATCTGGAGGCAGTGGGGAGAGCAGGACCGTGGAGTCGGTCAACACCACCTACTGACTTCTAACAGTGGGCAAGAACTTCGCCTCTGAGCCTTCTTTCATCTTAAAACGGGGACGTTATTTTCCAAATGTTTATTGTGAGTTGTCAAAATGAGTAAAAGTCTACAGCACCAGTCTGACATCCAGGAAATACTTAAAATTAAAAAGCTGTTATTATTATGGGTCTCCATCTTAGTGTACAGGGATAATAACAATATAAATTCTAGAGAACTGTCCAATACAGTAGCCACTATACAAGCCTGGCTATTTACACTTAAATTTGAACTATTTAAAATTAAATAAAATGTAATATTTAGCTACTCAATCACTCTAGCCACGTTCCAAGTGCTCCACAGCCATGCGTGGCTGGGGGCCGTGTTTTGCACAGCACAGATATTGAACATTTTCATCATAGCAGGAAGTTCTACCGGGCACTGCTAGTCTAGAGAGTCTATACATTGCACAGGTTTATTTGAGCAACAAATCAGGTTTCCATATAGTTCATACTGGTGTCCGCACCCGACATCCTGGCCTCGTGCGTGGCAGATGCCCCCTTCTCTGACTTTCTGGAGCTAGATGCTGAGGGAGGGCTAACTTTCAAGCCATGGCCTTTGTTTCTAGGTTCTCTAGGAGCCTACATGGAGCATCAGGGATTCTCTCCACGAGAATGACCTTAGAGGCAGGCTAGTTCATCTGTGCCTTTCCCAGGGCCGCTATGTATGGCAGCTCAGGTTGTGCACTGTGCAGTTCCAGGGGGTACTCACAGATACACCCTACGTTCACTCCCTCTTTTAATCCTGACAAACCATGAGGCAGGAAGTACTACTCCCCTACATTTTATGCACAAGGAAACTGAAGCTTAAAGAGTTAAATAAGTTGCCCAAGTCACCCAGCTAGCAAGTGGTAGTGCTAGGATTCGAACTTCGAACCCAGATTCAGTGTCATGCTTACTCCCAAGGAATGAATGAAGTGGAGGTTTTATTTGTCAATCTGCTGTTAGTGGCACTGAGAGGGAGTATGTGAAGCTCCCTTACAATAGCCACTGTCCTCTCTTGCCAGGATCTGGAACTTGTTTGGAGAGCAAAGAATTCCTGCTCCATAAAAGCTGTTGGATTCAAGATGCTCTGGGCTGTGCGTTTCTGCTGTGTTTACAGGCAGGAAGAGGGGATCTGAGGTGAATACTAGATTTGGCTCCTGGGCCCCTGGTCTGAGGGTTGAGGAAATTCATTTTCAGTACAAACCAGAAACGTCAATTGTATTAGGAGCCCATTTGGCACACGTCCCCTCATTCTTTGAGCCGACAAGCAATACCCTGCTTTTTGGTGTCTCGCCTCTCCGCCGGTTGCCAAACACTCTGCTTGAGTCGTCTGATAAATTTACATTTTCCTCTCCTTTAAATACAAACTGGCCATGAAAAGTACTTGGCAAGCCACAGGCAGACTGGGTTTCAGTTTGATAACATGACCACGGCCAGAATATTACTTGGCTCCACAGTCCGGGTAACTGTTAGCAACAGTTTTATGTAAGGGAGCGAGAGGGAAGTTGATCAGCCTGCGCGAGGCCATGGAATCTCTGGCCGTCGCTTGTTCGGCACTGGCTTCTGCCTTCCTGGCAGACGAGGACAGGGATGACTGGGGTACACAGACGTCCATGCGTGTACTCTCTCAAGGACTGTCAGGCACTGCCTTGGATTCGGTCTGTTCATGGCTGTGGGGACTTGGATTCTGAGTCTGACTCAGCCGACACCAGCTGTGTCACCTTGGCTGGTTGAGTGACTTCTCTGAACCTTGGTTTTTCTCATTTGGAAAATGAAGAGATGGTCCTGGATGCTCACTGAGGCCCTTTCTCATTGCCATTTCCTGAATACCTACTAGGTGTCTGGCACTGTCCCAGGTGTGGAAAACGCAGGAAAGATGAAAGATGTGGTCATGCATTTCACAGTCTGGTGGGGGGCAGAGCGGGAAATGAATGGAAATACAGTGTGGCCAGCGCTGCGATGGGGAAGGAGGCCCTGAGCCTAACAGTAGAAGGAACATCCAGGAGGGGTTCCTGGAGGAAGGGGTGCCTGGCCAGACCTGTGAGGGATGACTGGGAGTGAGGCAGCTGGAAAGGGGAGAGCAGCTCTTTACAGAGGATGCAGACGGGGCAGTGAGACCCATGTCACAGTGACGGATGGGGGAAGGCCTTGCAGCCACCTCGAGGGCTTGGGATTTTATCCTAAGGAGGTCAGGGGTCGCTGGCAGACGAAGCAGAACTGTCGTGATAAGATTGACACTGTGAATAAACCATAGGGGCTGAAATGGTGAGAAGGCGCTGGAGGGAGGAAGCGCACAGGGACAGGGCGATGACCAGGAAAGCGCATGGCGGCCGGGGAGCAGGGGTGAGAGGAGCTGAGCAGGACGGCTGCTGGCGGCTGGCGCTGGACTGGCGCTGGGCCAGACTCAGCAGGACCCACTGCAGATGGTTGCTGCATGGGCCTCACCTGGATGGAGATCCTTGCACACCTGCCAGACATGGGGTGGGGTATCAACCCACAATGGTGGGTCCTACAAAGGTGGGACTCCCTGCAGATTTAAGGCTTCTTTGGGGCCACTGGCCCCTCATTTCCCTTTTTCCATTCTACTTGAGTTATTGGGTGTAGGGGCATATGTGCAAGGATGGAGAAGAATCTGTTCCCAGAACTCCTTCGGCAGGAGCAGGCAAGCATGCTGGACTTGCCCTCAGTTATGTGTGGCTTGAGATAAAATTCAGACCCTGTCTTGTGGTCTCCCTTTCTTCCACAGTGTCCTCAAAACTGTACTCTAGTCTACACGTGGTTCCCTTTCTCATCATGCTTGAGGAACCCAATGCTGTCTCAAGACCATGGCAGTCTTGCAATTTTAAATACATCAAAGACCGACAGAGGTAGGGATGGTGGTAGAAAGTTGGCACAACAGCTAGTCAGTCCTGTCAGAGCAACTCTACTTTGACCAGTTTCATACCTCGGGGTTCCAGGTATGCTTTCCTCCATGAGGGTTCCAACACTAAAAATGTTTCAAAGTTAAGAATCTCTGAGCAAATAATATACAGTGTATTGGGGAGGCAAACAAGGCTCGGGGAGATTACAAAGGAAAATAATTAGAGCCCAGTTTAACTTCTGCATTGGAGACACTGCCACATACAATTCTGGCATCTGTAGAGAGTCTCCTAGAGGAGATGGGTCTTCAAATAGACACTGGTCTCCAGTAAACAGATAGGAGAGGGGCCAAAGCATGGATCTCAAGTTCACAGAGCCTTACCTGGGCAGCATCGCTGTCTTCACACTTGATCCTACACTCGCTGTTGAACTGGAAGCCGTTGGTGCACTGGTAGAGCCCGTGGAATTTTGGTGGAGGTGGGTCGCAAGTCACAGGAACACAAGCTCCCTCCTGCCAGCTGCCGTCCTGGGTGCACTGAGTCTTGAATGCCCGTCTTCAGGGCGAGATGAAAGAAGAGACACCTCAAAGACCAGATGGCTAGACCCGCGCCCTATGAACACACCCACGTTTCTCTGGAGCCAACTGGCCTCTCATTTCCCTTTGCATTCTTGATGCCCAACCTGTCGTGTCAGTAGCAGGGCCATGTGTCGGGATTAAGGGAGACGCATTCACAGAAGTCCTTCACCAGGGGTAAGCCAGTTTCAGTCAACCTCTCAATGATGTGAGGAACTGAAATAAACCAGAAGCCCTGCAAGCCCTTGTCCTCTCCCTTCTCCTACTGTTCTGAGGAGTGCTGGCACAGCGGTGACACTAATGCCCACCATTTATTGAACAATTACTATGTACTGGGTATTTTGTAAGCACCTTACATATACACCCTCATCTATTCTTCATAATAATCCTGTGAGGTAACTTATCATCATCACCCCCATCTTTTTGTTGAAAAAGAGAGGCCCAGAGAAGTGAGGTCCCTTGCCTGAGAATCACACAGCAGGCAGACAGTTATTCACAATGTCCTTCTAGATTCCCACAGGACAGAACATGAGGAACAGTGGGTATGGCCTCCAGCTAAGAAATGAGTGCTTCCTTCTGATCAGACATCCAGATCTAAGTCTCCTCCTCCCCAGCACCTGTGAGGTGGTGTTCTCGGCCCCACTTACTTCTTTGACTTCCGAGGGGACCCAGGCACGTGGTATCCAGGTTTGCACTTGTACTTGCAGAAGGAGCCCACCTTGTGCTTGTTCTCTCGGCACCGGGCCGTCTGGAGGTCTGCGTTGGGCACCGGAGGCGGGGCCAGGCACATGAGCTCGCACAGGGCCTCCGGGAAGGACCACAGCCCGTCCTCCATACATGTCAGGAGGCTGTTGTTACCTAGAGGGAGCAGGCAGGCAGGGTTAGCAGGCGTGGAGGGTCGGGGGCCATGCTGGTGCTTGGGCTCACGGACTTCAGCTAGTTTAAAGAACCAAAGGATCTTCCTCTTGGAGATCCAGATGCTTCCACTTACAGCTGTGGAGCCCAGGGAGGCCAAGAGCTGCCACAAAGGAGAGGAGATCCAATTGCATGAGTGGCTTGCAATGTCTGCAGGGAAGTGAAATTCAAGGCTCCTGACAACTGACACTGCGTAAGACAGACTTTTACACTCCTTCCATCTGACCCCCTTGCTTTGCCAGATGGGCATCCAAGTCCGGAGGTGAAAGCGCTTGCCTCCTAATAATGAACCCAGTACGCTCCTCTCAGAATCTACTCGGTATCCACGTGCTGAGTAACCTCAAGCTGCTGCCCGCTCTGGGCCCTGCACCCCTGTGCTTCTCCTAGCCCCCTGCATGCCTGAAGGTGACAGCACTGGGGTATCTGGAGGTAGGATTTTCTTCCCAGGCCCCCATGTTCAGTGAGGCTTTGCCAAAGCCGCTGGGAGAGCCGCACTTCCCCCAGCCTGTGCCACGCTGACAGGTGTGCTGATGGCCATCGGGAAGCTGGCCCAATGCGAACATTGCAAATAAAAGCGACACTTGCCAAGTTAGGCCTTCCAATGCCAGGTCGTATACTGTTCATGCACAGCCTGCCCGAAACCTCCCTGAGACAACTGAGAGATAGACCTGAAACCCGGGTTTCTCAGCCAGACTCTCCTCTTCCCAGTTACTCCCGAGTGGTGCCGACCACCAGGGCTGGAAGCGCGGAGGAGGCTCTGAGATTGGCCGCGAGGTCTGACTTGAAGGCGGGAGGGGTGGGGCGACAGGCACGCAGCTGACCCTTACTCCCTCCTGAGTGCTTTTGATCCGCAAGCTTAATTTATTCTCCCAACAGGGCTCTTGCTGTGACAACTCATATCTGGAAATAGACTTGGAGAGTGAAGTGACTTGACCAAGTTCTCATAGTTTGTAAGAGACAAAATAAAGTTTAAAACCGATTTTGTCTAACTACAAAGATGGTTGTTGTTTTTCATGGGAAGCTGGCTAATTATGCTCAGCAGAGCCCTTTTATCTATTCTGCAAGCACCCAGGGGGAGAGTCAGACCCCAGCTCTCCTATCTGTAGAAAGAAAACAGCTGCTCCTGCTTTTCATGTATTGAGAAGATAAAAGGCAACGACATTTAGGAAAGGTGTCCAGAAAAGTGCTGTCAAATTCCTCATTTGCTTCTCCCTCCTTTCCCACTCCTTCCCTCACTTGTGACCTCGCTCTCCCCTTCCTCCTAACCATTTGCCTTTATTAGCGGCTCTGAAAGGACCGTCGGAGTCGCACAGTCACATTCATCCAACCAGCATCTATGTTGTCCTTCTGCTGTGCCAGCTACGCTTTCATATGTTGGGACAAAGCACAATCATAACTAAAACAAAAACAAGCAACCAATCCTCAAACCTGCCCTCCTGGAGCTTATATTCTAGTAGGATAAGGAGGAACTCAATGACTCACCCTAAGAAGTAAAGTCTTTAGTCTGCTAGAAGGCAGTACGTACAGTGGAGAGAAATAAAGTAGGAGAAATAAAAGGAGGGAGGGCACCATGCATCCTGGATAGTTCCCCCTGCTTCTCTTACACCCATTCATCTTCTTCTTTCTCCTCCTCTGCCAGCAGGATTCATCCGCTGAGCACAAGACAATTTAGTGCCTGTGAACCCCACAGTGACAAACTGCAGTACTGCAAACTACAGGCATTTCTACATCAAGAAAAAGCAGTAAAGGGTGCAGAAGGGTGATTCATTTGGCTTCCATAGAAGCAGGGAGGCTTCTCGGACACCAGAGACTACACATTGCTTTTGCACTGCCTTTGTGCTTGGGGCAGGGTTTTAAACTTAGGGTACAGGGGACTAATAAAAGCAGGAGTACACTCTCTAACTTCTTCAAGAAGGATAAAATATCTGTGCAGAAAGTGTTGGAAGTCTTAAAAGTACACTGTATCAGCAATGTAAATCATGCATTGCAAAGTGAAAGTCATGTTTTTTGTTTGCTTCAAGATAATGTAAAAATTGCAAAATGTTAATCAAGAGAGAAACTGCAAACCAGATATGTAAATTCTGGGAGTGGGTAAATAGGAGTTAGCTGTGTACCACTGGTCAAAAGAAGAACCCTGCTAAAGCAGAAACTAGTGATTCAGGACCATGGACATGCTCCTGCCCCACAACAACCAAAATGCAGGAGCCCAGACCCTGAACATGGCAGAATCAGTATTCCCATGCCCCAGCTGTAGCCACTCCCCTGCATCCACCATGTGGCTTTGAAGAATGCTGTCCATGCCCTAACCATAACCACCCCTTGGCACTGACCTCTCTACTCTTGAAGGATGCTTACAGCACCTGCAACCCTATGCTGGCAGCCTTTTGTTCAGGTCATGGAGGCACTATCTGCCCTATGCCAGGCAAGCTCACAGGGCTAAGCTATCAATACCCCTGGAAGTAGCATTCAACCACTGGTAGAGTTGGTGGGTTAACATGCCGGTTTGCAGAGTTGCAATAACTCTGTTGAATGTTTTACCCTGTCTTCCATATTTCCTTAAAGGAACTGAGTTCTCATTGCCCACAGCAGTACCTGACTTTCGAAGAGACCCCTGCTATGCCTGTCACTTCCGCAAATGTACTGTCTGATCCCCACACCTGTGTCTCTTGGGAGACCATGACTCAGGACCCAAAGGGAAGGCATCCCTGAGTGGGCAGTTCCTGGCGGAGGGTAGGAGGGCTGATGTCAGAGATCGGGTTTCAAAAAGTTATACGGCCCTGTATTTTTGTTTGTTCATCTTTTAATGTCAGGAAAATAATCTTGCTCAGCCTGTCTACAAATGTGCCTAAGGAAATTTCACTCTCTAATGAGTCTAAAAATTATTGTAAATTCACTGCCAAAAGTGAGGTGCCTATTTCAATTATTTTATTTAAAAGATTCCCCAGAAGACCAAATCTCTGTAGGAGTGCCTTTAAGACTGGTACCAACCTAGAGCAGCATACAACAGGGGAAAGGCCTGGAGACTAAGGTCTGGCTTTCTTAGTACCTTGTACATGGTGTTGGCATTGCCAACATCCAAAGACCAAGGACCACATCTTATCATTCTTTTATTCTCAGAACTCAGCTTAGCACCATGCACATAGTAGGCCCTCATTATCCATTTGTTAAATGCATGAAGTATTATGAATCTACATGTCAACTGCTGACAATGTAGGATGTGGCCACTCTCCGTGTCCACCCAGCTCATGTCTCTATCATCGGTAGAGTCTAGGAAATCAGGAAGTGCTCCATGTTATTGGGCATCTTCTGGAAACTAGTGAATAGACTGAGTTTTAAATCTGGGGTTGGATAGGCAAAACTGAGGTAGAAAAGGCAACAAGAGCCAGCAGTAGAAAGTGGGCCTTTGAAAAAGATGTTTGGAGGATGAGTGTATGCTTACTTAGAAGCCTCACTCCACAGTTAGTATCAAGTGTACCCAACATGGTTGGGTTGACTTGAGGTTGACTAGATGATGCAACTTACGTCCCACTTTTAGCCATTTAATTACACATTTATGACTTTGATGCTTTTTTTTTTAACTTGAGAGTATTTTTTTTTTCCCTTGTGCATTTTTATAGGACCTGTCTCTGTTTACAGCGCTCGTTTGATACAGAACCTGGGCAGAAGTGATAAGGCTATGAGTTTACAAGATGTTTTGCATACATTTTGAAGGGGGCTCAGATTTTGACATAAAGTTGGGATATTCAAGAAAAATTCACCTGCAATATAAGGGGCAAATGGGTTTGGGGTGTCACCTGCATTACACTAGCTCCTGGGTACTACACTGAACCGCCTGCTCGAGTGCTGGCTGCTCATCCGAGGACACTTTCCTCCGGGTCCCGGGAGGAGCACGGAGCACAGAGCACGTACCCACAGCTCCCAGGGCTCATGCTCCCTGGGCACAAGGAGGTCAGGGGCGGGGAGAACAGTCACTCTGGGGTTCTCACAAAGGTGCCCCTTGGAGAAGATGAGTATTTACTGGGCACTTTTGTGGGCTCTGGCATTTTACACACACTGTCTCTTAATCCTCAACCTAACCCTTCCACGTGGGAACTCCTAAACCCATTTTATAAATGAGAGTGTTGAGGGTCAGGGACTTAAAATTGCTCTCCTAAGATCAACTGTTGGGGCACATCCAGGAGTGACATCCCTATTTATCTAACTCTAAAGCTAGTACTCTTTTTGCTTAAATTATGCTGCAGAGAAAGGAAAAAATGAGGAAGGGAGGCAGGAAAGGGAAGCAAACAAAAATGGGGGAAAAATTAAAATCTCAAGAGAGAGGTAGCAGGACCCCAGCCAGTCCTTGCTGCCAGCAGATCCAAGCAGAAGCATCAGACCGAGAATTTGAGCACTAGGTGCCGCTGAGAACTGAGGGCCATGGAGTGCCAGTGCGGCCCAGGGAGACAGTGTGGCCCCTGAAGAGGTGCTTCCCTGTATTCTCAAGGAAAGAGCAAAGTTGGGATCCACAACCATCAAGTGGTGGTCCTCCTGGGCCTCGTCTTCCCCGAGAGGGCCACCCCCCTCCACCAGAGCAGCAGAGAAGCACTGGTAGAAGGGTCTAAGTCACTTTGATTAGTGATTATTATTAGTCACAAGGAGGGCTGTAATAATCAATGCTAATTTATACACCTCCCTTTCCCAAGGGCCCCTGATTGAGGAAAGTGTGATTTCCTAGGCTGGAGTTATTAATAGACTGCATCAGGGCAAATGGGGCCAAGGGAAGGGCTCGGAGAGCTGGGAGGTGGAGGGTCTGCCGTTTCCAGGGGCCTCCTCTCCTCTCACTCACAGTAGCTCAAATGAAATGTAATAGCTTTTCATTCCAGTCTCCTAAGGTTAAGAATGAGGAGACCCTAAGGGAAGCACCCCAGAGGGGCATCCTGCTCTTCTTTGGGGCAGTTTAATGAGACGGCTGGGTCTCTCATGCTCTTCTCAAAAGAAACATCTCCTGTGGTGCTACTTTCAGTGATGTATCCAGCCACCCAAATCAATGCACTTTATTGAGTCTTACTACCGGCAGGTCCTCGGCTTGCTGACAGCAATGTGAAAAGGGATTAGACGCAGCCACTGCCCTCCAGGGACTCAAGTCCAAAAACATTTTGAATTTCTATATCCCCTTGAAAATTTGGGGAAACTCTTGACTCTCTCCAATCCTCAAAATGCCTGAAACTCATGAATACATTATTACATCTAAGTGTAAGGGAATTTACAGACCTCCCTCCACACGACCCACGCAACACTGAAGTCCGTTCACTCATTCCATCCTATAGAAGGTGGACCCCAAGGTTGCACCCATGCTTGAGGGAGGCATCATTGTGGGTAGCTGATGAAGGGGCAAGCTTTCTTCTGAGAAACCAAGCAAAGCAGACAATCAGGGCACTGCTGCAAATTAGATATACAGACCTTCCTCAGCTTATGCTGGGGTTACATTCCCACAAACCCTTGGTAAGTTGAAACTACTGTAAGTGAAAATGTGCTTAAAACACCTAACCTACGGAGCATCAGAACTCAGCCTAGCCTAGTTAAAATGTGCTCATACGTTAGTCTACAGTTGGGCAAAATCATCTAACACAAAGCCTATTTTATAATGAGGTATTGAATATCGCATGGGATTTCTTGACTACTGAACCGAAAGTGAAATGCAGAGAGGCTGTGTGGGTACAGAATGGTTGGGCACTCGTCAGTTGCCGACGTTCACAATGGCGCGGTCGACTGGGGGCTGTAACTCGCTGCCTCTGCCCAGCATCGCAGGAGAGGTACCGCTCATTGCGAGCCCAGGAAAAGATCCGAATTCAAAACCTGAGGTACGGTTTCTTCCGAATGCCTATCATTTTTGTACCATTGTAAAGTCAAAAAAATCATAAATTGAACTCTGTAAGCCAGGGACTCTACAATCTCCAAATCTAGCACTTGACCGACAGTTTTGCCAACTGGCTCTGTGACTCTGTGTAAGTTCCTTTCTTCCTCTCTCTGGACCTCAGCTTCACCATCTTCCCGACAGTCAGTCCCAACATTCTAGGTCACCCAGGCCAGCCCCTCACTCATTCCCCAAACGTAGCCTCTTCCCTATGTGCTAGCCTGTGTCTAACTTGCACACCCTCAGCGCCGAGCCCAGGAGATCCCAGTAAATGCTCGTCCACAAGTGCTTTTTCTCACCTAGCCCTCCCTAAGGGCTTTGGAACAGTGGCTTTGAAGGAAGACTGACCTGGGCCCTTACACGGATCCCATCACTACTGGGGTGGCCCTGGACAAATTCTTTAAATCATTTGAGGCTTGGTTTTCACCTCCATGAATGTGGGAATACTACTACTACTTACCTCCTAGGTATACTGGACCATAAGCCTAACCAATGAATTAGTTGTATCAGTTCCAAATGTTACTTGCATATAATCCTCCTTTTCTTCCATCGTCCCCCCTTCCTTCCCTTCCTTCATCTCTCTTTTCTTTCCTTTTTACACGATTTGTAAGACCATGAGGGAGACTACACTGTCATACTTACCCACCCTCTACTTTCTCCTTAGCTGCACAGCAAAGCAGTTTACATGAATACAATTAGTGGAAAGAAACCAGAAGTTCAGATAAAGCCCCGTCCAACCGTTGGTTTTTGAGACCCTGAGGGGGGCCTGGAAGCAGCCTCCGGGTTTCCCATGGAGGAAGCAGGTCAAGCCGAGCTAAAGGGCTGTCAATACCTTTCAGCTGCGCAGGGTGACGGCACTGGAAGGAGCACTTGCTGCCGAAGGTGGTGCCCTCGAGGCAGGAGAAGGAGGCAGCGTAGACGTGGTGCTGGTCCGGGATGCCGCAGTCCACGGGCTCACATGCCACCTGCTTGTTCCATTTGCCCTCGGTGCAGGTCACTGTGACACTGGGTCCCGTCTGAAAGGCAGAGGCAGGCCCAGTGAGGGGTGGCAGACCAAATCCAGTAGGTGGGGAAACGCCCCCTCCTCCAGTTTATAGCTCAGAGTCTCACCTGGGCATCAGGAGACTGATAGGTAGGTAGCGTTTAACTTTAGCTCCCTTTTAATGATTCCCAACAATTGTTTAAATTAGGTATTTCAATTCCCATTGTATAGCCCCAGAAACTAAGGCTCAGAGACCTAAGGGCTCAGCAGCAAGTCACACAGCTAGAAAGAGCCCAAATGTGAACTGAACCTGGACCTTATGCTCTTCTGCTGTCTGTAGACTCTCCCAGATCAGCATTTCTGTTGTATTGATGAGAATCTTGAGACTCAGACCTCATGGGGCCTGATTATTTCTCACGGAATAGACTCGGAAGTGTGGCACCATGGTGGGACACTGGCTGTGATCAGTCTATCTTTTCTTGGCTCAGGGGGAGGCCCCAGGGAGCCTCTTACTGTGTGTGGCACAGAGCGGGCATCGCCCTGGACACCGGAGACCTGGATGTCTGTCCTCCGTGCTCTGAGGCCATGGCCAGGCCCCTCCCCTAGTCTGAGCTCTCCACTGGCAGTGAACTCAAGAGCCTCTTCCTACTCTGAGATGTGACAGTTCACTAGTTGCGGGAGGTAGACAAGAAGAAGGAACAAGGCTGGGAAAAGTCGAAGTGTTGACGGAAATCTGAAACAAACTAGAAGATGGCAGGGCTGTGCGGGTGGAAGGCCAGGCCAGGCCACAGAGCCAGGGGAGGGGCAGCCACTGGCAGCCAGGACGCAGCCATTCCAGGAGGGAGGCAGTGAATCCCAGGGGGGTGGGGACGCCAAATGTTGGCCAGGGATTTTAAACAAAGGACATTCCCCCCTCTTAAGCACACATTAAAGGGAGCAGAGGTCCCTCACTGCCAAACAGCCTAATGGTTTCCACTGGCATTGAGACCTGCCACACCGGACACAAGGAAGGAGGTGTCCAGGGCAAGCACCAAGGGCCCTGAAGGTCCTGAGGGGCACTCTGTCCAAGCCCAGAAACTCAGGACAAACCGGTGCTCCCCATGTGCTCTGTGTGCTCCAGCAGGAAGGTGGAGGCCATGGGTCCCGGCTTGGAAGAGGCTGCATCTGGTGACAGAGCTCGGCAGTCTTCAAATCTCAGGGCCTAACAACCACCTGGCCCTGCTTCCCTACCCCCACCTGAGACCCCCAAGCAACATCTGGCCGAGGCAACACCGTGCCACACACAAATCCACTCACGGCCACCATCCTTGCGCAGGGCACATCTGTCTTCCATCAGCCTTTCAGATGACTTCTGAGGGCTCACCCTGCAGCCCGTCTCACTGCCAGACTCCAACCCACACCCAGTGGGCAGCCAGAAAGACCTTGACCAACCATGATCTGACCATGTCATTTCCTTCAACAGCTCCCATTGCCTTAAAGGTAAAACTCGAATTTTCTGACCCAGCTGACAGGGCTTTGCACCTGGGGACCCTGCTTGCCCCTCCAGTCTCACTGCTTGAGTGAGTTCAGAAAAAGAAAAAATCCCTGGGCCACGCTTTTTCTCACCAAAGGGCCTCCACAAACCATCGCTACCTGCACCCAGAGCACATATTTCTTCCCTCTTCCCACCCTTCTGTCTGTCTGTCTTGTTCTGTTTTTATGTCACTTCTTCCAGGGCACTTTCCTAGAATCTCCCTGGGCTGCTCTTCCAGAGTTTATTGCACTGTGACTAGTCACTCAGCTCCTGGAGAGAAGGAACTAGGTTTATCTTAGCAATATTTTTTTCTCTAGCACTTAGTACAGCATCTGGTTCCTAGTGAACAGATGTTTTATGATGAATGAATGAATGAATGAATGTATGAACGAACGAACGAACCTCATTGACAGAGGGCTTACCTCTTCCTAAAGCAGCCCTGTTTAATTGTGGCAGAGTTTGGACCAGGAGGGTTTTATTCCAAAATGCTCAGCCTTTGGCCTTCTAGATTTGCAACCTACACAAAGTCTCTGAGACACGTTGCAGGGAGCAATACTCTGCATGGGAACCATTGTCTTAGAGATTCCAGATTGATGGATTCATTTACTCAACGTGTACTTATTGAGCTTCTACTATGTGGCAGCACTACCTGAATCTGCTGGGGGTTCAGCAGAGAACATGTTCAACACCTGGTCAACTTTTCCTGGGTTGGAGAGGGGCTCTGAGCCCAGCACCCACGCACACCTGGCTCTTGATCAGCTCGTCGTCCCACTGTATCTGGAGCACATAGCCCATCTGGCAGCGCACGGTACACTGGGCACCGTGGTAGCGGTCACTGCTAGAGCAGTTGAGAGAAGCGTTCTCCACAGCCAGCTCTGGGCAATCGGTGGCTTCACATGCGAAGTGCACACAGCTGGAGAGGAAAGGAACAGGAGCGTAAGAGGCAGTTTTCTCGCAGAACCACTGCACTCCGGCTGCAAGGTTAAGACCAGTGGCCTCCCTCTCCAAAGTTTCTGGGGGCTGAGACTGAGGAGAGAGAGGCACTGGCTTTGTTGAGGACGACTCTGAAGGCAGTGGTTGAAGTTTATCATTAAGAGCACAGTTCATAGAATCAGACACACCAGGGTTCAAATCCTGCCACTTGAAAGCTTCATTACTAATCTTCAAACCTTGAAGAACCTCGGTTTTTCTTTCTGTGAAATGGGGATCATTAGATTACAGCAAGTATGCGTTGAGTTTCTTATCTTCCAGGCACTGACTTGAATGAAAGCCCCTTCATATTTTTCTGTAGTACTCAATGAGGGTCGTGCTGAGAATTAAATCAGATAGGTAAGGAAGAGCACACACCAGGATTCCTGGCACATAAAAACACTCGATAGATGGCAGCTAATGGTATAAATAAAACTACGCCTTCTTACTGAGAAGCTGTGTAACTGTGGGCAAGGTACATGACCTCTCTGAGCTTTAGTACACTCTCAAATTTGGCCAACCTCAAGAGTCATGAGACTCAACCGAAGGTGTTGCAAGTAGTCTTTTATGAATTGTCAGCGAAGTTATGCACAGACCATACTTTGTAACTTGCTCTAGCTGCTGTTTCAACCTCCCTGCCAAGTTGAATTCTACCCACTTTTCAAGTCCAAGTTATATGCAGATTTCTACAGAAAGCTTTCCCTGTGTCTCCCCAGGTGTGCTCCCGGCAGGAATGCTGCCCTCCCTTCTCTGACGCCATCGCCCCATACTTTGTGCACTGAAAGCACAGGCCCTGGGTACCCACCGTGAGCCGGAATGTGTGCTAATCCTTCAGGAAACGGAACCCGCATACAGCCTGCGCTTAGACGATCTTTCCCCTTACATTATCGTCACACAGGCACTCTGTAACATTATTGACTATTCACTCATTGCTTATATACATGAGCTCACTCCATCTTCACAACAACCCTATGAGCTAAGTGTTACTCATTTTATAGTTGGAAAAATCAGGGACCGGTGGGATCAAGTTACTTGTTTAAGTTCCCACCCAGATGTGCGACTCCAAAGGCCTTGTTTTCAATCTGGCCCCACACCTGGATTTAGGACTTCCCTCTGTGTTGTCTCCTACTCTTTGCATCGCAATAAAAGTGCCTCGTGCATAGATGTTTCCTAAACAGCAAGAGACAAATGGCGGCAGCGTCTTGCCACAGCTTTTAAGCACTTTACGGAGGGAGAGATGTTGATTTCAAACACTGTCAGCTTGTAGGGGGTAGTTTCCTCTAACCTGTGTCTCTCTGACTTTGTCTACCCAAAGCCTGGCATAAAGTATGCACAGATAGCAAGATTTGCATGCCGGCTTTTGTTTTCCTGTTTTTATCAAGGAGACAGGGATCAATTGGTGGCCAAAGAAGCTTAGGAAGAAAATTGCCAATTGTTTTCTTGGTGCTGGTTTCAGGACACCCCGCTGAGGGTTTCCCAGGAGCACGCCACTCATGCCTACTCCCAAGCTGCACCTGCTCAAAGGTATGGCGAGAATTAAAGTCGCAGGTGGGGTGGGGGAGGACTGACACCCTGCAGAACACTCCACAGATTCGCTCCTTGAAATACTCGGAGAAGGGCAAGCGTGTGATCGAGGTCTCAGACCCACCCTGACTTGGGCTTTATACTTCCACACACCCCGCCTCCGAAACGCGGGCGAGTGGGGCAGAGGGACACATGCCGAGCTAGTCGCCTGCTCCGCCCTCCTTCCTGCTGCTGACGGCCTCAGAGAGACTGTAACTGTGGAGTCGACACAAGAGCTGTGACACCAAACAATGCGTCTGTTCATGTTGTGTAAGGGCTGAGGGACGAGCCACATGGTTCCAATTTAAATAGAT
This sequence comes from Manis pentadactyla, assembly GCF_030020395.1. NCBI lineage: Eukaryota > Metazoa > Chordata > Mammalia > Pholidota > Manidae > Manis > Manis pentadactyla. Next base: position 204,134,768 of record NC_080021.1, on the reverse strand, counting down.
TTACTCTGTAAGCTACCAGCTTCCACACTGGTCCTCTGACCTATGGCCATGCTCATCTGCGCTCCCAGGAGGCCCCCAGGCCTGGGCATCTTTGGGCCATGGGCCATTAAGATGGAAACGGCACGTCAGCCTCCAATTTTGTGCACATTCATGTTCTCCATAAAGAAAAGGATAAACTGAAACACTTGATTTCCTACATTGCAAATAGCACAGTGCCTGGCAATTGGGCCTCATCTGGGCTCCTACTGTTTATCAGTTACTTGACCTTGAAAAGTTGTGGAATACACTGAGCCTCAGTTGCCTCATCTGTAAAGTGGAAATAACACAATTTATCTCCCAGGATTGTCAACAGGGTGACATGCCAGCCGCTCATTCAGCTCCTCAACAGACCTTGAGCGGGGGCCTTGCTGTATACCAGCTGCTGTTCTAATCACTGGGGACACGCGGAAGATTTCCTGTTACCTGAGCATTTGGGGAGGGACGACATGTGCCAAAGACAAGTACTAAACGAGCCCACTTCACATAGCCATGCATGCAGTGGGGGCCCTGCAGAGGGTGGGGACAGGACACCACGTGGAGAGGGGGCGGGGGAGGCCTCCACAAGGAGGGGACACCGGAACTAAGGCCTGGATGGAACAAAGGGATCAGCCATCCGAAGCTTTGGGGCAGAGGGATTCCAAGGCCGAGGAAATCCTGCATAAAGGTCCAGGACAGGAGGTTGCTGGGCATGTTTGCAGAGAAGAAAGGCCAAGCAATGAGAAATGCTCGGGAACTATGATGTTCCACGAGGAAGTGGACTTTCTACTCTGGCTCTTTCTGTCATTGAAGGACAACATTCCCAGGCCATGTGAGTCCCCTAAGCAGAAGGTTCCATGGTCAAATGAGGGGGCAGCTGTAGACTAATGAGAACAGTCCGCTTGCTTTATCGCAGGGCTTCTCAGAACCCTGAATGCTGGTGATGGTAGATTTTCAGAGGAGGCTATGGTGCCCATCATTTGCCAAACTCTGATAACTCTGGGACATTTCTTAGGGCAAGTGTCTTCCAGAAGACACTCTTGGGAGTGAGGCATCCCTGTTTTATTTTTTTATCCCATCTGTACCTGGCTTCCCAGCTTGACTCAGGAAGGAAAGGGGAAAGGGAGGTAATATGTATGTGCCAGGTATTGGCCACTATGTCTTGCCTACATCATTTTCTTTGCATCATCATTTGGACTTCTTAAGGTCGTATTAATACTCCCATTTTCAAGAAGAGGAGAGTGAGACTAAGTGAGTTTAAACTGCTCATCCAAAGGCACTCAGTGTGGACAGAATTCCAATGAGGATCTGCCTTTCTGTCTCCTAAGTCCCTGCTCCTCACTGTGCTTTCCTGTTCATTGAAATGCTTCTGTGAACACACTGTCTAAAAATGACCAACATTATCCCAAGTGCCTCTTTCAAACAACTCCGACACAGCCCTGTCGCTTCTGAAACACAAAACTCAAAACAAAAGAAAAACCTCTGGCTTCATTAAAAATAAAAAATAAAAAATGGGGGAAGGATTTAATGCCAGTGAAGGCATTCAATAAAAATAACAAACGGAGGGGAAAAAAGAGGCTGCTTCTTAGAAGGGAGGAAGGTGGCTGAGCCCTGGATGAGGGAAGGCACACAGGTAACTTCATTAATGAAATTCTCACACCTGGGCGATGGTGGTGAGCCCCATGTAAAGATAATCAGAGATTTAGGACTTTTCCTTTTGTCTTATACAGTTTAATGAATTTATCTAATTAAACTCAAGTTCCACATAGAGGGAGATCCTTGAGTGACCTGACAGCTGAGATGCCCAGTAGCTGCCCCCTCTGCCAAACCAAATGGGCACCCATCATGCACATCATGCTCAAACACGCCAGACAAGGCCAGACGTTAAAGGGCCACGAGTTCCACTCCTACACTGTTCCTCGACTCGTGGCTTCACTCCTGTGGCTCTCACTTAGCTGCAGTCATGCCACGGGGAAGTGGGGACCATGACGGGCAGGTTGTTTATAAATCCCTCTGGGTTGCTCAGATGGGGACAGCCAAAAAGACAGTATGCTCAACCTGGGAAGATAAAGGGGGACATGCTCTGGGCAAAATGCTGCAGTGTCACTTAGGAAGTGAGACTGAGACAGAGTTACTCAGACAGGACTCGGTGTTCTGCCCAGAAAGGCAGCTACTATAAGGAGTACCCCTAGAAGGCTCATTAAACTCTGGAATTCCAGAAGCCCAGGCTATGGTGGGACAGAGGCAAAATCTTGTAGTTGGATGCAAAGTCAGCGGCCTGTTGGGTCCAGGCCCACGGTTTGATTGGCAAGGGGAGTAGAGTGAGGCACGCCCAGCAGGAGGCACATGCCAGCCACAGCAGCAGCCCTCCAGCTGGCTCAAGGTTGCCCAGTGGCACCAAGGACCGGCTGTTTCCAAATCTTCCGATTTCTTTCAGAGGAGCAATTCCGGTTTTTAATATTAACTCTCCAGATATTCAAATGAGCCGGCAACTAATTAAAGGAGGTAGCTAAGAAGGGCCACACACAGGTTGTTTATGGCCCAGTGTGGTCTGTGTGACTGCAGTCTTGAAACGTCTGATGAATTGGGAAAGAGCTTCACCCTCAAAGTGTCAAGGGCTGGATTTAAATGCAGGATCTGCCCCTCACAAGCTAGGTGACTTTGGGAAGCTCACTTCCCTGGCCTGGACTTTTGGTTTCCTATCCTCAAAATAAGAATGCAGACCCCAAGAACCTCCTAGAGCCCTCCCAGCTTCCAGAGATCATGGTTTTATGAGGACAGATCAATAGCGGTATAGAATTTCAGAGTCCTTTGGAATGGGGAGCAAAGTAGCCTTGTCAACATTTGGGATTATCAAAGGCTCCTGAGAGAACAAGTACTCTGAGAGACCACCAATGAGAGTGTGTGCTGGACAACACTTGGGTGAAGAGTCAGGCATGTCTGGTACAGGTGAAGACACACACACGCCATCGGCACGTAGATCCCCCAGACCAGTGACTCCCAACACAGGTTCTGAAGGGGCTGGTGGTCCCTTTGTTGCTGCAGAAACTGGGTGAGCCTGTGGTCTCTGGCCACAGCAAGATGCATTCTGGGTTCCAAATCCTACATATCAATTCCTATATGTCTGTGGAATGGGCTACTCCATGTGCAGGCTCCTATCAGTGCACAGACTTTAGGGTCCCTTGACTCCAGCTTCTTTACCCCTGCCCCCCAGCCACAGTCTAAGTCCACCCCAGCTGGAAGGAGTTAATCGACTCCCGTGAAGAATTTATTTCCTCTTAATACTGGCCTTCCAAAAGTTAGCTCCCTGCCATAACTGCCTTTCTCAGGATGGGCTAGCATGGAGAAAGTGGGAAGAGTTTGAGGTAGAGGAAGAAAGAATGTAAAAAATAAGAGGGGACAGAGGAAGGAAGGAGGAAGGGAAGGAAGTTAGCTGTCTAAACGCAAGGCCCACTGCATTTTATAATAAACTGCTCAGTCTCTAGAACCATAGAGAGAGAGAGAGAGAGAGAGAGAGAGAGTGTGTGTGTGTGTGTGTGTGTGTGTGTGTGTGTTAGACACACTGCAGCCTCAATTTATGGTTGCTGCTTTTCCTCACTGAAGGATCCTCTTAATTCCCCTCCCCAAACCCGATGGCCCCCCATCTTTCCCCTTCCCCTAACTCTGTGTGGGGCTGGGATCTGGCCAGAATTCCACAACTGGACCTCTCACTTGAAACATGAGCCTATTTTCTTGGGCCTCTGAATTTATTCCAAGTACTGCACTGGGCCTGGAGACCCTTGAAACTAGGTCAGGAAACACCACCTGAATTGATTTTGCTGTAGCGATGTTCTCCCGTGGCAGCCCACCAGACATCACGCTGCTCTTGGGAGAGGAGAAAGAAAATGAGGGGGGATACGGACTGGGAGAGGGAGGGGAGGCAGGAGAGAAAGCCAGGAAGAATAGATGGGGAGGAGAAGGGGAGGGGAGGGAGGGGGGAGGGGGAAGGGAGGGAAGGGAGGGAGGGGGAGGGGAGAGGGAGGGAAGGGAGGGAGGGGGAGGGGAGGGAAGGGAAGGGAGGGAGGGGAGGGGAGGGAAGGGAGGGGGGAGGGGGAGGGGAGGGGAGGGGAGGGGAGGGAAGGGAAGGGAGGGAGGGGGAGGGGAGGGAAGGGAGGGTGAGGGGGAGGGGAGGGAAGGGAAGGGAGGGAGGGGGAGGGGAGAGGGAGGGAAGGGAGGGAGGGGGAGGGGAGGGGAGGGAAGGGGAGGGAGGGGGAGGGGAGGGGAGGGAAGGGGAGGGAGGGAGGGGGAGGGGAGGGAAGGGAAGGGAGGGAGGGGGAGGGGAGGGGAGGGGAGGGAGGGAGGGGGAGGGGAGAGGGAGGGAAGGGAGGGAGGGGGAGGGGAGGGAAGGGAGGGTGGGAGGGGAGGGGAGGGAAGGGGAGGGAGGGAGGGGGAGGGGAGGGAAGGGAGGGTGGGAGGGGAGGGGGAGGGGAGAGGGAGGGCGGGCTGGGGCAAAGAAACAGCACCTTTCCCTACCTGGGAAGCAGCTGAGTCAAGTGGGACGTGTCTCCTACAGCCAGCAGAAATGGGTGCTATAGAAGTGGTGCTATTTACCTTGGTGTTTTGAGAATGAAGGAAATCATCCTATGGCTTTTTACAGTTGCTGCTTATTTTTCTTTTCCTTCTCCCTAGTTTGTTTGTTTTAAGACATTTGCACATTTGCAAGGCCCTGTCTATTTGGGGACATGCCTCTTCAGCTCCCCAGGAGCTGCCGCCTTCCTGGATCCTTCGGGGTCTCCACCTGGAGCATTCAGGGGGTGGCCGTGCAGCCCAGCAGCCGGAGCTCCAAAGGCTTAGCCTCTCCTGGTGAAGTCTGAGCTCAGGACCAAGCCAGCCGAGGTCCTCAGGGCTGCATTGCCATCACTTCGCTCAGTTTCACCAAACAAATGCTCACACATGAGCAGCTGTGCAAAGTGCCTTTCTCTCCCAGATGGGCCCGACTCTCGCAGGCCCCGTGTATCTCTGCGGAGCGGACAAGGCAGGATTTTGCCTCTAACTGCCTGGCCTTGACTCACTCATTCTGTCCATACCTCCTAAGGCAGGGATGATAATGAAATAATGAAATAAGATAATAAATTCTGGTCTCTTTTCCGCTCACCCCTCTTAGCTCTTGGGAGTAACACACTGTTACAAGTGGAAAGAACCACAGAGCACATCCCAATCCATCATCATAATTTTATAGTTGGGGAAACCGAGGCCCAGAGAGGCAGGGTGCCCAGCTCACAGCCTGCTGTGTGACCACTCAGGGCCAGGGCAATGCTTTGCCTTGGATCAGCGTTCTTCCACAACAAGTCAAAGAACTCAGCAAATACTTATTGAGTGATTTGTTTCTGAGGTTCTACCCTTTTTCCTGTCTACTTTGGGCATAGGAACTGCTCATTAAGAATTCAAAAAAGTCAGTGCTGGCTTCACTCAACTTGTAGATGGCCCAGGCAGCTGACTGAAGATGGGGAAGCCATGCAGAAAGGGCTGGAGGGATTCTTGTTTTCCATTTTCCATCGATATTTTTCCTTGGGTTCTGGGAATTAACCTATTTTTATAGTCTGGACAGCCAGGGATGAAAAAGCCCTCTTAGTTGGTAAAATATAACAATGGGTCATATTTTAGGGGCTCTTTTGCCTCTGAATGATTGCAACAGACTTTGTACAACAGAAACTAGAGACAGTGGGTGCAAAGCCATGGGGTTCTGCAACCACCTTTTGTGTCATTTGTGGGAATAGGGGCGTGGGAAGGGCTGGTGTCCCCACCCATCTCTTCCCTCTCCTTGCTCCCAGGGACACAGGGAACAGAGCAGAGCTTTCCCGTATGGGGCCTCACCCTGGGGAAGCCCACCAGGACCCTAACTCTCCTTCTCCATTTGGATCTTAGGAACCAAACGTGAGAGATGCTGTGTGATCACGGATCAGTCCTTTCACTTTTGGGGCCCTGAAACTCAAGCAGGTAATGTAGAATTTGGACACTTTGGAATTATGAGATGATCTCAGAGGCTTCTTCTAGCTCTGAGAATTTTATGCAGAATTCCGTGCAGAAAAGCACCACCACCCTATCGAAAGTGGCAATGGATGTTCTATATTAATACATTTTCTTTGCACGGTGCTTCACAGTTTACACGAGCCTCTCCAGCTGCAGTGAACCATTTAACCCTCATGACCACCCTATGGGGTAGATATTACCCATTCATTCTAAAACAGAAAACTGGGACTCAGAAAAGCGAAGTGACTTGTTCATGGACACACAGTCAGGAAGGGGCACCTTCAAACTCAGGTAGGGGCACTGCCAATGCTCAGTGCTGTCCAGGAAACGCCACCCTCTTAGCTCTAAGCCAGGAGCATTAACAGGCACTGATAGAGTGATGTTAAACAGTTAAAAGATAAACTCCTAGACCACTGGGGGGATCTCAGGAGCTAGGTTTGGGGAAGACAGAGAGATTTACCCATCACAGCGATACACACAGTGAACTGGGAGGAAGCAAATCCAGCCCTCCCCCTACCACCGAAATCCAGATGGGTTATGCCTACTCTGATATTTAAGAAGCAGAATATTCCAGTATTTCAGAGCTGAAAGAGAGAAAGCCACTTATCCTTTCTTTGTTCCAACGAGGATATTGCTGCCCAGAGAGGGACAGCGATGTTCCCAGGGTCACCCTGCAAGCCATCACCAGCTCGGGGACAACTGGCCAGGAGTAGGGGCTCCTCTTTCTACCACAGATCCTTGCTTCCTTCTCTCACCACTGGAAGTCAGACGTGTGTGGGCCTCTCAGGTCTACAGGCAGAGCCAGCCAGAGGCCAGAGCACAGGGAAGAGAAACACACAGACTTCCTACAGCAACACACATGGCTGCCCAGGTCCAGATTTCCTCCATCTGCCCTTGGCTACAAACAGCCCAGGGCCTGCAGACCAGGTCTCTTACCTCTTCTCAGCAGGGCTGTAGGTCTCCCCTCTCTGGCAGCTGCTCAGGGTGACGGGGTCAAAGTTGTCGAAGGAGCGAAGGGCCACCCCCGAGATGGCAACCAGGGGTGAACTGAAGCTCACACGCACCGCCTGGCTGTGGTAGAAGGGCTGGCTGAGGTCATGGAGCACGGGGATAATCAGTGGATTGTTTCTGCAGCTCAGGACATGGAGGCCTGTCAGGGGAGACAGAGGGCCAAGGGGCCAGGCTCATTACTCAAGGCCAGTCACGCCCTCCCCAACGGGCCCTTCCCGAAGCCCCCAGACCCTTTCATGTCACTGCACAAAAGCACCATTGGGTGGCCGGTGGGGATTTTGAGTTTGATTGAAAGTTTCTTTGTCTGCCTTTTTCTCTTGGTTCCAAATCTTTCCAATCCCCCTGCCTCCCTGCCCCCTAAGCTTTCCCTTCACCTAGTGCCCACAGCCCCTCTCCCCCCACCCTACGGCCACCCCTTGGCCAAGCGTCACTGGCCCTCACCTCCCCACACTGCATTAGGGCTTGATGGTCTGAGTTGCTAGTTTTCAGGCTGCCCTCCCTGTCAGTCATAATGATAATGAAAATAATTCTCAGCAACAGGCCATTCCCAGGGTACACAACTTGCTCCCTTTTTGTCTTGGACCCTGGAAGCAGCCCTGTGAGGTAAGGACCATGTACTCGTCTGCAGAGGTGAGACTAGGGGTCATGGACAAGAGGCACATAGCCAGCCAGCAATGCAAAGGCCAAGGTGAATCTAAGCTTGCCTCATTCAAAAGCCCTCAGTTCTTTCTAGAACAGGGGAGGGGTCCCTGGGTTTCGAAGAAGGAAGGGAGGGGACCATGGAGGAAAGGACACGCAGAAGGAGAGGGAAGGGAATGGTGAGTGAGGGCTGTGGAGAGGTGGGAGGTGGGGAAATGGAAGCTGGCTTTGCTGTCTGATGGAGCTCACTTCAAATCACGGTTCAGCCACTTCCTAATGCTGGGACACCAGTAAGCCCCTAAAACTCAGCTTCTGCATCTGCAATATGGGATGATCCTGGCCAGCCCAGCGGGCGCCCTCCTGCGGCCAAACCCCGGAGCTGCAAGGCCTCTGCAGAGGATCCGGGATGCTGCAGGCAGAGGACAGGGGCCTGGTGGGGAGGGCCAGGGACACATGGAAGCCTCAGGCACTGAGGGGCAGGATCCGAGGAGCTTCTGCAGAACCCGACTTCCCCCCTTTCACCAAAAATCCTCTCCTCAGAGCCCTCTGCAATGCTGGGACAGCTATGAAAATATTTGCTTCTCACTTAGGGAAATTTCCCAGGAATCCAGATAAGTCCAGAGGGGCTTCTTTCTCTTTATTAATATGTTCCCCCTTGCCTTTAAAACTAACTAACTAAGTAAACATAAAAACAAAACAAAAAAACCCTTCCTGCTCCCTTGGCTTCTGCATGACCCTGACATGACCCTTGCCTGCTGGCTCCCTACGGATCTTTGAAACGAGCTCCCTGGGGAATGGTGCACGCACAGCTTTGTGCCTGGACGTCTGTGCCAGCCTGGGGTTTGAAACACCCGGTGTGGCTGCCCGGGAGATGTCGGGCAGGGCATGCTGGACACAGGGGAGGGGCAACAGGAGTTTCTCGGTGCCAGGTCTTGTGCTGGGCACCGTCATAGCAGTGGCTCATCTAATAGCTAGTATGTCACCACGATGGTAAAGTGGCGTCGGTGTCCCCACTGTGCACAAGAGGAAACAGGACTCCCGGTGAGGCACGGAGAAACTGAGGAGAGCGCTCACATTCCCAGGGGATCCACGCCCGGGAGTCAGCTTCGGAGCTGGCGCGCTCTCCTCTGTGTCCTGTCCCGCGGTCTGCGGAGAGGTGGCGGAGGTGACAGCACTGACTCTTCTCCCCCTGGGCCCTGTGGGGGGCCACTGCTCAGGGCCTCACCTGCCTCCGCACTCCGCAGACGGACCTTCCCTCACTCCTCCTCCCGTGGGGAACTCGGGCCGACGTGCTGGGGACATGGCTGCTGCTTTGGGGGCACTCATGGACGCCTCCGGGAACAGGGGAAAGAGTAGCCGGCTCTAAGTCCAAAAACCTGGCCACCTTCCTGTCTTCCTGCATCCACGAATGCCTCTTTTTGGGTCTCAGGAGCTGATATGAACAGTGGAGAAGCGGCCTCTGCGTGGTCTCCTCCCTGGGGTTTCCTGAGGACTATATGGGGTGTCTGAGATCACAGGTACCTACAGAAGGGAGCTATTGAAGGGAGGACTCTGACATTGACCCATTATGTCCACATCTGCCAGATCCAGGCTTCCTGGGATTCCCAAACACATCCTGGGTTGAAGGCAACCAGACTGCCAGGTAAGAAGCCAGAAAAAGGACAGGGGAAGGGAGAATTCATTCTCAGCTGGACCTTACAACCTCCCGGGGGCAGATGTGGAAACAGGCACTGGGGCAAGCCTCGCCTGAGAGAACACGCTCACCTAGATCGTGGCTCTGATCTTTGGTATCGAGCAGCTGGACGCTGATGGTCTCCTGCTTTTGGTCCCCATAATAGGTCCCATCAGTCACCAGGTGGACAATGACTGCTGTCGCAACCATTGGCTGAGAAAAGTACGCCTGAAATATAGAAGACACAGGAGCACTGTCTCATGCAGGGGGAGCAACTGTGAGGTTGGGGTTTCAAGTAGGATCTTCCATTTCCGGAGCTGGGCTCCTCTTCAAGAGCCCCTGATGGAATAGGAAGGCAGTGAAACCTCAGAGGGAAGGGCACAGGCTCTGAGGTCTGCACCTCTTCCAATCTTGGCTCTGCTCTGACTGAGCTGTGTGATATTGAGCGGTGGCTGCGCCTCTCTGGGCCTAAGTGCCTTTACGTCTAAGTGGCAGATTAAGTACATAGCTCTATCACAGAATGGCTGTGAGGGGCCAGTAAGATGAGAGAAAGTATCTGGCATATTCTAAAGATACAAACAATGGTACTTATTATTGTTCATCACTTCTTCATGCTAGTTAACCCCTGTGCTATGCATCAAGGAGACAAAACTAAGTAAGACAGCCCTCACATTCCTGCAGACTATGGAGTTCAAAGTAGGTCAGATACACGCAGATAAAAAATCAGTACAATGCACAGTCCTTAGTCAGGAAGATGGACCCACAGATAGGTACATAATCCCATGTGACAAGGGTCCCCTAACAGATGGCCAAACACGTGTAGGACTAAAAGAGAGAGAGCAGTCACTTCTCTCTGTGGGGATCAGCAAAGACTTCTAGAAGGAGAAGGCAATCTTAAAAGGCCCTGAACAATGATAGGAGGTCCCAGGCAGACAAAAGGTATCCATCTAAATTTTCTGCAAAAGCTGGAGTGACTAGGGGCATTCCATGAGCAATTAAGGGACTCTGATTCAGGAAGCATCCCACTGCTAAGTGTTTTGTCCCCATCTTTACAATTAACACCATCAGAGGGTAGACGAAGCATCCTGAGAAAAGCTCATGGGAGTCAGTGCTTCCTGGGGACCACTGCTGGAGAGTCTAAGCTCTCAAAGTTTCGGCTTACCCGGAGCCAGAATGTGGTCTGAGTCACCTGCGAGTATGGATAGTTGATCATGCAGGGGTACCAGGCGTGCTGGGAAATGCCTTCACTGAGATCTATCACCTTGGTTCGACACACCTGGAAAGAGATTTTGAAAAACGTTTTAGAGGGTCTCAGAGGTTGAATGAAGTTCAATTTGACTTTTATTATGAACCTATTTTGTTCTGGGCATCACAGGAGGAAACAGGAGTGAATAGAGAAGAGTCTATTCCAGGAGCCCTCATGCTAACATAGAAGAGGGAATCCTCAACACTGTTACGGCAAGAACAGATAACATGTCCTGGTAGTAGAGGTGACAAAGAGATTCTCATGGGACAAATCCTGGAGGAGATGACATTTGAGTTGGGTGTAGAAGAATGGAGGAGAAAGAGTGGAATGGCATTGTAGGTAGTTGGAACAGAGGGAAAGGCTCAGAGGAAAGCAGGAACCCAGGATTATTTAGGTTGTGATAAGCTGCCTAGTATTATTAAAGCTTGGGGAGAGTGGCAGAAAAGGTAGGTTGAGGATCTCACAAAGTCTCGGATACGAAGCAGACCATTTTAGAACAAATCTGTAAATTGCGCCCAAAGCCATATTAACAACAGAACAAAGACTACAACAGTATGGGCATTTGCTCACCCCCAAAGACATTCAGTATATGTATTTATTCTCATAGTCACACATACTCATTCAAAATGACAGCTATACCAACTGGTGTCAACAGAACCACAAAGCACATATAGATGAACAGAATTCTTCAAACTTAGGAGTTTCTTGGGTATCCAGATGGCATTTCATTCATTGGCACCTTCATTCATTCAAAAGCCATATTTATCGGGTAACTGCTATTTGCCAAGCACTCTGGGACAAGACAGTGAACAAGACACAGATGCTGAGGGGCTTACAGCTGCTAGCGTGTGCAGATACTCATCAAGTAATCACATATGCAACTGTAAACCGTAGAGTAGAAAACAGAAAAGTGCTATGATGGCAAAGGAGAGGGACAGTTGAGTTGTTCTTGAGATTGGTCAGACCTTTCCCCACAGAAGATCATTCCATACTAATGCTTTTCCTCTGATCTCTAATGTGGCTTCTCTCTCAAAACTGCCCTGTGAATTTGGACCTGTTGTGCCACATCGGCTGGTCTCAGTCTACTTATCTGGAAAGTAATGCTAACCTAGAGAATGCCAAGGATTTTATAAGCTATGCAAAAAAAAACAACAAAAAAAGTGAGATAATCGAAATCATAGTAAACAGACATAAAACAAACAGAGAAGTAAAGAAAAGAAAGGAAAAAAGAGGAAGTCTATATAAGGATTAAGGATATCTACTCCAGCAGCGCCTACAGTAGCGAAAGATTGGGAATCGTTTACATGTTCGTTCTGTTGGGGCCGGGGTGTATAAAATATGAGATATTCACATGATAGAATTTTATACAGCAAAAGATAACAAGAAGACTAAACTAGATTCATATATAGAGATAATACTAAAAATATTTAACAGCCAGTTCCATATGGGTTCTGGTCAATCGAAATGGAAGCTGGAGCCATGAGTTCAAAGATATCAACATGGAGAGTTTGCAAAAACATAGCAGTGAGTGAAAAAAAAGAACAAGGTGCAAGCGGATAAGGACAGGATGATGCATTTATAAAAATCATTCAAAGCAAGACTCTATATTGCCCAGGGATTCCTATAGATCAGCATTGATCCTATAGATCAACCCCAGTTGATCTTAAGACCATCTATTAAAAATGGAGTGGAAAAGCTATACATCAGATTCACTCATCACACTCAAGAAAAAAAATGCATGGCTGCATTGTGATCTACAACTGTAAGTATTATTTTTTAAAAAAATAAACTTTTGATTTTGGAGTAATTTTATATTTACAGAAAAGTTGCAAATATAACACAGCGTCCCATACACCCTTTATCCAAAGTCCCTTAATGCTGCTGTCTTCATCAATTGATTCATAAAATGTCAACTAGAGGAAGATAAGTTGCTTAGCCAACTTTGAAGAATCACAGATTGTCACCCAGGAAGTTCTGCAGTTCTGTGCTGGCTTAGAAGAAGGAGACCTGGCTCTGGGCCAAGCTCCCTCAAAACGTGGCGTGTGATTTGCGATTAGTTACCTTAACTCTTTGGGCCTCGGTGTATCTTTCACATTTGAATGTTGGATTTGGTCACAAGTTTTCAGCCTGCCACCTGTGGATTTTTAGGGTTCCTTGGAGGTGTCAGCCTGGGGGTCAGGGTGTGAGATCTCCTTGCTTCCTGTTGCACTGTATCAATCTGAGCATCTCTTCTTATCTGTTTTATATATGGACCTGCCTTACAATGTTTCATTTAAAACTGCTCTAAAAACATTGCAAAGTATTGAAACTTGTTTGTTGCCAGAGATGTCTCCCCCTACCCCCCGCCAAGGAATCAGTGAGTTCTGGGGGTACAGAATTAGTTTCCTGAATGTCACAGGTAACTTCTTCAGTAGAGTAGAGGTGCCCAGAATTAACCATCGCATTGGCAGGAATTAGGTGGTGGCTTCAGTTTTTTAAATCTTTAGGAGCCTAACAGTAAGGAGGAGACTCCGGGTAAAACACAGCCACTTTAATGGCTGGAAGTCGTTTTCAAGTTTATTTATTTTTCTCAAAAACAACTGGGACCGAGCGTAGGAAGATCTGCCAGGGGATTGTGTTACATTTTACAACAGTACAAGACTTTGCGTAAACTATCTATGGCATTTGAAATCCAGGCCAGCAATTCGACATGTATCATTTTGGAATTCTTTTCCCTGTGTTCTTAGCTGCCAGTCCCCCCAGCAGAGCGTGGTGGAGCTCATCCCTGGAGTGCTGGAGTGGGGGGCTTATCTCTGCATCTTACGCATGCACAGTCAGAGAAGGCTCAGACATGGCCCAAGCCCTCTCATTGCTTAAATACAACTTCCTCTTATCTCATCAGCTCTATCAGCCCTAGACAGGGCTTTAGAGGAACACGCTGCTGTGATTTTATTCTCCTGTTTTCTCATGTAATTTTGTGTTTGTTTCAAGCTGGCTGCGATCCTGACCAGGGACAGTCAGAGTAGATCAGAGAGGAACAAACAAATCCAGCTGAACCTTTGCCCAAAGCAAAGCCCCAGTTGATCTTAAGAACATCTATGGTTCTAGGGAGGTGGGGGAGGCTGCAGGGGGAAGGAGAAGCCAGCACTCACCGGCCTCCTGCTCCTACAGACCTTGCCTGGAACTGCTTACTCAGCAGCCATTCAGTGAGGGTATAGGGCACACTGGGCTGCAAACCTGGAGAGAAAGAGCTTGTGCACAGTCACAACATTTGTCCTTACAGACCTAAGTGTGATCTCGAGGTGACTGATTCTCTGGGGTACTCTGTTTCCATCCACACTCTTTTTTGCACCTTGCAAAACAGCAAATCCAACTCCATAAAGCATTACTACATACTACAGGTTTTACTGAATGTTTTGTGGGCAAGCAAGCAGGAGCGTCACACTGCACACTCCATGTGGCCTTGCACTCTCCCACCAAAACCCTGACTTCTCTTCACTCATCATCGCCCTTTCTCCAGCATCACCGGCACCGCTGACCTTCCGTATTTCTCCCAACCCTGCTACTTCCCAATCTGCTTCTTTCTCAAATCTCACGTACAGCCATTCTGCTCTCCCTTAAATTCTCTATTCTTGCACACACAAATCCTCCTCATGATGCCAAGGGCTCTGCCCAGGCCCCTGACCCAGGGATATCAGGGGTTTGAGCATAGTAACCTTCTACCTTCTCTATCATGTTAGTATGAACAAGATCTGATTCCTCCCTCCAGTCACTCCCTGCCTTGTGGAATACATCCAGGGGTGTTAGAAATATCAGCACCTCTAGGCTTCATGTTGCCCTAAAGAGATAAAGAGGGGGTGTCTTATAACTAAAACCTATCTTTCTGCATCACTCACTGCTAAGTTCACTGCAGTGTTGTTCACAATAGCCAAGATGTGGAAACAACCTAATGTCCATCAATAGATAAATGGAGAAACAAAATGTGGTATCTATACACAATGGAATATTATACAGCCTTAAAAAAGGAAATTCTGCCATATGTGACCATATGGATGAATCTTGATGACATTACACTAAGAGATAAAGCATACACAAAATGAGAAATACTGCATGATTCTACTCATTAAACGGTCAAATTCATAGAATCAAAGAGTGGAATGGTGGCTGCTAGGGGCAGAAGTGGGAGGGAAAAAAAGGAGTCACTAATCAGTGGGTGTAAAGTTTCAGCTATGCAAGATGATTATGCTCTAGAGATCTGTGGTACAACACTGTGCCTAACATCAACAATATTGTATTATACACACAAAAATTTGGTACAAGGGTAGATCTCTTGTTAAATGTTTTTACCATAATGAAATAAATAAAATGCCATTTTGAATGACTAAAATACTGACATTCACTGAATGAATGAATACATTAATAAATATATGATCTAGGGAAAGGAGAAAAAAGAGAAAGTCATATAATGGTGCTAGGCAAAGAGCAGATGTGGCTGGACTGTTGTGCACCCTTACTTAAGTCTTCTCCCTGTTGGACGAGGGGTACCTAGAATCTTCTTGATTACTTCAAGGACAGATAACTCACTTCCATTTGTAGACAGCCCTATTTGCCTTTGGACGGCTCTTCCCAACAGCCAGGGGGAGATGTCTGACTGCATTTTCTTCTACTCTTTTCCTTTAAGTAACAATACTTACAAGCTTTCTTATTTTCGAGTTTCAGAGTTAGAGGGATTTGAGTAGGTTATCTACCGAGACCTTTCATCCTTCAGTGGTCAAAATAACATGGCCAAGTAAGTGGCAAAATTGTTATGAAATGCAAAATTTCCTGGCTTCCAGACTGATGCCTTTTTCACACCTGTGTTCTGTACCTCTCAGTCCTACTTTGTTGTGTAAAAACATCTCCAGTAAGATTTCTCCCCTTTCCCCCAAGAATTCTTGCAGAAATAGCAGAGAGAATCATGGTAGCCATGCTACTCTCTTCTCTGGGAAAACCAGCACTAGGTCTTTGAAGGAAGCTGAGCAGGTCACTGCCTCTCAGCCCCATTACAGCACCTGCAGGAACTAAGGGCAAGAGGCCACTATTCCCCTTGGCCCTGTGGGGATATCACTCCTCTTTAGCACAATCCCTTAGACTTCACATCATCCTCAGAGATGCCTGTGTTTACCTCAATACCACCCATGGGAAACAGGAGAAGCTGCTCAGTTCTGGCTGTGTCCCTATTAGCTGGACATCCCTCCCACTCTCAGCTTCCCCATCTGTGAAATGCACTGGTCATGCTGAATGAGCTCAAAGTGCCCTAGGAGCCTAAGGACACCCACAGTAATAATATCCACCAAGAGTCTCACAGTCACAGTGCGATTCAATCCTCATAATCACTCTGTGATTTGGAATCATTGTCCCATTTTTCTGATGAGGAAATGAGGCACAGATGCTTTAAGTAACTCTTGTCAAGGTTATATATCCAGTTATGCACACCAGCCAGAAGTTGGATCTAATCCCTCTGATTCCATGTCCTGTGGACTCAGTCACAAAGCACCACGATTTTTGCTTATCTTGGTCAAACCCTCTGCTTTCCCAGATGGAAGAGGGAGCCAGTGACCACTGTCTCTGCCTCTGGTTGTTTCATGTGCTCTCCCTGCTCCAAAGGTCCCTGTGACTAACATTCCAAAGGGAAAAATTAATCATATCATCCTGCTACCTATCACCCCCTCCATGGCTGCCCATGGACCACAGGATGGAAAGGTTCCTAGATACAAAGGACTTCAGGACATCCGTCCCTTCTGCGCCCACTGCTCCCCGTCCCCACACAGCAGGCAGGCATCCCCACATGAGCATGCAGTGCTCCTTTTTTGCTGGATGACCATGAACTCGGCCACCATGCCTGTGCCCAGCCTTTCTCCCTGCCCCTCCCCTCACTCCCTCCACTTCACTGGGCTGCCCATTTTGTGAAATACTACACATACTTCAAAGCCAGTCTCAAATATCACCCCTTCTCTGAAAGACTTTGCTCAGCCCCAGGCAAAATGAATTGCTCTTTCTTATGTGTCCACATAGTTCTTTACACGTATATACCTTGGTTCCAGCCCTTGTCAAGATGGATTACCATTGTTTAGAGCTCACTCTTATCCCTTTAAACTCTGAAGACTTCCAAGGTGAGAACCACATTTACCTACCCTCAAATAAATCCTAGCAGATAGCCTAGCACACAGGACACAATAGGTGTCCAGTGAACAACCATAACAGCCGCAGCCCCATATACTGGGTGTCTGTTCTATGCTGGGCATGGTTTTAAGGACTCTGTATGTTCTAAATCATGTGACCCTTATGAAATCTCTGTGAAGCACATACTATTATTATACCCATTTGACAGATAAGGAAATTGAGCCTCAGTAATTTGCCGAAGGTGGAAAAACTAGTGACTAGAACCAGGATTCAATTCCAGGCACAAACTCAGCCCACGCTTTTAACATTTTGCAAATGTTGACTTGAAAAGGGCCTTCCTACATATCAGTCAGGACTGTTATGGAGGATGGAGTTGGGATTTCTCCTTGTTGCCTTCTCCTGGCTTCTTGAATAGAAGTGGATCAGTAGACCACAGCAGGTCTGCCCTGGGGCAGGGTGGTGTGGTCCCAAGAGCCCTGGATTGCCAGGAAAGGGGCCTGCTTACCAGAACTGACTCAACTGCTTATGTCTTCTGACACTTGTCCTTCCGACTGGTAGAGGACAGAATAAGAAAAGCCCTTTCAGTTCTGACATTCTGCCAGCTTCTGATTGCCAGTCTTTTCCTAGCGAAAGCTGCTGGAGAACAGCGCCTCTGCAATGAGCGGGATCATGCTCTCGGCCTCTGGGTCGACTCACGGATCCCATGTCTCTGATACTCGGAGGTGGAAGGCTAATTTCATAGCCAGTTTTCTAAGATTGCCAGAGGAGTAACATAAATGTTTACTGCGGCTACTGCAGCAATGTATTTTTTGTTTTGTTCTGTTTTTCTTTTCTTTTTGTGTAGGCTACAAAGGGAGCTGTTAAGTGCTTCCTCCCCAAGCTTTGGGATCATGGGATGTCTGAGCTGGGAGGGTCCTCAGGGATCTGACTCCAGCCATCACATCCGAGAGAGGGGTGGGAGCAGAGCGCAGTGAGGAGGGGAGAGGCCGGCCAGAAGGCCCGCTGTGAGCTCCTCTGGGACGGGCCATAATGTCTGGTGGTGCCTGGAGGTGCCTGGGCTGACAGAAGCAGAGGCCTCTGATGCCCCGGGACACAGGGACTCCCATCCACCCAGCACCGCCAGCCACTACATTCATCGCCACCTCCAAAGCCCCGCCTTCACCCAAGGCTGCTTTCAATTAGAGGAGTTAACGATGTCTTGCTTTCAAAGGGTTTTTCAAATCCAGTTTATCTTCCACCCACACACGATGTACACAAAGGCGGGGAGACCAAGGGAAAACAGAGGGAGTGGGAGTTCTGGTATTTTTCCCACATAGGGGAGATGCCATGAGGTTTCTATTGAATTACGCTCTTACAGATTTACAGGCCCTTCTGTCAATCACAGGAGGGAGGCAGTGTTCGTCAAACCTCTAGCCCATCCTCTCCAGTTTCCGCTTTCAACCCAAAGGGACCCTAGGAATGGGCCTGATGGAAAACAAGAGGACAAGGCATAGGGAGAGGAGGGTGTGGGGGTTGTGGTGACAATAATAATACGTATAAAGCACAAGTGTGTGCGCACATGCACATGCATGCGCATGCACACACACACACACACACACACACACGCACATACACGCACACACACCACACATACCACATTCCCCAGACAGTGTTTCCAAATATTTCTACTTAGGCCACATTTTAACCTCAGCTTGTGGATCCCAGGCCAAGTTATTTCCCCAAAAATTACAGCGTTGCAAGAGGGGCAAAGTTTCCAGATACGAAGCCCACAGGAGGGAAGGCCTGCCGGGAGGCAGTGTAACAGGCCACAGCTACGAAGGACCTTAGGAGACTGGGACACAGAGTAGCCCAGGGGGAATAAGGCCACCTCTGTAAACCTGGCTTGGCTGCTCCTTATGGAATGCATTGCTCCTTCCTCAGTGCTCCCACTGGGGTGGGAAAAGGCACCAACTCCTAAGGGCAGCCCTCCAGGACTGATGCTGCCGAGCATTATCTCACCTGGTCCTCGTAATAACCCTGAGGAATAAGCGTTTTTGTCCCCATTTTAGAGATAAGGACTCTGAGGTCTGGAAGACATTGGTCACTGCCCCACAGCATAGGGGTCAAAGCCAAGTGCTGTGACTCAAAGTCCCACCCCGTGGCTGGGATTCCTGGTAACTCTGTCACACACTTTATGTAACACACTGCATTCTGGGTCCTCGCCTGTCCATCTGTCTCCTTGCATGTGCTTCAAGAATAGGCCTGTGCCTGATTCATCTCTCCTCACTGGTGTCTAATGCACATTCCTGCGTGGGGCTCAATGAATGTTGCCTATGCTGAACTAATGTGGCTTTTCCAAGGCTATATACGTGGTTCAGGAGTGATGTATTTGACCCAGAAGCCAAGGTTTCCACAGGCCCAGACCAATGTGCTGAGATAATCATCTTACCATGAGGTGCAAGGAAGGCACCAGAAGATCCAGGATTCATTCATGAGTGCTTGAAGGGCTGCACCACCCAGGCTCATATGGAGTTATATTATAAAGGTGATGTGCAATAAATGTGAGGATGACAATAATTGGTATTCACAGTGACTCTCCCATTAGATTAATGCAGCCCAGAACCTGTTTGATTCCATGATTTCACTTAATCCTTAAAGCCACCCTGTGAGAAAGGTATTACTATCACCTCTCCTTCCCAGATGAGAAACTGAGGCTGACAGCTAACAGAAAGTGCAATGGCCTTTGAGCCCCTTGGACCAAATGAAGCATGCATGTGGCATCAGTGCCATCACTCTCCCATCTCTTGCCCAGAACAGAGATCATTAACTATATAGTGCATGTTGTTCCCCTAAGCGTACATCTCTGAATCCCTCTTAACAAAGCACTATGGGAAGCCACTCATAATTGGTCAGGGTTTGCCCAGGAGATGAACCTATCTGCAACCCTTGAACTTGGCTGTTGGCTCACTGGGGGCAAAACTCTGATCTTGCTTCTTACATCTTCAGTATTAAAAGCAGAGGAAGGCCGAAAGTAGATACTAAGTAAATATTACATGAATAAAAGGATGAACTAACAATAACAATAAATGTTAATGATCCTTTACTATATCTCAGGTTTGCTAACAAATGTTTTCACATTCTTTATTTCAACTGATACACATAGGATCTACATTGCAACTCCAATGTTCCAATTCCAGGGTCAGGGTCTCTTCTACTGGCTGCAGACAACGGCAGTCTTCTCCCATCTGAGTTCTTCTCCCACTCTCATGCCCATTCCTGATTGCCCTCCTATGCCTCTTACTCCAAACTGACCCCTAAATATAGTAAACTTTAAGAGCAACTGAGGGTTAACAGATACACAACATCACACACACACACACAAACCCCTTCAATCCCCCACTCCACTCTCTGTTCTGCAAACTCAATATCAATGAGAGAGAGGGAAAGAGAGAGAAAGCAAGCTGGGGTCTCTTTTCTGACCACTAGAAACAATTATCACTTTCGCCAGGTCTCCAGAGCAGCCTTCCTCTGATGCCTGCCTTACAGTGAGGGGGCGGGGCATGGCGTGCATTGCCTTTCTTCAATTTCAGGATTTATTATTTGGCATGGACAGACAATCAAGCAAAGAGGCATTTCCTGTGTACAGGGAGGGTGTGCAGAGCAGAGAGATGCTTCCCACCCAGAGTTCTGGAAATAGTAGCAGACCTCAGGGCCTCCACCTAGGAGACACGTCCAGATAAGATAACTTGGCATTTGATGCCCTCCAGCCTTGGAGCTCAGCTCTGGGGTGATTAGCACCTCATTGCCCCTGGGGTCTGTCCCTAATGCATTAGGCATTTCACACTCCCTAGGGGTCTAATATCCTCCAGGCCAGCACTTCCCTCCCCTATTCGACACACACATGTGTCTGGTATCTGTGGTTTGGGGTGCAAACTCTTGGCCTGATCAAGTGATCAGGCCAAAAAAAAAAAGGCCAGAAAAAGCCTAGGCTTTCAAGACGAAGGGTGCAAAAAAAAAAAAGTCATTTAAGATGTCACTGGTCTATAGCATACTAACATTTTTATAGATGGGGAAACCAGATTTCTTAGAGGAGAAAGTGTTCAGAATCGTAGAATTGGTTCTTGGGGAGAGCTCATTCAATTGCTAACTTTCACAGATAGCAGCTCAGGATTTCTAGGGACAGAACCTGGATATCCCAACCTTCTAAGGGAAAACTTTACACAAGAAGCCTAAAGAAACATCCATGATGGACGGCAAAGCCAAAGTAACTTATTTGCCATTATTTGAACTAGCCACTATGTTCCAAGCGCAGATCCTCACATTCCTGCGAGGCAGGTTCCCATCCTCATTCACTCTACAGGTAATGAGCCTAGTCTGGCAAACCAAAGCCACACCTGTCAGGAGTGGTGACGTGTGGGCCCGATCACTCCTGTGTCACCCCAAGCTCATCTCCTACTATACAGATGAGGAGACCGAGGCCCCACAGCGTAAAGGTGAGTGCGATGAAGCTGGCAACGAGGGCGGTGGTGACGACCACCCAGATGCTTCCACCGCCATCAACTCCGTCCGCACGTCGTTGTGAAGGGGAGGTTCACACCACCTGTTTTCTGCAACAATCAGCATAGAACGGTAGCAATTATCAAAATACTGACACTGGCCACTAACTGACTTCCTGAGGAATGATAGTTCTGACAACCCCACCCTGTGGGGTCAGCGTTATCTCCCTGTCTTACCGACAGGAGAGCCGGGCATCAGGCCATGTCCATCGCCAGAACCTAAACACCCGTTTTGAGGAGGTGCTGGACAGGGGCCCGGGCCCCTCAGCTAGTAAATCCTCCAACAACGGAGAGCGATTAGCGTCGGATGTGGCGGTAGGCTTTTGTGCGGCTGACAACTCCTCCCTTTAAAGGCCCGACCGGGCTCATTTCACACGGGCCCTCCGCAGGCCAGCTCCCTGTCTCTGTAATTATGCCATTCACTAGTTGCCCAGGCCCGCCTCTGAACTCCTGACCCAGCTGTGAAAGACTCGGGATCTCATTACTAATCTCTTAAGCCACCTAGTCCTCCAAAATACATCCATTTAAGTTGGAGGCCAAGGCCTTGGGGGTGGGAGCTGGAGACAGGAAAAGTCCAGCACAGGGACTTCTCGTGACATGGCCACGTTTCCTCTCTGAGGCCTGTGGCCCGGGCCGCAGGGCAGCTGGCCTGGCTGTCGGGCTTGGTGCAGGGCAGGCCTTGCTGAGGGTCCCCGGCTGGGCTGAGAGACTGGGAGGCCTCTGGCGGGGAAGGGCATCTGGGTCCACCTGTTTGTAATTTCAGGGGTGTGGGTAGGGGATGAGGCCTGTGTTTGTTTTAATTATTATTATTGTTGTTGAAAAGGGAGGGAAAAAAATGAGGAGAAACTGCTAACATCTGGAGGCTGGTGTCCAGCTTACGTAATCTCCCGCAGCAGAGGAGGAACACGGGATCCCCAGCCAGATGGTCCGTGGGAGACTTCATGGCACATGCGGCTCCTTCAACAGTAAGATGCTGACAGGGTTAGGACAGTGGGTTGTGGGACCTTCCTGAAATTCTTAAGGGGTAAGAGGCAGGGGCTTGCAGGCTCCCAGAGACCTATTTTTCTCTTGGGAGACTTTGGATATTTTTCCATCCAAAGCTCACATTTTTCTTTTGCATTTCTCTCTCCTTCATTCATTCATTCATTCAATAGACAATTACATAGCACTTATTAGGTGCTAGATTCTTTAATCCCCATGGGCTAATGAAGATAATGAACCCCAGAGAGAAAAAGCAATAAAGGTCAAATCCCTTCTCCTAAATAGTTTCAAAACTCAAGAAGGGCAGGGTGGAGGGTGAAGGATTATGGGAGCACTCTTAGACAACAGGCTGGCTCTGTGTCTGAGGTGTGCACAGGCTGGGAGAGGGGCATGGAGGAGTAAGTTGTCTAGCCAGTCTATGCCCGAGGACCAGGTCTGAAATGCAGAGTCTTAAGGTCAAGTAGGATCTGGACAGCAAGGGTTGTAGAAAAAAAGGAGACAGACGGGGAAAAACTGGGCCACAGCTGAGCCATGACAAGCGCTGTTTCCCAGATGATGTCAATAGCAGAGGCATGAAGGATAAAGTTCGAGATGCAGAATATTGCTGCAAACACAGTTCTGAGCACATTGTCTTTTAAAAACACATCACTAACTTTCTCTGTTTCCAAATCTCTCCTTTTTCAAACATTTGCACTGGAAGCAGTAATGAAATTTTACCAATTCTAGATCAGAATGTAAAAGCAGTATAGATTCTGGGTCAGATCAAGAGAATACTGTGAGCTTTGTCCAGAATATTCACGCAACTCTAGATGGGAACACACAGAAACTGCCAGCATTCGGCAAAGATCCTGAGGCACTGCCTGTTCTAGAGCAGTATGTCGAGCTCCAAAACACTTCCACTTCAAGACTGGAATAATGAGACACTGTGATTCTAAATCAGGACCAGGCAGTGTTGTCTACTCCAAATCCAGCACCCCAGAACTCCCTGTAGGATTCAGACATCAAAGACTGAGAACACAAAGCCAGTTAGCTTTAATCCAACATGTCCTCTCCAATGGCTCGAGAGTGGAATTGGGAAACAGCCAGTTCTGGAATTGTGAAAAATCTCTACCACTCAGCTCAGAGCCACGCAGGCCAAAGAAGGATGTCTTCAGAAGCCTCCAGACCTCTTCTTGGCCTTCCTCTGGGAGGCCTAAGACCTTCATGGGTTAATCAGGAAAGAAATCGCCACATCCAAGGTTGGTGCCCGGTCACTGAAACCCTTGGTTAGGAATAATTGAATAGCAGTTAATGGCAGTCTTGACCACACTGGCCTATGCAAGAAAGGTCAGAGGAATGATTTTTCACTTAAAAACATCTGTGTGTGAAAAGAACAAGACTTTCTCAAGTTCATAAAACTAGGAGTTTCCAGGTTGTTGTAGGTTTTTATTTTTCTTTTGGTTTGTTTTTCCTCCCCTCTCTCCCTTCCTCCTCTTCTCCAGCTTTCCCAGTTAAGATCTGTGTGTTCCAAGTTGTTTTCCAACATGGTGTATAAGTCACATTACCTGCAGAGAACTGCACTCAATGCCAAGATGCCCACACAGAATACCCTGTCCCTAGGTTCTCACTGCAGACCTCAGGGTTCTCTGATCCCCTCCTATGACTTTCATGAGTAAGGGCTGGAAACCACCAAGTGATGGGCACTCTTCCCTTTGCTTCTGAAGAGTAGGCAGTGCTCTTGCTGGAGCTGCCTCAAGCTTGATTTCTCCCAGAAAGAGGTTCCAAAGGATGCAATGCATTGACTTATACAAGGAGCAAGAGGACCAGGATTGCTCAAGCTGTGACCAGTGTCCTGTTGACCTCTGAGCTCAAACAAGAGCCCACATTCTTAAGGAAAAGGGTGGCACTTCTCTCTGGCCTGCCCCCCCCCCCAGATTTCACAGGCAGGGGTGGTGATCATGACGTGCAAACTGAGGGCTCTCCCACCAAAAGTTCAGCAGATACTGCTGACCTACATGCCCACCACCCGATCAGCAGTTTCCTCCGAGGGACAGAGTCCTTCCAGAGTGAAGCTTTCCCCCAGGGACACTGCGTGTTGGCCAAGGCAGTCACATCTGCACATGAGCAGGGTGTTGAAGCAGCTGTTCTGAGACGTGGTCCCTGAAAACAACTGCAGCATGACCTGGGATCCTCCATGTGAAGTGAGCTCTTCACCAATCCCTACACCTGCCACTTTCCTGAACCCTCCATTGAGCAGTGGAAGTCACACACATTTTAAAGTGGAAGGGATGTGGGCTGGAATCTCAGCTTCTGCCATTTCCTAAAAGCATGTTCTTGAGGCCTTCAGGAAGCCTAAATTCCTCCACTGCAAAATGAGGTGGGAGTACTTAACTTTGAAAGACTGTCACAAGGATGAAAAGGGCCCTTGAACTCCAAAGTGTTTAGACATAGCCCTATACACTAGAAACGCATGATGAACATTTCCCTCCTTCCTCCCTCCATACGTCTTTCTTCCTGGCTCTAGAGGAAGACAGTCCTAGGTTCAAATTCTAGATTTTCCTGCCCCACCCCTGGAACAGCTGTAGAAACTTGGATAAGTTACTTAACCTTTGTGAATCTCAGTTTACTCCTCTGTAAGAGTGAAAGTTAGTTGCTACCTAACTACCTCCTAGAGTAGTTAGCAGGCATAAATGTGCTAAAACAATACGAAACTCTGGATAGAGTTCCTAACAAAGAACAATTCCCTAAAAGCCAGGTCATTCACATGGCTCCTGTCATTAGGGCCAACTATTGTTAATACTACTATTTTGTTACTACTGTCATCTACTACTGTTTAGTCATTCCTTTCCCTCCCTCTTAATTCTATATTCCTCTTCCAGTCTCCCTCTGTCTCTCCTCCCTCCCTTCTTTCTCTCTCTTGCTCTTTCATACCCTTCTTTGCTGGGCCTTTCTAAGAGGGAACCACACCTTCAAGTCAGAAAGACAGCCCATTATGTCCCCATCATTTTCTGTAGGATATACTCACAGGGACATCGCTGAGACCCTAATCTTTTCCAGAAGAATAAGAGACAAAAGAGTAGAGCCTTTCCCTTGGGGCCCAGTTTCCAGAAGCTATTTCCTACTTTCTGTGCAAGGCTGTTAACACAGGAAAGTACAGGATTAGTCACAAATATTCATCACATGCCTACTATACACCAGGGCCTGTTCTTGATCCTGGAACACATGGAAGTAAACACATGGAAACAACAACAATGAAAACCCCTGTGCTCATGCAGCTAACATTCTGCAGTGGTAGGGGATCATGGAGGTACAGAGGAACAGAAAGGATTTGAGGCTGGGCCTCGGAGGGGCTTTTAGAACCTCTTCCCCTGACTCACATGGTGGCACTCACCTCAGCCGTGATGAACCAGGGGACTTAAGAAGGCCCTGCTTACTCTGGTCTCCAAATGCATTAACAGGAGAATGTAGCCTGGCAGCATAAGGGAATCACTTAGAGATACTGATTTGTATAGTTAAGCTGATCATAAAGGAGACATCACTCAGCAGATACTGTTTCCAACAGCATCATTCAATGAATCCATAAATATTCTGATGTCTTCAGGTAGCAAACCCTGTTCTAGGCACTAAAAACACCTAAAGGTATCAGACAGAGCCCAGATCCTTAGCTCCTTAAAGGCCATTTGGTACGAAAAGCCATAGACACAGGGTAACACCAACTAAAAGGCAGCTCGTGTTCTGGGCCATGGATGATTCCAGAAGGTCTTTGCCATTTCAAGAGTGAGGGCCGCACAAGGCTAGGCTGTTCAGAGGAGGCCATATGGATATGAGCAGACCTAAAGGATAGCTAAGACTTAAGGAGGTGGGGAGTTGAATGGTGTTCTTCTGGGCAGGAGAAATGGAAACCCCAAGGCATGCCAGGAGGGGTGCAAGTTGGCCCATTCTGCCTGAAATGTACCATTTGGCCACAGGCTGTGAAGAAAAGCTGGTACAGATGGTGCAAGGCCCTGCCTGCTAAGGCTTTTGGATTTTATAGGCCATGTGGATTGATGCAGAGAGCTGCGCAGGTGAGCGATCACTGAGACCAGTATAGTTATTGTGAATTATGAAAAAAATGAACTCCAGAGGGAAAAGTCCATTAAAAAAGCCATATTGAGGATAGATACAGACTTAAAAGATTTAAGACACTCTATCACAACAAGATCAGCTTGTCATGTCTCACTCTAGGAAAGTTTTTTTTTTTAATATTGGGAGAGGTGGTGTGGTGTACTAGGGAGCTGCATGGGCTGTGGAGCCTGAAAGAACTGGAGTCGCCCCGTCACACCACTTGGGTGGGGGGCTCTTTGTGAACCTCTGCTTGTGCCCTGTGAAATGGGAACCAAGCTCCTACCACATAGATTGGTTAGGAAGATTTACCGCAATAACTGAATTGAATGAACTTAAGTAGCATTTACCTTCTGCCAAGCACTGTTCCAGGTGGTGTATGTGTGCAAATTTCTGGAGTCCTCACTCACCACTTAATTTTCCTATTTTACAGATGAGGAGGCTGAGGCCCCGAGAAGTGAAGTCACTTGCCTGAGATCTCAGTGTACGTGGCAGTACCAGGATGTAACATAGTCTACATCAGCTCTGCTCAGTAGGCAGCCCACTCTCCCCATGTGGCTATTTCTATTTGAATTAATGAAAATGAAATGTTCAGTTCATCAGTTTCATGAACCTCATTCCAAGGGCTTGATGGAACAGGTGGCTAGAGGCGACTCTAGGACAGTGTGGATACAGAAAACCTGCATCCTCCCTCAAAGTTCTGGCGGACACAGCTCATCGAAGAGCCTGGGCTCTTAGCACTGACACAATTCTGCCTTCTCTAGAACAATAAGCTCCAGCCCACAGCGCCCCAGTGCCTGCCAGTTTATCGCTTGCATTGCACAGAGCTGATACTCCCTGCTGGGATGCCATACCCCCAGGCAGCCCTGAGGACCGGGCATCGTGCTGGTAGCAGCCACCCTCCTGGAGGCAATTTCCTATCAGCTGTCCAGATTGCTCCCAAACTTAGGTTTTCATTCCAGGATAGAGAGAAATGCAGACAACAGCCAAGTGTCTCCTTCCACCAGCTGCACATATGGGTCCAGTTTGGGACAAACCCCCGGGGTGGGCAGGCGCCCCAGGGAAGTCTCTGCCGGCCTTCCCTGGCACAGAGCGGGCCTCTCAGCAGGGGTGCCTCTCACGTGCCTGTCTGAGTTCATCTCTCTCTGGAAAAACGAACACGCACAAATGTATCCAGGACCTCCTGGCACTTGGATCTGGCTGAAGAATTAGGAGAGTTTTACGAAACCCATGGCTGGGGTGGAAGAGAGGGTAGAAGGCCCTTTTGGGTCTGGTTCTATAGATAACACATGCAGGCTAATTTAAAAAGTAAGGATGAGGGGATAGAGGGCGGGGGGACAGGGGGCTTGAAAAACAAGCGCAGATGAACACACACAAACAAAAACAGCCCTGTGCACAGCCAAACCCCAACTCCCCTTGGAGCCCCATCCGTTGGGCCTGGCTTGAGAAAGTTTACTTTCAGACTTAGAGAAATGAGCATGCGGTTTTGGGGACAGAATTCAATACCACCGAAGCGGCGGGCTCAGCAAGCTTGACTGGCTATTGCTTCCTAAGTGCATTACAGCCTCGGAGAGTGAACACTGTTTACATTTTTCACATGTTTCTTGGGTACAGAACATGAAACTAAATTACACAGCAAAGGCCATGTTGGCTAAACACTGGTGCCCCCTCTTAAAATAACAACAATTAAAAAAAAAAAAAAGAAAAGAAAATGAATGACAAGAATGGGAAGCGTCTTAAGGGAGCCTGCATGAATGGCAGGTATGGGAGGAGGGAGCCGGTCCCGAATGTAGAGTAGGGGAAGAAGACGGGGAGAATAAGTCAATGGCGTGGCAGTGAGTCAGGCTTGGCAAGGAGGGGAAGACAAAGGACAAGGGATCCTCCTAGAGGGGCTGTGGAGGGGGCTGGCGGGGCCACGTCTGCTCTCTGCGAAGAGCTGGTGGAAGCAGGCCCAAACCACAAAGCCCTGCTTGCTCTTCGGCTTCAAGTCAGGAGTCAACTGGCAAGCGAGGAATGAAGACTCGCTCTTCAAACCAGGCCCTCCCTGCTCCACGTGGCACCTTCCCTGGTCAGTCAGTACCTATCTGTTGCATGCCTGCAAATGCTAGGACCAGCCTCTGATCTTAGGCTGACCCTCCCCCCTCAGCCTAACCCCTGCAAAAGGTCAACTCCAGTCATCCAAGTACCAAGCAGCTGGCCAACACTTATCTTTTCTCATTAGAAGTACTTATTTCCGCGTCCCCTCTCCTCCCTGGACATGGCATACTGCCCGAGGGCAGAGGCTGAATTGCTCCTCTCAACCTTAGCCCACTGCCGCAAATGATGCTCTGTAGGATTGTACTGATTTTGAATCCAAGGAGCAGAATCATTTCCTAACAGATAGGGGACTGAGAGGTCTAAGGAAGTTGTTAAATCCAAGTCAAATCTTAATGAAGTGAAGTAAGACCAAGAGACTCTCAGAAGTTTCTCTCTGTTTAGATGTCTGTGCCCCAAAGAGCATGCCTTTATAAAAAACAGTTCAAGAGAACAACAGCAAAACAGAACTCAATCGGTCCTAACTGGATTCCTCAGTTGTTACAGCTTTACAGGCAGGAAGAAGCATTTCTTTAAGAAGTTTTTTCCAGTTGCTATCAGGAAAATCACATTTCTGGATCAACAGTCTCATCATTGACAAGCACCTGCCACATAGATGTTATCCCTCCTATTCTGTAGGTAAGAATAGGGTAGGAGCCAAGAGAACTGGCTTGTCCAAAGTGACAGAGCTAGAAAGTGATGGACCCTAAACCTGGAAGCCAGGATGATCTGATCCTAATCTTTTCTTTTTTTTCCTTTAAACTCTTATCATTCAAAGTGTTTCAGGGCCAGTCACAGATGCTGGCATTTCATAGGTTTGAATAAGTACTGAAAGAGTGAATGAGTGAAGGAGGGAGGGAAGGATAGAAGGCTGGGAGGAGAGTCTAGTAGACTCCTTTGCTGGAATCCTGAAAAATGTGGCGGACTTTCAAGTCTCTCCAAGCCCAAGCTTTCCCTGACAGGTTCAGGGCAGTTAGAGCGACCAGCTCTGGGGGCAGTTTCCTGATGCAGACACAGCGTTTTACTCTCCTGGAGGGATTTTTGGGTGCTCCACACCAAAGGCTATAATAGACCATGGGACTTTCTGTTCTGTCTCCTTAGATGACTCACACATGTGCTCTTGAAAAATGTTCATATTCAGAAACCACCAGGAGAATGCAGATCCCCTGGGTATTTGGGAAAATTGCTTGGAATCTTCTCTGACATTTCAGCGTGTTCCCTTCGCCTCTCCTCCTTCCTCTACAATTGACAGATGCTGTCCCAGTTCACAGTAAGATGAGTTGCAAGCTTTGGTGAAGGTACGTGCAGAGAAGGGACAAGCCTTAGCAGTGGCCTTAGCACTGGGTCTTGAGTCCAGGAGCTCTCTGTCCTTTGCAAAAAATATCACCCAAACAGCATCAGAAAATTTCTTGTCCATGCAAAATTTTTGAGTGAGGCTGTTTCAGTGTTAACACCAATAGTGCCGTGTAAGAAAGTGAAATGAGAGTGCCATAGGTGAGGTGCTTGTGGCCCCAAGACCTGGCGCCTTCACTTTGAGAGAGAAGTAAGACTTCTCAGGTTTATAATGTGTTTCAAAGCCCTAGTACAGGGTCTGGCATGCAGGAGGTAATTCTTTTCTTCAAATGAACACCTGAGCCTGTTAGTTCTGCTTTTAAAACATCTGAAAAACACTCAGGATAAAGCCTGCATTTCAAGCACCTGAAGGATGTTCCCACACACCTTCAGAGCTCATCTCTCTTGACTTCCCCCTTATTTCTCAATAGCCTTTTTTATGGATGTCTGTCTGTCTTTTCCTTCCTCCACATCTCTCTCTTTCTCTGACATGCTCGCCCATCCACACCCCTGTTCTTTCCTCCAGTTTATATTTCTAGACAGCAGCCACTGTCCAGGGGGCATCCCCAACCCCTCTAGGCTCCTGGTCCCTGAACTTCCCACATTGCACTGTAACTGCTCAGGGAAAGATTTCTTGCCCTTCCACCCAGAGAACCTAGTGGGTATCCACTCCCTTCCTCTGAATGCATGGATGAAGAAGACCTGGCTCTCCTGGCTCAGACTTGGTGGCCATCAAGGAATGCACTCATCTTGTGATTCTCTCACTGTTTGATCACATGGATAAGTGAATCAATGCATAAATTACTGTGACACAAGACACATTATGATCTATATTTTAATAGAGCCCAAGTGTTATGGACACGCCAAGGAATAGGTGACAGTGATTCAAAGAGACATGGCAAAGGACGGGCATACCTGATAATGGGAGGGTGGACTATAAAGTCAGAGGACCAACTGCAAAAGAAGGAGCTATGTCTAGGGTCTTGCCCACCTTCTAATACAAGAACCTCCTGTTCCATCGCCAGTTCAGCTCGAATGCTTTATGGCAGGACCTTACTCTGTCGCAAGGCACTCCATCCCACTGTGCATAGTTCCCGTTCTTAGAAAGGTTTTCTTTACTTTGGCCTTGAAATTACTGCCCTGGAAATGCTTAGTCTAAGTTCTACCCTCAAAGGATCAACCAAATAAATTGGTTGGTTGACTGAAGGCCTGTAATCCCTGGGAGAGCACTGAACATTCCAGATGGTCTTAGTGTTTCCATTTCCTCCTTAGGCCATTGCACTGGAGGGAGGTGCCTGTTTGGACAGGAGGAACTAGGCTTTGGTAGAAATGCTGGGGGTTGGGCAGGATGCAGAAATATCTACATCTCCTTTTGGCAGCCTGTGGCGTGAAGCACTAGAGAAATGCAAAATATGGAGATAAAATAAGAACAAGATGAGATCTTTGCAAGAACTTAAACCAAACCATTTCTGATGGGCCCAGAAGAGAGATAACTTAATTCTTTCAGTTCATTTCCATTTTTGTTCTGTCTCAGGGACTTCTTGAATTCCAGCTGGGCCAGGAAGGTACATGGCCAAAATATTCCAAGAATGTCTCTTATTATGGGATGTTCAGCCCAATTTGCACACCAGGAAGTTGTGATATTTCTGATAACGCTTGGATATAAAACGCAGTGTTTGGGGTGGAGTAGCTTTAGCCTGAACCAAATTTGGGAATCTTGTTTGAGGAGCATGGAGGAGAGAAACTGGGAATTATTAGACGTGGGGGCCTTTTTTACAAAATCAAAGCTGAAGTTTTCATCAATTTTCTGGACTCCGCACGATGAATACTGCTGCTTTTCAGCATGAAAAATGGTGAGAACCTGCTGCCTTATTCTGCCTGGGCTGCTCCTCTTCATTCATTTCTCGCACCTAAGTCCTACACACTGACTAGGCCAGAGGCTGGACTGCACCCCTGTGGTTCCTTCCATGGGCCCCGGCACAGAGCAAGGCCACAAACTCCAATCAACACCTGCGTTTGTCATTTTTACAGCATCAGGGAAGGGCGGAGAGTGCGGCAAAACTGGGTTGTGAAGAGGAAATGGGAACAACTGTGGTCCTTCCATCCCTCCCCAGGTTAACGGAGTGTCCTAGAGAATGAACAGGGGGCCCCGGAACAGGGCTACCTGGATGGGGAGTGGGAGCAGCCTGCTGCACAAAGGTGCAGGCTGGGCCCGAGCGTGGGCTGGAAGATGGCAGTACCTCTCGGAGTCTGCAGCAACACCCACCCTAAGATCTGCTCAGCTACAATTCTTTCTGCTTGTGTCCTAGTGATGTTTTCCATATGCTCAGCTACTTTCAACTCTGAAAATGACTGCATATTCCCAAGATCTCACTGTCATGTTCCTGGTGATCCTCCTAATCCTAGATTCTCCACTTATGGGTTGTGTGACTTTGGGGAAGCCATTCTACCTCTCAGTTTCCCAAGATAGATAATAATTCTTACCTTGAAGAAAGGCCAGAGGACTGGCTACAGCATGTATGAGCATCCAGTACAGTGGCTCGTGGGCGTCCATAACTATCTTCCCTCCCCCACTCTCCTCTCTCTGCTCTGGTACTTGCTCTCTGGATGCAGGTGCCTACACGGCCTATTCCTATAGGAATTTTTGTTGGTGTATGCAAATGTGTGTATGTGTGTGTGTATGTGTGTGTGTAAGAAAAGCAGGAAGAAAGTGGAGGAAGAAGGAAGAGAAGACTATCATTGCACTGGGGGTAGGTAAGGGGAACATGGTGCATCTAAGTACTCCTAACTTCTCTCAAGCCATTAGTTTCTACTCTGGAAGCTCTAACAGGGTGAAACTTAACCACCAGCCTCTTCCAATCACTACACTAGGCAATGAAGGCCAAGGCTGCACTTCCTTCTTTTCTCTGTTGTCAGAAGGGAGCTATGTTTACACCCCAGGAACAGCCTTACTCAGAATTATGCTGGCTTCGTGTGTGTGTGTGCACGCAGGCGCGTCCATGTGTGTGTGTATGGTGGTGGGCAGTGTGTGAGGGACTTCCATGCCTGCGCCTTCAGGCAGAGAGTTCTGGAGGCTTGCTCTGCTGCCCTCCAGGCTGCCCTGCCTGGCTCTGCACCCAGCCTGCACACACGTCTCCTCCCCTGACCCTGTATTCTCCAGTGAGCTGATCTCATTACGGTAAATTTAGTTACAGCTGAAGTCTCCTTGTAACAAAGATTATGTCCAAGCCCGGAGAGTAATGGAACCTAGTCGATTTCATTAAAATAAAATTGGTTACAATGAATAATTCAATAGGATGATTTTGTTTTCTCATCTCCTCTTTGTAGATGGAAGAGCTAGTATTTATAATGATTTTTTTAAATTGGATTTTTCTTTAGGAAGAGATAATCACCCATAATTCCTGACAGCCCCCTCCTTACAAGATCGGAATAATTGCCCCATGAAGTCTCTTTTCAAATGCTAAGCCTGGAAAATTCTTTCTCTCCTTTTCTCACATTAGTAGTAATAACCTTTGGGTGGTTTTTAAGCACAGCTGCTACCTCAACTCTTGCTCATGTGAGATCCTGAGTGTTAATAATGCCGTTGTTTGAATGATGTTTTTAAACATTTCTAGGAAGTGGATGCTAGTGTTGAATTTGGAATTCCTGGCTCTATTGCCAGCCAGCCCCGCTGTTCCTGAGCAGAACACTCTATGTCACAGACATATGATTCTTGAGCATTTTTCTTAGTATTGTTCATTTACATGTAGCAATGTGTGTGTGTGTGTGTGTGTGCATAGTCAATTAAGCACACATTTCCTCAGTACTAGTCTTATCTAGACCTGTGCTTGAAGATGAGAGGACAAAGATGAATAAAACTCAAAAGTATTTTCAAAGAAGTAGTCTAATGGGGGGTAAGACATGCAAACAGATGATCAGAGTTCAGTGTGATGGATGTAACCAAATATGAATTCAGCAAGTACAGAGGTGGCAGGTTGGAAGCAGGGAGAATGAACCCTAGACATTCATTCATTTATTCACTGTGTCATCCATTCAGTTATTCATTCCCCAGGTGGTCACTCTACACGATCTCTTTCCATTCTTAGGGCAGTCAGAAACAAATGCACATGAGTAAATAAAGAATCTAACACATGTAAACACAAACAAACAGATCAAAGAAAAAGTGATCCTATAAATACTGTAACTTCTAACTGAGGTGAACCCATCCTGCCCCTCATCCAGTGATTTCCACTGGGCCCGAGAAGAATGTCACATCTCTGTCATCTACAAAACCCTCACCCTGAATCAGGGAAACAATAATAGAGAGGAAGACCTAGGGATCGTGGCTCATCTGCAAGGCTGGGAGGCAGGCTGGCCTGGGAGACAGCCGCTGGGCCAGGCGGTCGGAAGCACTGAGTCGTGTCTCTGGGAAAGGGAGTCTCGGAAGAAGGCAGGTGCTTGCTCAGCAGGATAATTGGAAAGGGGGCTCTGGGGACAGCAAGGCCATCCCTAGAATCACACAAGCTCTGGTGGCCCCAACACTCTCCCTCCCTCCACTCAGCTGGCTGTCCCCTAGGAAAGAACTAGGGAACGTAAATAGTGCATTAGGGGACTGAGGACCGAGTCACACTTTTTTAGACTTGAGAAGGTCCTTGGAGATCATCAAGTTCAACTACTCTCTAATTTAAAGATGGGGAAAAGTGGGGTCAGAGAGGTGGGGAGACTTGTCCTAGGCCACACAGAAAATTCATGGTATAGTTAACTCACAGGAGAGAGTTCAAGGAGCACATAACTTGGTAACCTTCCCCTACCAAAAAAAAAAGTGGGACTCCTCCCCCCGGTAAGAATTTGTTTTTAACCTACTGAATTCCACTGGTATATCCAAACTCAATTCTTTCCCCATTCAACAGGTAGGGGGACAGGAGGACAATCAAAATCCCTAAATTGCTGATGTTAACTCCACAGAGCCCTTCCACATTCAATCCCTGACAAATGGTATTCATGAGCCCCTGGAATTACATTTGACTAGAGATGTGGTCATGTGGCCACATCCAATGATGCACTGCCTTTGAGGTGGGGAGCCTTGAAGGGCAGGGCAGAGATTCAGAATATATGCTAGCAAGGTCACACATGGCTCGGAGCTTACCTGGGATGCGGCTGGCTGGCCGATGATGACCCAGCCTGGGCACTGCTGGTTCTGATGGGATACGGAAGCATTGGATGCCCACTGGTCCAGGAACCCCTGTGGCGTGTACACTCCACAGTCCTTGATGCTAGTTTTTTGTTCAAATTCTTCACATACCCCATCACCATCATGGAAATAGCAACGGCTGGGTTCATCTGTAGGAGATGGACAGAGAAGAGAGAACATATAGATATTTGTTCAGAGAGAACAACAGATGGTTGTTCTTTGGTCTCAGCTATCACCAGCAGCTGTGAAATCAAACCAGCAGAACCATCAGCACTGTTAAACACATCATCAGGCCACAATGGAATATTATTCACCCTTAAAGAAAGAAGGAAATCCTGCCATAAATGACATCATGGATGAACCTAGAGGATAGCATACTAGGTGAAATAAGCCAGACACAGAAGGCCAAATACAGTATGGTTCTACTTACATGAGGCTTATAAAGTAGTCAAATTCAAAGAAAGAGAGAGTAGAATGGTGGTTCCCAGGGGCTACAGGAGGAGGAAAATGGTCGAGAGTTGAAAGTCACTGTTCAATGAATATAAAGTTTCTACACAAGATGACTAAGTTCTTGATATCTTTATACAACTTCGTGCTCATATTTATATGGTGTATGTACACTTACAAATTTGTTAAGAGGACAGACCCTGCGTAATATATATTTTACTGTATACACACACATATAAACACCCACCAAAGTTCACAAATACTTCCACATTCATTGCCCCAAGTGAGCCCCACAGCAGCCTTGTGAGAAAGGAATTATTATTTTCATCTTCCAGATTAGGAATCTGAGATCCCACACATCTTTTATAATTTGCCCAAGGTAACACACTGTGTTTATGCCAGATCCTGGTTTCAAACTCAGGCTCATTTTCTAAGTTTTGGACATGTTCTCTGACACCATATAGCGTCAGTCATAAACTGAGATTTATTTAATTCCAAAGAGAATTCCAATCTCACATAAAAGTGAATATACAGGAGATGCTGGCCTCAGTAACTATACTGTAACTATACTGCTCTGTTACTTTACACATGTCTTTCCCTCTCTGGGCTCAATCTTCACTGTAGATAAGGCCATGAGACTGCTGGTCTCCAGGAAGCTTTCCTGTCTACTGCTCTCTAAGCTTCTAAAGGGCTTGTTACTTGAGGAGTTTCAGTTAAAAGCCAAGCGAATTCTCAAGCACTCACGTAACTCAAATCACAGCAAGGATTTCTGGTCAGGACAATTCAATGCTGCGGCTGGCTCCAATGACTCTCAGAGTGGCAAGGACCAGGATCACAGAAGCATAGAGCTAGCGGGATGCCTTCTAAGTAGGTAGGACCTACACTGCTTTCTTGGCAATTCAATACAGAACAATACAAGGAGAAACCTGCTGTGGCCATCCAAAAGAGATCGCTGGGCCCACCTTTTCTAACTTCAGTGTCCGTTATTCTGTGCTATTTCTCCAACTCTTCTAGGCAAAGCTGAATATCCCTTCTTGCGTGGGTTCCCCTTCCTGATTGGGTTCCTGTTTTATAAAGATGCCTACCTTACCATCTGCTTTATAAAGGTGCCTATCTTACCATCTGCTTTATAAAGGTGCCTATCTTACCATCTACTTTATAAAGATGCCTACCTTACTGTCCTGCTGCCATTGTGTCCACATGCTGCAGCGCCTTTGAAAGACTGTGAGCCCTTTGAAATCTAGTCCTCATTCAGGGTCTTATGGTGAGCTTATAATTTATCATCCAAACTAATGCACTTCGAGAGGGGTAGATATGCTATCAAAAACTATGTCCAGGTATTAGGCACATATCCTTGGGAAATCTGAATATCCCAGGTAAATCAGAAAACATATGCATCCCTAAGGATACTGCTTGATCTAAGACATTCTTCCCCTATTTACTCCAGGTAATGGAGTAGGACCTCATTTCAAACCAGGGTTTGACTTCTGTCCTTTATATTAACTATGTAACTGTGCACAATTAGTTTTACTTTGCAGCCTCTGGCTATGCATCTGCAGCACAGAAATGATTGTTTCAGCTCAGGAAAGCCATAGAACTCTCACAGGAAATGGATATACACTCGCTTTGCACATTCTAAAACACTAGTCAAGAGAAAACTACTCTTTTCTTTCTAAGGGGTCACTTTATTTCTAAGTGGCTGAACTAAATCAGCTTGTGAAATCAGCACTCACTTGAAACACTTTCAAGCAGCATTCCCCCGAAATCGAAAGGGCCCAGGTCACAAGCAGAAAGAAGACTTGGATTTCTATGATGCTGACTATCTGAAAAAGGAGTCATTGAATTCAGGGGCAGCAAAATGCTGAGTCTTGTCCAACCTCCAAAATCCCTTATTTATTTCAGCAAACAGTTTACATAGTGAAATACTATCAGAGCCAGAATAAATCAATTCATTATAATTGAATTATTTAAGGATGAGTTTGAGCCAGCTGAGAACTCCAGTGACCAGTAGCATGCCTGGCTGTTCAAGCATGGGAAGAATACAGACTCAGCACTTCTCAGTAGCTCCAACCTCGTGGTGACTGTGGCCAGCTTACATATAATAAAATTTAGGCCTGTTCCAAGAGTGACCAGACGTCAATTCAGACTTTACTCTTTAGAAATCTAATAAAGGGAATTACAAAGAGAATAGGTTTTGGCATCAGGCAAAACTAGGTTCAAATCCTAAGTGCCATGTATAAGCTGTGTGGTATTTAAGTAAAATAACCTAATCTCTCTGAACTTAATTTTCCTTACCCTCCCTCAAAAAAAAAAAAAAAAAACGGAGATGATAATATTTATCCAGTGTTGCAGCAGAGATTTCATGAGAGGTTGAATATAATGCCAGCATCTTCACCCATTTCATCTAATGGAAAGCTGAGAGCCACAGGATGCAAGCTGTCTGCTTCCAGATCACAGAGAAAGTGGGTAGCGAAGTAGGAACCCGGCCTTTTTATACCTAGCAGAGATATCTTCCCCCTACACACTGTATCTACAGGATGACAAAAGCGCATCCTCTTGAGCATAAGATCAGGAAGTTGCCTGACTAACGGTACTACCTTTCTCATCTTCCAGTATGAACGTAAGTGTGGTGAGATGGTAACAAGATCATGTAAGATCTATTCTCTAAGATGACTTAATTCATTTCCTCAACAAAGAGACCTCAGAGTAGTAGCAGGAATTGAGGCTGGAGCTGAGTTCTCATGAAGGCTAATTTCTTCCTGACTATGTTTAAGACCTCAGTATTTCTGTCTGTTTAGAATCCGTAAAACCTGGGAATGGAGGAGAGATAGAGGGAGTCATAGGTAGGTAAATAGGTGGGGAGATAGATTATATACAGGTAGATAGGCAGAGAAAGTAAAAAGAGATACAGAGGTATCTCTTTTTAAAGAGGAGGGGGTGGTGAGAAAGAGAATTTGAGTATGCCTGGTTTCTCCCCCCAAGGGTCTGCTGACGGAGCTCCTGTGAGCCTCTTTCTTGAATAACATCGTTGGCTTCTGCTAATCAGTTTCTCTTGCTACTAGGGTCCTGGGGGCCTTTCAGCTACATCTGCCAGTCTTCATCTGGGGAATTTTCTCTCCCTCTCTACTCCCATGCCCCAAGCCCTGAAGAGAACAGGGCGAGGAATGGAATATAAGTGTGTGGCCAGGAAAAACAAAGACAGCAACAACAAGACAATAAAACAACACTAGCCTTCCTGTTTTCATTACATCAGTTTACTTGGTGCTTCTTGAATGCTTCATGCTGGGAGCTGAGCAGATCAGAGTGAAAAGAGGTTGAAGTCAATACCAAGGGCAAATGATCACCTTGCCTCCTGCCTTCCAGGTAGTAGCTCGGTGGCATTGATAACAATACATCCCATTGGGAGGGGTTATGTGAAAACCTATTGGGCTCTCAAAATATTTGTTGAATGAATGAATGACTAAAATTTTGTACCAGATGCACATACTCTTGTCCAAATATAGTTTAGACTCTGCATCCTTTGGAAAGTTTCTTTAGACTGGGTCTTAAGGAGGAGGAAGAATTGTTGAGATACCAATAGTGACTGGCTTGCAATGGCATTTCACTACTGGGCAGTCAGATTTCTTCATCTCACCCTGTCTTCTTTTGACTTAAGGGGACTCTTCATTTCAGATCAATTCCCTTTTATGTGGTGTCACAATTAGAAGTATATTCTTTACAGCTGGAGACTTGATGCGGTGGGGAGGCATTGCCTGATCTGTCTAACCCGGTTGAACTTTCACTTGCCAGATACTTTCTTTTCCTCTGGAAGAAATGAGCTCAGCTCCAGGATCCCGAGGCTGATGGACTCACTGTAAGTGGACAGACACAGATGATGGGGCTTCTCATTGATTAAATTGTCAATTTCCATCTGTTTGGAACATCAAGATGAAATGCCATACCTCTGCATTCCCAAGGCATGGCTGAAGGATGCTATTTGAGACAGTCAGGGATTGTGACCCCATTTGAAAGCTTGGAAGCCAAAGTCTTAGGGAAATGAGACGTGTTTACCTTGACGTATAAGGCAGAGGCTGGTTTCTTAGCTGTTATAAAGAACTCCTTGATGTCAGAAACCCTGCATTCGTGCTCTTGGTCTATCCTTGACTACTGGGTAATCTTGAATATATTTACTCATAGGGGAACTATTTCCACCCAAATGGGGGGATACTAATCAACTTCACTTGATTAGAAGCTTTGGTAATTTATAAGACTACTAGAATCCTTGAGGTGAGTAAAAGAAATCATTAGAGAGCTCACTGATGGAAAAAGGAGGAGGTGCTTACATGGTGTCCGCTCAGGACAAAATTTTAGGGATGATTTCCAGTAGGAAACCTGAGTCTCACCCATTTTGGCACCTTAAAGACCAGACAGTAATATGTGATTAATCACTTCAAAGATAAATGTAAGCCAATGTGTTCTTTCAACAAGGCTTGAGATAATGTGTATTCTTCAGGATAGTAGGATAATATAGGGAATTTGGCCTATAAGTGTTCTATCCCAAATACACGTCTGATCATATCCCTTCCTTGAATATCATCCTTTGACAGCTCCCCACTGCTTATAGGGGAAGAGTGTTTTCCTTAGCTTGGGCTACAAGACCCTCCACAAGCTGACTTCTTCCTGCAGTTTTGCAAACTAGCCGTCCCATCTCATTCTTCCATGCCCTCACAAGGGCTGTTTCTTCTGCCTAAGATGTACTTACCATTTTTCACTTGGCTGATTCTCCCTGGTTCTTGACAATTAAATAAAAGTGTCATCCTATTTCCCCAACTCACTTCCTACCTGGGTTTGGCAACATTCCTCTGTGCTCTCACAATTACCAGATTCCCTCTATCATAGCTTTTTGTTCCAATCTGTCTATGGAAAAGCCCCCTTTTGAGCTCTGTCCCACCATGCAGAGTGGACATCTGGGTACAGAGTTGCTAAATCTTTCCAATCTGAGTTTCCAACTCATAGCATAGCACCTACAGTAAAGGAGTACTTGATAAACGACTAAGGGATGTATGAGTGGTTGAATGACAAATGAAAGCTACGGATGCCTTGTATTTACTATCAGTTATTATCAGATTGTGCGCTGTCTAAACTAACCAGGTGCTGGCATACCT
This sequence comes from Manis pentadactyla, assembly GCF_030020395.1. Taxonomy (NCBI): domain Eukaryota; kingdom Metazoa; phylum Chordata; class Mammalia; order Pholidota; family Manidae; genus Manis; species Manis pentadactyla. The sequence goes on along the minus strand of NC_080021.1, from coordinate 204,094,273 downwards.
TTTTATAATGTGATGACTGGCTATACCATGAGAGTACTACAAACCAGATTTCATCAAAACAGAGGCATCTTCTTCCAGTGGAATGATACATTTTGCCTAAAATATTTACTAGCTTCAGTATAAAGTTTCTTCAAATTTTGGGATTGAAAGAAATTGTAAAACAAACTCTCAAATAGTTCTAAAATATGTCCACAATGCCCAGCTGGAATTAACAATCCAGTAATTCAATTGCAATCATTTCAACAATGGACAATAAATAAGGGGTACCAAAGCTTTCTGGAGATTTTAGGAATGAGGGATGTTATCATACCCAACTAAGATAGCTTCTAGCTCCCAGAGGACAATTGGAGAAGGCTATTAATTCATTTAACTAATATTTACTCATATCTGCTCCATATTGGTGCTAGTACTGGGGATACACTGATGAATCAGACTGGGCTCTTCCCTTGCAGGGGGAAACAATAATATTTGGGGAAACAGGAAAAGTTTCCTAAGAAGATGGTTTGGGGGCAGCATCTTGGAGGAAGAAAAGAACTTGAGCATGTGGATAGAAGAGTATGAGCTGTGAATGAGCCTCAACCAATATTTGTATCTATGAGTAACTTGGCAAGGTGAAAGTTGAGGGAATACAGTGGATCCTGGAACTGATAAATTGAACATCTGATAAGAAGCCAGACTGAGGAAGGATTGCAATGCCATGTAAGGTATTTGCATTTTATCCTTTAGAAATGGGGAGCCTTTGAACATTTCTCTGAATAGGAAACTCTGTGATTTTCACACTCTTAGAGATGGTGAGGTGCAAGATCCAATTTTGCTTAGCAGATGCACCATTTACTACTTGATTTTAGGAAAATCAGAATTTCTAAACCTTAGTGTCCTCATCTGAAAATGGCTGAAGGATTGAATGTTTGTTATGATGCTCAGATCACTTAATGTTTATTGTGATACCCAGGTCACTTAATAATAAATGCAATTACACAACAACCAAAATATATTTCTTTAGTTGCTTCTGTGTGCCAGGTACTGTGATTAAACTGTAGGTATAGAATAGTAAATAGATGTATGTAACTTACAGTCTGGTGGTAAATGTAGGTGAAACACTAGTAGGTAACAGGTGAAAAATAAATGGTCTATGATGATGATGATGGTGCTGATGTTATTGATGATCTTGGAGCTGAAAGCAATTATTTCATTTTATGCATGAGAAAGTTGAGGTTCATAAAGTTGAAGTAATTTGCTGAAGTCCTTAGGGAAAATTTCCAGGAGAGACAAGACTAGAATATAGGTTCTTGAACCCGTAATACAGTGCCCTTTCCAGTGCACCATGACAGTTTATCAGACCTGTTTTTCAATAGTTTATTACCCTTAGCCAAGTTGCAGTATTACTTTTGGGAATCTCTGATTTCACTTCTCACAACAGTCACTGTTATGGGCTAAATGTAACTAGTCTGAGAAGCTACTGGGGTTACCACCTCTCCAGCCCACTGAGGGGAAAGAAGAAATATGCACAGATGAGGAGATCAGAGTTTTAATAGGAGATGGGCTCGCTTTAGGACTCTGTGGTGAAGCAAAGTATTTGAACGCCCTCTCTTCTGAGATGGGCTACCTTCCAAAGGATGGGTAGATGTACCTGTCTTTTTAAACTTCTTGTTTATGAAGATGGGTCAGCTTCTGAGAAATTAGCATCTGTTTCTATTTCCAGCTGAGGGAACAGTGATTGGCACTAGGATATTCTCTTTTATTCCAACGATTACTATTTTTTGTATTTTTTTAAACCCCAGAAAAAAAAAATATTTTTTAAGTTCAGCTGTTTGTTTAGGGATGGGTCCAACCACAACAAGCTTCATGCCACATAACAATTCATCCAAACAACAACAAAAAAGACCAAAAAATGCACAATCTTTGTGTCCAAATAATAGCTTCTTGGAACAGGGGAAACTGGAGTGCGCACCCCCTGAAGGTTTACAAAGGGGAAGCTTAGGGTGGGGGTGGCTACTCTGGCATATGTTTACTCTGGAACAGAAATATATGGACTTTACATTCCCTATCTTTCAAATACTTCATGTCAAGTCCACATTGCTGACCTCATTTAATTATATTCAAACTGGGTTTGTTCTTAACCTTCTCAATCAAATCAGCCTCTCCAGAGTACAAAAGACAGGGTGGTGAAGGGCTTCTAAAGAACCATGAATCTGCTAACAAGCTTCAGATGCCGATTAGGTCTACTGAATCTGAGGAGCTTGAGTTGATTTCTGGTTCCTTCAAGGGCTGGCCACATACCAAAGTGGGCCAGAAATTCCTTTCTATGTTTCACTGTGACAACCGGACACCATCTAGCAAAACAAAGGCACTAGGACAAGGCAAGTGAATCTGGATGCAGTGCCCCACTGTCCCTCCAGCTCCACACCCACGCCTATCGTGGAGAGCACCCTCAGGAGGGCAGCCTCACCCCTGTCCACACGGCCCTTGACATTGTCATAGCCAGCGTTGGGTCTTCCTCACTTCAATCCCTTCTCACAAAGCAGCCTACCAGTGATGAATCTAAAATGTCAATTTGATCAGGTTGACATGTACAATTGACTCCCCCAAAATCTGAACTTAACCACCTACCCTCAAGACCTTTATAAAGTGTAGCTCCAATTTTCCTGTCTGTTCTCATTTCCAAACATCCCTCCACCCTCTAGTGCACAAAGCTCCTTCCCAGAACTCATACCTCACAGCTTCTGTCCTTACTTCCTTAACCTGAAAGGCTGTCTCTACTGCCTTTGAATCTTCCATCAAGATGTAATTCCAACATTCTCAACTCCATGAAGCCTCATCTCTCACTTTTTTGCATTACTACTTGTCCAGCACAACCCAATTCCCTTTACTTTCTGAATCATTATGCTTCCCTTTGATACTAACAAAGCAGGTCATTGCCTATAAAAATATTAAAGAAGCAATTCAAATTAAAAAAATTTAAAAACTGAACTTTCATTCCACATGTACTTACTACTATGTCTCCTATTTCAAGTTTCTCTTTCCATGATTCACAATAAAATTTATCGAGTTACCTAGGCTACATTATGCACCTTCTTTCCTACAATACATCCTTCAATTCCCTCCAATCTAGTTTCTGTTCTCACCACTCCACCAAAATCAATCTTGTAAAGATCACCACTAACCTCAATACTGCGAAAACTAACCATAAATGCCAAAATCCTTGTCTTGCTACACTGCCTTGAAGCATATAAAGATATAGCCCATTCCTTTCTTCTTGAAGTAACCTGCCTTACATCCCATGACACCATGCCATATCCTGGTCCCTTTTGGCTCTTGAGCTCTTCTCATACAGATTCATGTGCTGCCATTGGCTTCCCCAAATTTCTGTTCAATGCTGCCGGGTTTGGGGCCCAGGTCTGGAGTCCTTATTGTTATGTGTATACATTCTGTCATCCAGTGCTAAATCTTAAATAACAATTTTAAGACATCTGTTTCAATGACGCAAATATTTCTTTAGATATGACCTCTTCTCTGAGTCCCAACTGCCTACAATGACATCTCTACTTACATATCTATTTAAAGGCATCACAAAATCCTCATGTCTAAAGCAGAAATAATGGTTTCTCACCACATCCCTTTTTTTCTCCATTTGCGTAGAGGACAACAACATTGCCCAGCAATGGCCAAGCCAAGCCCTCTGAGTGATGTCCCCTGATTCTCCAGTTGACCTCACAACACTACAGAAAGACCACAAGTGCATCCTGTGGATCTGTCTCAGAATATTCCAAAGAGATCCACTTTTGTGCCACCCCTGCACCCTGATCCGAACCACCATCACTATTGCAATGCTCATCTAATTCATCTCTCTGCTTCTTTTCTGCTTCTTAATCCTCCCTCCTCCAGAGCACAGTGAAGTACTCTTTCAAAATCATAACTGTCAGGCCACTCTCCTACCTGAAACTCCTTGATGGCTTTCCATATCACATGGGACAAAATCCAAAGTCTATGACAGCCTCCAAGTTCCCACTTGATCTCATCATCTCCTACCACTATTCCCCTTGCTCATTATCTTTCATTTATTTATTCATCCATCTATCCATCCATCTAGACATCCCTCTATTCATCAAGTATCTATTCCTTAAATAAGCCATACTTGCTATTGCTCAAAGAACTTGAGCTTACTGTTCACTTTACCTGGAATACTTTTTTTCTAAGCTTTTCTCACGATCTCTTCCTTTTCACTTTTTAGGGCTCAGTTCATATATTATTTCCCCACATAATAACCCTGTCTACTTACAGTAAGCTCATATCCTATTCTTCTTGTTTTATTTCCTTCGCAGTATTACTCACTATCTAAAAATAAATTTTTATCTATTATTGTTTATTCGTCCCATTGGAGATAAGTTACACAGAAGCTCCTCTTTCTTAAGGATCAAGAAAACTGCTTTGCCATAGTATGTAATAGAATTAATGAGTGAGTGAATATGTACAGCTCTTGGTTTGTGAAATATTTCTGGGTTGGCCCCAGTTTTACTTCTTTTGACATCTCTAATTCTTAGGACAATACTATTCTCATAGCAGATGTTCAGACAATTTTAAATTAACAAACTTCTTTTGTTTTTTCAGGATCTCTGTTACTGATTATATTGAAGCGGTCTCAAACTTGATTTGAATCTATTTCAGCAGATGTACTATAGAAAGATTTTTATGAAAATATTAATTAGAATTAGATTATAAACCCAAGCACACATGGGTGGGGGGGAGTCCAATTCTGTCTAAACCATTCCTTAATACCTCTTTTTTCCCATGAGACATCACCTCACCATCTGTCCTAAATATTGTCTTATTTATTTTCTTTCTTAACTGAATTTGCAAAGAAATGGAATATCTGGATAGAAAAGGTGGTGCACACCAGACTGCAATTTAATAAAGAGATCTGATGATCTTATGAATTGGAACTTTTGAAAATACATTTACATCACTTTGAATTTTGTACAGTTATTTGAATGGCCTAAAAAGACTGTAAGCAAAGATAGTGATCGTAATAAATGACAATACATTCAATAAAGCAGAATATTCAAAGACCTGAATGATTTTTCAGCCAGGTCTCTTTTAGGTTCCAATTCTATCTCATGATATGGAAGAGAGGGTAAAAGTGAGCAACTGCAATATATTATATAGTGGCCACGAAATAGGTGGGCATTCTAAGCACAGACAAGAGGACGAGTAATACCCAGCACCCAAAGGCCTTTCAATATATGAGCAGGAAATAACAAAATGAGATTTGTCTTGGATGATATGAGCTAATAACAATTGGAGGAAAACCATCCGAAACATTCATATGCAGAGAGCATATAAAAAGTGGCAAAAGAAAGTGATAAAAGATAGCAAACTACAAATGGAGTGTCAGTAGTTTTAATGTGATCTCATCAAACCAAACCAAAAATAAACAAATGGGTAAAAAAGAAAGGAAAAATGAATGGGACACATTCTCCACATTAGCAGCTCAGTCCAGAGAACGGGCACCTGGAAGAGATGCTCTCCAAACTATCTATGGCTTTGGGCAAGTCATTTCCCACCCTTGGAGCTGCAATTTCCCCTTCTCAAGAATGAGAGAGTTAAATTGAGTAGCTTTATGATCCCCTTCAATGAGGTCACTCTGAAATGTATTTGGCTCTTGATTTTTGTGTTTTTCCTTTAATCATTAAACCAGGTTTCATTCTGAAGATAGGGAAACATGATCAGCAAAATGAAGACCGAGAAGAGCACCGATGACTCCACTCTGAAACATAGAGAAGAGGACTGGAACAGAAAGCAGATGGAATATTGGACAGGGAATCACAATCTGAAGGGCAACTCTGTCACTAGCTCACTCTGTGGCACCAGGTGACTCATGTCATCATTCCGGGTCTCACTCTTTCTGTACTTTAACCTAGTTGTCTTTCAGAGATTCCAGAATTACTTTCCTACCCATTTTAGGTAGTGTCTGTAGTGATCAGATGAAGTAGTATCATGGAAAATGCTCAAACATGTTGTCTTCACATGTGCAGATGCAATCAAGAACTCCTCTCCTCTGTTATCAAATGGCCCTTTCAACTTACTGTTTTAGTCTCAGCTTAACCGTATCATCTGTCCAGTGAGGCTCTTCTAACCATAATATCTTCACTCCAGTTTCTACTCCACTAGTCTATTTTATTTTCTACATGGCATTATATTGCTTCTGCAATTTTTTTTGATCACTGCGCTCTCTAAAACAGAACAGTAGCTCCATGAGAGCAGAAACAGGCTGTTTTATTCACTATTGCATTCCAATTCCAGGATACAGAAGACAGTCAGTAAATATTTGATGAATGAATGAAGGTTTAGCACTGTAAGGGTCTTTAGAAATTTAGCCCTAGTGCTTCCTTTTGCAAATGTGGGGACTGAAATTCAGAGAGGTTAAGTAACTCACTGAATGTTGCACAGCTAATTATTATAGGCCAAGGGTTTTTGTTGGCTAATTAGGCTCATTATATAAATGTCCGGAATATGCAATGTCAAATAGAAGCTGGTTGGTGAGAAATATGTGTGAGCACAAAGAAAAACAATACATTTAAATAAAAGTCAGGATGTACTCATAGGCACATCTACTCTTCAATTCAGTAAAATAAGCAGCCTATCCTATACGGCATCCTCAAGATCCCAGAGAAGAGACACTTTTGGACAAGTGGATCCTATGTTGACAGTGCCAATGAACAGAGGATGAGTCAGGGCACCACATGAAAACCAAGCCAGTTACCCCGCCTATCCTGGCTGGTGGTGACTAAGGTGGCCACAGTGTGCTGGGTTCTTGGTGGAGTTCTCATGCAAGAAATGGGAGTGTCCAGGTGGATCCCTCCCACCCCGAGTCCTGAGTGGTTTGGCCAGCCTCACAGATCATCCTCCTACCATATGGTTCAGGTAAGGTCAAAAAGGCGAGGCATTTGGGCCACAACATGGCCTCCATCTCTGAGCTGGTGAGACGTGCTGTAGTTCTGGGAAAAGCAGAAGCTGAGTCAGTGGGAAGGATTGTATGCAGGTAGGGTTTCTTTCTCTCACACGATGGGCAGGCTCCTCTGCCGCTTTTGGAAGAGGATTTCATGTTAGTTTGAATAGATATGCTCTTTGATTTGTATTGCTCAACTGTATTTTGTTCTTACAGAAATGTGTGTATGTGTCTGTCTCTTCTCCCAACAAGGAAAGAAATGGGGAAGGAAGGAAAAATGGGAGGGGAAAATTTGTCTTAAATCTTAAAGTTAAGCTGGGACATTTGAAAATATCAGTCAAAGTCACTGCTGCTTTTGATCAGAAGTGATAAGGGTCAGCATAACCATTCATGTTCAGAAAAGTTCCAAGGAGTAGTGGTCACTCTGAGATCCGTTTCCACCAACTGGAGAAGGTCCATTGGGGGCCCAAACAAGAACATGAGATGGCAGACTGCATTGCTGGCTATGCAATTAGACTCCGGAACAGAGGTCAGAGAAGCCCCCTCTGTTCCTAGAGGTGGCTGGGCAAACGCACCCTGGACCGCTGATGACCAAGATATGGTCAGAGGATGGGAGCCAGGGTAGGCACCATCCCTGAGCAATGCTCATACGGCTGTGGAGATGCTTAAACTGAAGAAGAGAAGGCTCAGAAGGGCACAGTAAAAACTCTTGTAACAGACTACAGTTGGTCTGAAAATGAAATTGGCTGCCTCAGAAGACACTGGTATTCCTTCAACATATTCAGCTTGTTGGCAACTCACAGGGCATCATCTGGTCCCTACCTGCTTCTGTAGCCTTCTTTTGTCTTCTCTAATGGACTCTAGTCTTAGCTTCAGACAGGCTAAAATTACGGCCTCTTCCTCAATGGGCTATATTCACTCTCACCTTCCCACCTTTGCAGAAGCCTCTCCTAGAGTCCCCTGACTGCTTTTCCTACACCTTGTCTCCCATCACCCTTGAGCCATAGTTCAACCCAACACTCCTCTGGAAAAGTTCTCTGGCGATCCACCCTAGTGCGTTAGCTGCCCCTGTCTGTCTCCTCAGAGTATCATCTACTTTTCCAACTAAAATTATAGCTATCACGCAATACATATATTTTCTAAATGAACAACTGGATTACCTGGTACTTGCCAAGTTAAATATTTTTAAATCTTTAATGGCATTTAACTTAGAAGAGCCCTATGTGTTTGGTGCTATTATTATCCCTATTTAACAGACAAGGACGTTGACATTTAAAGAGGTTATTACCTAATGTTTCACAAGTGGCAGTAGCGAGAATCAAATCCTGACCCGTGTGATTCCCAAAACCGTGCTCTTCCACCCAGCTATGCCTTCCGGCTCACGTCTTTCCTCTGGATGCAGATACTGACGAGGAACTAACGAGACAAGCTGATCTAATTCTCTCTGAGACGCCTGTGATTTTGTGGTACTTGAGGGCTGGGGGGGTCTGTGGAGCTGCAGTCACATTCCCGCTCCCTACTACTTAGCTGGGTGTCGGTGAACAGACACTTTACCTCTGAGTCCCCTTCCCTCTTCAGCAAAGTGGTGAAATAGTGACTATCTTCCCCGACATTAGGAGGCCGAACTGAAAAACTGTAAAGAAAGCGCCTTGAAAAAAGATTCTGTGCAGACCAGGCCTCCCCCTCTCCCTAAAGGAAGCAATCTGTCTCTGCTACTTTGTGCCAGTTAAACTGCACGGGCTCAATAACTTATGTTTTGGTTAAACCATTTTAATTTTTTAAGAGTGGAATCCGAGTTTTTGTTGGCAAGTGATTGAACACGCTGGGGCCGGCCTGCAGGCCCACAGTCCATTAGGGAATTTACGAGGGGAGATCGGAACCTTCAACTCAAGCACTCCCTTCAGAGGCAGTACTTACAAAGCCATCAATTTCCTTAACAAAGAGCACTGGCTTAAATGCCCCTTAAAGCAGTGTTATTTACACAGCTATCCGCTTCCTTTTGAATTCTCCGCCTGGGGGGTGGCCTACCTGCGGTCCTTTCTGGCTACTAGTTAATTAGGCTTCCTCCTTGAAAGGAAGCTAGCTGGGACTGGGGTTTGGTTTTGAAAAGCAGCTCAGTTTGGGGTTATCAGAGAATTCTGTGGGGCCGTCGAAGCAATCACGAAAGCTCCTGCTTCTGGGCATCCCTTCTGATGAAGTTCTGAACCGTTCAGACTGGGCCGAAGAGTTATGACAGGGTCCGTACTGAGACACAAAGAGAAAGTTACCCCTTGAGACCGGCTCTCCTTTGCACCAATATAAAATGAGGCCCCAAAGAACATTCCCGGCAAACGCTCCATGGTGCATTCTACCTCGGTGGCGTATCCGCGCTGTGATCGCAACGACCGGGCAGCGCTGCCCAAACTGTGCCTCCCGCCCGACATGACAGCTGGAAGGCAGGAGGCCTGCGCTGCAGACGGAGGTTTGTCTGACTCACACCACCAGCAAAGCTATACTGCACTTTGTTGTCTGAAAAATAAAACTGTCTCTTAAGAAATATATCCTTCCTTCACTCATTTATTCTATATTTACTCAGCCACAAATTATTTGCCAAGTGCTGGACTGGCTCCAGGGAAGTCAGATGAATTAAACTGGATCTCAGCAGTTGGAGCTCAGAGTCTAGTGTGAGGGGCAAGTGTATACATTATGGGCTGCATACAGTATTTTGTTCAGCAGTAGGACAATGGGCTGCTGCAGGAGTACAAAGGAGGGACCCCTCCCACACACCCCAATCTCACCCAGATTTGGGAAGGCTTCCTGTAGGAAGGGACACATGGGCTGAAGCTTGGAGAGGAACAGTAGGTGGCAGGGACATATTCCGGGCAGGGCGACACCGAGCAAATGAAGGAAGTAGAAGTGGCTCAGCAGGTGTAAAGCACAAGAGCGGCATTAAGGGCAAGTGACTGGATCAGATGCTACCAGCCTTGAATGCTATAGGCAGGGATTTAGATTTCCCTCAGGGCAATGGAGAAACACCTGAGGCTTTCAAATGGAAAGTGACAAAATCCTATTTGCATTTTTGGAAGCTTGTTCTCATTGTACTGGAGGATAGATGGGCGCAAGCAAAGATGGGGACTAGGGACCTATCAGAGCTCTTTTGCAATAGTCCAGGTTAATGCTGAAGGGACCTCAGCTTGAGCAATGAATGTAGAGAGAGAGGAGGGACTGGTGCGGGGAGAGGGGTGTTCAAAGTAAAAAGGGCAGAATGGTGAATATTTGGATGTGGGAAATGACAGAGGGATGAGTTAAAGATGTTTCCCAAGCTTCTACTTTAAATGTCTTTTTGGCTAGTGGTACCTCTAGTCAAGACTAAGAAAAAACAGGACTTGCAGCTAGTCTGGGGAGAAAAAACGGTAAGCTTGGTATTAGATGTATTGAGTCTGAGAGCTTGTGGGGCACCCAAATAGGACCAGTAGATCAACCACAGGGCAAGAGAAAGGCCCCGGACTGAAGACAGAGATTTGGGGGTCTTTGGTTTTGAAAGATGGGCTCAGGGGCCCCTTATGACCATGGAGAAGGTCAATATTTAAAGGGCAGGCAGAGGGTCTGTGTAGGGATGGCCGGAGGAGTTAAGGAAACCTGGAAGTGGGTGCACTGCAGAGGTCCCAAGAGCTCTGAAATTCCAGAAAGAGCCTGGTAAGTTAAGGGAGAGAAAGACTGAAATATGTCTGTTCAATCATGTTCTGTCATAGAACCCCCTTCACGACTTCCCTGAGTAATGATGCTCAACTTTCTGCTTGATCTCCTCCAGGGACAGGGTGCTTGATACTTACAACTAGATGATTATTCTTAATAGCCACATGAATCGAAATTTACTGATCACTTTCTGAATGATGGGAAGCGTGCTGAGCACAGCCGACCTGGCCTCTTCAAGGCCTTTTCACGGGCCTGACACGTCAGAGGTGTCAATAACTCTGATGACTGAAGTCAGTGAATGACAGAACACATCATAGTCGTCCTGTGAAGTAAGGAACGCCACTCCCAGTTCACACATAGAAAAAGCTGCTGGGGCGGCCAAGCCCGAAGCAGAGAAGTTCCCCAGGCTTCTGGAGCAGATCAATGGGCTTCCCTCACTCTCTCCATTTAGAAGTTCTTTTGGCAAAAGGCATGAAGACAAATGGGGAAGTTGAGGGGTTTGAGACTCTCATGCAGCCCTCTCGTTGGTAATGAGGCTGAACTCCAGTCATACGTGTGGTTTGGACTCCTGAACCGAGGGACCAGCTCCAGCCAGGACCTTTACAGCCCTGCCAGTGGCAGCTGAAAAGTTTAATTCAATCTTATGGACGATTTGGGCCGGGTTTCTGACTAGTGTTGAAAGCCAAAATCACTCTGATTTCTCTTCAGTTCAGTTTGCCAAGAGCACTTTGCTGGCCCTTGCAGAGCGTCCCACTGCGGCGAGGGTGAGGTTGATCTTAAAACACTGCTCTTAGCATGTCATGCTTCTGCCCAGAAACCACTACTGCTGCAGGATCCCACCTACCCACTCACCCACCTTGTGACTTCTGTCAGTAGTTTTGTCTGGGACCGGTTGACTCACTGCACCCCGCAAAGAAACTTCATTCTGGACCTTTATAACTGCAGAGCTCTGCCCCTGGTTAGCTGAGCCCAGCTGTCCAGGAAGCTTTCACAGCTCCCCAACCCACAGCTGGGGGCTTTCCAACTTCTCCAAGGGTCCCCTCACACCAATCCCTGCACATCCTTAATGACCACCGTCTTCTGAAGTATCCCAGTGAAGGACTCCTTCTGCTGCAGTTTGTCCTTCTCTTCTGCATCCTGCCTAGCACAGAGGTCTGTATGCAGCAGGTGCTTAAGAGAGACACAAACTGGTGCGAAATTGGTCACATTCACTTCAAGCTGTCTTCCCAGGATCCCCTTGGTTACTCGCTGGAGGACAGAGAGGCAACCCTAGCACTTGTAAGCAGGGCTGCGGACGCAGGGCGTGGAATGTTTTATCTTTCTGTCTGGCAAATGAAAATCAAAATCCCAGCCCCTTAAAAATTCTTATAATTTCAGATTTGCTTTACCTTAATTTCTTCTAGGTACTTAATCAGTAGCAGCCAGGAGAAAGTCGCTTTTGGTTTCTCCCTCTGTTAAGTATTTAATGATCTGTAAACAAACACTTCAGACAGTGTTTCTTACAGAGACCCTGGGATCCTTTCCTCGTATGGAGATTCCTTTGGCACTATGCACTGTTTCCCATTCTCATTATCTGTTTGCTGGCAGGCTGCTCAGCTCTTGAGAGTACACATTTTATGAGATAACCTTAATGATCAACAGGTAGCATAAATTATTAGTTCAGCCTGAGGGCTTACGAGCCAGATTTCCAGGGCTGGAACCCCTTCCTGGGAGCCTTGAGTAAATGACTTAACATCTCTGTGCTTTCACCTTGTCTATAAAGCTGGCATTATATTAAAACTACCTCATAGGATCAACACAATTAATCAAAGAAGTTAATAGAGAAAAAGCATTAAATTAAACTAATAAAGGCCTATTTCTACAATTACAACTATTGTCTGGGATGATGAGATGGAAGAGGGGTGGAAATACATATACATATCTCACCATTCGTACTTGCTCTGAAAGGCTGGTATTGTGGAGGAGGATGTTGGCTGGTTTTGGAGTTGGGCAGATCTTGGTGGAAATCCCAGCTTTGCTGTTTAATAATGGCCCCTGCCTTCCTGCGGCCTCATGAGAATCAGAGGTAAGTACCTGGTGTGGCAGCCAGCTGGCACTCGATGTGACACTCACAAAGGTTTGTTTCCTCCTGCAGTGGTTTCTCAGCTCACTAAATATTTATTGAAAGAAGGCCACTTTTTCGAAAGTCACTTAAACGTTTGCGGGCTCTGTTCTGTCATCTGGGAAGTGGTGATGATCGTGTCTGGCTGTGAGGGTGCTGTGGGCTTGAAAGGGGACTGCGTAGTAGCTGGTTCTCCATTAATACCAAAGTGCCCGCTTCCTCAACCCAGGGAGGATCCTGGATGCAGCCTTAAGCTGGGGAGCTGTCTGGGCTCCCCGGGAAGCCTCTCTCCTGCTGGGAAGCAGCACTTGGGTCAGTGCAACACACAAATGCCGCAGGTTTAAGGCCGGGGACACAGGGATGGACTGGATGACCTCTTCCCTGCAGGGTGAGGGAACCCGATGCGGAAATGGAAAATATGGGGCGTCAGCACAATTACGTAGGCCCTGGAGTGATACAGATGGGGCAGTCTCCTCACCTCTTTCTCCCTCAGTGCCTTGATCTCTCCACCTGGCTGTTATTTCACTCATGTGCCTATGCCAGCGGTTGGTTGGCACTGTCTGTACAGGGCCAGATAGTAAATATTTTGACTTTGTGGGCCAGACAAAGGCTCTGCTGGAACTACTGAACTCTGTCTGCACGGAGGCAAATACCTAAACCAAGGAACAGAGTTGTGTTTCAAGGAAACTGTGTCTGCCCAAATGCGCAGCAGGTTGGGTTGGACCCGGGACGGTGGTTTTGACCCCTGATCTCTGTGAGCATCCACTTGCCTTCCATGCCAAGTGTAAGACCAAGCACAGTGTAGCACAGGCACATACAGGAGTCGCCCTCTCCTCCTTTCATGCCATAAGCAACAGCTGCACCAGGGCCTTCAAGGGCCTGAAGGACTAGTGCTGCAGGGCTGCAGCCTCACCTTTCCTCCTCCATTAGCATATCAGCCATACTGAGTTTCTTTGACCTCCTCAAAAGCTCTTTCCTGCCTCGAGGGTTTAATAACAGTCTGACCTTCTCGCCATCCTCACTCCCTCACCCTGCTCCACATTGCCCTAATGCTTCCACTTCTTAATCAATGTTCAAGTCTCAGCTTCAATGTTGTGTCTTCCAGGAGGCCTTTTCTGACCCCTCAGTGTGCAGGAGGACCCTCACTTGGACACCTCCAAGTATTTCCAATTAGTAGCATTTTCAACAATTGCATTTAAATAATTATTAGTGTCATTTTCCCAACCTCCCTGGCCTTTCTTTCACACTGTTATTTCCCTCGCAACTAGCACAGGGCTTGGCATGCAGCAGGCATCCATAAATGTGTGACTGAACGACATGGTGTGACCCAGCAGCCAGTTTACACCATTGTCTACCTGGTTCTGTCGGCCTATGTCAGAGCACGCAGCTGATTAATTCTGCAGGCTACAGCAGTGGGGTTTTCACACAATCCTGACTGCCCATCCATCATTTTATTTTAAGCACATTACTTCTCAGTCCAAACAGAAAAGGAGGATACAATTAGGTCTATATCCCTCACTTGCTTAATATTTCAATTTCCCCCAGGGCACTCCCTTCAAGTGGAGATCACAGCTCATGAATAGTGGATGCCTCCTCCAACTCCATGTCCCCAAGAAAGAGCAGAGAGCCAGGAGCTCGGAAAAGGCCCCCACATCTGGCCCCCGGCCTCTCCCCTTTCTGGAGCTACCTTGGTGCCGACTGCGCAGATGCACAGCAAGGCATGCGTATGCACAGACAGGGTTCTGGTCACTTTAAATGCCACAAAGAAGCCCGTGTTCCTGGCTACCCAGATTCACCTGCCTTGGACTCGGGCTGCCTTTCAAAGACACACATCAAAGTCTGGTCTTGATTCCTCGAATTCAGGCAAGCTCCCAGTTCTTCCAAGTGCCTGACTATCCCTGAGAGTCAGGAAGCCGACATGGGCTGAGGGCTAGAATTCCTCCTTTCTGGCATCAGAGCTGGCCTGTTTCTTTACATTCCAGCCTGGCCTCTCTGTGGGGTAGGCCTCCCAGGTTTCCAAAGGAGGTGGTAAGCTGTGGGCTGAGGCTGGATGGCAGGCTTGATCCTAAGCGGTGCGGACTCAAGGGTGTTGGGAGGAGGCCGTCAGACCTCCCGGTTGAAGACTTCAGATCTTTGGTCCTGCCCCGCATGGCAGCCTTCCGCCCCATCGCCTCCCTTTCCTGCTCCTTTGTCCCCTCAGTGACCCCCTTTGACCCTCTTGGTTAAAGGAATTCCTTTCTCCTCCTCAAGCCCTCATTTCTTTTAAAATGCACAGTTTAAAAACAATAATGCTCTGGGATTTAAATTCTGGAAGTCAGAGCTGAAAGGGCCTGGGAGATCATCTAGGTCGCCCCATCGCTTTATAGCTGGGCAAACTGACATCAAGGGGGTTCAGTCACTTTGCATAAGGGAACACTGCATTTTAATGGCAGGATCTGGCTCAGGAGTGTGTTTGCCAGAGATGGATTTGTGGCCTTTGCATCACTTATAATTGGGATGGGGAGTGAGGAAGGGGAAGATGAAGTGGCCTTAACTGACATCCCTGAGTGTCCACTAACTGCCATGCATTGTGCTAAACACTCTGTGGGCCTGGTTTCCTCTTTCTCCAAAGAGAACAATAGATATTATAATTGTGTCCCTTTTCCAGAAGAGGAGACTGAGACTCAAAGAGAGGATAGGAGATGCCCAGGATAGTAATTAAAATCCCCAGACATGTGTCAAGCTCCTCCGTCTCCAACACACTGCCATGACAGCAGGATTAAGTGTCACACCCCTCCTACGTACGCTACAGAACAACGTGGCTGCTGTCAATGGAGGGTGAGCTATGAGAAATGAAGATCCAGCCCAATTCATGGGGTGACCCTAGACTGGGGGCATGCAGTGGCATGCTGACAGGGCAACAATAACTGAAAGTCACCATCGTCCTGACTCATGAAAAAGGTGCAGGAAGGACCTTTGCACTCACTCACTTTTGCTCCTGCAGTGACACAATGGCACCAAAGCAGAAATGGGGTCAAAGAGCTCTCCACTGCTTTGCTGGCGGTTTACCTGGATATTGGACATGGCCTTTAGAGCAGGCAGATAGGATTTGAACTTTCCTTCTCTGGCCTACCTGGCTGCATGTGTAAGGCAGTCCTCTTAGGCTTCCTCAGGAGCAACACGTGCACCAGCTTTCTCATCAGCCAAGTGGGCACTGTGATTCTGACTATACAGAGTTGCTTGCTGAGAAAGTGAATGCCATCATTTGAAAAAATGGTTCCAAGCCAGAGATTGGTACAGTTGGGTGCAAATAAATGAAGTAACTTCATGGTTACATGTGCAGGCCTTGCCTAGATACTGTGAATGCCACCTCTGCTCTTTCTAGCTATGTGACCTTGTGCAAGTTACTTAACCTCTCTGAACCTGTTTCTTTCCTTTATGAAACTGAAATAATAACATGATTCATCTGCTAGGGTTCCTGGAGGGACTGATACAACTTCTGAATTAATGACCTTAAAAACAACAATATTAGAGAGGTAGAAGGAGCATATGTAACACTTACCAGGTGCCACTGTTTTAAAATGCTTTACAGATATATTCTGATTTCATCCTCCCAAGAAGGAGGAACTCTTGCTAACCCGTTTTACTGATGCAAAAACTTAGGCACAGATAAAAAATATCTGGTCCAGGCTTTTCACCCAGATTCCATGTTGTTCATCATCATGCCATGTGTCAACACACCAGTGCTGAGCATGTCACCCATCCTAGCTGGCCTAGCATCACCATTAGCACATTCATCACCACCACGATGGCCACTAACATTTCTCTTTTCTTCTCTTAAAGGTCTGTCTTCAAGTCAAGGGAAGTCTTATTTCAAGAAGGTATTTTGGTGAAAGTTACTATGTTTTCCCCAAGGGGCGTCCAAAAGAATACACGCTGCCAGGAGAAGTTTTATATTTTTTTTAATTTTCATTTTTTTTGTAAGGTGAGAGGTGGATCATCTATTATGATTTCACTTTGTTAGAAAGAAAAATAATAATAAATGCAACTCCCAGCAGAGCCCATTCTTCCTTTCCTTTCCACTCCCCCTCCCCCCAGCCAGATGCTGTTTTTCTTTTTAGTCATTGTTGTTCTAAAGTCTCATCAGAACATCCACCAAGAAGACGTGGCGATTCATCTTCTTGTTTTTCTTTCTCGCCTTGGCTTAGAGCAGGCCAGGGCGGCCTGACAGAGGGGGCCACAAGGCTCTGTGACCACCACCGCTCCCGGGGATGGGCAGGGAGCAGGACTGAGCCCTCCCCCTCCCCCTTATCTGCCTCACAGATAATTGAGTCATTGGCCCCGGCTCTAGCCCAGGGCTGGACATGCTATGTCAGAAACCAGAGACAAAGTAATGCTAATGGCAGGGATGGGGGAGGTGGAACTAGGGAGGGATTGGGAAAAAGAGACACCAGGGAATGTGTGTATGTCTGGGAAAGACAACGTGGGGGTCCCTTTGCTTTGTTTTGCTAACTACGTATTAGCATCAAGCACAATTTGAAACCCCAGAGCCTTTAAATAGACGTCTGACAAATGGAGGATTCCCCACATCAGACAGGGAAAGAAGCCTTAGAGGCTTCACCCATTTCACAAATGGAGAAACTGAGGCTCCAAGGTGCTGAACTGCAGCCCAGGCTCCCAAGTCAAGACTGAGACCTGGGCCCAACTTTTCGTAAGGACACAGCGTGGTAAATCAAACCCAAGCACACGGGGCCTCCACCATCCCATTCCTGTAATGGATTAAATGTCATCTCAGAAGGTAACATATTTCCAGCACTGGCTCAAGATATATGACTCAGTATAACCCCTTTTTGGGATGCTTCACGTTTTGTCTAATTTGACCATTACCTTCCCTCCTTCAGCTTTTATCAGCAGCCTGTCTGTAGTTTATGACTCGGTGCTTTAGAAAGAGAATTCCCAAGCTGCTGAACAATGCCTGCGGCCAGTGCCTGTTGGGTGGGGGGTAGTTATCATTTGACTGATACCACATTTTTTAACAGAAACCTCAGGCCTGGTGTATGTTAGATTTTAAAAAGGGGGGAAAAAGGACAAGATAATTTCCACATTGCTGAGGATGTAGTGTGCATTGCCTAAGAGGTCTTGTGGGTGGTGTTCCTTTTAACAAGCAACTCATTATGTGCTGGGGGATGAGGGCTCTGGGGGTGGGAGAGTGGGAAAGGGAAGTCCCCGGGTGTTGCATAATAACACATTGGCACCTAGGGAATACTTCCGGATGTGTGGGCTTCTGGAAAGCGAATGGGAATGCCACCATAAATCTGTCACCCACCCTCACCTGGTGTTACCAGACCCAGGGAAAACATTAGCCCCAGTGAATGGTCAGGGACAAAAAAATAAAAAAGAAGAAAACGAAGGAGGGAAGGAAGGTAGGAAGGAATGAGGCCGGCAAGAAGGAAGGAAGGAAGGAAGGTACGTAGCAAGGAAGTAGGGAGGGAGGGAGGAAAGAAGTCTTTCAGATGGGGGAGGAGCAGCAGAGTAGACGGAGCAGTGGTCCTTCACTCAGCCTGGAGATGGGATCACACCTCTGTGAGCAGGGTGACCTTAGTCAAGTTAAGACATCATAGTAGGTCCTCAGATCTAGATATAAGAGACCTCACAGAGGCTCGCATTAAACAGCGGTGCACGGCACAGGGCGTACCACCACATGATGGGACCCATAAACGGTGGCCGTGGCTGGCACCCACCACTTCCCCCCACTGCCACCACACTCTCACACACACTGAGAAAAGTAATAGTTCATGTGCATCAAGCACATTCCAACTCATAGTATCTTCTGACAACAATTTTCACTCAGGCTTCTATGTGACAATCAACAGAAACCAACCTTGGCTAACTTAAGCAAAACCAGCAAACAAAAATCAATTCAAAGAATCCTGGATACTTATCAAACACTCTCTGGGGCGCTGGTGAGCCAGGCTCTGAAGCCCAAGTCCAAGCTCAAGACTGGTCCTGGGAAGACATCTCAGAGGTGCTGCTTTACAGTCACTTCAGCACTAATGCCATGTGTTGTCGCTGGATCTTCAGAAATCCATGGGTTGCGGCCACGCCCACCATCCTTATCCAAATGGTTTCTGCAGGGTCCCTATGTCTCAACCCTGTGAGCTTCTGATGCAACATCTTGGGTTAGTTTGCCTGACCTGGGGAGAGGGTAGGACTGGTTCCCACACTCAAGCTACAACGGGGCCTGGGAGAAGGAGACTGGATTTTGTACTCCACTCGTGAGGGCTGAGCTCTGCCTCATTATTATAACAAGGAAAGTTATTTCCTAAATCTAGGAAGGGGATTCAGATAGTAAGGATCCAAAAATACTGGTAAATATCTTCCACAGTTCAGGCCTAGGACTTTCACCATTTTCTGCATGAGAACACCCAAGTTTAGCCAAGTTTGTACGTCTAAGCCATGGTATGAACCCAAGTCAGTCTCACTCAAACCTATTCTCTTGGCCACTATCTCGATCCCTGTCTTGACAAATATAATGATGAGAACAATGTCCACCTCAGCAAAGCTTCCCACACTCCATCCCACTTCTCTGACTCACTAAAACCGGATTTGCTGGGAACCAAACATGCACTCTCTCTTCTTCAGCTATTCTTTGTAGAGGAAGATGGTTTTCTAGACTCAAAACCATGGAATTTGTCCTTGGAATGTTCCCGGGCGCTGGGATCTCTGGAAAAACTCTTTACTTCCTGGAATGCCTCGTTTCTGTGAGTCTCTCTAATGGAATTCTCAATGGCGAGGCTGGGGGCATAGCTGAGGTCTTTCCTCTAACACAAACCATGCTCAGTGTACAGGGGTAACAGAGAGCCTTCCCTGGACTCAATCTACACCACTGACAATTGTGTATGCCAGTCTATTAATTGATTAGATGAATTATTCTATAGCCGTAGATTCCTCATTCACTCTCAGAGACTGACAAGAACAGGCACTATGTTTATCTGCAGGGAGCTTAGCACCGTGGGCTCCACGTCGGACTCTGGGTTGGAGTCCCAGTTCTATCACTTAACTGTACGTGCTTATAGTTCACCTCCGCATGCCTTAGCTTCCTCCCTTGTAATGTCAGGACAATGAAAGAGTTGCATGACAATGAGAGTTTATAAATGTGCTTGGTATATAAAAGATGTTCAGTAAAGATCATCACGCCATCATAGAATAATACTCAGAATCTAGTAAAGGATGACAGTATGTACAATGAATCCGTGACAGTCCAAGTCTCACCTTGGAAACTTCTTCCCCTTCATGCCTTTCCTCTAGAGCATTCCAGTTAGCACAGTTTGAAGATCACTCATCTAGTCCAAAACAATCATTTTGTCAAACTATAGACAGGGAAGCAAGGCCCGACTAGGTAAAAGGTATCCTAGGGCTGGACTCTGGCTATTTCTAACAGTCTCCCAGGCCCCACCACCATTTGCTTAAAATTCAGTTCCTTTTCCAAGAAATGGTGAGCCGTGTCATAATTTTCACCTCCTCTCTGCACCAGGCTCCTGCAACCAAGAGTATCAAAGACTCCAAATCCGTGGATCAGGGGTCAGCAAATGCTGTCTGTAAAAGGCCAGATAATAAGTATTTTAGGCTCTGTGGGGCATAGGGTCTCTGTTGGAGCCACGCTACAATGTTGCTATAGCAGAAGAGCCACAGACACCATGCAAAGGAATGAATACGTTGTGTTCCAGTAACACTTCATTTACAGATAGAGGTAGGAGGCCAGTCAAGGTGCATGGACTGGACAGACCTCTTCCACGCACGATGGGCTTCCACCTGTAAGAGGTTTCCATGGTTTTGCTGATGCTTGCACAGGGCTGAAGCAACAGAGAACACGGATGTCCGGGCACAAGCATCTTTCAGGGTACCCTGTCCTACCTTCAGCATGTCCTGCCTTCTTCCCACAGCACTGAAATTGCATGCTACCTTAGTACGAGTAAACTAGGTCGGTATTTTCCAGCGTGATCTGGGGTAATATTGGGTGTCAGGAGGATGATGGCAAAGTCGTGGGTTTGGTTCAAGCAGAGCCCACAATCATGAGGATTAGTCACACATCTTGGAAATCACACAAGATTCTTTCGGGTTTATGGAAGGTGAACTAAGGCCCAGACTAGGGAAGTGAGCAAGCAGGTCAGATTTATGCAGACAAATTCTTAGCAACGCTGAGTCTTAGAGCCTGGTTTTCTTAATTTTAGCCCCAGCCTCTTTCCACCATAGCAGGAGGCTAATATCAAGCTTTTATTATGGACTATTCTCAAATCAACAGAGGAGAGGGGGAAAAAATTGGCCGCTTAAAAATCCAAGGCCCTGCCTGGCAGCTCTCCTGTCCTTCCTCCCTCCACATCTCCCTTCCTTCCATCCACAAACAGTTCATTCCAAGACATCTCTACTGTGTTGCTCAGTCCCTGAGGAGATAGTAGGTGCTCAACAAATGTGTGTTAGGAACGGAATAAGAAGTAAATGGTATATTGCAAAGACCACACAGGGCTCACAATCGCCCAGGAGAAGGGAGGTCTAAATGCACCCTTGTAATCCACTGCAAGTGTGACGACCCGATAACACTTCCTCCCCTTTAGTCCTCCTAGAAAACTGCCTTTCAGTGAGAAATCTTCCCACCGATGTTTTCGTCCCCTCTGTAGCTGCCCCTTCCTTCTTCAGATAGAGCACCTCTGTCTTTTGTACTTGCAAATGAATTGTGATTAGTTTTCACCTCCAGCCCAGGGGATTAGCCGGGGGACCTTTGATCTTCAGGTATCGATTTGCATCTTAAAGGAAGTATGACCTCATCTGAGCCAGCTCAAAATTCCATCCCTGCCCCCCACCCCCTGCCTGTTTACCAGCCCCCGGCTGGCCAGGGCCTCCCAAGTGGGGCTGAAACAACAAGGTCGGCCAGACTCCTAGAGAAGGCAGAGGAAAACAGATTTCCCATCTCACTCAGGAAAGGTGGGAAAAGGAGGTTTGCTTTCTAAACACAGGCTGGTCTGCTCTTCCTCTTCCATCAAGTCAGAGAGACTGCCCAAGGTGCTGAGGGCGCAGAGGGGGCCACAGCGCCTCCTGGAACCTAGCGGGAGCGTGTGCGCAAAACGAACTGAGCTGGAGAATCAGAGAAACGCAGGCTGAAGAAGCCCTGCTTCTGTCTTCAATCACTTCTGACCTGTGTGACTCTGAACAAGTTTTCTAATCTCTCTGACTTGATTTCTCTCATCTCTAAAGTGAGAACAAAAGCCTTAAAAATCTATACTAATAACCATCTGAGGTGTGGCGTGGAGTGATCACGCCTGTACGGCAAAAAGATCTAAGAGGAATAACCAGTCATTTCCTTTATCTACAGGGATATAAACTCTGTGAGGGCAGGAATGTATGCCATTTTTTCTTCCCCCCATTGCTGTATTGACTGGCCCACAGGACACACTCAGTATACATCCATAATACATAGGAGTAAAGCACCATTTGGGCATCACTATCGCTGTTACTGTAACTAAGTAGTGCGTGTTGTCCTCTTCTCCAGCCAAGCCCAAAGAAACAACAAAGACTTACCAATACAATTGAAGGAAACCTCCTGTTGGCAGAAAAGGGAGCAGCCGTCGCCATTGATCTTATTCATGTCATCACATGCTTCACCTTGGCTTCTGCGGGAAGGAGGTAGAAATGTATCACATCGTCTTCAGAACCACAGCTGGACATGGGAAAGTCCCTCCTTGGGCCATGAACTTCCCCTGAGGCCTCAGGCCAGTCCCTTTCCTGAGCCTCTGTTCCTTCTTCAAAATAAGATGTGTATAATTTGCACGATCTTATTATGTTTGCCTGATTTTGTGTTTCTGATGACAAGGTAGAATTCCCCTACCAAACTCACTCTCTGAGGTCTTATGAGTTGAAATTCGTAAGAAACAGATGCGTTAATGAACACATGAATGAACAGAAACTTGCACTGTGCCTGGGGACTCTCACTGTCATCTTAAAATGGTAGATTTGAAGGAAATTTTGGAGTTTCTAAAATATAAATGCTACTCATCACTAAGCTCTGCCTCAGCCCCCTTCCCACTCCCCCAGTGCCCTTAAAGATAAAGATTTTTTCCATTCTCATGCTCTGGTCTGGTCTTCCTTGTATGGGAAAGTTTTGCCTTCTCCATTGGGTATGCCATTTCATGGTGTCCAGAACTCCAGCACCTGTGGAACTATGCTGCTTAGGGGAAAAAAATGTATCCTCTTTTTTCTTTCTTTTTTAGGAATTATTTCCATCACCTAAGGTTGATTCTGCAGAGGTTAGAATGGGTAGAAAATGAGCAATGCTCTCTGAATTGGGGCTATGAGAAGAGAAGAAGGGGTAGCAACTGCAAGACTGGATGATTGCCACTTTCTGGAAGGCTCCTGTCCTTTTAGAAATAAAAAAACTCAGATTTAGATCCTCAGGTTCCAAACTAGCTGTGTAATCTCAGACGGCTCACTTGATCTCTCTATCTGATCTTTCTATCTTTGGCAATTAAAATAAATTAAAATTAAGAGTAATTTAAAATTCCATTCCTCTGTCACAGTAGCTGCATTTCAAGTCCTCAGTAGCTGGGTATAGCCAGTGGCTGCTGTGTTACACAGCACAGAATATATTTCCATTATTGCAGAAAAATCCACTGGACAGTGCATTCTAGATGCTGAATCTCAGTTTGCTCACAGGTTAAAATGGAGATAAACTGTACCTACTCTTAGAGTTGGGATAAGAATGGAAAATAACTTAAAGTGGCTGGCATAGTGTGTGACACACAGTAGGTGCTCAGGGAATCGGTTCCCATTCGCACTTTGACCTGGGAGGTTTCCGCAGAGTGTGTGGCAGCTGTCCCTCCCTCCCTAGAGACCAGCTGGGACCTGTCACAGCATGGAAGAGGCCTCAGACTTTTCCTTTCACCCAGGCAATTAACACTGGGAAATGTTTGTTGCTTTTAGGAGGTGCGAGAGTAGCAGGAGGTGCCATGCAATCAATCCTTAAAACGGCTAGGGGCTAGGACGTTGCACCGATCTCTGAAGAGCCACCAAAGTTCTTGCCTGTCTGCACACCCACGAGCAAAGGACTCCATATTCCAAACTGGGTCCGTGCTCCCCCCTCTGCCAGTGCATCTCGCATGCTAGAACTGGTGATGGTCCTTGTGCCCCTTAGGTATTTCATGGGTTATCTGGGGACAGATCTTTTTTTTTTTTCTTAACCTGGGCTGGTTTCCCTAAACCACAGAGAACACTTCTAACCAGCTTCCCTTACCACCCAAACAGTGTGTTCTACTGGTTTAAGCAAAACACTAATGTCACCACAAGAATCTTCTAGGCATAGCAGATCTATCATTAGATAGGGAGGATCTGAGAAACCATCTTTGACCTCCCGGGCTGGAGTGGGTGGCCATCTCCTCTGTGTCCAAAGACACAGAGCTCCATCCATCACAGCACTTGTCAAACTTAGTGCCGTTGCCTGTTACCGAGAGCCCCATGCATCAGGCTTTGATGCCAAGGGAAGTGACGGGGTCTTTGTCATTCTAGCACCCAGGGCCTGGCACAGTGCCTGGGATACAGCAGACAACACGCAGTGACTTCTTCGCTTGCTAGTTCTGCAGGGGACTGTTGGTCAAGCAGCAAGGCGATGATGAGTCAGATGACAGCTTGGGCACTGGGCTCACATCTGGGTGCAGCTTACTGGGTGTGTAAGCTTGAAAAAGGCACTTTAATTTTTGGTGTTCATTGTCTCTTTTGTAAAGTATGGTAATAGGACCTATTTCATAGGGTCGTTGGACGCACCCAAGGAGATAACAGTGCTCACGCATATAGAGGCTCAATAAATACTTATGAATATTTTTAGGATTAGCATAATATCCACCCAGGGCTTTTATCCATTAGGGGCCTCACTGATTGTTGAATCTATCTGTATTTCTTTGTAAATTCCCTTACATATATATGTATATGTATATGTATATGTGTGTGTGTGTGTGTGTAGCAAATTAGCATATATCACCCCATGAAATATCCAGTTAGCTAAGATGACATCCCTTCTTTTCCTCAAAGATTGTGATTTGTTTGTTTTGTTTCACTTAGGGAACCACCCATAAGCTGCATTCAGTTTTCTGCCAAGTATATTAACAACCACTTGGTGCCTTCAGGTAACTTAACAAGTATTTGATATCTCTGCAGGATACCAATTCTAGGTAAAAATACTAAAAAACTTTCAGGTTACTATTTACATTAACAACAACAATAGTTTTGGATCAGTGAGAAGAATGATACTGTTTGTAATGTTCTACCAGGGCACCTTTATATATCTGGCCCCCAAATGGAGAGATTACGTTGTAGATTAGGTTTCACACCCAGTGAGTTTCTTTCTTTATCCTTTGTGCTAAATTGGAAAATCTCAAGTCACAGTTATGCGTTGTCATCAATGTTTCTCAGTGTTCTATCAGGCAAAGCTGCATCAGAAGCTAGAAGTGGATGTCTTAATGTGAAAGAGAACAGTGAATAGCTTCCTCTTCCCCAGTTTTGTTACAGGGAGCACTGAAAACTGCATCTTCACTTTCTGCTGGTTGCATTTGGATGCAGGTCTTAAATGCACACAATGGTGCCTTATGGATTTCATTCTCCAGGTCAGCAGCTTTCTCTTCCATGCTTGAGGAATCAAATTCTTGGCAGTCAGGTGGTTTGTGCCATCATTCAACACTGAAAAATCTTTACAGTATCTCTTCAATATTAAAATCTTGGCAATTCAGCTTTGAAATGATAATTGTAGGACATTTAACAGATGGATATATATGTATCCCTGAAATACCCGACTTCAGCAAAGCCACTTGAAATTATGCAAACCATCATTACTGGCCTTACTGGTGTCAACATTAAAAAAAAATGTCATTCCTTATTTCAAAAAAACGGAATTAATATCTTTCTTAGAACAGCCAGGTATACCTCAGAGTATATACGTGGGAGCAGAATCTTGCATAGACTATTACCTTTTTGCACAGCAAGTTGAGATGTAATTCACTGGCCCTCACCTGGTCCTATTCCCAATATTCCACTATTCCTTTCAATGCTAAGTCATGATGTGAAGCCAGCTGCCGGCCAGTAACTGATGTATGCATGGATAGGTATTCGTGCGCAAACTCTTCACTTGCATAACTGTGCCATCCTGGGTATGCTCCTAGCTGGTCCTTTCATCCCAAAGCAGGTTTCCAGCTTACATTACATTCCACAAAACCATCACTACCAAATTAAACGGTTCTTCCCCTCCAGCACAAGTGTCAACGATGAACTGAAGGAAATAGTCCTCTAGCCCTTCTCTTTCGTTTATGTACTACACCTCTGGGTGGATTCATGTTCTGCGCATCAGTGGTTTCATCCAACCGTGAAACAAATTCTCTTTGCAGTGTCCCACCCCCTACAAAAACAGTCATTGCGATTCCATGTTCCATAGATATTATGTGACACCCAACAGTGCCATTTAATGAAGGAATTTTGCCAATAGCTTGTTTTGCTATCTCCACACATAATGTTTATCATTAAATCTGCCAATAGTTTTAAAAGTCACTTAGCAATAGTGTGACTTGAACTACATTAGCAGTAAGGAACATAACTTGAGCAATAAGGACCTTAATTGTGAATGATTTTTGTTCTCTTTTTCACCTTTACAGAGATAACTATTCAATTTTATGCCAGAAAATATTTTTGTGCTTATTCTGGAGGAAGAAAACTCAAATGTTCACTTTTTTTTTTTTTAAACAATGCAAAAGTCTTGATGGCTTCTTGCCTGTTTTTGCAATTGCGTAATGTCTTGCTCTGTGGACAAGGGGATGAATGGACTGCTGATCCAATAAAACCCATTTTTTAGACAGGCAGCTTTGTATTTTCTGATCACACTTTTCCTTTTTGGCTGCTCGTGTGGAATCTTTACACTTTCTGATTCATTTGCCTGCCTGTTCTTATCTTCACATTCAATATTCACTCTAGAGACTATTTACTATGTATGGTCTCAACATTGTAGTGAGTTAGAATACTTTGCTATTTTTATGAGCCTTTGACCCAATTTGTAAATTGTTAACGTAACATGATAGAGAAGAAACA
The DNA here is from genome assembly GCF_030020395.1 of Manis pentadactyla. Lineage (NCBI taxonomy): Eukaryota > Metazoa > Chordata > Mammalia > Pholidota > Manidae > Manis > Manis pentadactyla. The sequence continues at coordinate 204,067,460 of NC_080021.1, read as the reverse complement.
ACAAATAAATATGCAGTTTTACCAAATGTAAATGGTAACCAGCAAAGAATGTGAAAGTGTTTTGACCTAGGTGCACCATGTCCTATTAACTGAATGTGGGATGGGATGAAAAAGACTAACAGAGTCTTGCAGCACATAAAACAATCAAGAATAAGAGCAGGCAGGGTAAGTGCAGACTGGCAGCTCTCTCAAAATCGTTTATGGTATTACATACTTGAGAAATGTATGGGCTCAAAAAAGAATCACTGCTTTTCTTCTGAGTCCACCCAATGACTTGCAGACAAATTGACAGCCTGCTGGGGAACCCTGGTAACCCACAGCTCACACACCTTGAAGAGTATCCTAAGCTCTTCTATTCAGCACCCTCACAATCTCTTGGTCTAATTAGCATTGCCCCTCCCCTTGCCTTAGTTAGATCTACTCACTTCTGGATAATGCCATCACCACAGTACCCACTTCCATGGATGTACACAGCAGCGGGCGATGGCTCACTCTCTTCACTTCCCGAAATGGTGATGACCCGGTACTGGTATACACTGCCAAGGTTCAGATCCCTGGAAAACATAAATAAGACTATTACCCATGCAGACACAATGTGTCCCTTGAGAACATTCTCTCAGTCTTGCTTATTTTGGAAATCACATGCACATTCAGTTATCAGATAATTATTACCGTCTTCTGTGGTTAGGGCACTCTCCTACACATGGTGGACTACACTAACATGTACAACTGTAATAACCAGCAGCAACTGATGGATGACTGTGAATACGACTAGGCTCTTTTCCATCTTTTATTTAACCTTTACAATAACCTTGGTGAATAAGAATATTATGGTATGTGGTCCACTGTAAAGGTGTTTGGGAGAATGCCATCTGGGAAAAATAAATGGGGTAAGCACACACACAGAGGTGTTAAAGAACCACACAAGATTCTGTGGACCTTGTCTGATCTTTTCTCCTCTCTTTAAGACCTGAGCAGAAACCCCAATACATGCAAGCAAGCCCTTTCCTTATGCTGCACCCAGTGATTCTCCTCCTCCCCACCACTTGCTCCTTCTTATGCCTCTGTCTTGACTGAAATCATAATAGCAGCATCCGTTAACTGAATGTTAGGCCTGGGGCTAAGCACTTTCCTTGTATTTTCTCATTTGAGAATCAAAACATAAGAATCATTGAGAATCAAACACATGTGTACTAGTATTTCCCTGCTTATTTTACCTATGGTGAATCAGAGGCATTGACAGGTTAAAAAAACTTGCTTATGATCTTATGCTATCAAATGATATCTTGAATTCTGCCTCTCTAATCCCTAGCTGAGGCCTGTTTTAATAATCTCATCCCTTGCAAAGGGGGACCTTGTTCCAGAATTGCAATTCTAAGCACTAGTTCTTGCGAGATTTCCAATTTGCCTAGACTGCATCTCTCCTCTGCTCTCAAGACCTCCTAATGCAAAGCCTGTTCTGACTTCCTCACCCTCAACCGTACACCTGATTGCCTCCCTCCCCTTAGTTCACCCCTCTCAGCTCTGCTTGAATTCATCCTGCTATTAAACAAACCTGGCTACTGCCAATTACCCTTCAACATGCAGATATATTTATGTCAATTCCACATGACCAAAACTCACCAACCCCATTTCCTTTTTGACCATTTTCAAAGGAAGATGTTATTCCTCTTTTTCCTCTCCCTCAGCATCAATCATTTACTTTCTAACAAAAAAAAAGGTTTCAAACAATATTGCCTCTCTCTCACTTACCAACTTTACATTTCCCTGTATGGCCCCGGAAGATGACTGGTTAGCCAGAGACGGGTAAGATTCCTCAAGGGAGGAACAACCTAAGACAGGCACAGTCGCAGGGGGATCATCAGGTGAGAAATTGGGGATCAACAGAGGTGAGGCTTAGAACCTCACCCCCCCTGTTTTGAGAGAAACCTTCTGCATCCGTGGATGTTTTACTGCCCTTGTCTAGCTTGGATTAACACTTAGTCTACAGGCTCACACCTGATCATCTACATTTGCTCTCTTACAACACTAAACTATGTTTTCTACCTTTATCTTGCATCTACCTACCACTTCAGTATTTTATTAAAAATAATAATAATAATAATAATAATAATAATAAGGGAGAAATGTGGGATTCACATATAAATCAAGTATAAAAATCAAACGAATATTCATATTTGACCTGATTGTTTATAGTTCATAATGCGTGATCAAAACCAAAAGTTTCTGTGATGACTGCCCTTGTACTGTTCACCATGTAAGAACTTATTCACTATGTAAGAATATGTTTACCATGTAAGAACTTGTTCATTATGCTTCAGAAGATTGGAGACTGATGAGAATTAGGCTTGGGGTGGATTAATGATTGTGCATTGAGCATCGAGTCCCCTCTACAGAATTTTATTGTTGTTAACAACCATTTGATCAATAAATATGAGAGATGCCCTCTCAAAAAAAAAAAAAAAAAGGTACCATGGGAAAAAACACAAAATGGTAATAAGAGAATTCCTATCAGATTCCAGTGTTGGGGGGGTGTTTCATAAACAAAAGGATGATGTCAAAAAATCTCAAGTTCTCCTGCCCATCTGTTGTTTCAGCTGCTGCTAAGACTGGGGCTATTTGGATAAGGCCAATAAGATAACAGGTGCAGGGGCACTGGACAGACGATGTCTCCTGACTCTCAACAGAACGAGGAATTGGAGTTTCTGAGCACTGAGGGACTCCGGTGACGAACACAGCCTTCCTGAAAATGTTGGGTTCATTACCCGACAGACAGTTTGTTTCAGCAGTGCTACAGCAGCTGGTCATACTGTGGGTAGGCCCTAGGGATTCCGTTTGTGTTCTGTCAATGAAACTAAGTAGGTGAAGTACATAAAAATCTTGAGATATTATTTGTATGAACGTATGAATAACTGGTACCTTGTAAACCTCTGGAATGCTCATTTGTTGATATAATTATAGGCTTTCTTTTTCCTACCTTTTTTTTTTTTTTTAGTTTATTGGATATTTTGTACACCTGTAGATGAATGAATATATCTGTTTTTTCTGGGGCTGCTTCTAAAACTGGATTATTATTGTTTTCCCAGGGGATACATGAAGGCACAAAATAAAGATAGCATGCTTTCTACTGTACATTCATTTTGCTTTAAAATATGGAAGCATGTTTTCTATTCAACAACTATGGTCATTGTTATGGAATAAAATAAGAAATTTTCTTCAGGCTGAAGCCCAGGCTGCTGGGGGCATGTGGTCACTGTCTGAAGCAAATGGAGCACTTCTGTGAAAAAGCAGCAGAGTGTGAAAAGGACTTCTCTACACTGAGGCCTCCATTTGTGTTGTTGAATGATTTATGGCTGATAATATTTAAGGTGCTTTGTTAATATTTGTGAATGTTTTCCTCTTCCTCCTCCCCCTTCCTCTCCTCTCTCTCCTCCTTCTGGATAAACACAATTTTGAGGAGAGTGGCCATGTGTTTCCATCCTGCCTGTATCACTCACTAGCTGAGAACTCATAGGCCAGTGGTCCCGCTGCTCTGAGCCTATTTCAAATTAGTCATAAAACTGGCCTCACAGCATTTTCCTACAGATTGAGTGTGGAACATGCATGGTGCACATATGTGCCTAGCCTATGATGAATAGTTAATACATGTTAATGCATTATTACTATAAGTGCTTAATTATCAACATTCTTATTCACTGGAGTTATGTTGTGCTCTTTTTGCTGGAAGGGATGGAGTGACAGTTCCCTGCATGTCATGTTGGTTAGGTAGACCCTTGAAGATGGAGCCACCATCTGTCCTGTGTGCCACGTCTGGATGGAAAGTCTCTTTCCTACCACCTCATTTGGCGAGAACACCCTCAGTGATGGCAACTTGCTCACTTGCCAGGTGGCTATTCCAGGTTCTGAAAATTCTGGATCCTCGGTTTGTCTTTACCCTGGAGCAGAATCTGTCTTCTCCTAACTACCACCTCCTGCCCTCCTTCCTATCCACTAGATTGGTACAGAAACGTGATGGACCCTCCTCCCTCCAGCTGTGTGCACATGGCTCATGCATCATTATTCACACAAGCCTGACAGCATCTCTTTGAAGTGAGGGTTGTTTTCCTATGTTTTCAGATATGAAGATAGCCACCCCCTTCATAAAAAGGCAGGGATGGGGGAACAGGGTAGAACTGCTCTTTAAAAGATTATGTTTTTCCATTGAAGAATTCCTCTGATAAAACTCCATTGTCTCCAACTTAAAGTAAAAAATAATGCCAGGGGAGGGCTTTTTTTTTTTTTTTTTTTCTCACGAACCTAGTTAGAATAGAATTGTTTCAGAAGGACAAGCCAGTGGCTTCTGAAGGCTTTACTGGAGGTTAGGACCTATTTCATGGTTGGTCTAAAAGTAAGGCATTTATGTCAAGTTATTCTTTTCAGCTGCTCCTAAACCCATCTGGAAAGTCTTACACTGTCACTTGAACTCCTTCCCCTCCTGCACCTCCCACATACAAGTGGACCCTAAGCCCTGTCGATTCTCCCATTCAAAAACTTCCACATCAGTCTCTGTGCATCTCTGCTGCCGACAACATCTCAACCTTGATGGCTGAAGCAGCCTCTAGCTCACCTTCCTGCATCAAGTATCTTCCTTTTCCAGTCTGACTAACACCATCAGAATATTCTTAGATCCAAAGCCACTCCCAGTTCAAAAATCTCGACAATGCAATGAAGGGAGCATATGCTACAAAGCTGAAACCTCCCAGTCACTCTCTGGAGCTAAAATCTTACTACTACATCTGAAACACGACGAGTTAAAGCACTTCTGATTTCCTTCACAGAATTCTGAGTGCCATTTAAATAAATTTTTTTAAAAGCTAACCTCCATGAGTAATTCATCTTCAATTCTTCAAATTGCATCTCAGATTAATTTCAGGTTTCTGGCTAATTTTACCTTGCAGTGTTTAAATACGAAGTGATTATTTGACTAATTTTGAAGGGTTGTTGTTTTGTGCATCCTTTGTATATGACTTTTTAAAAAATATTTTCAACATTTAACATCATTCTTTCACAAATGTCTCAAATGACATATCTGCTATAGGTTTGCATTTCTGGCAATTAGCAACAAAAACACTGGCATTTCTAACTGCTATGATTTTTCAGTATTTCTTCTCAGAAATGTCATATTGATGGTAAAGTGCATCAAATGTGAAGCATAATCTTACAGTTGAATTTAGTTATAGATTATGAAATCATTTTATTAAGAATATTGAGATATATATGTATATGTATATGTATATGTATATGTATATGGAGACCAAACACCCTATACTGAGCTTTTTGGGAAAAACACGTATTTCTTAAAGTGTTGATGTGTCATTAGCATCATGACAGTTCAATTAAAACCCCCCTGAAATCTGTAGGCAAGTCCCTTCACTTATTTGGGTCTGTTTTTCTACCTTTTATATGATTCTTGTCCCATACCGATGTGAAGATAAAATGAGAAATAGGAAAGTCCAATAGGAGAAAGGAGGGTGAGAGAACCTCATTGTACTTTGGAAATACCCATTTTGCTTCTTCAAGGAAACCTTCTCTGAGCCTCTTGATTTCTCCTTATTGATCTCCTATTGTTTCCATATCTTAGCGCTCATTTATCACACTCTTTTTGTCCAAATAGACTGTGTAACTGTGTTTTGCTTCTTTGAAACCCCTCTTCTGCAAAATAATAGCAACTGTCATTCCATTTGTTGCCTATTTATCATATGCCAAGTACTATGCTTGATACTGCCTGTGAATCACCTCATTTAATTAGAACAGTAGTTCCTTGAGTAATTAGCATCCTCTCCCTTTTCAGATGATGATGCTAATACCTAGGGAGGGTAAGTGACAGCCCATAGATTGCTTTTGTCATGGCGCAGAGGCATGAGCCAGGTCTGCCTAGCTCCATTCCAACACAGCTCTTTCTGGATGTGAAAGTGGTTAGACTACAGAAATACTGCAGAAAATACTGCAGAACAGAAGTTAAAAGGTCTGGTTTTGAACCAGGTAGAATCCACATACAAAGACCAGTTGGAAAGTTCTACAAGTCAAGAAAAGCACACATACTCTCTTAAACACTACGACAAGCCATTCTCTCTCTCTGTGACCATCCGTTTCTGCATCTATGAAATGGGAATCTGGTAAGAATGTGATCAGCTCTGCAATCCATAGTCCCGATTTAAGGAGAACTGTAGTGTTGCATCTTTCTGTTATGAGCTTTTCTAGAGGCTAGAAGCTACCTCAGTAGGTAAAATTCTGCACTGAGAATGGGTGTACTTCACGATCTACCACCCAGATTGTCTAAGCTGGAAGACACGGTGGGGGCAACACCTAGGATGCCTCTGGCTCAGGAAGAGGAGCCCAAGCAGGCCAGTTTTCCTTGAGCTAAAAGTTAGAGGGTAATGCCTGGGCACTTGGCATACCAGCATCCAGCCAAGAATGGGAAGAGAAGGAAACAACCACTTTTTGAGCTGAGATGATGTGCCAAGGGACTTCATACATGCTATTATTCTTGTCAGAATTAGGAAATACATCAGTTATATAGAAAAGTGTACAGAACACTGTAACAGTCCTTAGACTTAACCACCCAACTTTGTCATATTATAGCACTTTGCCATATATTCTTCATATCTATTATTTTTGGTTTAAAAGAAATAAAATATACTGCTTATAATATTTGATCTCAACCCATCTGTGTGCTGTTACTGTACCCCATTTTCCTCTCTCCCATGAATGTTTATATACCTTTTGTACATAAAATATTCCCCTCTATTTCCATTTAATAGTTTTAATGTTTTTATTTTTACCTGTATTGCTTCCATCACCTACAATATGTTTTTAAAGTGATACGTGGTGTGGATTGTTTTCTTCCCAAATAGGATGAGCCATTTGTCTGTATAACAGTTAATCCTTTCACTGCTACATTGGAACACTGCCTTTGCCATGTATCATTCAGTACTTAGGTAAGTGTGTTTCTGTGTTACCTTGTTGCACTGTACTTTCTTTTTTTCTAACAGTTAATCAGCAGCAGTCTGTCTTAATTTCCAGAGTTTTATAAAAGTCTTGATTTGTGCCTCAAGACTGTTCTAAACTTTGGTTTGTGACCCCAAAAGACCCCTTTGCTTTTCCATGTGAATTTTAAGTTTCATTTTTTTAAAATGCCTACTGAGATTTTGACTCCAACTTTATTGAATTTATAGATGTATCTGAGGAGAAAAGACATCTTTATGATATGGAATCCTCCCATTTATACACAGGCTTATCTTTTTATTTATTTAGGTCTTCTTTTATGGTTTCAGTAAAGTTTTAAAGCTTTCTTCATAAAAGTTATGATGACTTTTTATTAAGAATATATTCCTAACACTAAGCATTTTATAGATATCAGTGCTATAGTAAATGGTGGTTTCTCTCTCTTTTTATCCACCTACTTACCACACATATACACACACTTATCCATGTATATCTACATGTTTTGTGTCTACATGTGTTATATCTACATGTGTTTGTATTCTCATGTTTTGAAACTGAGTTTTTTTATTGATGTTCTATTTAGAAATTGTCATAGATTCCTCTACTAATTTTAACAATTTGTTGATTCCCATTACTTTTTTCTATGCAGTATCTTACACATGAGGATAATGATATTTTGTTTCCTCCTTTTCAGTCCTGGAAATTTGTATTTCTTGTCTGGATACCTTCTACGTATCCCAAGCATTCTTATTGCTGGGAATTCTTGGTGTGACCCTGGGATCAGAAGAAATACTTCTTATATTTTCCCATTAAGCATAATGCCTAGTATTCTAGTTCATATGTTTTTGTAGAGTGAGGCTGTCCCTTTCTACTCCCAGTGTACTTCTGTCTTTTTTTGTTTTGTTTTTTTTCTCATAAAGGGATCTGATTTTATCAGTTTTTAAATTCTGCATCTAGTAAGTCAACCTTGTTTTTAAAAATCATTTAATATGCTAGTTTTGTGAATTACGTTCATAGATGATTTAACACTGAAGTCTCTTCTCATTCTGGGATAATCCAGCTTTGTGCATGTTTTTGTGAGTGTGTGGGTTTTAATGTATTGCTGAATTCTGTCTGCTAACATCTTATAAGAAATTTTTGTTTCTTGGTCATACATTTCATTTACCAAGAAGTTTTGTCTTTTTTATTTATTTATTTGCCTGCTCAAATTATTTATTTATTTATTTATTATGCTTACAGAAATAGCATCCTGTGTGATACTGATTCTTTGATATTTGTTGACATTTGTTTTGTGGCCTAAGGTATAATAAATACTGTTTAAATGTTCTACATATTCTAAAAGAAGAAAACATTTATACTTTAATTTAGCCGTAGGATTCTATATATTTTTATCAGATGAAACTTTTTTATAGTGTTCAAAATCTTCTAGATTATTGATCCATTTTAGTTTGTTTGATCTATTAATTACTGAGAAAGGTGTGTTAAAATATCATAATATCATTATGGATTTAGTACCTTTTTAGGTAAGAGTCATATTTGATTTATATATTTTCAGGTCATGTTATTTGGTATATTCAAGCTCAAAATTATATAATATCCTTTTATCATTATATGGTAACCTTTTTATTTTAGTAATACTTATTGCCTAATGTTTCTTTTGTCTGATAATAATACTAATTTGTTTTGACTAGTATTTGCTTGGTAAATATTTTCCATTTCATTACCCAACTGTTCAGTAAATGTGTCTTTAGTTAACTTCAACCTGAGAATCTCCATCTTAATAGTAAACTTAATATAATGACTGTTATATCAGATTTATTTCTCCCATTTTATTCGTGCTTTCCACTTGTCATTTCTTTTTCTTTATTTTTCTCTTTCCTTGCCTTCATTTGAATTTGTTGTATTTATTTCTACTCTTTTCCCTTTCTTAGTCCATCTAATCTTTATAGATTACATTTTCTAATTAATTTTTCTTGTTTACCTTAAAATACTAACATAAATACTTGTTATCAAAACAAATGTTAATAAAAACCCTGATGTTAATTGTTGGCCAACAATGATGTCAGTTTATTTTTATTGTGCTTTTAAGATTTTGACATGTGTGCTGATGCTTATTGAGTTTTAATCTGTGGGAATCATGTGCCATCTGGATCAAATGTATATTTTTCCCCCAAGTGATTTTACATCAACTTCTAGGTACCCTTGGAACATTATTAACCTAGAACTAACTATCTATCTATCTAGCCATCTATCCATCTATCTATCTAACAATATCTATCTATCTCTTCCTATCTTTCTATCTTCCTGTCTGTCTGTCCATCCATCCATCCATCCATCCATCCATCCATCCATCCATCCATCCATCCATCCATCCAACCATCCATCCAACCATCCATCCAACTATCCAGTTACTTTCTCAGTTCCAGCACTCCCAGACCATTCTGAATAGGACAAACACAAACTTCAGGTCTTTGTGAGGTATGGGACATTTACAAATATATTTTTCCCTAGTATAGTCTCTCACTATGCATATAAACTGTCAATGGTCCTAACCTTATTTTGAAGGCTTTAGTAACAATTCCCCACCCTGCAGAGTTGCAAGGTCAAATCTCTTCTCCGAGAATAAGCAAAAATATTCAATCCACTTAGTAGTCCAAATTGATGGCTTTCCCTTATCCAAACTAAATCAATAAGACATTAGATTCAGGGCTTACCTGTCTATTTCTCAGTTCTGTTTTACTTCTTGCCCCTGAAAACATTTTTTTTTCTGATATCAGTCATGCATTTTAAAGGCTGCTACCAGTTATATTGGTTATATTTTATCTAGAATGCCTAGATACATGTTTTGTATTAGAGTGTTTTTGGATCGGTTAGTCCATCACATTTCCACACACTATTTCAAACATAAACCTGAAGGGTAGAAATAATTTGCATTGTTTAGTTGAGGTTCAGTGTAATTCAAAGATCTGCCCGAAGTCAGGGAGACAATAAATGTAAAGCAGAATTTAAACCATGCTGTTTGACCCTGTAACCTCTGACCTTTCCATGACGTTGAACTGACTCCTTGGACAAGCACACACAGGTGGGCATCAATGCCCAACCCAAAGCAGAACACTCAAACTACCTGAAGGTAAGGCAAAGTCTTCTTTATGGCCCTAAAATCTTTAATGAAGCTGCAACCGACACTAAATTATATTGTGTTTCTTACGTGAAGCTGGAGATGAAAATACCTTCTGCTCTAACATATCTTAGGGGGAGAGCTGACTTTCTTAAAAATGATGAGTGATAGTATATTATCACAATTGCTTCATTTTTTCCAACCATAAAGACCACCCATAATGAAAAATAAACTAAAATTACATCAAATTGCATCACCTTGAGGCAGCTACCAAGAACATTCTTGTCAGCTTCCCATCATGTATCTGTTTATATATAAGTATATGCCCATACAATTTTCTATGAATATAAGATCACTTTTTCATGAACACTTTCAGTGTTCATGGAAAAAAAAAAAAAAAAGAACACAGAGAAGTAAATCCAGCTAGTCAGCTTTAGGCTACATGTACGGCTTTGACCACGTTTTCAAATTTTGGATAAACATATTTCTAGCATTTCATTTGTTCATCATTTATTCATCAAAAGCATTCACTGAATCATCTCAGGCAGGTTCTCCTAGATTTCTGGGATTCAAAGATCAATTAATGACAGTCCTGCCTTTAGGATGCTCATAGGATTGTCGGGAAGAAAAGACATTCAAATGGACGCCTTTAACACAGCTTAAATGTGTGGGAGCCGTGGGAGCACGGAGGAGAGCTATCTGACCCACTGAGCGGGAAAGGGTCTGAGAAGACTTCCCAAAGGAGGTGTACTAGCTTGGCTGGAGGAACGCGAGAGGCAGCCACGTCAGGAGGAGGCAGAGAGAGCTGCTTTCTTGGCAAACGACATACCGTATTTGTTCTGTGGAAGACCATTTTGGTAGCAGTGTAGATACTGGTTTGGGGGAAAGGAGGAATGGGAGTGCCTGTTGGTAGAGAGATCAAATATTTCCATGGGATGGATGATGAAAACTCAACTGGGTGCCTACGAAGTTTGGCTCTATGCCACACATTGTCATATTCTGTTTTGCTTATAAAGAACTAAAACTTAACAATCAAATACCCTTCCTCACTGAATGAGCTTGTGTGTACTCGGCTCCAAAGAATTTATTTTGTAACACTCATGCATTAAGGTTACATAAACTCAGTTTTTCCTACATGTGATAATGATATACTCCTTAATTCAAATTGTATCTGGGTATCGCCCTAAATTATTAAGAGGACACTTTTGTTCTAGGCCAAGAGCTACTTTAGTCTTACTTTTTTGGGGAGGGGGTGGTCATTAATGATTTGGGATACAGAGCATCATATGCCCTTAAAAAGGAATGACTTGAAAGGCCCTTCAACATCACTATGGGGGCCAGTGGGACCACGGCAGGCAAAGAGACCATGGTCCTTCCATTACTTCAGTTGTGATTTTGGATGAATTAATTCTCCTCTCTGGTCCTCATTTTCCTTGTGCAACTTTTTAAAAAAATTGTAAGAGCTTTTAAATACTTTGTGTTAACAGTTAGGCAATGTGGTCTCATTTTCCTTGTGCAGTTCAAATAAAAATATGTAGACTTTTTCCACATATAGACTTTCTGATATGAATCATCCCACAGATGAAGAAGGTACCACCACAGGTCTCAAACAGCTCAAAGGGCATAGGGAGGGTAGGTCAAGTACAGAAACCTTGTAATACAAGGTAGAATTTGAATAATACCAATAGAGAGGAGAACCAAACTGTTTGGAAGGATGAGAAAGGCTTAGGGAGACTTCTGACACCTTGATTAGGTTGATACAGCATCTCATACCTTAGTATAAACTTAGCACACTTTGTTGCAATCGGATGCTGAATGCCTGTCTTCCCAGGTGTTTAGCCCTTCAAGGTCAGAGAACAAGTTAGCCTTTGATTGTTCTATCTCTAAGCCTCCCATAGCACCTGGCCCAGAACAGTTTTTCAACAGTACCTTTTGAATGAATTAATAGTTTGAGACAGTGTACATGAGGAAAATGTCAAAGGACATAAATGATGAGTATAGTGTTCTGAGAAGGAGGAAGAGCAAAAACCAGGACACGGGTAGACCTTTTTACATAACAAATGGTTCACTTCCACAGAAGCTCAGGGTAAGCCAAGGGAAGTGCTGCAGTTTTTCTAGAATGATCAGTTAGAGTACACTGGATGACAGAAGGCTCTGAGGTAAGTTGCTGGGTCACTGTTACGAAAGCAGGGAACTGGACACAATTACTTCCTAAGCCTCCTCCCCACCTGCAGCTGTAGAAGTCAGAACTTTGGTGCCTGAACATTAGCCAAGATGCTGAACCAGCACCCAACGTCCTTTGACAGCAGGGGCTCCGTCTCCATTCCCATCTCCCCGCCTTCCAGATCTGGCACTCAGTAGACTACAGCACTTGCCACTTCATGTGCCCTTATATTCAAACAAAGCTGTGATACCGAGATCCCGTTGCCAAGAAAGACTCTTTGTTTGGAAAAGTGGACTTTGTCTTGCAAAAGCTGTCTGTTTATTCCTGCTGGTGACCACTGTGAGTGCCAGCCCTTGGTTTGGATTAAATGAACAAAAAATGAGATGACTGGGATCTGAGAAGCCACCGGGCAAACAGACCCTCTCACAGAGGCAGTGCAAACTCATTCTTTCCATACTGACAATGCTGCCCTCACGCCGCATACGGCTGGGTAAGGAGCAAACTCTATACATGCGACTGATTAACTCCAGCAGCCTTTGATATAATTGTCCAAAGATTTGCCCTGGTACCAATTTAAAACACAGTAGCAAATTTAATAAAACTAACAGTTTTCAGCCAAGGCCTTTGTTATTTTGTTTTAAATCATCTTTTGCCACCAATTGAAATGATTTTCTACTTTCTTGGTGCAATGAAATAAAATACAAAAGGAAAGAATGGAGGGACAATGTGGAAATCATAAAAGACCCCGAGCTTCCAATCCTGGGATAAGGTTAACAGCAGTCCTGAGATTTAACTGGTTGTTTGTGTCAGGCTGCAACGTGAAGGGAAGACATTTACCATCTTTGGGGAAACACCACACCTGGATAGAATTAAAGACAGGAGAGAGGAAAAGACCTACAAGGGACTCTTGTTTTTTCCTAAATGCAACCAAAGGCGATGTGTGACAGCTTCCCCAAACACCCCTGCTGGTGACGGACAGGCCTCTTGATTACAGAGCAGGGGCTTGTGACAAGATGACTGGTCGCCAAGGCCTCTGGGAGCCAAAACACCAGATATAGTTGGAGGTAAACAAGGCATGCGGCACAGTGTGAAAATCGAGGCCAAGCTGGGGCCAGCAAGTCGAGCGGACGGACCCAGTGACAGCTGGTGATTGAGCGGCACTAACTGAACACAGTTGTTGAGGACCAGGGGCCAGTGGGGAAAGCAATCTCCTTTCTCCTCCCTGTGGCCTCTCTGGGTGGCCAGCAGTTTTATTACTGGCAGAGGGCAAGCCCAACGGCATTTTCGAATTTGGCACCACATCTAAAACCATTTGGGGGCTGGGCTTCTCTTTCTTCTCTCCCCCCCACCCACCCCATGAATGCTTTGGGTTCGGAGAAAGCCGGCGTGCAGTTAGCAAACTGAATTTCCCCTCAAATTTTGAAACCCATGTGCACTTGGGGAAAATGTAATCCTTATGTTTCTGATTCATTTACACTTAACTCATCAAAACGCTATTTTGTAAGAGCTATTTGATGTCTACGGAGTCGTCTAAGCCTTTCGTAAGCCTTGCTTCTTAGAAGCAGGAAGTCACGTTTCTGACGAGAGGGAGAACTTGAACCTAAAAGGTTGAGTTTGTTTTGAAATGAGGGCTCTTGGAGGGTCACGTGGACCCTGAGCCTGGCCAAATGCGTTCTCTCATTTCCTATACCACCCCCCTCACCAGCCCCAGCTGCCATGACGTTACTGATGTCAGCTCTCTATGATTTCCCTCCGAGCACCCAACGGAGACTTCCCTGTGATCAGAGAGAGCTGAGCTCAGATTTGAGTCCCAAGGTTTGGCCAGACTTCAGCACTGTGTCATGTGGGGGAATGAGCACCTGGACTGGGAATCAGGAGCCCTAGGTTCTGTCCGTTGTACTGCCAGCCAGAGAGGAAGCGGCCTCCTTTCTGGGCTCAATCCTCTCATCTGTAGAGTGTCAGTACTTCAGGGCTCCTTCCAGGTCTCGAGAGATTCTGAGTCTCATTCCTAGACAGTAGGAGGTTTGAGCACCTCAGAATTCTCTCCACTTGAACATTTTGGAAACTGAGTTTGTATACAAGGAGCTTAGCTCAAGAAAGAAAGCCAAAAATGTAGAAACATAGCTGAAGGGCTCAGCTATCACTTCACGTCTCTCATTGTGGGAAGGATATTCGAGCCTAGAGAGGGAATAATTGTCCCAAGTCATATAGAAAATTAACGGCAGAGTCAACTCTTCCTGGTATTTTTGACTAACATCCTTGGATGGAAGTTTCCAATCTTTGGCTCATCGTATATTGAAGCTGGGGCACAAAACTACTTCCTACTCGGACAACAGCCGACATCAGAAGGGAAGGGGGCTGGCACTGCTTTGCATGAGGCACAGTGAGGCGGTGTCTGGCTTACATTAAAGTCCATGAGTGAATGATTAATTCTGGGTAGAAAACAAAGCCCATGCCTTGTAACGTTATAGGTATTAGTGCCATGGAAGATTAACCCCAAGGCACCCCCTGGGGGTCCTTTTCAGAACATTGGGCTACACTTTGAGAATCAGTGGTTGATGAAAACAGGTGGTCTTAAGGGTCCTGCCTGCCCACCCCCAACACTCACAGTCATTTGCGCGCACACACGTGCACATGCACAAGCTGACCTCAGTTGTTCCCGCATCTCTACATGGGAAAGAAAGGGCATGGTTCAAAGTCAGCTATGGCTGTATGTTTGTCACTGACTCATAGCTGGCAACTGCAACGGGCTTTGGGGCTCCTCCTCCTCCGAATCCAAGCATGCCTCTACTCCACAGTCTGTTTCCATCACGCCAGTGACATAAGCATCTCCCATAACCTACTCACCTGCCTCCTCCTTCTGATCAGTCAAAATCGTCCATCCTTTTAGGATTACTTAGCCCCAGCCAGTTCTCTCCATCTTCACCTTGACTACCCTAGTCTAGCACCATCATCTCCTCCTTCGGTTTTGGCAACACTGTCTTACTGCCGTTACCATTCATGATCTGAGCCTCCGTCCCTACAGCTACTGAGACAGCCACACATTGCCAAATGTCCTAAAATCAAATCTAATTCGATCACCTCTTACCTGAAGTCACTCAGTGGCTCTCTACCACCCTCCAGATGAAATCTAGACCTACAGCATGGAACTCTAGAACCATCATTACAGACCTGCGCTCAACCTCTTTGGACTCTTTGCTCAAACGCTCCTCCTCTGATTTTGCCTCTCAGCTACCACAAGCAAGCAGTCGCACTCCCTCCCCTGGCTGAAGACCCTGGCCTCATCAGATGCCGACTTTCCCCAAAGGTTCCCACTCACTCTTTAAAGCTGAGCGAGGAACTCTTAGCCCGTGGTTTTTCTCTTTTTTTTTTTTAATCGTAATACCTTTCTCACTGTTTCGTTGCCATTTGTTTATTTGTCCACTTCTTACATTAATTAGATGAAGCTCCTAGAGGGCTAGGCCTCCCTTACTGTCTGGTTTATTGATCTCCAGGCCTATCACAAAGACGGTGCTAAAGAAATGCCTGCTGAATGAATGGAAGACAGACCTACGTCACCGAGCCCAATCCCATCACTTGAAGGATAAGGAGACAGATGCCCCGAGAGGAGAAGGGGTCATGCTAGAAGGCTGGTTTTTTTGTCCTTTCGATTCCCTGGTAACTAGTCCACCTTAAAAGTTAGAAGAGAGACCTCCATTAAACCAGATATCACTTATTATCATGAATTTCTGACTACTTACTCATCTGCCACAGGGCTTACTTATTTATTCATGCAGGCATGCAGGCATGCATTTATTTACCTACACTGATTGACCATCCACTTGATGCCTGGCCTAGCACAAGAAGCTGAGGATAAAGTGACGAATACTACCTTGTCCCCATCTCCAGTATCTCATCATCAAGGCGGAATACCACTGAACAGGAAAAACACAGCTATACATTTTGAAGTTGTCCCGGAGGGAGAGCTTGGGAAGCCCTAAGAGACAGGAAGTATGCCAAGGAGAAATCTGAGAGTCCCCGTATGCCTGGAAGGCTTTCTTTAGAGCTAGTCTCCATGCTCACAGTCCAGAGTTATTGCCAGTGTGACATGCAACTTGCTCCTTTATAGAATTAAACAACCCTGGGCAGGTGAGAGCTCTGCGCAGGATGGTCTGAATGGAATGTCAGAGCTGGAAATGTCCTTCAGGGTCATCTGCTGGTGCCTTTGCTTTATATATGAAGGGCTTGGGCCCACAGATGGGGAGTCACAGACAGGGGTCACAGCAGAGTATCAGGAGGTCAGTACTGTATAATCTAGGTCTCCTGATCCCAGGACAAGCACTTTCTTTCCCTTTTTTCTTTAGCTCAGACACTGAGATTAATGGGCAATTTATTTTTCTTTCTTCTAATCTGACACTGAACATAGCAACAGTTACAGTTTCACAGGAAACTGTTTCATGTGTGTGGCTGTGCATGTTTGTGTCTTCGCCTTTCACACATACTCTCCGGCCTGCCCTGGCCAAGAACAAACCTAATGAAAACCAAACAATAGAAAGAATCATGAACGTGTCAATCTTTATAGTTCCCCAGATTGCATTGTGTTCTTGCAAGCGCATTATCTCATTAGTTTCTCAGGACATCCCTTGTGAGACTGTGTGGCCAGGAATCATCACCCACTTTTTCCAGGGGAAGAACCTGGGGCTCAAGCCATTAAAGTGACCTGGTCAAGGTCACACAGCGAGGCAGTCATGTGCTGGCCTGGGAATCAGATCTCCTATTTCCAAATTCAGCATCACTAAAGTAATGTCTGAGGTTTCTGTCTTAACAGACGCAACATAAGCCCACTAAGATCTGCCCTAAGGATTCTTAGCATCTCTGAGTGCAGACTGAGTGTATTTTGTCCACTCTTCTTGCCAATGCCCAGTGTGAGATAAATTCCTCCAGTCCTCTCACATCTGTAATTACTCTGACGGCTGTTATTTTCCTTCTCTTGCCTATTCATTTATTTGTTTTCTTACAAATCAGGAATTGGATCTATAAAGCTAAGTCCAATCCAACCTACCTACCCCTAGGGGGAACAGCAAAAGACCAAAGTAGGTCTTAGGACATCCATTGCAACCTGGTTGCACTAACTCATCGTTTTCCAAAGGAACTCTTGATGGACCCCACCCTCTAATAAAACACTAAATTAAAACCTATTCCTCCATTTCAGGAAATAACATTTCCCTCATTCCAAATTCTCAGACCAGAAACTTGGGAGTCACTGGACAGTTCCTTCTTCAAACCCCTGCATCCATCAGATGACCAAGAGCTACTGATTCTGCCTTTAAACCAGCTTCCAGCTCATCCACTTCTCTATGCAAATAGTCATCACCTCTGGTTTGGACTTTAGTAATAACCCCTAAATGGACTTTCTCACTCTTCCTCAATCCTTTCTGGACAAAGCACCCAGAACAAATTTATAAAAACACAAATCTGATTGGCTTAGTTCTCTACTAAGAATAAATCCAAACTCCATAACATGGGCCACAATCCTTTCATAATCTGGCCCCTGATTACCTCTCCAGTCTTGTCTTCTATAGATTCACCCTTAATTTAAAGGGGAATTATATTCTATTATAGTCTCCCATACCAATAATCTTCCGTTGTAATTACATTTCTATCTGGGCAATTTTTCAGTCTAGCCCTCCTATCCAATTTTCTCAGGTTCAGGATTCCAGTGCCATCATGGAGACTGACATGCAGTTGGCACTTGCTGGCGAATGACTGAATGAGTGAATTTATCCACAGAGCCTTGGGCCCTTCATCTGACCTCCCTAGGTCTTATTTAATGTGGGTAGAAGAGATGTGGTAACGGCCCACTCACTTTAAAGTCCAGTAGTGCCTCAGACTGATCCACAGACATTTAGGTAAGTGATTTCAGTGGTAGTCGCGCCAAACAGGAGCCCTTCATGCTTTCAAAATCATGAAGGTACTTGGAGACAGGCAGCACCGTCCATGACTGCTGCTGACCCCCGAGGATTCTGCTCAACATTTTTGCTTTCCCTCATATTCCCGGAACCCATATTTCATTCTGAGAGGCACTTGGCCCAAGACAGACAAGAGGGAGTCGTAAATGGATGATGCCCAGCTTCCAGAAATAGAGGAAGATTGTGCTGACTATGTATCCTGCTAGCCTGGGCTAGGAACAGAGGTATTTGTTCTGGGCTTGGAGAAATAGCTCTCACTCCTGATGCCCAGATTATTACATTCCCTCCTCAAAACCCTACATTTGATCCATGATTGAACATGCACTTACGCCATGAAGTATGTTGGCTCATTCATTCATTCATTCACGTTTGCTGAGCATCCTTTGGTTTCAACCACCTGAACTGTGGTAAACCTTTTCAATGATCAACTCTCATTCATCCTCAGGTCTTGGCTTGGACATCCCTTCTTCTAAGAAACCTGCCTTAACTTCCTCTCTGTGTCTTCCCACAGCCCCCTGTGCACTCCTCAAGCCACAGCACTTCTCAGGTTGCAGAGTAATCACCCAATTCCTTGCCTGTCTCCCTCTTTAAATTGTGTGTCGGGACTCTATTCCTAGTTCTAGCACAGCACGTAGCACAGAACAGATACTTAGTAAATACTGTTAAGTGAAACAAGTATTACTGAGCATGATTATATTAGATTTTCACTATTTGGTTGATGAATGAATTAACAAATGAACATATATAAGAACAAAGAATGAATGACTGGGCGACATACAAAAAGAGCCAGGGAAAGAAATAGCCCAAAGGAAAAAAAGAAAGCAGTGGTGACTCTGCTTGAGGAGCCACCTGTGTCTTCAGCCAACCCCGATTTGATCTCAAATTTCCCAATTCTCTGAGCTTGAAGATGGCATCACATGTCGACGTTATGGCTAAGATCTGGAAGCAAGAGACCAGTATTCTTTGAGGTTTCACACTGTGTTACTACTGACTAATTCTTCACTCATTCATTCAACAAGCACTCATGGAGCCCTCATTCTGTTACACATAAAACTGCTACATTTTGTATTGAGAATCTGAACCAGATGAGAGAAAGAAATACAAGCCCCATTAAATAGAAGACAAGGATGAAAGATCATGTTATAAGACATCCATGTTCCAAATAGGCTAGGATCTCAGTGATGGCAGTTGAGCTAGCCTTCATTATGAGTCCCCAGGAGACATTTCTGGTCTATTCAAATGTCACCTCATCAGAGAGCCTCTCCCTGACCACCTATACAAAACCACTAAACCTTACCCAACTAAAATATGCAATTGATTCTGGTTTGTCTCTCCCAATTACATTGTAGGAGTTAATGAGAGCAAGGGCTTTTTCTGCTCTGTTCACTACTGCATCCCTAGTGCCTAGAAAGTACTTGGGTTCATGGTGGGAGTCAACAAATATTTGCTGAATGAATGAACTGATGGGAGTTCTGAGCATGTGGAGTCTCAAGGAAGGGATTTGGGATCTGATTTGTAAAATTTGGACTCATATTCACAAGAACTTCGCCCTAGATCATATGAATATATCCTTTCCTTATGTTTATTTATTTCCCCCAACAATTACATTGAAATGCCTACAAGGTAAAATACAATAGCTATTGTGTTGGCACCTTAAACAGCTCTAAATATTGGAGAAGAATTAATAGATTTATTAATTGGGATACACAAATCAGCCAGTTGGGAAAGATGACTTATAAAAATATTTCTAGCTCTCAAATATCCTAAGAAGAGAGCGGCACAAAAATATCAAGCAACACAAACATCCTTGTTCAACTAGAAGATGAATGACTAAGAGTGCTTGCTTCAGAGTTGACAGAGTTACATACGAAACCCAGCTCTGCCGCTTGATAGCTGTGTGAACTCTTGAGTTCCAGATCCTCATCTGAAACGTGGAGTTAAGACCATCCACTCTGTGGGGTTGTGCAAGTTAAATCAAATGAGGCTACCTAAGTAAAGCCCCTAGTAAGTGCTTGACATAGAGTAGGTACTTACCAAATTGCAGTTTCTGCATTTCTCTTCACCTGCTAAACTCCTTCCCATTCAAGGGCCATTCAGCAATACCTACTGAGTGTCTACACTGACCTGGAATTGTTCTTGGCCCTTGGAATGCACCCAGAGATGAACAGGCAAAAGAAACCCAGTCTCAGGAAGTTCACATTCCTTAATTACACCTCAGTTCTTCCAAGTTTGAAGCCCCTGACTCTGACTCTGTGTCTTCCATCAGGGCATTACTAAACTGCGGTGATGCTGTGGCCCATCTCTCTTTCTATAGAGTGCAAGCACCATGAGGGCAGGCGCCATGCCTGGCGTGCACCACATAGTTCCCTCTCCTGACACAGTACACAGTACCTCATAGACACAGTTGCTGAATGAAATGATGATAGATGCATGGACAGATGAAGAGATAAATCATGAGAGTGGACTTGTAGCCATTGCTCCTGGTTTGCCTTATGCCTCACTTTCTCTAAGCCAAAACAAAAACAAAAACAAAAACAAAAAAAGGCTTGGTTTTGCACAGAGTCTTAACTTATTAGAGAAATCTGAAGATTCCATACAGACCCAAGGAGCATGGTGCCCAGTGCAGAAGCACTTGATAGTCAAGTTAAGATAACAGAAACTTCCCTGTTCTTTCTTTCCAGCTAGAGGCATAAAGACTTGGCTGTGTAACTTGTGTTGCTGGACTCAAATGGGTATCAGGAACCGACTGAGGGGCTAATGGCCTGTGGGTTGTAATCCTATCTTGTACTTGGTGTAACTCGAATTTGAGCCAGCATAGGTGCTCATCTGAATTTTAAAATTCTGCCTTTGCAATGACCACAGCAGGAGGTATGTGGTATTGTGGTTGAGAGGCTGAATTTGGGATCAGAACTGGGCTTTCGATCTGGCTCTGCCATGACCAGCTGTATGAGGTCTGACAAGTCACTTCTTGAAGTTTCAGCTTTTTCTCTGCGCTTCACCTACCTCGTAAATATATGTTAGACACTTTAAGCAGAGGGAATATTCAGTAAAGGGTTGTTGTTATTATTATTGTCGACACACTATACATTTCATCGGGGTATCCAGATCAGTGAGGTCCACACTGGGTACTAATTCTCAGGGACAATCTCTTCTGAGTCCCTTTTATTACAAAAAAGTAAATGAGTCACCTGTCACCTAAGAACAGCATCTACCTACAGAGGAGAGCTTAACAGGGTGCCTCTCATTTCACAGACGGGGAACCTGAAGCCCAAACAATGATGCAGGGTGTCTTAACGTCACGTGGCCAGTGAGTAGCACAGTGGGTGCTGGTCCCTTTTCCTTTGTTAGTATCAGCTGTCTTTCAGCAGAGGGGTTTCCACAAAAGGGAGACATTCCACATTTCCTCCTTGTGCTAGCCAAAACTAATCAGTCTCCTAGAAGCATCCAATGGGGTAAACCCAGAAGCCTCTCCCTTATCAATGTCATACCTTGGGGAACTATCTCCAGCATAGATAACAGAAAGAATAAATATTTTTGTTGATAGAAAAAAAATGAAGACAAAGGTCAAAGGGAATCATGTAATGGGTTGAAGCATGGGAGAAAAAAGAAAGCATTTTTTTTCTCTCTCCTCTTTTTCTCCAAAACAGTCTTTATATAGAACTTGTATAAGAGCCAATTTATTTGATATGGAAAAAATGTGAAAGCAGCAAAATACACACACACACACACATACAGGCCAAAGAGGTATTTGTGTTGGAGTTCAGAACTTGAATTACCAAGAGATAAAGGAATTGAAAGGGTAGGCTAACTTGGAGGGGTGTTTTGCTTTTTCTCAGAATCTCATTCAGGTCAGGAAGTGTAGCCCAGCGCAGCCCAGGTCTCCGATAAATTCCTTGGGGTTCATGAAAGACAAAGAGGAAGGCCAACAAAGGCCCCAGTCTAGCCCTTGTGTCTGAAATGTAGTGGGGATAGAGAAACTTTTGTTGAGTGAATGCAAGAACCAATGGTTCCTGTGAGTGTGGACCTGGAGAGTAGGAGCTTGGGAAGCAACTTGGCGTGCAGGTGGCATTTTTTCCAAGTTGTTAAGGTCTTCAGCACTGAAGTGTAAGAGTCCACAGGAGAGGGACAGGGTCTGAGTCATCCCTGGGATCTCCAGCTCCCAGTACAGACTCTGGATCCTAGAATATTCTCAATACATATTTGTGAATTGAATGAATAGTGTGTGAGTGAAGGAGACCTTGGGGATTCCTGGGCCTGAGAGAGAATTTGGAGCTGTGGTCATTTAACTTTAACCAACAACCGAGTCATCTGGAAAGGCTCTGAAATCCGGTTTCTGATTCAGTTGTCTCGGCTGGGACCTAAAGACCCGGCCCAAGCCCTCAGACCGTGCTGCTGCTAGAGTGGGGCCACACTTTGAGGACCTGACTGATTTACTGCAGTAGTTCTTCAACTTGGCAGCACGTTGTAGTCCGCCAGTGAGATTTTGAAAGTGTTGATGGTTAGGCTTTATCCTCCTTACCAGTGAAATAAATACCTGGAATGGGGTGGGGGGTGGAGGCTGCTGAGGAAGGAGAAAGGATGTGGATGTAGGTGATTTTTAAAAAGCCCCAAGTTCTGTTATGTGTACCTGACTTTGTGAACCACTAATCTAGTACAACCTCCTCCTTGTAGATTTCAGGTCTCTGAAGACCCGAAACGGTGAGTGTCTGATCTAAGATCATAAAACATCCCTCCAAGTTAACCTACCCTTTCAATTCCTTTGTCTCTTGGAAATTTCAAGTTCTGAACTCCAAATAATCTAAGATCATAAGGCAGTGACTTAGCTGAGAATAGAGCTCAGGGTTGTTGTACTTCTTCAGTTCAATTTCCACCATTCTATACTTACCAACCCATGTCAGCTCTCACAGAAGCAAAAAATGAAAGCTGTGCTTAAGCTGAGGTTTTTAAAGGCATCTCTTACTTCTCCTCTACAAAGAAGTGTTCAGTGGAGGCATATTTATAGAACTTTACCACTCTAGACAAGTAAGGAGATGGAAGAGATGGGGTTATAGAATGTTTTCAAGGCAAGATGATCCCCTAAATTTAAACTGTCTTCTCAAACACAAACCAAGTGCTCCTTCTGAGTCCTTAAGCAGATGTTCTTCATCTCTGAGTCAATGAACGGGCAACAGTTCTCTTGTGATGTGCACGTTAACTGCTGGCATGTAAAAGGAAGTGCTGATAAAGTGTTTGGAAGTGGTTCTGTCTCTTAAAAAGATTAAAAGTGTCTCCAGAACTTGGTTTCTATTAATGATTGCTTTAGTACATATTTTCAAGTAGACAGAGCACAGATTTTGTTTTATAGCATCTTAGAACCAAAGAAAGTGCCACAAAAGACCCCCAGAAATCACTCACTTCAACATTTTCATCATGCAGAAGAGGAGATTGAAAAGAGATTGACTGATTTATTGACATTAATAAGTGGACTGGCTATGGCCAGAAGGGAGGTGTTTGACTCCTGCTATTGCTCTTTCCAATACTCAAGTGTTCCCTACTGAAGTCCCTTGCACACAGTAGATGTTCAACAAATGTATGTGATTGTCGTCATGGACTCTTGGTACCCAAATTAGGCAGCTAAGGCTCCTTCCTTTGTTAGATTAAAGTAGAAGTTGGAATCACATCTTTAACTCTACTTTGATTAAGTGCACTGGCTTATGAGTCAGGGTGGAATTCCAATCCTGTTGTCACTGCTTCCTAACTAGGTGATCTTGGACAAGTGACTTCCATACCCAAGCTGCAGTTTCCTTCTTTGTAAAATGAATAGGAATGTGGTTGTGGAGAGGATGAAATGTGTAAAAGATGCAAAGACCTTAGTCCATTGTCTCGTATACAGGAAAAGCACGAATGACTTCATTGTAAGTTGGCCTTTCTCATAAAACAGAAAAACTGAGGATGTTTGAGGAACAGGTGATAGAGAGATAGTTCGAGAAATGAATATTAAGGCTAAGCACTCTCTCACATAAAAGCAGTGAGTGTCCAAAAACAATCATGAAGACCAAAGGCTTGTAAGGATCAAGTGGATCTGAACCTCTCTTTCACATCAGAAAAGAAAACAAAGTAAGGTCCTGATCAACTATGTTCACCTTCCAGCAACATTCTCATGCAAATAACCAGCCACGTGTCCACCTCCCAGACAACCCGCTCTAACTTCACCCCCTGCTCACTCACCAAGGAAACCATCACAAAGCGCGAATCTTCCTCAATATAAGAAAAGCAGAACGTTAGCAAACTTCAGTTCTTCCACTTTCATTAGTAATAAATGACTCCATGCTAATCTCATCCAACTTCTTTCATTTTACTTTTGGGAAAACTAAGTTGCAGAGAGATCAGGAGGCTTAGTGTTGCCCATTCAAGCTATCACCAAACCAAGCCTTCCCACTATATCAACTCTCCTTGTTAAGACAATTCTACACCTAATGCAAATTACAGATCCCTAGAAGTGAGTCTGGCTGTGATGACCCTTCCAGTCCAGACCTCTCTGACCCTTCCTTACAAACCACCCACTTATTCATCTCCTTGTCCAGAGAGTGCACTTACATGTCCGTGAATCTTCTATTGAAGTGTAGGATGGAGGCCACATCCACATGAAGAGGAGGGTCGCGGACCACCTTGTATTTCAGCGGCTCACACTCTAGGCAGAGCAGGCTATCTGCGACGGAGGTCAGCATGGCTGCATCAATCTCTAGGTGCTCATCCAGTGTGTAGATCTGGATACCGTACACATCCTCGTCCACACCCCGGAGTTTGATAGTCAGTGGGACATCACAGAAGACATTCTGAGGGCCCAGAGAGATGTTCTTCCCACCGACAGTCAACAGTTTGATGTCATTGACAGCCCCACTAGAGTCCCAGTCAGTGGAGACAAAGGTCACCCAGATGGTCAAAGACTCAGGGACCAAGGGGTAGCGGAATTCCAGTTCTAGGTAGCAGCCTTGTGGCTCAGGACAGGCTGGAGGGACTGTGTGTGGGTTGACAGCTGAATTTGGGCTCCAGGTGTGGACACTGGACTTACAGGGCTGCTCAACATCTGGATGACCTACGGAGAAGAGACGAGGATATGAGTTCTGGGAAGACCTGCAGTCTGGCCCCTGGAGTTGCCTGCAGACCCCAGGAGAGACTGACCTGACTAGACCTTACAGGAGAAAAAGAGAGAGAACATTCTCAGTGTCTTCGTCTGATGTGTACACAACACCCAGCTTGTCTCCACCTCTGCAATATAGATCTTGGATGAATCACCAGACATTTGCTCAAAACTATATCATCTTACTATTGAGTCGCTGCCCAAATTTTCCTTCTTTATCTCCCACTTGTAGGTTTTGCTTCCTCGGATGGAAAGAAAGAAGGGACACACCTTTGCCAAACAACCATATGTCTCCTGAACGTATGTAATTCAAGGACTCATTTCAGAGGCGAAGCAACAAGAGTCCAGAAATGCAGAGCTAACTGACCAAAGTCTCACAGCATTTTGAACCCAGTTTTGTCTCATTCTGAAATCTGTACCCTTTGTTTTCTCTACTGGATGCAGGGACCACTAAAATAAACTAGATTCTGTGATGTTGCCTTTGGTACGACCTGCATGGAAAGAGAGAAGGGCCAGAAACCTCCGGCACAGAGGACGGCATTGACCCCTTGGAACGAGGGTTCTGGGAGGAAACTGTCTAGAACCATGAGTGACAGCTGGAAGGCTGCCCTGGAGCCATCTTATCTCTTCTCCTCCCCTTCTCCACATGAGGTCATTCCATACCACTGAGCTTCTCCTGGGCTCTGTCCAGTATGACTCAGGAGGGGGAGGGCTGGGTGAGGAGCAGGAGGACGGAGGGATTCTTCTATGCTTTCCCAAGGGAGATGATGCCTCATCCCCACTGATCTCAGCCTGCAGCGACTTCTGAAGTTTTCTCTGCTGAGATCATTGGTCCTAGCCCCTCAGAGAGCTCTCCTTTGCACTGCTGAGAAAAGTATAATCAGGACTCAGTATAGGGATTGGCTCTCACTTGTTTAAGGGAGTCTAGCAAGAGATACAGATCAGCCAGTGAGGGTAGAGTGTAGCATCTCAAGTTGTCCTGTTAGCCACATTCTATTTTTTTATTTTTTTCCCTTAGTATCAGTGGTTGGTAGACAGTGGAGATGCTGGAGTTTTCTAAAGCAATCTTTGTCTGAAAAGGCTTTGTGGTAATGCTACAGGATCACGGCAATCATGACAATATGAAAGCCATTTTGGGTGGAAAAGCTCTTCCAGGGAAGGCTGCAAATGCCGCCCATATCGGTGCCTCTGCCCAGCCAAGGAGAAGAGAGAAGACAACTGGTGGAGGTGCAGGAGAGAAGTGAAAAGGAGAAGAAAGGGGGTGGAGGACAGGGAAAATTCACAAGACTTTTTATCTATAACACATCAGAACAGGAAAAGGTGGATATAACTACAAGATTCCCTCTGCCTCTCCTTGGCTGGGTTCACTCATTACGTGGAGCAAATGGTGGCTAGAAGTGACCAATAACTTAAGTCAAAGGCATAAATAAGACTTCTACTTAGGCTGAAGGCTTTCCTCCTGTTGACCCTGCAACCTAGTAAGTTCCTGATTCTCCAGACTTTGTGAGTCATTGGTGCACATGTATCACTTGTCCCTTCCCTAAGCTTTATTGTTGGTAGCATTTTAGTATATGTGAAGCAAATTCCTTAGCCGTTCATTTATTCATACGATTGTCACCAAAACCCTATAAGAAGAGTTACCATTTTTATCTCTCAGTTTTACTCACTGCCATAGAGCCTTTGCTTAATACAGTGGCTGATCCAAAGCCACTGAACACAGTGGACACTCAATAAATGATCTGTGAAGTGAAGAATCTTCTATCTTTTTAATATGAGTTTTAAAAAATGTGGTTGAAGTGCCATGGCCTATCACAGCCTGCTGTGTTATGGCGAGTGTGGGGGAACATTCCACCCTCTCCATGGGCTTTCTCCTGGAACTGGCAAGGGATGGAGCAATCTTTCTCCCTTCCTTGGAGAAAATGACTGTCAGTGGTACGAAGCCACAGGAGAGCAAACATGACAAATCTGTTTGGCTCAGGCTTTCTTCCTGGCTTCTTGTCAACCAACAGAGGGACCAAATGCTTTCCAAAGGACAGGAAGGTGAGGATGGTCATTATGCGCAAATAAGTAAACAGGAATAGAAATCTTAGCAAAGCTTGTGCTTCTCTGGTCAGAAACAAACTTTTAGGTGTAAAAAAAAGAACTTTGAGGGTCACTGGGTCCAACCCATCACCAACACAGCAGTCCCTTGAATAACACGGGACTCCGTGAACCGACCGTCCTTCCTCTCTGCGGGAGGCACTGTGCCAGGCATGTTACATGCCTCTGCTCTTTTCATCCTGGCAGTATGTCTTTGAGGCAGGTCTTACGAAACTCATTTTACAGAAGAGGAAACTGAGACTCCGATGGTTAAGTAAATCCCTAGCGGGGAGTAGAATATAAAGCCAGGCAGTGAGCCAAGCTTTGAAGCAATGAATGGTGGGTTAAAATAGCAGCTATACAGCTTCTCACTGTGGCACCTACTGTCCTGATACCTCCTTCACAGGGCTGCTAGAAAATCCAAATGGGATGAGATATTTAGTAGATGCTCACAAATGTATTAGCTCTGTTCTGAAACATTAGGAGGAATTAACAGGGAAAAGCTTGGGAGTAGGAGGTATTCGAAGCCAGGAGAACCGTTGAGAGAGAATGTGAATTACAAGGACAAGGGTTTTGAGTGCGATGGAAGAGCAGCAAGCGAGGAGGTTGGCAAGTAGAACCCAGATAATAAAGGGTCTTGTATATGACTTTCAGGGAATTGAACTTTATTCTGAAAGAGATGTGGAGCCACGAAAGAATGTTAAGCAAACAAATGAATGTTGTCTTTGAGAAAAACTGCTGTTTAGAGTCACCGATATTATCCATCTGTCTGTGCATACATCCATCTGTCTGATCATCCATCCATCCGTCCATAGAATAGTTACTGATTGCCTGGTCTGTGTCCAGTGTTGGGGTAGTCCCTAAGGGTTTCTGCAGACAGGGAGCTTCTAGTCTAGTGAAACCAGCTAGTAAACAGTTGTACTAGTGCAGACAATACCCAACTGTGGCTTGGACAGGGCGAACATCAGAGGAGATGAGGACAAATCAGGGGCCCTAAGGAGGCAAAATGGACACAGCTGGGACATTGATTGGCTGGGGGCGGGGGCAGCAGGGAAAAGGGCTGAGAAAAGGAAAGGACAGGGAGAAAGGAAGGAAGGAGGAAGGAGGGAAGGAAGAAAAGTACAAGGTACTGTTACTTCATTATTAATACATATCCTTCCGTACATATGGCAAACTAAATGAAAGTCACACATTTATACAAGGTGTCCACTAGAAATGAGGCACATGTGTGATATATAGCTTTACATATTTATGCTGATTTAAATTTACATTTATGAAGATCTCCATAGACACCTATTATATATCTTTGTGTATAGACACTGCAGCTGTTGACATAAATATAGTCATAAAAATTCAGTGCCAAGTTTTTTCCAGATGAATACTTCAGCACACCTGAAATATTCTGGGTGGAAAAATGGGGAAAAGACTCACAAATAAGAAAAAAATGAAAACAGCTAGTGCATGTATTAATCCTCATGGAAAACAAATCAGTTACAATGCATTATATGCTTGCATAAGTGATCTTAATTAGGATTTTGAGTCGATCAGATCTAGCTATTGAATTCCTGGGCCACAAGCATACCATGGTATGGAATGTCTCAGCCAATATTCACTTATGAAATATAGTTTTTGCTCAAGAGGTAGTACAACAGGGTTTCTTTTGAGTATGACCACTTTTTGTGGCCAAAGGCAAAAATTTCTGTGACTGTATTTACCTAAAGCTCATAGAATGGAGTTAATGAAACATATGTGCAATAAATATATGTTAAATGAAGAATATTCGACCTTGTTAGTATGGGGTTAAATAAAGAATTTACAGCTCCATGGAATATTAGAGCTGGAAAGGACATTTATTCTGTGGGTAAGATGCTATCGTCTGAGAAGCTAAGTGACTTACTCAAGGGCCCAGTTTACGCTGATGGCCAGGTTTGGACCAAGATTCAGTCCTCTTCATCACCCCCACCCCTTGCTCTTTCCCCAACCCCAAAGATGTATCTGGCATTGCTCATGGTTTTGGGAGTTTTATGTTAGTTTGGGAAGTCCAAAAACTTAAACACGCAAAGAT
The DNA here is from genome assembly GCF_030020395.1 of Manis pentadactyla. Lineage (NCBI taxonomy): Eukaryota > Metazoa > Chordata > Mammalia > Pholidota > Manidae > Manis > Manis pentadactyla. Next base: position 204,037,982 of record NC_080021.1, on the reverse strand, counting down.
AAATAGGATGAAAATGAGTTGAGAAATAAATTGCAGAGTTTGGCTCATGGAAAAGTTTATTTCTTCAAGGATATTAAAAGGGTTTGAGCCAAATGGATCACAGAGCCTGTAATAGGATGCTCTAAAAAAAGAACTGTGTCTTTTCCTGGCTTTTATGTACTAAATTTACATATCCTGAAGGAAAACCCAGGGCTGCTGGGTTTCCTTGGAGGCCTGAGTCAGCTCAGAGAACCAGGGGCTCAGCATTTCTGGCTGAAATCCTTCTGCACATCGTGCTTTAAGAGGGTCAGGGACGAACCAGGAACAGACTTGACCAACAGACAGCTTGGCTGGCTGGAGGTGTGGGGAGACATCTGGGAATTTCTTTGTGCACACAACTGGTGGAACAGACCAAGATGATCTGCACCAGAGAAGTGTCAGCGGAGAGCCCCACACAGCTCTCAAGTCCATGACTGCTCTCCATTCTCACTGCTGCTCACCTCCAGGCCACCTCCATCCCTCTCCTGGATTCTTGCAACAGCCACCTAGCTGCTCCCTTTCCTGCCCCAGGCTCTTTGCACAGGGCGCTCATGCAAACTTTATAACATGAACATGTCAGTGTAGCCCAGCTCCCTGCTGAGGCTCATGGCACCTCCTCGCTGCCCTCAACGTGAGTCAAAATCTGTCCTCACCGGATCATCATGCATCTCCACTAGTTGAACCTCCCCACCCCATACCTTGCTCTTTACACTCCCAATCCATTTAAGCTCTTACAGAATTACTGAAGAGCTTCTGTGTATGTGGGTTATATCTATAAGTAGTCACTGTATTGTAAATTAAAACTGAGAAACTGTGAAATAGAAGAATACAGAAGCACATGTTCATGAGCTCTCAGAACAGTAATAACAGCACATTTCATGAAGCCACTGGAAAGGTCCGGTAAATCTCAGGAGAGAATGAGAATGAAAAAGTCAAACAACGTCATAGTATGATTATGAAAATAATTTTGGATTTTGAGGACACCCTCAAAAGTCTCCAGGAACCTCATAAGCTTCCAGATCACACTAAGAAAACCAGCCCTCGAAGCACACCAAACTTCTTTCACATTCTCAAATGCACCCCGCTCACTGGTGGGGTACATTCCTGGTCACCTGCATCTCAGTTCTGGGTGAGGTTCCCTTCTTGCTGGTCCCCAGTACTCTCTACTTCTATACGCAAGGGCCTCATCACACCTGATGGGAACCACGCACAATGACCTTTGACTCCCCTGTTCAAAGGTCAGCTCTGCCTTGCCCGTGCACCTGGCACACGGTTCCTACGGTGGTCACAGATGAGATGGGGTCACCCTCTGCACTTAACACAAGTATTGTCAGGCGGAGGATACACACACCTCCTTCTCTGAGAACCCAACAGGGGTTTGGCTTGGGTGGAAAAGTCATGATTGCAGGTTTCAGGAAGAACTTTCTAACAAATGCAGCTAGAACATGAAGGCCAAGGAATGAGCTTGGTGCTATGACAGCCTCAGTGAGAGGGACATGAGGGGGACTCCCACGCTGGCCGGGATCTGGGGGCTGGAGGACCCCAGGGGTCCTGCCCCAGCCTGAGGGCTCGTGATTCTATGAAGCCACACTGAGCGTTTCTCCCAGATGTCCCCTCTTGCTTTACATTCCAGGTGGATTTGTTTAGAGTTGCAAGTTAGACGTTCATTTTTATTTTAAGCTACTTTAGAAGATAAAGTATAGTGCTGCCATTTTTCTCCTTCACTTTCCTCTCTGATCCTGCTCCCTTGCTTTATTCTATCTCTGGCTTTTTCTTTTCAGCCTTCTTTTGTAAAAATATAAAAGAAAACAGAGGAGTTCTCACTGAACCTCAGGGCAGAATTAGGTTCCGCTCCCTTGGACAGATTGGGGCCCCCGACCGGGAACTGCTGGCCTGGGCTGGCCTCCATAGGCACAAGAGGGATGGGGGTGCCATTCGAAGTGCATGTCTCTGAGGGCAAGTAAGGGCAAGACAGAAGAATGGAAGAAGTCGGGGGGGTGGGTGCTCTGCCAGCCTGGCCTCAGGGACTAGATCTGAGGCCTACAGAAAGAGACATCGCAGAAGGAAAGGGAACAGGTGACATTCCACGAGATTCTCTAAGTTTCAAGCAGCTGTTGGCAGGGCCCAGTGACAGTGCCATGAAGTGTTGGCTGAAAGGCATTGCTCATTCTAGAGAGAACCTCGTGGATCGGGAGTGAATGGCAGAGACTGCTGGCCCCTTGGAGGCCTGAGAGACACCCCTGAGTGGGGAAGGGTCTGGTTTTGGGTGTAACCCACGTTAGCAGCAGTGATGAAGTTCTCTCAAGAGACTTGCTGATAAATGAATCCCAGACAAGAACTAAAGGCTACCGATATCTTCAAGTCCCAAACATGTATATTGATTCCAAGGTGACCTTGTTTGTACCCATAGGCTGTCAGGGTCTGCAGGCATATGTAAACACACACACACACGCACACACACCCTTGCCGTCATCGGGTGTGTGGTGACGAGCACTTGTTTAATATTTCAGCACCTCTGTTTCCTTGTATGCAAAGTGGGATGACATACCCAGGCAGTGCAGGCTCTCAAAAGAAGTGTTGAATCAATACATGAATACTGGCCTTCCTGCTGGGTCAAGGGTATAAACTTCTAGTTATATATGAATAAATTCTGGAATTCTAATGTACAGCATGGTGATTATAATTAACAATACTTTATTGTATACTTGAAAATTGCTAGAGAGTAGATCTTAAATGTTTTCACCAAAGGAAAAGAAAAAGTGTGAGATGACAGATGTGTTAACTAACCTTACTGTAGTAATCATTTCACTATATATATATATATATCAAATCATCATGCTGGACACCTTAAACTTATACATAGTTATATGTCAGTTATAGATCAATAAAGCTGGGGAAAAAAAAGACTGGTCTTGCAGGGTGATCTTAAGATCAAATGAGGTCATACATGGGAAAGACCATTCAAATCATAAAACTCCATCTATACTGGAAGAATTGTTCTTTGTACACCAAACCTGCAAATGAGCTCTCAGGCCGGCTTACCTTCTGCTTCCCGAGGACTCCAGTGTCCGGAGGGACCACAGGGCATTGGGGAGGAGGCGTTAAAGGCATATTGCACCAGGATTCTCCCTTCCAGGCAAAGGTCACATGCTGATCCCAATTCTCTAGGAGGCCAAGGAAAGAAGGAAAATGCACCGACTTAGGAACAGTTGAATAAGTTGCTGACTCTACTAGGCCAAAGGCACCGGGCCGTGAACCCAATTCCATATTACTGCTACCCTCCTTGTCCTTATCAAACCTTCCAGAATATGACCTTCCCTGAAATTCCTCCCCATGGCCCAGCAAGGACACTGTGTGGGCCTCTGTGAGTTCTGGTTACTTCTTTAACTTCAAGCAGCACAGAACCAATAGGCCAAAGACTTATTACCTGCCCTGATTTCAATTTCACCAGGCATCCAAGACTCTGCTGAGGATTTGATGTGTGGTTGTAAGAAATGTTACCCCATTTGACCTCAAATTTTATTCTCTTAACAATATTTCTCAGGTACCTCCCATGTGCCAGGTGCCAGCCTGTGTCCTAGGTATTAACTGGTAAGAAGGCATGGTTATGGTTCAGTTCCTTCATCTGAAAATGACTGGGCTGACCCAGATGACGCCTAAGCACTTTCCAGCCCTGACATTCTGGGGATGGATGAGTCACTCCTTGGTTTAATAGACAAAAACAGTTTCCTTACCATGACATCTAATTCATCTTAGCAGCTTTCTAAAGGGCAAGCTAATCCCTCAAAGGGACCAGCCTCAGAAGTGGAATATGATGGTGGCTTCCCCAACCATCTAACGTCTCATGTGTCTGGATTCAATCTCTCTTTAGCCACAACAGCCTCTGGGATCCTGCTGGTTCACCAGACTTGGAATCTGTTTAGGAGGCAGTTGCTGAAGGGAGAGGAATGAACCCTCTCCTCGTGTACTAGTGTGGATGTGACACTGCCAATCTGAGTGACCCCTGCAGAGGGACTAGAAAGGAAGGGTGTCAAGCAGTGTCCCAGTCCCATCCAGTATTTGTCAAGATGTAGTGGGCATGCCAATACCTTTTTTATCATTCCTAGAAGAATCTCTATCCTATGCTGACCTGAGAGATTCATGGAAGAGCCCGATCTCCAGCCCTAGGGGCTTTCCCTTCACAGGGAAGCACTGTAGCCCCTGGGCTCACATGGCAAAAGGAAAAGAACGTTTGTGAGCATCCCAGTCTACGGGTGCCACCCATTCCTCCTCCACACAGCTGCCAGGGAGCTCATTCCTGAATCTCAATCTGGACAAGTCTTGCCCCTGATTATCTGCCATATGGTGGTTAACATAAGTAGATGGATGGATGGATGGAGGATAGATCAATGAGTCACTTACACATGGGGCTAATATTCATGAATAACCTAACTTAGACCCTCAAATGGAAGACTCTGCATCCTCAGCTTTATCACTGTACATATGAAACCATGCATAGGTAAGAATTTTGCAATCAACACTAATATTCAGTGATAGGAGAATGATCAAATAACCTAAGGTTAAGCTGTTCAATGGAATGGTAAGTAGTCATTACAAAAACATTTTAAAAGATTATAATACTTCAAGGAAAATATATAAGCTATAATGCTAAGTGAAGAAGTTATAGTCAAAACTGAATCTATAGCCCCATCTCAATGCTGTCAAGATAACTTTAATGTGACAAAGTATTGTCGGCAGTAATTTCTGGGTGGTGGAACACAGAATGATTTCCATCCCCCTCCCCACCTCCACACACAATCATACTCCTTCTGGTTTTCTGAATTTTCTATATATTTTTAATACATAGGAACTACTCCTGGAATTACAATAATAATCATTATACAAATATACTTGTAGGCAGGGAACGAGGAGTGGAGAGAGAGACTTCCTCAGCACCACTCTGGAGAGCAGAGTTCCATTACGATGACCACAATCCGCACATAGCAGCTCAGTCACATGACTGGCTTTGACGACAATGAGATTACAAACTTCCCGAGATGGAATCAGGAACCACACTGACCTTAATGGCCATTGAGCCTTTCTTTTAATTTCTTCAGATGCTTTGTTTTAGATGATACACATATAATCACATGTACTTCCTCAGTTCCTAGGAACCTAGGTTTTGACACATCCTAGGTTCCCAATGAATACTTTGATGAGTGAATAAACCATCATGCACCTGACAGTAAGTGTGCCTTATTTGCACAGAGTTCCACCAAGGGCATTCCCTCACGCCCATTCACTGATTCACATGTTCATTCTTTGTTTCATTTATTTATTCAATAGATAGTTATTGAACAAGCTCTGCTGCTAGCACTGTACATTGATCATCCATTGGTCAATAAATTAGATGTGGTATTTGCCCTCACAGAGCCTGCAGTCCAGTGGAGGCAACAGACCTTTAACAAACAGGCAAACAGACATAAAATTACAGATTCAGTTAAGTTTTAGAAGGAAAGGAAATGGATAATGTGGAAGAGAATAATGGGGGCGGGGACTGGGTTAAGATCAGAGCGGTCAAGGGAAACCTTAGTGAGGAGATGTCATTTATGGTCAAATCTGAAGGATGACAAAGAGAGTGGATGTGAAGTTTTCCTGGTGCAGTCTCAATATAAAGGACCTAGGCAGGAAAAGAGGGTTTGGTCTATAGGGGTCCTGAGGCAATCAAAAGTGAAGGAAAGAGCAGTAAGAGAGGCAGTTGGGCAAGTAGGAAAGAGCCAGGTCATGGGAAGGTCCTGTAGACCACATGTAGATTGTACATAAAAGTAATGGGAAGCCACTGCAGGGTTGTAAGGCATGCAGTGACATGCTCTAATTCACATTTTTAAAAGGTCAGTCTGAATGCTGAATGAAGAATGGATGTGGGCACCAAGAGCAAAGTAAGAGCAAAATCAGCAACTAAAAGCAATGGTGTAATTCTGGGTATGATGGTAATGTTCCCATTTTATAGATTAGGGAACTGAAGATCATGAATACAAACTACTCATGCCAAGGTCATAGTTTGGAAAGTCACAGAGTCAGTATGGACCTTACCAAAATCAGGCAGTATGCTATACCTCCAGGAAGTATATGTGTTTCTTGCCTTTGACATTAATTTGATTTTTATGGGCACCTGAATCTACACACACACACACACACACTAAAATCATAGACGTACAGATGCTAACACTGGAAGAGACCATCTTTCTAATGCAAGTCCCATAAGAATCAAAGCTTAAAGCTCTAAGTTTGTGCTGTCCAAGCACATACAAGCCACATGTGTCTACTTTAAATTAGATAAAATTTAATAAATTTAGATATTCAGTTCCTCGGTGCATATATAGGACATTTCCATTATTGCAGAATCCCCCTGGACATTGCTTCACTAAGGTATGCACTGTATATCATGAATAACTTCTCTCCTGTATATCTAGAATGGCACTAGTTATGTACCACCCTTGGGAAAACTGAGAAACTAGTTCCTCAAGTCATGCTCTGTGTTCTGAGATTTGGAAGAGGAACATTGGTTGAGAAAGGCTAGCTCCCCTTTGGTATAGATCAGAAAACTGAGGCGGGAGAGGAAATGGATAGGTCACAAGGATTTCAGACCCAGATCTCTTGACTCCCAGTCCAGCACTCTTTCCAATACACCACAAGCCATTGTTCAAATAACTGAAACCATCCAGTCAACACATGTTTGCAAGACAGATAAAAATAAAGGAGTTAGAAAAGCCAGGGGTGGCCGTGAATTATTTATTCAGTTGCCCATGTGTGAGGACACAGGCTGTGGGAGGATCTGGATGTGTTTTTTTAAGGAAAACCCCTGTATTCTCTTAGACCACAGATGTGAGGAACAGCAGGAGGACATGAGGATACCCAGGGGCGAGAGGTTGGCATTGATGGATGTAGTGGAAAACACCAGAGATTTTGCAGGGAAAGAGAATTTTCAAGTAGCCAAACAGCTCTGGAAAGCTGTGCAAGATGGGAACTGATACTGCTCGAACATACAGTGTGTGTGTGCTAGGCATATCCTAGATATCATCTTGTTGAGTTCCCCACAAAAGCCAGGTGAGGTAGGCGCAGTTAGCCCCTTGTTATGGAAGAAGACTCAGAGGGTCAGAAAGGATCAGAGAGGTGAGATGACTCACCCGAGGTCCCAGAGACTAGGAGTGAGGGTGAAGCTGAGAAGGCGACACTGACAACCTGACATCAAAGCTTGTGCACTTTGTGCTAAGCCTGTTTGTATGAATATAAACTGCATATGGGAGAGTGATAGCTCCGTTTCTTTACAATTTATTGAACTTGTGGCTCAACTTCCTTTTGCTATAGACTATGGTCTACGTAGCTGTTAACCCTAATTAGACATGTTTCTAAAATGTCAGTTTTAATTTAACATATGATAACTCTGTTATGAAATCTTAGACTAAACAGAATAGCTATTGTGTGAGCCTCAAGTACCAACTGACTATAGGTTATTAAAAACATATTGATTGAAACTGAGGGCACTATGTAGTAGAGACATATCTCATTACACAACAATTAACTCTCCAATAGGTTTCCAACAATCAGATGGTATTTATTTAATAGACAATAACTGCTTTATGAAATACAAATTGAATACATACACAGGAAGCTGCATTTACAAAACTTCCATTTTTAAGTGGAATCGAGGCCAAGGCTTGACCAAAAGTCTGAGACTTCTCACTGCTACAGAAAAAATAAATCAATCCATGGGCTGCTGGAAAACCTGCTCTGATGTGTCACATGAGGTTTCCCAAACCCAGCTCTGAGCTCCCAGTGAGGGTGGCTGGGGCAGGAAAGGGGGGGTTTCTACAGAGATCCTAGGGAGTGTGTTTCCATCCCCCATAGTTACATTCATGCAGCTGCCAAATGAAGGTTCTAGATTCAGGGACTGACAGCAGGGTGGAAAGTTAGAGCCAAATTTAATGCAGTGCCTACAAATGATCTAATATATTTTTTATACCTGCATACAAAACACACACACGCACACATACCTATGCACACTCGTATGCAAGAGCTCCTTGCCACCTTTTGTTGCTCTTTTGAGGGGAGGGTGCTCTTATGAACACCTCCTTCACAACTCAAGTTTTGAAAGGACTTAATGAAATTACACGGGAGTCAGCAACAAGACGTGCAAAATATGAGTCACAGCCTGGCTCCTACCACCTTCCAAGGGCTCCTGGTCAAATCTCCAAGCCAATTTGAGCTCCAATTCTTGCCTTATCCAGCAAATGAGGAACATGACTTCCCCTTGTATGGAGTCACTGGAGAGAGCAAATGAGTCTCAGTATATGAAGCATTTATTACAGCATCCAGCAAAAGGTAAGCGTGGGAAACAGGGCAGCTACCACCACCACGGAGTAATATTAATTAATCATCAGCTGGTTATTATTTTCTCCACCATCAATATTGGATAAGTGGCCCTCAGGACAGGGCTGGTAATGTACAAAATTAGCCCTAAATTACAGCCAAGTTCCAAAATATATGTCAGTATCTTAGTCTGTTCTCACGACCCTATAAAATTTGGTTCCCTTCAAGTTTGAGCTCCTCACGGGCTCTCGATGCTAAAAAGGTACCATAAGAGACCATGTGATCCAAGTTTCCACCTTTAAGCCACTGAGGTATCATTAGACCCACTTTTCATGGGAGGAAAATAAGACTCAGAGAAGGAACATGACTCGCGCAGGGCCACACAGCTAGTAAGTGACAGGCAGGGGAGCAGAACTGAGGCATCCTATGCCTATGCCTCAGTGTGTCACTCCCTGGTCTTCTAAAAGTTCTACCTTCAGTTATACAAAGAAACACTGGGCACAAAGATTGTAATGATACATATTACATATGCATGTTCATTCATGTATAATGTATGAATGTACACATATGCACACATATAATACAAATGTACAATGTGCATATGAAGGTATTTGCCCATTAACCAGAGGCAATTCTACCTCCTGCTCACACAGACGAGACCAGTACTACCATCCCAGAGGAAGTTCTGGCAATAGAGGTTTTCCAGGTTTTTAATAATAAAATAAAGCTAGACAATCATTCATTTATTTGTTGTATGAGCCTCAAGTACTAACCATAGGTTATTAGAAACATATTAATTGAAACTGAGAGCACTATGTAATAGACATATCTCATTCCCTAACAATTAAACCTCTAACAGGTTTCCAATGACCAGATGGTATTTATTTAATGCACAGAAACTGCTTTCGATCATTCACTTACTCCCTGACTCCCAAACTCACGCTGCACCCATAAGGCCCAGCCACTGTGCTTAGGTGGTGGGGTGCCCACTGAGCAACAGCAGGGACAAGGAACACAGCAAATCCCTCTCTGGGGTGACTTCCCTTCCCAGTTTCCCTCTTCTTGGCAGGAGAGAGAGAGGGATCAACACTCCCCAGGCCACACTCACCTTTCAAAGAAGTGGCCATCGATGGGCGGGAACCACTCCAGCATCACAGAGTCGGTCGTGTGGCCCACAATCTGGGGAGCAAGGGCGACAGGCGCCGGCTTCCTGGAGGGCTGCCAGCTCTGGTACACCAGGTCCAGGTAACAGTGCATTCTGGCGACTTGATTGGGCGTGAAGGAGTCAGTGCAGTCGTCATCTGCAAGTGGGCAGAAGGAGAGATAAGGAACTGGCTGCACGGGCGGGCATGCGAGAGAATTATGACGTCTCCTGGCGGCTGGAGAGCCAGCACCCCAGCCCTTGCCAACTCAGGGCTGGCTACTTCCAGTGCTCAAGAGTTAATGGTCTGTGAACAAATTAGTGTAGTCATCACTTCTGGAGACAGGTGAGGGGGAACAGGAGGAAGGGGAGGGTGGATGGAACTGAAAAAATAAGTCTGAGACTGGAGAAGGAGCAGCTCAGAGGTCATGGCTAAGGACAAAGACAACACAAGCTGCTTTCCATGGGCCCCAAATCCCCAGATTGGTCAGCCACACATCCCCTATTCCATCTCTCCATCCCCATGCATTCAATGTCTCTCATTCATTCATTTACTTGTTTACTCACTCACTCATTCACTTATTCATATTTACTTATCCACTCATTCATTAATTCTGCTGTGTACTGAGCAGTGATATTGTCCTTCAAACAAACTTTCTGAGCATCTATGACATATTCTTTACTCTGTGCCAAGGGCCATGGAAAGCTGAAACTTACAATGTTCCTGCCCTTGAGGCGTTTCTAGTCTAGTTATAGAGTGAAGGGCAGTTTGTTGTATGTGTCAAGGTGATTATAAGGCTGTTAAAGTCTACGATGCTGACAACGGAGAACAGAAGACAGTATGCTGGGGAAGCAGGGTGACCCCAGGAAGGCTTTTGAAGCAGCCCCCATGGCTAAGACTGGAAAAGACAGCTGAGCGGCTGCAGGAGAGGGGTCTGCAGACCTCAGGGCGTGGTGTCCTGTGCAGTGAGCACAAGTTGGAGACTCATGCTGCCCTGAGAACAGCCCGGCCCCGTACCCCTGCTGGCGGGATGCGGACAGACACCTTCCGCACCATACTGTCACTGGGACATTTATTGCGTGCTCAGGGTGAGCTAGGCATGGTGCACTGTGCCCTGACATGTTTAACCCTCCCACTCTTTTTAGACTAAATACTATGGTTTTCTCCATTTTACAGAGGAGGAAATTTGAGTTTGAGAGAGGTCAAACAACTTTTTTAAGATCGCAGAGCTAGAGACAGATTGGAGATTCTAATTGAAGCAGTGTCGACCCCAAGGCCATGTTTCATATCAATATGAGAACTTTTTTCTGAGTGTAAGTGAGACCCTGTATGGGTAAAGTATCCTGCAGGTGCTTGATAAATAGGAGTCAAGCCTGCGTCTGAGTGGGCTGGAATGCAGTCTCTTAAATGTCTTTAGATCTAATGACCTTCAGCTCTGTTCTCTTTTCTACGTGGACTGAAGGCCGTGACCCAAGGCCCGCCTCCCAGGGAAGAAGATTGCCTCCCATCCCTCCCTCCAGTGGCTTTATTCAGCTGTCCCAGGGCCAGTGCAAGGCATTGTTTTGGCTTGGTTTCCCAAAACACCACTTCCCAGAGGTGTCTGCCTGGTCAGGATTTCTGCAGCTGGGCCCCAGACAGAGGAGCACGGGGCTCACCAGATCTTAAAATAAACCTGCCACTGGGAATTCTGCAGCATAAACTCACTTCCCCTTATCAAACAAACAGAAAATAAGTTCGGGCAGGTGCTGGGCAGTAGGATGTGACCTTGAGAATCCAGCTTGGGGAAGGGACAGGGGTGCAAAGAGGTTATACACAGAAGCTGCCTCTGATTCCCCTAGTAATTTTTTGACAGTCTCCTTTCCCGCATTCTGTCATACATCTGGAGGAAGCAGAAGAGCCTGGTGTCCCTTAGAAAGCCCTGTAAAGGAGTGACTAGTTGCGTAAATCTCTGAAGCCCAGATGCCACCATGTAACTCCGACCAAACATTCTATGGCTCCTGACTGCCTGGAGAACAGAGTCCAAACATCTCAATCTAAGAAGGGCCACATAATCAGGTACATTTTTCTTTGTTAATATGATCTTTGCACTGCATCCTAAAGCCTTGAAAAAGCCACTGAATAGTTTAGAGGCAGGAGAAAGGATGATTGCTAAGGAGGTATGGCCATACATACATATAGTTAGATTTGTGCATGAAGGATCTGGAGTCAAATGGGCAAGTGAATTCATGTCCTCAGTGCCTCAGTTTCCCCATCTGTAAAGCGATGATGATGATAACAAGAGTGCTCACCCCAGGACATGTCAAAGGGTTAAGGGGAATGGAGCACCAAGAGCCATGATAAATGCTTCCTGCCTCAAGGTTGGGAGTAGTGCCTCTGTGTGTGCGCACACCTGTGTGTGGGAGTGTTGGAAAACTGGATGCAGGAGAGAAATCCTATGTAAAATGGTCATTCTCTCTGAGCTAGCAATAGCACATTTAGGAAACCAATAGGTAGATATTCATGAACAAACACGGGGAGAATATATGTTCAGGGATGTTTTTTGAAGCATCATTCATAACAGTAAAAATATTAGAAATAACACATCTGTTTATGAATAGGGGAATGGCTGTACACATTAAGACATGGGCGCAGAATACAATCTGAATCAATCATATCCAAAAGAAGGAAGTAACTCTAAAACCCCAGTCCCTCCTGTATAAATTGGGGACATTTAATTGAGCCTCACCGCATAGAGTTGTTGTAAGGATTCAATGAACTACAGCACATAACACATTTATCAAGATTGACAAGAAAAGCAGCATATACACTGATTTGTTTGCCCTTTTCCCCATAAATAATGTATATTTCCTTCTGTAACATGAAAATTCCCTCAGTAAAAAAAAAAAGAGTTTAAATAAAAACAGATGATAGAGGTGAGAGAACTTGGTAGGAGAACAGGAATTTATCTGAACTTTAAAGCTGAAGTCAGAAATGTCTGTCCCTTAGACATCACTTTGAGACCTAGCTGCTATCAGCATCTTAGTTGAGATACCAAAGGGCTTCTGTTTATCACAAAGGCACTGTCTCAATCAGCTAGTGTCTAGAGTCAGCCCCTCCTGGCTTCCTTCCTGCACATGCTTCCCCTCCTGACATCTGATCCTGGTCTCCAAGACCAGCCAGCCCTTCTTGCTTTTCTGTTTCTATCTTGCCCCTAAGCAAAAGGTGCTTTAGGGCTTCAGCACTGGATGAGCCCACACCAGCCCTTACACTGTGTATGTACCAAGTTTGCTAACTGAATGGGGCTCTCAGGGACACATTTCGCACTCTAGTGGGGAAGCCACAGAGTGGGGAGGTGCCACCCTTCCCTGTAGAACCTTGGGCAAAACACTGACCCCTGACATTTCCACCCACTGTAAAATAGGGAATAATGATGCTAATTGCCTCCTAAGGCTGATGAGAACATTCAACAAGCTAAATGTCTTGTGCATGGATAATTGAGATGCCCTTGGTAAAAGTCCTTGCTGTTTTTGTTTTTAAAAAGATAATAATAGTAATAATGAATATATTTACTGTAGAACATTAAGAATATTCCAGAATATCACCCTCAACTCATTACCTAGGGACAATACAGTTATTATTTATTTAGTGTATATGTATATAAATATCTATAACCTCATCATCACAAACATATACATCATATATATATATACATATACGCCAGGTCTTAACTCTATACATAAGGTGGGGACTACATTCACATTAAATAGTTAATAAATAATCATAGTAATTGTCATTTATTGAGCACTGGTTATGGTACCAAGGACAGTTCTAAGTCCTTCCCCTGTATGATTACACCTCCAATCACACAAGGGAAATGTGATGATGTTCCGTGGCACTGATGAAGTACAGGGGCTCAGGGACAAGTGACTCAACCAGGGTCAAAGCTAGTGCACAGAAGTCTCACAATCAGTCCTATACTCCAAACTTCATACTCTGAGCCACTATATGTCCCTCCAGCCTCATCTACATCCTCTGTAGTGGCCACGTAATGTTCTATCACATGGGCGCCTTGTGATTGATTTCTGCAATCCATTCTCTTTGGACTCATAAGGAGTTTTTTCTATTTTTTCACACACAAGAAAGCATTTTTCTTCTATGCCTGGCAGACAGTAAAGACCTAATTAATATTTGGAGAATGAACATTGCTAAGAACATTCTTAAGGCTCAATCTTTCAACAGATCAACTGACTTATTTCCTGAGAACATAATGCTTAGAGGTGAATTTGCTGGGTCAGTGTATGGGAAAGGCCCCTGACACACAGAAGATGATGCCAAGACACTGCTCCTGTTGTCTGGAGAAGGTCAGGTTTCTGCACCCCTGAGGAAGACTGGGGACTGCTCTTGGCTGGTCCGCATGGCCTGTTATCTTCATGAAGTGGAGTCCAGGCTGCTGCCCTTCCACCTGCCCAAGGCTTCTCCAGCAGCTCAGGACCTGGTGCTCACTAGGCTTGCCCCTATCACTTGCCTCATGTGCCTGCTTGATCTGAGCACTTGGGAGCCTCTCAACCTTCCTCACTATCAGAAAGGGAGCCAGGTCGGTACTGATTAGTAACATGGGCTGTTCACAAAGAAAGCTTGCCTTGTTTTTTTCTGTGTGACCCTGTGCAACTTACTCAGGCTTCCTAAACCACACTTTCTACATCTGCAAAATGGGTGTGATGATAAAAGCACTGACCTCCTTGGGTTATTTTGAGGATTCTGTGAGACACGGTCATGATGCATTTCACATGGTGTCTAGCATATTATATATAGGTATTCAATAATTATTATAGACCTGTGCTCACCAGTGCAGTTGCTACCAGCCATGTGTGGCCATTTCAATGTAAATTAATCAAAATGACGTAAGACCAGCAATTCAGTTTCTCAGTCTCACTAGTTGGATCTCAAGTGCTCAAGAGCCACATACGGTTAATGGCTGCCAAACAAGGGCACGGCTCCAGAACCTGGTCATCTCTGCAGCAAGTTCTATCAGACAGCATTGCACTAGACACTTTACCCAACTAGTGACCAGGCCCAAGGAAGAAGCACCCAGGAAGGAACGCGAAGTCGTGGACCACCAAGGTCTCCACCCTCTTGCCCTGACTGCAGCGCCCCTGTGCACCCCTCTTCCTGGCCCGGGGAGCCCAGGCCTGTTCTGCATTTTGAATCTCCTCCGGCTGCTTTAGTCACCCCATCTATCAGAGATCCTAAGCAAAACAAACATTTCAAAGCTCGTGGTCGCCTTGAATATGCTTTTGCGGGTGTAAGTTTGTTATCGTAGCACAGTGAATTAGTTCTGCTGTTAATGGGTCACTGAGCTGAGGGGTTCCTTTAAGAAAACAACAGTAAATCAATCACCCTTTAGATCTGTACAAAAGAGAACAAAAAAAAAGATTTAGTTTATGGGGGTCTGGTAGCTAGTGGCAGCTCCTAGGCCCCTAAGAGTCCGGCAAACTTCCAAACTCATGTTATTGTTTATTTTCCATGGGCGTTGAGCTGGCCAAGGAAAGGTGCTACAGAAATGGGATGTAAGCAGGGTTGTGTGAGGAGACGGGGTACCGGATGTGGGGTGTCAGCTTGGCTGGGAATGGGAGCCCAGTGGGAATCTGCGTTTGAGGAAATACCCAGCACTCTGGTCTTTTTTTAGAGAACTAAATAAATCTAAAGACCCTTTATGGTGTCAAGGGTGGGTTACCAACCCTTCAAGACCTCAAGTTGGAACTGTATTGACTCAAACTGGAGAGGCCCCCCCAGAGGTCATGAGCCCAAATAGGAAAGCAGGAAGACCCACTGGAGATCAGTGAGTCTATTGGGCTGGTTTTAGTAGCAAAAGCTTCCCTTCAAATGCAGTCTAAGGCAAAACCTGACAGAAATGAGAGACAGCTGGAATGGGGTTTCCCTGCTGGAAGCAGAGATGGCGGCCTGGAACCCCACTCACACAGACTTGCAGGGCAGACCCCTGAGGCAGCTGTGTGCCACAGCCTATGAAAACCACCCAGGTAGTTCAATTTCCCACTCACCCAGCATTTTGAAGAGTGGCACAAGAGTAGAAAAGAAAAAAGGCCTGGAGCCAATGAGTTTGGTGAGCCTCAGTATCAGCATCTATAAAATGGGGGTAGCTCCTACCCCGTAGATTTGTTGTGGGAACTCAATGAGATGGTGTGTGTTAAAAGTCCTTTATGAACAATAAACTTTTATACAAGTAGAAATGTTGTTAGTGATAAGAATTAATTTATACACATGGTATAAGAAAATTCATTCATTTTCTTCGCCCACTGTTTCTCTCCCTCCCTTTCATCTTAACAAGTATTTGTTAAGCACCAGGCCCTCTATTAGGGGCTGGGAACACAGTGATGTATCACAGGCAATCCCTGTCTTAACAGAACTCACTTGTGTTTGTGACAGAAAGAGACACGAAATTGAACATTATAATAGAATTTGATGGTGGGCTACCATGTGCAAGTTGACAATGACACAAGGGATCTTGGCTTGAGGGGCCAGTGGTGAGGGGTGGCCTGACCCTGAGGAAAGGGTGTTGTTCTAATTTGTCATAGACGCCATAAGGGCTAGAAGCAGCCTTGATATATGCTAAAAGGAAGTGCAGGGCACCCTTGAACACAATGAATTGAGTGATTAACACTGTTACTGATGGTATAGAAAGTGGGCTTTCATAGGATATATGTAGTTAGGAAAAAAAAAACATACCCACTTCATGTAGTAATTTCACATTTGCAAAACCAAAACAACTTTTTTTGGTAATAAAGCAGTAAAGGAGGAGGTGAGAGTTTTATCTTTTCAAAAAAGGTTCAACAACCATGGGCTTAGAAAAATAGAGCTACAAAACTAGGAGGAACCTTGTTGAGATCAAGACCAAAGATTCTTGAGAAAAGAGAGACCCAGAGGGGTTATGACAGACCTAAAGGCATTAGGTGACCGAGTGGCAGAGCTCGGCCTTCTGCCGGGGTTTCCTTACTTAAGTGGGTCTTTCTCAGAAGCTTTCAGATGCAATGTCTGCCTCGTACCCCTGAGGTACTCATGGAAGGAACATCATCCTGATTGTATGGGGTGAAGAATTGTGGAGATGAAGAAGTCTTAGGAAAGGAACAGCTTTCTCAGGACGGCTCTGAGACAGGCCTGGAGCCCAGGTCTGACATCCAGCTCATGCACCCTGCGGGGTGGGGTCCCTACCTGCGTAGCTCATGAAGTTGTTGTAAGGAGTGTTGAAGAAGCTCTGAAAGCCACAGGTGTCATTCCCTGGTCCTGGGTCGCCACAGAACTTGTGTTTTGGAGCTGGGTTGGTGTCACTGCAGAGGTCTCCGGTCTCAAAGGAGGGCTCTGTCTCCATGCAGGGGTCACTGCAAGACTGGATTTCTGAGATGCCTCGGAAGATGTGATAGAGACCCAGGCTGTGCCCGATCTCATGGATCATGGTGTGTGTGTGCCCAGGAATGCCATAGAAAGACGGGTTCAAGACAATGCCACCTGCAAGGGGAAAACCAGAGCATTAAGCAAGCTGCTTCCTGGTGCAGGAATCCCCCAACAAATCAAAGGTCAATGGGGTGCTGCCCACGGTAGTCACAGGCCCTTCCACCCCAGGGACCCACTGCCCTGACAGCTGTTATGACTTGGGGTATTATCATCAGTTGAGTAGGAAGGAGTCTCAGCAGTTATTTTGTGTGGTCCCCTCATTTTTCAGAGGAAAACACTGATGCCTAAAGAAGTAAGAGGACTTATCCAAGTGATTTCAAACTGCTAACTGATTAGAAGAAATGGCATGATGAGAATTCAAGGACTTTGTTTTCTGAGCTAGTGAACATTTCTACTGAAATCTTTTCCTTTGACAGCAAGGTGCTCCCTGGTTTACAAATAATCTACACACTCTTGTTGAAATGACGCCCGTGGTCAGACACCTTGGTTCCAGTTTTCACTGGCCTTCACTAACGCCGTAGCTTTAAGTCAAGTCCCATTTCAGAATCCCATTCCTTCATCTCTCATGCTCAATGAAGGTCAGCGCTATGTTGTGCTCACCCTTACCGCAGCGATCATAAGAGCTAGAGTTTGTGGAGTATGTTTTATGTGTCCTCAGGCCCTGGGCGGAGGGCTTCACGTGTATAATCACACTTAGTCCTCTCACAGCCCAGTAAGAGAGGCACTGATCCACAGAAAGGTGAAGTGACCAGCTCACGATCAAAAGGTCACAAGTGTCCAGCTGGAATCGAAGCTCGAAATCCTTAGGTTCAAAAGCCAGGGCTCTTAATGAGTTCTACAGCTAATACCTATCACAGGGCCGAGAACATGGCATCTCATTAAAGATGTGTTGAGTACTTGCTGAATGTTGACCCAACTAAAGAACGTTGTTGACCCAACTAATTACCTGTAAGCAGCAAGCCCAGCACCTGATGTACAGCACATGCCTTATTTACTGTCAAACTACTTGCGTCTCCAAGTGCGGCTCGAGAACAAGCAGCATGGACATCACCTGGAAGGTGATTAGAGATGCAGGATCTCAGGTCCCACACCAGACCTATAGAATCAAAACCTGTACTTTAACAACAGCCCCAGATGACTTCTCTGTATGCTAGTTTGAGAAGCCATGGTCTAACCCACGCGTCTTAGAAAATTGAGCATTGCTTGGCTTGGGCAGATACATGGAACAGATTTCAGCAGACTCAGTGTTCATTTTATGCACTGATGAAACACACAGAGGCTACAGAGAGATATTTAAACTTTAAAACCCAAGCATGTTTAAGAGAAGGTTAAAATTCAGATACGAGCATCTTGCAAGGTATGACTTTAAATGCAGGACAGTGTCTTTTAAAAGAATGGTGATGAGGCAGGGCCTTGTTGATTTGCACTGGCAAGCCTGGAGCAGGCGAAGGGGAAGTTTTATCTTGGTTGAACAGCCCAGAGGGTGAGGTCGCTCAGTGATGGAGCTCACGGAGTCTATTACTTCTAAATTGCTCAGAGCCTTCTAGCAGGAAGGTAAAGATGTATGAGAGGGTGTGTAGAGGTGTGCGCATGCACACATGTGTGTGAAGAGGGTCAGGCAGAGGCAAGGAGGAAGAGAAACTGAGACAGGAAATCTCTCTAATATGAAACACAGTCACCTTTCCACCCCAAAGCTTCTTCCAAAAATCATGGCGTAACGACAGGAAAGAGAGTTAAAAACATACATCCATATATATGTATGTGGTTCTAACAGATTGGGTTTGTTTGAATTGCTTAGAGTTAACATCTCCCAGGATGGGGAGGTGGCAGCCTGAGGCTAGCTAGAGGCAGCTGGAGTTACCCAGGAAAGATTACAATCCTCACTCTGTCTCACGCTGGCTGTGTGATCTCGGGGAAGTGATTTTGTGTCTCTGGTGATTTCTAAAATAAGCAGCTGCAACAGGGCCGGTGCTTCTCTGTCTCTCCATGAAGCTCCACCACCGAGGTAATGGCAGGGAGGGGCAGGACCCCACACGCATTTTCAGGGAGAGGGACAGGGTCGCACACAGACTTGGTATCTGGGCTGACTCTGTTTGTTTTACCTCATCCCCTCCCAACTCACCCCTTTCCAGAGAGTGACAGCACACAGCCCGAGTCCTATTTCACTGCTTCTCTTAAAAGGTGAAATATCTTGAGCCTGACATCATCCTGAAATACTGTAACACGCTATAGATTTATAGCCTTCTGTACGCCTGGTCCTGAGCCAGGCTCTGGGAGGCGTGGAACTATCAGGACTCTTTCTTCTCTGACTTCAGAAGCCTGCTGTCCAGCCCTTCTAAGACTCTGATCAAAGAAGGGCCTTTTGCAGTTGCTTTTCCAACAGGACAGGATTTCAGCACTGAGAAGGGTCCTTGGAGGCCATCTAGTCTAACCTGTTCACTGAAAATCTGAGGAAATTGAGACCTGGGAGAAGAAAGAGACTTGCCTAAGGCCGTACAACTAAGTAAAGTCATGGCTGAGAACAACCATGTATCCTGGCTCGGTGCCAACATGATTCCCATACCTCATACTAGGCACACGTATAAGCTAATATCTATCTTCTCGTTTGCCTAAGATGCACACTCTCTGCTGCTCAACCTCTGTCTGTTTGTCTTTCTCAGGGCCCCTCAATCTCAGCACTACTGACATTTCGAACTGGGTATTTCAGCAATGTTGTATATACAGCGGCATCGCTGGCCTCTACCCACTAGATGCCAGTAGCATCCCCCCATTGGTAACAACCAAAAATACCTCTAGACAATACCAACTATCTTCTAGGGGATAAAATCTCCCCAGTTGAGAACCACTTTATATTTCTTTTTCTTTCTTTCTTTAGAGAATCACACACTTGCACACATTCACACACACACACAAATTGGCTTCATTCTCTGGAAAACAATTGGGAAATGAGAGCTGCAGGAGAAAACTAAGTCTGGAGTTTGAACTCTTCATTGTTTGAAGCTGCAGAGTCCGTCATCTCCAAGATCTCACAGATGGTGAGCGCCACTAGACTCTGGATGCAACTCTGGTAGACCGGGCGGTCTGAGGAAACGTCCAGACTGTTGCTGGCTGAGCCCGCGTGTTCTCAGATGAAGATACCCTGTGAGTCATCCCTATTCACTGGTGTAAATAATAGGAACATTCTACCAAGGGGAAAATGGTTAAATGAATTGTAGTGCCTGCAGTGCCCTCCCTCAATGGAATATTAAGTAGCCAGGAAAAAATGTCTTTAGAGAGATGGAAAAAATCCCGGAAAATGCTTCTGTCTGTGACACTAAGTGAAAAATGTTGGATGGGAAGTAATTATGAAGATCGTTGCAACATGGAAAAAATGTAGATAACATAATATTAAGTGAAAAAGGAACACATAATTGCATTTATGCTATGATTTTAAGTATGCACAAGTTTAAAAATGCATGTCTACATTAGATGCATGCGTACTGGAAGAGAGCATGGAAAAAAAAAAACAAAGGACTATAATGTTTGCTTCCAGGGCCTAGTTCAGAAACTACTGTCATCTCTGACTTTCGGGGATTGGTTTGTATCAACATATGTCTTGTTTATGAATATGCACAATTTGAATGTAAGAAGAGTTTGGTATTGGTGGGTGGAACACGGAAGAACAAGTTCTTATAAACCCACTTTCTCTGGCCTCTTTGGTGTGTTTGAAGCCAACCTGTGACTAGCATGTCAGTACAATGTGGTTACCAGGCTGGGAAGGTATCTGCATGAACAAAGAGGCAGGCGATATAAGGAGAGAGCAATCATGGACACAGCTGTAAGCTTGAAATCCAAATGTGCCTCTGCCACTGACTTAACCTGTAGCCTTGGATAAGTCCTTCTCTGGACCTCGGTTTCCCCACTGGTAAAAGAGGACTAATATTACTGTGTTATTTTCTTCACAGCATTGTTTGGTGGTTGAAATAAGATAAGGAAGGCTAAAGGGTTTTGTAAATTAGAAAGTGATAAATAAATGAATTGTTCACCATCACCATTACTGCCACCGCCATCATGATCATGATCACCATAGATCATTATCATTACTAAATTTATTCCTGGTTTAATCTAGTTTCCTCCCGAAGAAATTTCTAATTCTCACCTAAGTGCATTAGGGCCTCCTTGTCCCACGGCCAAGTTGCTACTCCTGCCAATTCTTCCTCGGAGGAGTTTGCAAAGAAGATATTGAGGTGCGTTGATCCATCCAGTCTGAGAATGTTCTTCAGTTCATTAACATCCAAGTATGCTCTGGAATAGAAAAAAAACCTTGCCTGTCATTGCCATCCAAAAAACGTACTCTTCAAATAACAGGTATTCTCAATTCATTAAGAACTATTTTGTGGCAGGCAGTCTGCTAAGCACTTTATAAATACCACCTCATTGATGTCCTTCAGTAATATTATAAGGCAAATTTTTACAGAGGAGAAAATTAAATCCTTAGGAGTTTAAGATACTTGATAAAGTTGCTCAGATTATAAATAGCAGAGTTCAATTTAGAACCTAGATTTACCTAAAGACAACACCTGCTCCTCTAAAGACTCCATTACACTGACTGACAACAGGGCCACATAATATGGATGTAGATCAAGAATACAAACAAGGGGGAAGATAACATGCATTCTAGTCTTGGCTTCTTTCCTACCTTAGTCACCCACTATAGACCTTGGACCATTTATTTGGCAAATACAGAGCTGCACTGGGGAGCTGCTTTGCCCCCTCTATACCAACCTTCCAAGGAGGCATTATTATTCTACTTTCAAGATAAGCAACATGCGGTCCAATGTGGTTTTAAACTGGTTGCCAAAAGTTACACTACTGGGTTTCAAGGTCAATTCTGTCTGGCTTGGAAGCCTACACTCTTTTCATGTGGGCATGATGCTGTCTCCCACAGATGATTCTGGATTTTGTAAGCCTGTACTTCTTTGTAAAATAGACCAGAGAGGGATATTGTATTGGGGTAGCTGCCATAATGTAGACGGACATATCTGGGAAGTGCTAACACCCCATGCTATAATCGTCACCTCTTTAATACATGGAAAAACACACACTGGAGAGAGAAAGAAATGGTCTCTGGAAGGAGACTGGCACATCCTAGGTGCTCAATAGATAGGAACTCTTCCCTTGCAAAGTATGGCCCCTCCATCAGAACAGAAACGTGAAAGCTTTTGGTCAGTCCCAGGCATATTAGTGGATCATTTTTTAAACAGAAAAAGGCCATCATATATCTTAGGGATCCTTGTGAGCAGCCAATAACCATTTTTTGAGTAAAGTTGGTAATGAATCAATGAATCAATGAATAAGAGCATACATAAATAAGCAAGCAGGAAGTTTGATTTAATAGGTTAGATAAAGTCTCTGAAAATGATATTTAATGTTCGATGGGCCTTTCTATGTGGTCTGGTCTTACATGGATTATCTCCTTTAATCTTCTGAATAACACTGAGGTAGGTAGTATTATTACCCCCATTTTCCAGAGGAGGAAAAAGAAAAGCCAAGAACCTTCACACCTTGCTGAGGTCACACAGCACATCGGAAGTGTTTTCCTTTCCCATAATGCTGCCTCTCCGGGGGGTTGGCACAGAGCCTGGCCAGTGCAACACTAGTGACGGCTCCCTTCCCTCTCCCTCCTGGAGTAGGAGGACCTCCTCAGAAAGTCCAAGGTCCCCAGCCTGGCCTCCCCCTCAGCCTCCTGTGTCTCTGCTCCCCCTCTTGAATCTCCCCCGTGCCCACGGCGCATGATGCACTGCCTTTACTCATGTTGCTCCTTCTGTTCGGGACTCTACTCCCCGTTTTGTCCTCTGACGAGCGATCCAAAGTCCATTCTGGCACCACTCCTGCTTCCTGTTTCAGCTCCGCCCCCTCTGCCCTCCTGTCCTTATCCACCTTCTGTGAGTACCCACTCTCACACCCACCGAGCCACCGCTTGCACTCCACCTGACTACGTCCACCACCGTTCGTGGCTCCCTGAGGGTGGCGAGTGTGCCTTATTCCTCTCTGCATACCCGGTTCATAGCACAGGGCTTGATGCCAGCCAGCATGCAGTAGGTGCTGATGGAGTTGAATTTACATTGGAAAAGAGAAAAGCTACAATAGTTCGGTGCAGTTCTCTTTCAGCCCTTCCTGCTTATGAGATCTTAGTTTCCGTATCAATACACTGGCCTTACTAACAGCTTCAGAGACCCCAGAGGGTCACGAGCCTCCACCTTCACTCCGGTGGTAGTAGGATATGCCTGAGACCTAGCGTGCCCTCCTGGCCACCCTCGTGATCAAGAGGTCATAATAGGCCATGTGACTGTAGTTTTCCCGGCTTTTCAAAAAAAAAGGTTAACATGAGTTGGAGATACACATCTCTGTCTAGGTGGAACTACCTCATTCCAAGCAGAGCTGCACAGGCTCAGATCCTGACCTGACATCTTGCTGCTGGGCTTCTCTTTCCCCAGATCCTCATCAGGCACTGCAGCCCTTCTCTGGGATCAGAGAAGGAAACAGGAGGAGGAAGCCGGCATTTACTGAGCACCGCTGCATGCTCGCTCCTGCGCTAGCTCACACCTGTTGCCCCGTCTCGGCTGAAGTATTTGAAGCCAGAGAAGCAGAGTGATAAGATGTCTCATTCTCAAGCTGGAGTCTTGGGTTCATCTCCAGCTCTTCCACTTGACCTTTGGGTCATCCTGGGCAATTTTTAACTTCCTATGCCGTTGTTTCATATACAAAACAAGGATGCTGGTAGTATCCACCTTACAGAGTTGCTCAGAGGATTTGGGGTGTTAATCAAGGCAGTGTGAAGGGCTTACAATAATACCTGGCATGTAGAAAACCTCAGTACATGTTTAGCTAATCCTATTATTTGTCCCAGTCTTACAAACAGGGGTTCGGAGTCACACAAATAGTGACAAGGCTATGTGCAAACCTAGATGGGTCCAGTTCTTCTCACAACCTCACCCTCAATTCCAAGCTCATTCAGAGCCGTGGTGAAACAATGTGTGGGAGGAGAACGAAAACACAGAGAAGCCGAGGTTTTCTTGGATCAGCCCTTTCCACGTTATTTATTATTTTCTAATTGATGTCCATTTCCACTAAGCATTCTCTTGGGCAGAGAACACAAATGTTATTAGAGAAAGTCACGCCTTGCCCCACTGCTTGAGGCCGAGAACGCTTCAGGAGAGGAAGAGACGAGGGGCGGGGGAGACATTTTATTTGGTTGTTTATTCAGTGGTAGTAATTGCAGAAGCCAGTCTTTTAGGGGTGGTATTCCTCCTGGCCCAAGGCAGAGAAGTGGGATGCTGGGGCCTCCCTTGTTTGTACATATGTGTATTATTTTTCTCATACTTTGAGAAGCCTCCATTTCCCCAAAGAGGAAGAACCCACAGAAGCCATCCGGGACCCTGGCATCACTGGCCTCTCTCCTCCCCATCTCTTTTGGGGCAACCCCCCCAAAGGAAAACAGGTCTGTGGCTAGAAGTTTCCAATCAGCCGGTAGAGGCCTTCCCACCAATTCGGAGTCAAGCTGAGTGTCTCCCAAGGGCATAAGGAGAAAATCTTAGGGCCTGTAATCCATGTGGGTATTTAATTCCTTCCCCTCATCTCCTCAAGATGATGTGTATTCCCCTCTGGCAGTGAGTGGAGGAGCACGTCAAGCTGAGAAGGCCCACCGCGGGTGCTGAGAGTGTCCATGGAAGGAGGAAAAGGTCTTGCTCAGGGACACCTGGCTTTCCATGTGTGGGAAGGCTAACCCTGCATGTGTATTACAAATCAGTCAAGTTTATTTTTCAGAAAATCATCACCCACACTCCAGAAAAATCGACACAAATCCCAAACTCTGTGTGTTTATTCATTTACATGCCAGTATTACTCAGAGTTGGATGGACAGACCAAGGGCCATGGGCTAGTTGCTTTACACCTCTGGGCGGCCGCTTATGGGTGCAATACCGTCAGGATGAAACCAGACAGCTCAGCACCATCCTGCACACACTCCCTCCCACATCCTGGTCTCCTATGGGAAAAAAACCCAACCTGACAGTTTGCCTCTGGGTGGCTCTCCCAGTCTCAGTGTTCAGTGTCTCTACCCCACCACCCAACCTTCTTCTTCCTCCTGCAACCTCTCCGTCTCAGGTTCTTGTGGTTTCCTCATCCCAAGACCCCCTGGTTCTCCCAGTTATACCCATTTCCTAAGCACTCCATTAGCTTCCCTCCCCTCCTCACAGCCTTGCTTCCTGAATCACAACTTTTTACGATCTTGCCTTCCCTGCTAAGTCCAGCTTATATGTGCTGTACTGCATGTATGCACTCCTGGCCACCCTCACTTATTATATGGGGTAATGTGCACATTTCAGGGGTGTCTAAAGGCAACTCAAAGAAAGTGTCCTGTACAGTGCTTGGCATACAGAAGGCACTCACTGATTAGTGTAGGCTACTTTGTTGCATTATTGTTATTACAGTGATAATTACTAGTAACACCAAAATCATCACCATCGCCTTTACTTGAAAATGATTTCTCTCTGCTCAGAGCCTCCCCGTTTTGACTCAGAACTCATACTTATGAGTACCTGTCTTCTCCATCAGGCTATGAGCTTCAAGCAGGTGGGGATCAAGTCTTTATCATCTCTGTGCCCTCTAAAACTTCCCAGAATGAGAGGGAGAGGGAGAGAGCATGTCCCCTACCACTGATTGGCAGCTCTTGAGCACCACTCTCTTAAACTGCATAACCAAGAGAGGATGAGGAAGCCCAGGGCTCAGAGAAGTGATGGAGGTATTGACAGGACAGAGAAGGGCCAGAAAACAAATCTCTATTCACTAGCCTGTGTGTGGCAGTACTTTTCACCAACTAGCAAAGTTGCCTCTTCCTTCAGGGGGGCATAGTTCCCTGCAAGGGTACATGACTTTGGAGTCAAGCACAGGAGGGACTGCAGCCCCCAGGAGATGTCCCTGTGCAGAACCTGTACTGCATGAATTTCTAGCCTATTCCCACTGTGCTCTGCTGCCTGGTGTGCAGCTCAGAGCCCCATCTGTTCAGTGAGCTTGGGAATCAGATCAGTGTTTCCCAAATCACAGTCTATAGAAGGCTAAATGCGCAAGAAGCAGATGCATATTTAAAGGGGTAGAGTTTCTGAATCAAATGGGTTCAGGACCTGCTCTAATAACAAGGCTAAATATATATAGTTTTCATTTGCAAGAATTTTCAGTGCCTTTAATAAACAAAATGGGAGTAGGGCAGACATATTTCACAGTAATCCTCTCCCACCCCAACCACTGCCTTTGCCAAAAATCAAATAACAGCATAACTAACACGGTTTGGGAAACCTTGGGTTAAATTAGAAAGTCCCTCCTAACTTAGATCCCCTCCCTGAGCTGCCTCTTAAGAGAGGTATCTCAGTGTCTCTTTGCTTTCTGCACAGCCCATGCATCTGGATCTTACTGGGAAGGTTGTGGGTCTCCTTGAACATCAGTTTCAGGGGGGCCCAGCCCAAGAGTGCCAAGGCTCCCAGACTTTACCCCTCTGCCAGAACTGCATTTCAAAGCCATGAGAGCAGTTCTGGAGGGAGATCAAAGCCCTCTCTACTCAACTGTCATTAGAATATTTTCTTTATGCATCTCACTCACTGGTGAGTGCCAACAACATATCTCCTAAATGCACTGGCCTGAGATGGTACAACTCTGTAATAATCTCAATGAGAGGGCTGTCAGGGCCTGTTTTATTGAAAGAGAAGCAAAAGGGAACTACATTTGAAATGCAGAACAACAACAAATCCCTTAAATGAAATCATGGGTGGCTTGAGGTTTTCCAAATCTGGAAGCATAATACACCAGCTCTCCCATTTTAAAGACGGGTGGTCAGAGGTATGGCTCACAGTGAACCCGGACCAGAAACTGACCAGTGCCTACTTCTATTCCCTCTCAGGCAAACTGACGTCCCTGCTGCGGGAGTGACAGCTGAGGAGATCTTTGCAAGTGCTGTGCCAAAGTTCTGCTCCCTGGGCCTAAGGTGCAGGCAGGTTACGGGGATGGAGGTGGCCATATGCTGATGCCCTTGATTTGAGGAGGGTTTGTCTGAGCTGACCCTGGCTGAGGGTAGCCCACTTCTAAGCTAGGGGCTGGTTAAGGGAAAAAGGCAGAAGAGTATTACAGAAAAAAGCCACCTCTTTCTTTCTTCAAGGGAAATATACTTAACTATGAAGCATAACTTTTAAATAGAGAACCTTGGAGCCTTACTCCACTTGTAGTCCACATGAAAGACGGTCATACAATGTAAGACTCCCTGTTCCTTTCATAATTAGGCATCCTTGGAGAGAGTTTTGGTAGAATTGTTTGGGATGGAAATCTATACCTCATTCAATGATATGAAAGTGGGGCAAAAGTATATCAAAATATTTTTGTAGTTACTATTTTCTTATGGCATTACATACCCAGAAACATCTAATAGTGTGGCCTTACTATTTTTCAAAGAAAGCCACATCTTAAGAGAGATCCAGATTAGGGTTCAAATCCTCCCTCTTCTACCAGGGGGCCCTGCGACCCTGGATAAGTGAGTTGATCTCTCTGAACCTCTATTTCCTCATCTGTAAAGTGGGGATTCTAAAATTCAACCTAGAAAACAGAATACAAATATTCAAGGTGGTAGTACATGACAAATGTGTAGAAGAGTGCTCAACTCATGACAAGGCTGCAAGATGCACAATTCATTCTCCTTTTAGCTTGTTCTCCATGGAGCCAGAGGAAGCTGGCCTTAGCTCCCAGTGCCTGCTGTTGTCTCCCTGTCATCAGTGAGCCCCAGTTCCCATCACTGGTGCTTATCTCCCTCACAGATGGTTGCCCTGTGTCTATGCCTCATAGAGCAAGTCCTGTAACACTGCCTACTTCCATGTTCTGGTTGCAGCCTGACATTCCCAAGGAGGACCTTAAGTCCCTGAACCACTATTCCACTTTCAGAATACACTAGACCATTTGAAAGTGATTATCAAATATAAAGATCAAAGACACACAAGGCAAGGCATTAAAGCAAGATAAACCTCAGAATGTTTATTGCATCCATATCCTTATTCCAAATGACAAGCTTTCTCCAAGCTGTGACCAGTTCTAAAACCTGGTTTTGTATTTTTGTCCCAAGGGTCCTAATGATCTGGACCTTATTCTCCTGCTTAGTTTCATTGTCAGAAATACTTAAATCTGCCTCTTTGTCTATAAGAAGAGGCACAGGAAAAAAAAAAAAAGTGCTTGGAGAGTTTATTAAATTCTCCAAATCTTGAATGACTGTTTTCCAAAACAGCAGCTTTAGTGGAGAAGCTTAACAGAGTCTAAGAAAAAAACGTAACAACACCAATCAAAGATCAATTGAAAAGATGATCACTCATTCATTTATTGAGTAAGTCACTCATTCTCCTTCTCTCCCTCCCACCATCCATCCTTTCCTCCTGCCTTCATGTTTTCCTCCCTTCTTAACTTCCTTCCTCCTTAAATATCATTCATTCAATATTTTCTTCTTTCATTCACCAACATTTATTGAGATTCCATCATATGCTATGTTTTAAGCCAGAAACTGGGCATACAAATATGAAAAAGAAACATATAGTAGTCACTATCAAAGAGTTAGCAGTTTTCTGAAGATTAATAATCAAACGATAATAACATAATGTGATAATATTAATAAAACTTCACATTTGGAGGAATTTACTACAACACTTGCACTGTTAAAGTAATTTTTGTACTACAACGCACTATTAAAGTACTTTTTATACTATCTCATTGAAGCTTTATAAAAACCTCAAACGTTAAGCATGAGTATCCCCAATTTATAGCAGAAGAAACCAGGGCTCAGTGAGGTGATACCATTTTTCCAAGGTACCTCCTCCCAGTCACAGGTGTCACAGGTGGGATATGGCTGCTAGTCTATTGGATACTGCAGACCATATCCTTAATCATTCATCTCTTAAAATATGTGTTATGATAGGGTGCTGAATATGATGGGAGACAGAGCAATGACACTTATTCAGCTAAAGCTGCGTAAGACATCACTGAGGTTCTCACATGAACAATAAACCTTGGTTGGATACTGGACCAAGTGTGGGACACAGGGAAAATGGCAGAAGCCCCAGAAAGCCAAGTGGCCTGAAAGAGCACGAGAAGAGTGAGACACTGCAAGTCCTCTGGTGACTGCAAAGTTGAGAACATGGGAGTAACTTCACAAGATGAGCTTGTGAAGGGGTCATCAGAGGGCACGTTGGGAGGGGCCTCGTACAGCAGGTTATGACGGATGGACAGTGTCCTGAAAGCTCTCAGCAGACTGGAAGATTTTACAGAAGAGAAAATGATCTGGTTCATGTTTTTCCAAAGAGCTTTCTTTTCTTCCTAGAGGTATGTAGATAGCTTAGAAGAGAGATGAAAGTGAAGAAAAGGAGGTGTTGGCAGTAGCGAGAAGGAAATGGAATGGGTCTGAGAGCATCTAAGAAGGAGAGGTATTTATGCATGGGGAACAATTTAAT
Organism: Manis pentadactyla; assembly: GCF_030020395.1. Lineage (NCBI taxonomy): Eukaryota > Metazoa > Chordata > Mammalia > Pholidota > Manidae > Manis > Manis pentadactyla. Next base: position 204,008,518 of record NC_080021.1, on the reverse strand, counting down.
GCCAAGAGGGGATGGCTGTGAGAGGATGAATTAGTGGGTCTGGGGTCTGCTTGGTCCACTCGAGTATTTCTCCTTGATCAGTCACAGATTCCATGCATCAAATTCCCCATTACTGCTGCCCTAACCTTAGGCCCAATAGGAGAGTTTTCTCCCCGAGGTTCTGGCCTCTGCTGAGCCACATGTAAGGTCAACCCTTAGGAAAATCACTGGTCTACAGCTCTCTGCAGGATAGGATCATGATGAGACCGGGAAATGGATGGGATGGGGAATCCTGAGGACTTGGAGGGGAAAGGAAGGTGCTGATTCAGAGAGGTGGGATGGTCCAATGTAGAAATTATCAGACCTTTGCATCATTTCAAAAAAATAAGGTGGAAGTAGTGATTTTTAATTGTGATAAATAAAAACTAGGAACTACTCAGCTCCTATTTTTCTCATTTGCCTTTTTGAAAATGGCTTTTAGAGATTGCTGAGACAGAAGGCAAAGAGTCAGAACACCTGGTTCCTGGCAAGGTTAGTTATCCTCATTTGGTCAGCATGATTCATCCTTCAGGACTCAACCCAGAAGCGACTCTGAACCCTAATGCGTCAAGTATTCCTCCAAAAAGCACTTCTCCACCTAGTTACTTATTTACCTGCAGGGAATTCCATAAGGGCAGAATACACCTATCTTGTGGAATATTCATTGTTGTTCCCTCAGCACCTGGCACTGTGCCTGCACATAGTGGGTACATGTGTGCACCATGCGTACACACACACACACACACACACACACGCACGCACACTGTGAAATGAACAGTCACTTCCCTAAGATCTTTCTTTGGGGTTCTACCAGTCTTTCCTTTGGTAGCCCCAGATTCTCAGAGTCTACTTATTTTTAGGGTAGCCATTAGGCCTGAAGCGTACCCTGATAAGATATAGCAACAATTAGTGTGGTAGTTTGTTCAAAGCACCAGAACAGTAATGTGACCAAGTCATATCAAACTATTGCTTTTGCAACAGAAATGTGCAGTTCCGGGCCCACAGCTATCTCTTCTGTCACCTCACTTTCTTTTTTTGAGGATGAAAACCACAGCTGATAAATAATACAGTGGACCACGTTGAACAGAATATACACAGCTCATCGATAGTCCTGTGGTGTGTCTTACACTTGAAGCACAATTAAACATAGACAAATCACCTCTATTTTATAAACTGTAGCAGCCATAATATTCTAGGTACATGTGGCATTTTAGTAGACCAGGTGGTTTGGTTCTAATTTTTAGCCATGTAAACCATATAACTGATGTGAAGATCAACTGAACAATATTATATTTGGGAAAACTGCACCCAGAATTACAACATCATAATCACTATGTGACAGCATGGCAACTTCTAGATTTTAGTCTGGACTGTGGCCCCATACAATTCACCTAATGTTAGGAAAATAGCAGAATCATCTAAAGTTAGAACTCTACAATCATTAAAGGAGACATAGATCTCTGTGGATGACCTTGAACAAGTCTAGTAACTTCTCCCAATTTGGGTCTCTCCTGGGGTTAAGAAAAAAGAGCTCTCAAAGGGTCATGTGACTATCAGAGTTCAAGTATGGGGAAAACAATGCTGGAAAGCATGACATTGTATGTCAGGCTGCTGAAAGTAGAATTAAATTCAAATTGATTTTTGGAAAGAGGATGCCACATTCAGGGCCTGAGGGAAAATAAAACAGCAGACATGCAGACTGCCCAAGGTGGGTACCATCATTAGGCTACTGTTGGGACTTGAGTAATGTGAGTAGGAGTTTTTCAACTTGTCATACAGAATAATTGCTCCTTCATTGCTACCAGGAACACATCATACTCACTTAGATACAGGGCTGGTAAATACTTTGAAGGCAGGGACTGACTTACATCCTTGCGTGTCTCCGGTGTTAACATGCAGTCTTATTTGTACCTTTTCAATATTAAGCTTCCCATTCCTCCCTAGCTCCGGTCCCTCCAAGCCTGAAAACAGGATTACAATGCCTGATTTGAAAATGTCTGAACAGGAACAGATCTAGGAAATGTTCTACCCAAATCCTCCCATTTTACAGATCATGAATTGGAAGTAAAAGAAATGACTTACTCCCTGCTGGCTAAGAAGTTACTGGAAATATCTAGTCACGTCCTTCCTCATGTTTTGCCAAGCCACAGGCAAACTGTGCTTTCCTGCCATGAATCCTCATGGGAAAGAGTTCTCGCTCGTGTCTCTCCTCTACCCTCTCTAAGATTCTGAAATTCCCCATACTGCTGGGGAGTTAGAGCCCCCACTGCCCTCTGTGGCCATAGTCAGAAGTCAAGCTCAAGGCTAAGGGCTGCGGCTGGCTGTTGAACTCAGAAAAGGCTGGGGTTACAAACATCAAAGGTTTGAAATGGAGGCAATTCCTTCACCAGCCACCCTTTACCACCAGATTACCAAAAAACCACCTAGAACACGGAAAAGACAAAGAAAGGAGAAGCAGAGAGGGAAGGGGCATGACAGAAAACACCCCTCTAAAAAATCGAGAAATAAGAGCCTTTTTGACTTACGCAAACAAATATGTGAGCAAAATGTACTGCTGTTCACACACTAGTTTTACGTTTCCAGAAAGAGAGTGGAGGTGTGGAGGAATCAGTTTCGGGAGGTGGAAAACCGGGCAGCTCTGAGTTTGAATGTATAAGCTGAGCCGTGATCAGTTTAGGGAAATGGGTTCCCCTGAAACACAACGTCCTGGTGTCTGTGTGCTTAACCCCCCTCACAGCCCCACTGCTTTGTTTCCTAACCTGGAAGGGCGTCCGACTGAGCTGAGGCTGTCATGAGTGGTCAGTGTCACCAGTGTAAATGACAGTGCTGAGTGTGCCAAACTGAGGGTGGAAAAACCCAACTGCCTTCCGCTGAGGCCCTCGCAAGGGCACCCAGAGCTCCCACTGCCCAGAACTGGAGGCAGACACACATCTAGGAGAGAGGTGAGACCGCAAGCACCTCCAATCCTGGCATGCTGGGTTCCAACATTCACACACAAACTCTGAGAGAGAGTGTGTGCTCTGGCGAGAGCCCCAGACAGAAGGCAGCTTGCTCTGCATCTTACACTGCTCGGTGGGGTCCTGAGCGCATTCAGGGTGCCCTCCTGACCCCCAGCCCCTCCCCTAAGACGTGCAAGAACTACCCAGTGAACCTCATCCTCATGGGGTCCCAGACATGCCTTTAAGTTTCATCGGAAATGCATAAAATCAGTGTGGTGTGCTGCTTGGCTCTTGGGAAAATGACTACATTAGCATTTAGTGTGCGCAGGGGTGGGGTAGAAAATCTTTTAAAAATGGAACCTCCAGGAGCCAAAATCAAAGGGCCCGTGGGAGTAGAGAGTGATTAGGTCATCTGCAGTGCCCGCTTCAGGTCCCAGTGAGGGGCGTAAGGATCAAGTGGGGGCTGGGAATTGGGGGATAGCCTTCTAAGAGGTCAGATTTCCCAGAGATGGACAACCCCCTAATAAGCAGTTACTGTGAGCGCACACTAAGGGCCAGGCGCTGGCCTAAAGGGTTGACCGTCAATTATTTCCCTGACTCCTCCAAATCACATACTGTGGTAGACTTGGACTTTCATCCCCCACATTCCAGGGGAGGCACCTGAGACTTTGACAAAGGAAGAGACCTGTTCAAGGTGACCCGAAAGGCCTGGTTCAAGTGTGTGCTCTGTTTCTAAAATGTGTATCATACTGGTTTGCTAGACTCTCCTGGCCCTTCACTGTTTCTCACGGGTCACTGCTGTGAGCTCCTTATTCAACCTTAGGTTTAGGGGCCACAAGCAGTTTTCTTACCTTCCATTCAGTCTTCTAATCTGCTGTCAAAGCCCAAAGTCACAAATGTGCAAGGGTCACAGCTGGGACCTCTGAGTAAAGGCGGAGTTGGTTCAGGTGACAAGCAGAAAGGAAACGCAGACGGAAGCAGAGAAAACGGGGCCATGTCTACAAGAGGGCTTAGAGATATGTGTTTGTGTTTCTACATTCAAGAAGGCCTGGGGCCGGAGATGGTCAAAAAAACTGAGGAACCACAACTAAATTGGCATACCACCCACTAGGACCAGCCCCAACACTGCCTGGGACTGCTCCGTGTGGAAATATGTCATCTAACACGGTCAGAACATTTGGATCTTTTCAAAATAAACTAGTGTGCGAGCTCAATGAGCTTGATATAAGTTATGTGGTCTTTATGTAATAATACCAATCCTGTGGCCAGTTCTAACAAAAAAGCTAGTATTTTAAGAATGAAAGTCATCTGGGTAAATGCCCTCAATGTGTGTACCGCAGTTTCATCTGGAGCTTTTTTACAAGCCTGCAGGAAGGCAGTCTCCACAAAACAAAGCTGACGGGGAGGAGTCCCGCTTGGGTGGAGAAAGAAGGAAATGATTTCCGAGCACCTACTATGTGACATGCATTGTACCAGATGTTTTACACAGATGACTCCATTTATGTTTCATGACATGCCACTGAATAGCTCTTCTCGCCCAATTTTTACAGATGAGAAACCAGCAACTTTCAGCAAGAAACGGGCCAGGCTCGGACAGCTAATGAAGAGTGGAACCAAGATTCCGACCCTGGTCAGTCACTAACACACATCCCACTACACCGGGCCTGACTCCCGTTATTGCTGTAATGAATATTAGTCACGTTAAATAAACTTTGATATTCTGATTATAAAATTTCAAGCAATTTCTCTTACAGGATTCCTGGAAAAGAATGAAGAAAGTCTCTGAAAAAATAACAATTCCTTCTTTCATCTGCATGCTGGTTAACTCTTCCCAGAACTCTTTCTGGGTTATTATTTTATGTGGCCCTCGCAATCGTGTGATCCAGGCAGTCAGATATTATTATTATTATTATAGATGTGGAAATGGAAGCTCAAGGAGATTATGAGACTTGCCCAAGATGGCATGGCTAAGAAGCTGCTGAGCCAGGGCTAGAGTCAGTTTCCCCTGAATCCTTCTTTCATTCTGCATCAGCCTGATTCTTCAAGGTCTATGATATGAAGAACAAACTGTGGCATCTACCTGCATGAAGGCCCAGGAAGACTCACCTCTTTCTTGCATCCTCTCTAAACCTTCCCCACTCAGTCTGTTGGTTCTCAGCCAGCTCTCCTCTATCATTACAAAGCCTCCTAACTCAGGAAGCTTGCTTGTGTACATCCTCCACCAGAAAGCCTTCCCAGTCCTTCCTTTTCTCAGAGCTCACATAAGCCTTACTGTCTGTGTGGGTCCTTTGGACATCAGTCATGTGCCTTCTTGCCATCGCTTGAATGACTGTAACAAAATGTCATAAAACCACAGCATACACGTACCTTCAGGACAGAGATTACATCTCGGGTCCCTAGGGCATTTATCACAGCATCTTGGATATTAAAGCATCTTCACGAAACATGGATGATGGGTAAGAACGTGACCATACTGAATAGGATTTTTCTGAGTTTCAAAATTGCCAGCTTCTAAGACACCAAGGTGACGCAGAAGAGTTGCAGTGCCTTGGGACTAGGAGAGGATACTGGGGGTCTTGCTCTCAGCTCCTCCCATTCTCACTGTGAGGCCTGGGTCGGTACCTGGCCCTCTGAGAGCTCAGGCTCCTTGAAAAAGGGGACAGGCCCACACCACTGCCCCTTTCAGCTCACAGAGTCCCTGATTCTGTGCAATGTGTCCAGATTTGGCGAGAACTTGGGAGAAGGAAGTGTATGTTTCATGAGATCGTCCCAGAAAGAAGTTAGAGACCCAAGCCAGAGAAGGCGAACTATGTCATGACCTCCGGTAAGGGGCTCAGGTGAGACTGAGGAGGGTCAAGGAGGCTGCCAAAGGCATATTGAAGCCCCTTTCACAGGACTTCCAGCAATGTCAACTTAGGTCCAAAAAAAATAACATGGCCCAGGGGAATGCCCTCATTACATTAAAAATAACAATAATAACAAAAAGAAGACAAAGAAATGTTTCCCTATGAGCCAACAGTGTGTAAGGGTCATCTCTTTTCTTCTCTCTGATCTATTTCATATGAATAGATATTCAGGGACAAAGGGGAAGTTTACCTAGTGGTGTCAGAGCTTGCAGTTTGCTGGGGTCCAGACAGGAATTCTGTGGGTTTGTGGCAATATTCTCTGGCAGTGAGGGGCCTACAGCCCAAAGTGTCAATTGCCCCTAGACTTCCTAATACTACTGGGGGTTTCTATTAATACCCAGATTTTCCATTTTATTTATGAAAAGGCATGTGAAGTACATTCTCACTTGCCTGTAGATGTCTCTAATGGCTGTAGATGAAGTTCTGCCTACCCGGCTCATCTCCATCAATGTAGACAATGGTCAGGGTTATTGGAGTGCTTTTATCCTAACTGGCCAGTCTGCATAGGAAGACTTCTCCTGCTCATGCGGATTGCCCCTCCTGGTTAGCACTGGGGGTTCCTCATTCCCACCGGTGACTAGGTGGGTTTTCCTGTCTGTCTGTCCTGCCAGTTGGTGAGCTCCAAACAGCAGCGGCTGGGCCAGCAAAGAGGTGGTGTTTGACAAATACTTATTGAGGGAATAAAAGGAGAACAAAAGGGAAGAAGAGAGGGAGGGAATAAGAAAAGAAGGAGGTGAAGGAAGGGAGAGAGCCGGGAGGAAGGATGGAGCTGGGTGTATCAGCATTCCATGAGACGAACCGGACCCTTCTCTGCTTATGGGCTGGGTCCCAGCCACCCAGAGTGGCTGCTTATTCTCCAGCACCTTCTCCCCACTCCACCTGCCTTATGCTGCACCCTCTGCACATGCTGGTTTTCTCCGTGTTCTGGACATGTTGTGTTTGCTCATCCAAACCCACTCCCCACCCATCTCCACCCTGCTCTATTCCCTTGGTAGGCTGGTCCCCTCAGGGGTCCCATTGACAGGTTTGTGCTGTGAATTTCAGTTTGGTTCCCAATGGGAAGCACTGGTGGGAGACTGGAAGGTGGAAGAGGTGGTAAGGTAGGACTTACTTTCCAGCCACCTGTGACCAGGGGCTGCAGGCTGGCTACCCCTCCCTACAGTCACAGCGGCTGCCAGCAAGCCCTCTGCTCACAGCAGCCCTCCTCCATTCCACAGCCACTGCCTCCTCCTGCACCTTCAGGCCAAGGATGCTGACCCTGCCTGCCTACCGGTTGTAAATGGCTTCTCCTTCAACACAGTGCACCCCACCCCCAACTCTCCTTAATTATTCTGTTTGCATATGCCACCTGTTTCCTGCCAGGACTCTGACTGAGGCAGGCTGCATCTCTGCCTCTCCACACACTGCCCATTCCCCGATGTCCCCTCCAGCGGACTTGCCTTGTTTCTCCTACCCAGAATAAATCTCTGCTTCTTAGATCTCCGGCCCCACCGTGGGTCTCCAAAGCCAGAAATTCAAGCTTCCTATGTTTAAATATGACTCCCCACTAAACTGGAAGCCCCTAAAGGGTGAGGAATATGCTCCACTCATTGCAACATCCATAGTAGAGAGGCCAGCAGGGTAGATATTCCCAATAAATACCCATAAAGAGGATAGAGATAGTCACCATTCGGGTCCCTAGAATGACTTGGAATAAGGTTATCAGCAAGGAGCTGGGCTATACAGCACTCAACCCTAAGACCGTGAAGGCCACCTGCTCCCCCACTGACATAATTTGGCTACGGTCTCCCTGTACACTTGCCTCAGGTGATGGGGTGCTCACTCATCTGCAGAGAAGCGCTCCCCTGGAAGGACCATTCAGATTGGGGATGACATCATCTGTTACTCAGCTCGAGGCTGCCTCCTGGAATTGTAACACACTGGTCGTAGCCATGGCCTAGAAGCCATATAGAATGATTCTGCTTCCTCTCCCACAGGACCAGTCTTTGGAGACTCAAAGTGCATGTGTCACGGCCCTGTGGTCATGGCCTTGTGAGCATTTTCTCATCCAGGCCTAATGTCTTCAAATAGTTGTATGATGCCCTGGCCCCCTCACTGCCCCAGTCACCTTCTCTGCACACATCCCCAGTTAGCTGTCCTTATTGTGGCCTCTTAATAAGGAAAACTCTCTGCCAATGGAGCTGTAGTGGTTCTGCAATGGTTCATGGAAGCCCAAGGCCATTATCTGATTCTTTTCCAAACTCACTCACTCAGCACTTCATAACCCCAGGCTCTCGGGGACAGTTGGGAAGAAGAGCGTGAGGACAGAATTTGAGGGGGCAGGTGTCTGGCAGGCAAGGATGTCAGGGTGGTGCTGGGAAGGTGTGCCACAGCAGATGACCAGGAGTCAGAAGTCTAGAGCATTTTTAATCCCGGTTTGGTCACTAATGGACTGTGTAAGCTTTGGCCTCATTTTCCCTTTATGTGGGATAAGGAGTTTGGACCCAGTGATTACTCAGATGTTTCTAGGTCTGACACTTGACACCATTTTGATGTCTTCTGCAGCCCTCCGCTGGGATTGGGTGCTCTCCTGGAATTTCCAAGAACATGGATTAAGCGGTCTGTGGACTATTCAATAAATAAATGAGTCAAAAGTGTTAAAAGAAATGGAACTCCTCTGATGGAGTTTGCCCATCTGCCAAGCTGTATTACTGGGACCTTTCTTTACTCGAGAAAGTGCTATATTACTTGTCAGAATGACGACTCTTCATCAGCGCTACTCCAAGTAGGCAGTGCATGAACTGGTACTTGCTAGTCTGAAGAGTAATGAGCACAGACATGGACAGGCAGCACTTGGAGAAACTGAGAGAACTATGATGCTGCTCCAGCATTCCTGCAGGATTTCACTTTATGTTAATTGCATTTTCATGGTGTATTACAAAGGCACTGCGATGTATAGGAAAAAGAAAACAAAACAAGACTGACTCTTCACTCTAGATGGAGAAGGGGTAATTTAAATATTGTCTTTATCATCTTTACCCATTGAGAAAGAAGAGAGAGGGAAAGAAATTGAGAGAGAGAGAGAGAGAAAGGGAGGGAGGGAGGGAGAGCACCCTGGGTGCGAATTAAGTTCAGCTCATTATTAAAAATTACCTAGATAATGTCAATTGAATTTCACTGCTTCTGTTACAGGCACCTGTCTTCCTTCCTTCCTTCTCCCACTTCCTCCTCCTCCATCCCTCCCTCCTCTTTTTTTTAAGTCACAAAGCAAATATTTCTCGTAATCTTCTACAAGCTTCTCTCTGCACACAGAATTGCTGATATGACCAGAAACCTGCCACCCCCAGCCCATCAGGAGATGACACCTGCCCGGTGGGCCTCACTTGGGGCTCACAACTTTCCCAGCCAGCAAACAAACAGGCCTGGCATGATTGGTCACAGCACTGGCACATGGCCGCTCACAGACATTCTGGGCATGTGATCCCATGACTTAGAAAGAGGAGGCCGGTGGAGTCTGCCAGCTCTGTCTGCTGATTGTGAGGTATCTGGGACCTGAGGCCCCATGGCCCCTCCACACCAGCACAGCACACCGGTTGCAAAGGCCAGCTGCCCTCAGTCCTGACCCAGTCACATTCAGCAGTTTTGTCCCAAGGCTTTAGTAAAGCCACCCTGCCAGTCGCCCGTCCTTTAACTCTGCTTCATATTGTTCCTTGGACATAAAATTACCTCCTTTAGTGGAAGCTTTGGAGTTGACAGATCTGGATTCAGATCCAAGCTCCCTGCTTATTAGCTGAGTGACTTTGGGTAAATTCCTTTATCGTTCTGAACCCTGAATTTCCTTCAGCAAAATAGAGTTAAGCCTACTCATCTTCCTGGCACTTGGTGAATGACAAATAAACATTTGTTGCATAATGCAAGAGTGAATGAATGAACAAATGGGTGAATGACCTATAGCTATTCATGGCCCTTCACCCTTCCCTATTCCCATTCTGCCTGGGCACACAGGTAAACTCCTGGGGATCTAGCTCAGTAGAACACACACTGCATTCACCTCAGAAGACTTGCATTTATGATTTAACCAAATTGTGACCTTGGCCAAGTCATTTCACTCTGTAAGGTCCTCTATTTCCCCATCAGTCAAATGCAAACACTAACCCCAGTCTTGCCTCCTTTGCCAAATTCTGTCAAAGCCCAAAGGAGAGCAGAGATGAAAGTGCATCACGACCTGGAAGGAACTGGCCACACACCAAGGCTTCTCCCCACATGGGCTGCTCACGCCTCTGAGCCAAGGGGAGAGTCCAGGGGCCAGCCTGGTGCCAGGAGGCTGAGCTGACGTGCTCTCAGGCTTGCTGCCAGACACGACATTCTCTTGCCAGCATCGTCATTCCTTTGCACATAGGTATTCTGTCTGTGCATGGGAGGCCTTTGCTCTTTGGAGAGAGACATAAAGGGAAGAGTCAGCAGAAAACCTGCAGAGGTCGGCAAGCGTGCTGGAGCTATCAGCACGTCCAGGGGCCTGTGTGCTGGACAGGATGGAAAAGTTCAGCGGGAATCTGGGAACTCAGAAGAGTGGATGTTGACTGTCTCTCTGGCTTGGAACTAGTTCCTCTGGGTCTGACTTTGAATATAAATCATGCATGGGTTCACTTTTGGGTTTGTCTGCAGGAGTTGCTGGTTAGAGTTAGTGCAACGCAGAGGCTAAGTGAGGCCTGAGACAGAAGACACCCCCCTTCCCGCCCTCTTCTCAGCAGTATAGCAACTAGTTCCTCTGCCTCGGTGTCCTTTCTCCCCTGACCCAATCTCTGATGCCTGAATTGTATCTAAGGCTTCCTCAAGACATTCAAGCTGCAAGTCATTTTTTTCTCTTTGATCTCCTATGTACCCCCCAAACACACACATGCTACCTTTCATTACACAAGTAAAGACAAGTACACTTACTGAGAGTTAATTACTTCAAGCCACAGTGAGAGAGACTGTGGTTCATGTGCTCTCTCTCAATCCTCAGAGTAGCTCAACAAGTAGGCACCACCAGTATTCCCATTTTACAGATGAGGAAATAGCTTCTAAGAGGTCACAGAGCGAGGAAGTACTCTCCCTGAGACCTGAACCCCTGCTGTCTGACCCCAGCTGGTCCCAGCCTTACCAGTGCTGTCCAACAGAATGCTCTGCTCAGAGGGAAGTGTCCTATATCGCTCTGTCCAGTGTGATAGCCACTAGCCCCAGGAGGCTACTGAGTATGTGAGAGGTGCCTAGTGGGACTCAGGAACTGGATTTTTAATTTCATTTCATCTTAACTAATTTAAATTTAAATAGTCACATGTGGATATAGGGACTCTTGTATTGGGTAGTGTAGCCGTGACCCACTCTACCACATATGTTGGGTCAGATATTTGTACTCAGTTCATGTCACCTAATTTCACTCAGTTCTTTGAGAAGACAGGGTTCTGAGCTTTCCTTCTTAGCCCACAGTAGGCACCCAACAAATGCTTTTGTAGCAGACTGTCTTTGCACACGCCCCATGATTACGTGAGTAACCTCCTTAGTGAGGCTGCCGTGTGAGCTGGAAAGCTCCTGTAACCCGTATGGACCTCAGGAGCCAGGCCTATAACATGGGGGACAGGCTCAGCTCTCACCTGGGCCTCATCTACCCACTAGGTCTTACCTGTGTGGAGAGTCGGGATCGAAGCACGTCTTGGTGACGTCGGTGATCTCGGGGTCACAGCACTCCCCACCGTCGAAGTTGAACCTTTCATAGTTGCAGTCCATGTCGCACACTCCGTTCTGCTGCTTCTTCATGAAGGCGGGGTGGCGCAGGTGACGGCAGTCACCGCCGTCGTGGCCGGTCAGCGTGTGGTTGCACTCAGGGTCGCAGTTCTCGTCCCCGATCTTGCCGATGTCACAGTTGGCCAGGACGAGGCGGTGGCGCAGGGACGAGTTGTTCACCTCCAGCACCTCCAGCTCCCAGGAGATGTTGTAGTGCTTGAAGGCCTCGGCCAGCTGCCGGTGCTGGAAGTCGATCTGCTGGCGGCTCACCGTGGGGTTTGCGCGGCTGTCGTCGTGGAGGTTGACCACGCGGTAGCGCACCACCTTGGGCCGGCGGAAGTGCGGGAGCTGGTTGTAGCTGGCAATGACCTCTGGGTTGTCACACAGGGTCTGCCCGCACAGAGGAGGCTCCAAACTGGTGTCCAGCAGGAAGCCGTGGGCACCGCTGAGTTCCACCTGGGGGCTGCTGCCGTCCTTCATGGGGGACCAGGCGCGCTTCACATTGTCCCAGTTCTCCTGGAGGAGGAGCTGAGGTAGAGGAGTGTGGAGGCCATGGGTTTCCATGTCCGACAGCACCTCCTGCTGCGTCCTGGCCACCTTCCACAGACTGAAGCGCTCGATGTAGCCCCGGTAGTTGTGGTTCAGAGCACTGCCTCCCAGCGTGAGCACTTTACACTTCTGCGTCAACGGGCTGAATATGCCGCCCACCTGCTCCGCAGAGGTGGCTACCTGGGCACCGTTCACGAAGAGCTTCATCAGCCGCCCATCGTAGGTGGCAGCGAGGTAAACCCACTGGCCTGGGAGGTAGTGGCGGTGGGCACTGATGGTGGTCACTTGCCGGGCCCGGTCTGTCTTCAAGGAGAAAAAGTAGCGTGGGTCTCTGTTGCCTTGGTCACTGACGGTGTGAATGCCCACGACCCATCCTCGGTCACGCGAGGTATAAGAACATTTGTCATATAGCCCTATGTGGCCCCAAAAAAGAAAGATGAATAAATAAGGGATGAAAGAAGTGGGGGGTAAGTCATTTCTCTCTGATAAAATTTCTATCAGGATGTCCTACAACAGCAGGTTTCAAACTGCGCTCTCTGGGGTCCTGGCAGTTACTCCCGGAGCCCCTGGGACCGCCCGCTGCGCAAGGTGAGCGCTTGAGGAACTGAGAGGACAGGTAAATTGGATTTATGGTGGAGGTCGGGGTGGTGTCTCACCACAACTTGCCCCTAGAAATTTTCACTTTTATTGGTTTTGAATATGGAGCATACAAGCAATATTTTTCTTTGAAGAACGGTTACTTGAGCGACGGAACACAATGATGGCAACCACAATAATAAATAAAATCTGAAACACCTTTGATTTTGTGAAGTTGTTGGGTGGGGAAGAGGGCTTTCTAAGAGGGTATGTTAAGTGTAGGATGATATAGGAGGGGAGAGGACAATCAGAGGGCAATGATAATGAACAGAAGATGCCTGTTGAGAAGGTAGCCCTGCTATAGTCCCCATGATTTTGAGGGCACCTCAGCCATCAGCAGTCACCGAATGACCAGCAGAGGTGAACTGTCGGGAAAGCCGGCCTGAGAGTGAGGTTCAAGGCTGCTCAACTAGTGCTTCCATCTCTAACAGGAGTCCTGGATAGCCTGACACTCATCCCCGGAGAAAGGGCAAATGTGCCTAATATCTGAGCTGGAAAGGTGTCTAAAGATCCCCATTTTCCACTCCTTCACTTGAAGGGTGAGAGAGTTGAAACCCAGCATTTGTCAGGTCACACGGGATCACGGACAAGCATATAGAGACCCAATTCACCTTGCTTTCTCTCACACTACTGCTCATATTTAAGAAGGAAAAATGAAAAGCATCCTCCTAACATAAAAAGATGTTGGGGACTCCTTCATTAAGTGATATCTTCCAAGCCTCTATGGCAGGTCAGGCACTGTGCTAAGGTCTGGGTATGTATGCATTTAATCCATGAACACCCTCAAGGTGGTGATAGTAAGTTAGCAGAGGAGGAAAGGAAATTAAAGAAAATAAAGAGATGGATGAGTTTAAACTGGTTGGTAAGTGGATCCTACGTCCATCAGGCTAACCATTCCTGTACACTGACTCTACAGTACCTCCCTCTCCCGCCTCAATGCCACCAGAAATCTGGATCACAGCACCTGCCTGGCAGTGTCACAAGGTTTAGTTGGGTGCTTGAGAACGTTCCAAACCAGGCATCTCTAGCCTTACTCTGGGAACCCCAGGAAGTCACTTAGCAGATTATCTCTGGATCTAATTATCTTTATACTCCCCAACCCCCACTCCCTAGCCTTTCTGGAATATACCCAGTGTCCTTGGCACAGATAGGCTGTTGGATGGGGAAGAGGACTTTCTAATTAAGAGTGTATTTTAAGTGTGGGAAGATGTATGAGGCCAGGTGGGAGGAGAAAGAGAGGGATGCGAGAATGAATAAAAGATGCTCATTTAGAAGGACAGTCCCTACTCTCAGCTGGAGAATTGCTGCGGTCACCATAACTTTGAGTGTGAATCTGCCATTAGTACTCATCAAATGAGCATGGAGAGCTTCCAGCAAATCAACAGAGGAGGCTCGCACCGCCTTTACTCCTTTGTGGGCACTGGGGCCTTAGAATTTGTATGACTCTCTCTGTTAGCAACTGAGGTGGACGGCAGGTTTGGCCGGGCATCTAAGTCTGCCCACACCTCTCCTCCCACTCCCTGTGCAACAGCCCTTCAGGTCACAGCCAGAGCTCCTCACAACGTCAACCTACGCTCATAGGCAGGCAGCTTTCTCTGGGTTTTGGTTCCCTACCTGGTAAAGGAAATGAATGATTGAATGAGGTTCGCCTCCCCTGCTTGGTCCAAGTTGGCTTGGGCCAAGACCAAGTGTTTCCAGGTCTCCCAGTAGCCAAAACGGAAACCATCGCTTCCAAGGAACTCACACTGATAGACTTGCAGAAAATAATCATCCTCTCCTCTGAATTCATTTCACTTTTAGGAAATGAAACTTTTGCTTTCTGGTTTTGGAGTCCTCCCAGATTGGGTATTTCTTGAGAACCGTGACTCTGTCCGGGTCATCTGCACCCTGTCCAGCACCTTGCCCCAAGCCCTGTCTATAGCAGGCACTCAGAAGTGTCTCATGAACAAGCACAAGAATGATTCTAAACAGAGTGGGAGAAGAGAAAAGGAAACGGAATCAAAGGCACTAACTTATGTCTCAGGGGCTAAGCACAGAGAGAATCAGAAGATAGTGTGTGTTCTTGGTAGGGTAGAAAGAGCAGGATCTCTGGGGTAACTCTGATGACAGCAATCACTTCCTCTCTGTGGACCTGAATTCTCTTGTCTGTATCTCTCTTTAAATATGTACTTAGAAGACACAGCAGGTGTACCATCCTTGGCTGTCCAAATGGGAGTTCATTTCTAAGATGCTGGAGGGTCTGGGAGCAAGGTCAAGGATGCAAAGTAGGAAATGACTGGAAACAAAATACCGAAGTCCAGAGTGAGAAGCTAACTTGAAGGCACCTTGGTCAATGTATCAAGAGCTGGTAGGATGGAGACTCAAGAAACCTCAAGTCCTTCTCAAATTCAATGGCAAACCCAACTTAGAAATCATAAACCCCTTGATATTAAGAGACTGTATGTCAAAAGCTGCCTTCCTCACTGACCCCTCCAAAGTCAAAACTCTGACTCTAGATTCAGAATGAGATGCCCTGGGCCTCGCTGTTTCTGTTTGTGAGGGGCCTCAGTGCCAGCAAAGATCCCTGGAGTCGCCGCTCCTGGAACCCCACCCCACCTCTCAGCTCACCTTCTCTTTTTCCCCTAGCTAACCTCCTCCCCAACCAAAAAGAAAATTCTTCTAATGAGGAAATTAATATCTGAAACAGGATCCTTTTTCCTTCTCTCTTCCTCTCTCTTTCTCTGCAGGTTTGTATTTTGCCAGGGGCTCTCAGTCCCTGGTTTTCCTGTTGCCTTTGGAGGGCGGCTGGCTGGGTTAGCAAGGTAAAATGTTTACCCATCTGTAGGGTGCCCTCAGTTCAGAACCTTCCCGGGCCTTGGGACCCAGGCTCAAGCCACCTCTGTCTGCAGTTGACAAGAGAAAAGAGAAGCAGTGAGAAAGGCCGGAGTCTGTGACATGGAGCCGAGGACTGAGAGGTGGCTTAGTCCCAGGAGGCAGAGAGGAAGGGCAGAGGGGTTTTCAGTAGAACCGAGGGGAAACACGTTCAGGGAAATGAGAACCTTGAAGCAGTGGCTTTAGAAGTTCAGAAGGAAACATTCACCTGGAGTGTAGTGGGGAAGGAAATCACGGAACTTCACCAGGGATGCAGGGGTGGGGGTGTACAGTAGTGAGGGGGATTTCAGTATGAAAGCAACTTAATCAACAGTGGTCACGTTTCAAGGGGTGGAAGGGAGTCACTGCTGTCTCACCAGCCCAGAACCAGGGCTCTGGACCCGGAGATTGGGGCTCAGCTAGTGGGATGACCTTGCCTGGGGTAAGTCACAACACCCCTGAGGCTGCCGGGCCTCATTTCCCTTCTACGAAAAAGGAGGGGTTCGGATTAAATGATTTCCCTGTTACAATTTAAGAGCTCCTTTGTTCACTGTTAGAATGATTCCTTGTAAGTAGGAGGTGCTCAGAATTGCGTGTTGATTGGAATCGGATGCCTCATGTCATTCCTCATTCTTGCACGCGGAGGTCCCCTCTCCTCTGTGTGCCTCCATACAGGACATGCAACGGTGTTTTCTGGAGCGCACCCCCCCACTTTTACTGTGCCCCTCCTCACAGTTCTCCAGGAAGACAGAGACACAGTGAAAGAAGGGTGAGAGTCAGTCTGAAGTCGGCACCATCTGTGTGGTTGTGGAGGTTGATCCCAGGGGACACATCCCCAGGTGGCAAGATGAAGGCCACAGGCAGTCCTGCACACAATCTACATCTAATTAGCATAAGCTGCCTCAAGGCTATCGGCACAGGGAGCAGACCGTGAACAGTGAGCATGCGCGAGAGCCTGTGAAGCGTCCAGGGCACGCTGCACAGACGCAGAGGTCCAGGCCCTGGGCCTCATGGGCCACTGGTTACTTGAACCCAGGTCAACTGGCCTTGCTAATGTGCCCATATCTCCCTGCCACGGCGCTTGCTGGGAGAAGGGCTTCAAATCCGCCCTAGAAGCTTGATGTGTATTTATTTTCATTGTCTCTTTTACCTCTCTTCCCCCGCTGAACCTCACCCCAGAGATGAAGAGCATAGATGAGGAGGCTTGCAAGCCCAAAGGCAGAGGGCTGTACTGGGAGAATCTTCTGGGCTTTGGGATTGCCCTCTAGGGATCACTTTAATGGCACTGCCGCAGGGCAGCTTTGTCTGACTGCTTTGTTCACTCCCAGCACAGGTAAGGCTCCCCTGCACATGTTCATCACACAACTTCCTGTCCAAAAACTTACTACTTCTGTAATTTTTCATCCAATGTCTGTGTTTCCCATACATGTGTCTGTTTGGTTCATTTCAAAATGCCCAGCATCTAACACAGAGCCTGGGACCTTGCATATATGCTCCAAAGGGTTTGCCATTAAAAGTAAAAAAGGAAGGAAGGGGAGGGGAGAGATTTCTCTCTGGCTGTGCTCTTTCTAAGAGCGCATTACTCTTTGTTTAGAACTTGCTAAGTACCATGTGTCTCCATTCATTCTCACTTAATCTTCATTACCAAACTATCAGCACTGCCCATCTTTGGGGGGAAACTGAGGCTCAGGGAGCAGAGGAGGTTTATTTAAGGCAACACAGTCTGGAATCCAGGCCTCTAGGATCCCCAGCCCAGGTTCTTATCACATCACTGCTGTCAGCGCAAAGTGCCAGGCACAGGTGTTGGAAGGCACGGCCCCCTCCAAAAATATTCCTCTAAATCCTGTAGCACCAACACAAACAAGTGGAACTGAACTGTGAACCAGGAGACTGCTTTCCGTGTTATTCTTCTGCCTGGGCCTAAAAAACTTGATGAAAAATCGATGGCTCTTTATACTCGTGCCCAGTCCACGGCACTTGGCTCATCCCCCTTCACTGGGATTTGCTTCCTGGGCTTGTCCTTCAGCCTCGGGACTTCCCAGCGGCCTCCTCACCTGGCTGGTTTCTAACCCAGGTTCGTTCCAACTTCCAGGGTCTATACTAAGATGCGCTGGGTATTTTTTTCAGCATGCACACTCGGTTGCCTCCCATCTTCCTTCCTGTTTGTTGTGGGCTGAACTGTGTCCCTTCAAAATTCTTACGTTGAAGTCGTAACCCCTAGCACCTCAGAATGTGAGGCAGGGTCTTTACAGAGGTCATCAAGCTAAAACGGGGTCCTTCATGTGGCCCTAATCCAATAGGATCGGTGTCTTTATGGGAAGAGAAAATTAGAATATACAGACACACACAGGGAAGAGCATGTGAAGACACAGGGCGAGGTGGCCGCTAGAAGCCAAGGCAAGAGCCTGAGCAGAACCCGACTCTGCAGACACTGTGATCTCAGATGCCTAACCTCTACAACATTAAGAAAAATATGCTTCTGCTGTTTAAGCTATCCAGTCAGGGCTCCTTTATTATGGTAACCCTAGCAATCTATAACACCATTGTTCAACAGTTTTCTAAGCTCTTCCAGCAAAACGTCTCAAAAATCTATCCTGTCTTCATTGCCTCACGTGCAGTGCAGAATCCTTCTCTTATGACACACAGCCTCAGTTTACTCAGTTCTTGTTGTGCCCACAGCAAGGGCAATTAGGAGGATACAAAGAGGGTGGTATGATCACCATGCCCAGGAAATGGTCCTCACAGGGGACGGATGCTTCTGTTTCAGCTGGAATGTGCAACTTGGAAAGTCTTCTGTCTGCTAAGGAGGTGGGTAGCTGATTCCATGCCAAGGTATCTCACCCTCACAGCAACTTTGTATAGTAGGCGTTATTTACAGATGAGAAAACAGGCTCAGAGAGGTGAGGTTACCTGCCTGAAGGTCACACAGCACTAAGCAGTAAGAAGGACTGGAATTAAGATTCCCGATTTCAAGTTCAGTTCTCCCAAGATGAGCAGGACCTCAGCTATGCCTCTCTCCTGTGTTTTTCTTTCCCTCTGATGTTTTCTCGGGATGGTTTATTTAACTCCACACAAAATTATCTCTGATAACATTTGGCTTTCATCATCTAGGGAGAACAATAGCAAAGGATGACAATTTATATCGAATATGTATTATTATTTGTTTTTTTCTTGTTGGGAAAGTGGATGTGAGGGAAGAGGAAACTCTACTAGGGTCACTTCTGCCTGTGACTAAGTAGCATTTTCAAATAAATAATGACAATGATAATGAACATTGTTGAAAGCCTCTATGTAGTGGTCTCTCTGCTAAGCACAAACATCCCATTTAGTGCTTCTAATGACCCAGGGAAACTGACTCACCTGATAGGCCTTTGACAGGGAGGGAAACTGAGCTGCTAGAGAAGCTAAGTCATGTCTCCCCAGGATCCCAGCTGGAGAGCGATGGAATCACAAAGGGACTGACTTGGAAGCCAGAGCTCTCTTTGGGAGGCTTTCCTTTAACAGGAATAACTCTTGGCCCATGGGCAAGGCTCTCGGGTCCCAGCTCTGCCACCACTCTGCTGTAGGCCACTGGGAGAGCAAGCCCTTCCCTCTGGGCTTCCTCAAACCCTGCCCTTTGAGAGAGGAGGGTGACACCAGATGGCCATAAAGGCCCCTTCTGACTCAGCCTACATCCAACTTTGAGATCCCAGGTCCTCCAGACATCCAGCCCTGGTTCCCACTGTGGGAGAAGCAAGGTCGTGGGGGAGAGGGTTGAGGGACAGGAAGGCAGTTTCGGGCCCTCCAGTTTAAGGATATCCACTAGCTGTGGGACGTGTGCCTGAGAAATACAAGCGGAGGTGAGAGGATGCAGGGATGAAAAGGGGAATTTAGGTCAACAATCTGGTTTCTTTCAGGAGGATAAAAAAATTAAAAGCTAAAGGTTGGAGCTGGTCCCTTTTTTGTTTTGTTTTGTTTTGTTTTTCCTTCCATGATTTAATGGCTGGTATCAAAGCCACAGAGGAATGCTTGAGAGAGCAATCCTATGGAAAGCTTTTATCTGTCTGGAGAAGAGTTATTAAAACAGACAGATTTGGGTTAAGTATACCCATGGTCCCCATACTCGGTTCAGTCAGGGGGAGGACCTCCAAACTGACCCTGGAGGACTCAGCAGCATCAGGCATTCAGAGGGCTGGAGTGTCACTCAGGGCTACTAGAGGGGCTGCTCCTCAGCACCTACATCCCTCCTGGCCCACCTGGGCCTAAAGGATTGTTCTTGGGCTCGGTGGAAGGAGGAGGCTTGAAATAAACCAACCTGGCAGTAGGGGTATCCCAGACAATACTGGTTGTAGTTATCCCTGTGCCCTGGTGCAGGAGAAGCAGGAGCCCTGAGAGCAACCCCTGGAGGACCCCACAAGGGCAAGGTCAGCTCAGGCCCCTCCTGTGTGTTGGCCAGGCAAGTGAATGTGTGGGGCCAGATTTCCCCTTGCAGGACTGCATGGAACGGTGGGAGGAACCTCGAAGGTGGCATCTGGGTGTGCTCTCTGCCTGTGTTCCCTGCTGCGATCCATTATCTGAAGGCCTTCTGCCTACATGGGTTGGCTTGCCTTTTTTTTACCAGGTATGTGACCTTGGATGAATTCATTCAACTCTCTGAGACTCACTTTTCCCGCAAGCACTCCAGGGATTAAGAAGTCTTATCTTGTATACTTCACAGATCTCTTCTGAGAGAGAAAGGAGGTAAATGTGTGCATATTTCCTTGTACACTATTTAAGACTATCCAGATGGAGGGCAACATTGACAAGAGTGTCCCTAAGCATTCCTAAAACCCATAAGCCTTATTCGTACTGACTTACATGGTGTGTTCGGGATGGCCAAATGCTCTTGAGGGCCCAAGATGCACCTGTGTCTCCCCTTGGCTCTTGACGCCCCAGCCTGCCTGCTTTGCTCATAGGTAAGCAGGCTGTGTAGACACAGAAAGGCCAGGGTTTTGCAGAGCAATAAATGTGCACTCGGTTCTGGCTCTATCATTCACTAACTATGTGACTTTGTAAAGCCAGGGCACCTCTTCTAGTATTAGTCTTCTCACCTGTAAAATGGGGATGACACTGTTTACTGTTGCCACTTGTAGGAGGAGCTCATGAGATAATGGATATACCAAAATTTGGCGCATGGCCACGGGCAACATAGCGCGCTTGCATGTGTACTGTGGAGTCTGATCTGTCGGAATCCCAGCTCCACCGCTTGTTAGCTATGTAGCCTTGGGCAAAATCCCTTCACCTCCCTGTTAGTTTCCTC
Source organism: Manis pentadactyla (assembly GCF_030020395.1). Classification (NCBI taxonomy): domain Eukaryota; kingdom Metazoa; phylum Chordata; class Mammalia; order Pholidota; family Manidae; genus Manis; species Manis pentadactyla. The sequence goes on along the minus strand of NC_080021.1, from coordinate 203,987,600 downwards.
AACTGTAAACTGATAATAGCAGTACTTAAGGCATAGTGCCATTTTGAGCATTTAGTGAGAAAATGCAAGCCCTCATTTGCATAGCATGCGATAAGTGTTAATTACACTTTTTAATGATATTAATAAATGTTTGTTCCTTTTCTTTGGAATTGGGAACATTTGTTTTTTTCCTTCTTCACTGTTAAACTGTATCTTTTCTGACAGTATTCTCTGAACTAGACACGTTCCTTGATCTCTTTTTCACACACTGTCAATGAAATCGGTGCATATGAACTTATAAAAAAAGCAGCTCAGAGGAGGACAGGAAGAAAACAAAGAGCAGAGGAGAAGGAAGAGAGAGGGAAGGAGGAGGAGGAAGAGGGAGAGAATTCTCGCATTTTCCTTTTATTCACCCCTAAATGCTGCCGCAGCACAAACCAGACTCCGGAAGGTGGAGTGGTGCTGCTGTTGGAGCTGCCTGGAGAAGACGGTCCACCTCTGGTCATTCTGAGATCCTACAGGCCCTCCCTGCTCAGTCACCGAACCACATAGACAAGACATCACTTCTCAGAAAACTGCCAGGGGACAGTGCATCCCGCCATCCGTGTTCTTCACGGCAGCCCCAAGCCCTTACCTTCATCATTCTTGGAATCGAACATAGTGAGAGTTGGAGGATGCCTTAAAGGGCATTAATCATCCTGTTTAACACTCAACCTCCTGCTTGAATCACCTACACATCTCAACAAGTGACTGTGCATATTTCCAGAATCAGAGAACTCCTTGGCATCTAAAGAAGGTCTTTGAACTTTCGGGCATTTCTCTGTGCTCTCCTACAGTGAACCCGATCATTTCCTTTTCCTTTGCAGCCAGTGATCCAGGACCTAGTCTCAGGAACCCATGGAATTATTTGGTGCCCTTCACCCCAGACAGCCCTGGAGATGTCTGAGGCTTATGATTGTATTATCCTTGGTTCTCCTATCCCCCAAATTAAGATCCCCAAGTCCTGCCTGATTTATCTGTTTATCCATTCACTGATCCATTCAACATATATTCCTGGGGCATCTACTGCATTAGGCCCCAGCTGCACATGCAGGGTATGAAACATGACCAGACACAGCCTACATCCTCTTGCAAGAGACCTGTTATTTCCTAATGCTAATGCCAGCCTTTTTACAAGCGTAGATACAATAGAAATTGGTACTATGCAAGCAGGCAGACCTATTATTACCATACCCACCTCCTTACATTACCCTAGGATCATTACTCTTATTGGTCTAATGTCACTCAAAGCCACATGAAACTAAGGAGAAATAAATAGAACCACCATTTATGATGTACCATGTACAAGGCCAAGAACTTTGCACGTATCATCTCATTGAATTATGACAATTACTCTATGTGATAAGCTCCCTTGGTACCATTTTGCAGATGAGGAAAGTAGTGTGACTCAGAGAGTTGCATTGACTTGGCAAAGGTCATTTGACTTACAGTATCAGAAGGAGGATTAGAACCCAGCTCTCTGACTCCAGAGCCAGGTTTCTACAGGTAAATATGAGTAAAAAGTATTTTAAAATTGGTTAAATATTTACTTCCCCTTATAGTCATTTTTTTCAATCTCCCTCACATTGATTATATATTTCTGTTGGTTATATAAATATAGGAAGAATTCTTAACTGCCCTTTAAGTTTTAAGGTGTAAAAAGCATCTTCATTATTTCATGCTTCTCCCAGAACTCTCTAACGGAGGCAAAATTATGATCTGTTTGCACACATGGTAAAAGTGAGACTCCAAGAGGATAAACGGTACATGACTGCTCACCATCAAGAATTTGCATCTAGAACCTTCCATGGGGTGCCCAGAACATTTACTGAATGGATGAAAGAAAGAAAGAGAGAGAGAAAATGGATGGAAGGAAGGGAAGAAGGAAAAGAATATATACCCAAGGCTTGTGAGGGAATCTGATTTGAGTAGATTCTGAGGTTTCAAACCATCTTTGCAGTACTGGAACAAGAGTCTCCCGGCTTGGAGACAGGAGTGGGCATCTGTGGGACGCTGGGTAAGCTCCTTTACTTCCTGGCCCTCAATCTCTCCATCTCTATAATGGGAAGTTGGCATCTGTGGTCATTAGGTTTGGTTGTTAAAACATTAAAGGAAAAAACCAGGAGTCACGAATGTACAACTGAGCTGTGTGGCCTGAGGCTAAGTCACACTCTCTTCTCTCTGGTCCCCTCTTCTCATTTTTGAAAAGAGAAAACCACAGTGAAATAACCTGTAGGGGTTTTCTTGCAAAATTAGGGAAAAGACTTCTACATTGGGAATGATAAGGCATGGATTTTTTGCCCTAATTCGCCACTAACATACTATTGATATGGGGCGAATCCTGATACATGAGTCCTGGTTCTTTCAGCCCTGGGACTCTATTGATAATAATACCCTGAAATTCCTAGCTAATGATCCCTATCTCCCATGTACTCTCTTCCTCAAAAACCACCAAAGATTAGGGAAAAAGACTTCTACATCGGGAATGATAAGGCATGGATTTTTTGCCCTAATTCGCCACTAACATACTATTGATATGGGGCGAGTCATATCATTATGACTTTCTGCCATGGTCCCATTGTGACTTCCTTGGGCCTAAGGCCCATTCCCCTTCCTCCATAAATATATATAATTGTATTTTATGGTTGCATTGTTATAAAGATGTATATAATTAAGAGGCTGAATTCATTATTACATGTGTATTATTATTATATTAACTTTTTTCTTCTGATGTTAAAAGAAATTAAGCCATTCTTATGGGACCCTAAAAGTACCAGGGACTTAGGCACTGGGCTGGTTGTGCCTCATGGGTGAGCTAGCCTTGGGTCCCTGTCTGGACCTCGGATCCTCATCTACAGAACAGCAGCAGGAGTGGGCACTGAGCGCCTGCAGCCCATCCCAAGAGCTGAGAAAGACAGGGAAGTTTCCGACATGGGTGAGCCAAGTGATATAAATTTCATAACTGACAGAGGCCCACAGCAAGTTATGTAAAAACACACTCCAGACAGTGTGGGCTGAGCTCTGGAAACAAAAGCTCCTCTCTCGGGTGAGGCTGCCATCGCTTCATCCTAGCCCACACAACCAGGGATGAGCCTTTCAGAGAGAGAGATGGCAAAGGGAGATAAGGCGGGGACGAGGCCAGACAGGCAGACTCCCTCTGTCACAGGGCTGGGGCCCTCCAGAATTACTTTCCTCTAGGAGAGCAATGACAGCCGAGGCCTGCTAAGAGTTCACCATGTGCCAGGCACTGTGCTAAGTGGATTCCATTTCTGCATGGATTCAGTCAGGTAACCTTCACGATAATAATTATGTCTATTTTATAGATGAGGAAACTGAGACTCAGAGAAGGCCAAATAACTTGCCCACACCTGAGTGACTTGCTGGCAAGTGACAGAAGTGGGATTCGAACCTAAGCAATCAGACAAGAAAGTTAATGTTCTTACGTTCTAACTTATGCAGCCCAGCCAAGAGAAAACTGATTATGTGAGAATGAGGGGCAGCTTTTAATTATTAGTAAATAAAATATAATAAAGTAAGTTGTAGTAGAGGTACAAGCAAACAGAGCTCAGGGGAAGGAACAGTTGATTTAGAAAGGAAGGCTCAGGGAAGTTCTCCTGGACATGTGACACAGAACTGAGCCTTATGTGAGGAACAGGGATTTCATGCAGGGTGGCTGGGTAAAGTCCTTCTAGCAGAAGGGAAAACATGAGCAAAGGCTGAGACCTGTGAAGCCACTGGAAGGTGACTCTGCAGATGAGGAAGATACCTAACCTTGATGGAATTGAGGGTGCACAGAATGATGGACATGAAATAGCCAAGGGCTGTCTGAGGCTAGACTACAAAAGGCTGGGAATGACAAGCCAACAGATCTGAAGTTTATTCCAAGCACAACAGGGAATTTTTGGTGGTTTTTGAGGAAGAGAGTACATGGGAGATAGGGATCATTAGCTAGGAATTTCAGAGTATTATTATCAATAGGGTCCCAGGGCTGAAAGAACCAGGACTCATGTCTCAGGACTCGCTGCTTAGTGCTCACAGGCAATCTGGGGTCATTCAGCCATAAGACTCAGAATGGAAAGCATGGAATGCAAGCATAATTTTGAAGAGAGATGTCTGATAGACTTTACTTTCTATTGTTTTAATATCCACTAGAAGATGGTGAATTACGACCCAAGTCAAAGGAGCTCTTTTAAATGTGGTATTTACATCCTCAGTGGGACTTCAGAATTTTAAGTTTGTTGCACTAGGTGGAGCATGGTGTAGTTCGACCTTGAGCTTAGTCTCTAGTTGACCTTGATCAAATCTCATCTACTGTCTGGGACTTGGTTTCCCCATCTACTGAACTGGGAGAGGGTGAGGGGTTGATCTCTAAGTTTCCTGCCAGCTCTGATGACCTGTCACATAAATTCGTGAATTGCAGGTACTGTATCTTTGACTTCCTACTCTGAGTGCTTAGCCTGGGACCTGACACGTGGTGGATCCAAAACACAACTGTTGGATGCATGGAATGAATTGAGCTTTTGACTCAAGACTCTGTGGAATCTTTAGGGGATTTTAAACGGAAAGTTTGGAAGTGGTGATCCTATTTTTTTTAAACAAAAAACATAAAAACAAGCAGATCAGTAACCTAGACAGGGTAGTATTTCCCCTCTGGCTGTAAAAGATGCTGAGGAACTGAAAGACTCTGGAATAGAGAAGACTGATGGGGAGGAGGCCAAGGACACTGGAAGGTCAAGGGGAAACCCAATGTGAAAAAGCATGGAGGTGGGAGTATGTGTTCTGGGAACACATTCTGTTTAGTCAAAAGAATTCATGTCAATGGTTCTCAAGCAGTGGAGATTCCACACCCCAGGGGACATTTAATGGTATTTCTCCAGACATATTTGATCATCCACAACTAGGGAGGAGGGGATCTTCTGGATTCAGTGCGGAGAAGCAGGGGTGCTGCTATACACCCTACATGGCACAGGACAAGCTCCTGTGACAAAGAATTCTGCATTCCAAAATGTCATCAGTGCTGAGGTTGAGAAAGCCTGATATAAGGAACTAGGAAAACTTCTGGTAGGAAACAATGTTTGGGGAGCAAGCCAAATATGAGGCTAAGGAAGTCATACCTGAACTACAGAGGTTTATAGAGGAGTGGTTAGAACATGGACTCAGGGGACTGATTGCACTGTTTACTTCCTATGTGACCTTGGGCAAGTCACTTAACCTTCCTGTACCTCACAGTTCTCTAACTGGGAACCTGTGACTATAACTGTACCTATTTCAGAGAGTCATTGTGAGGATTAAAGAATTAAATCATGCAAAGGACTCAGAACAGTGCCTGGCACACATTACATGCTAAATATGTTAGCTATTATCGTTACTATGTACGTAGGGAGCTATAGTAGACTCAAGTTTAAGAGAGGCAAAAGAGCTCTTTCAGTCATTGATAATCCTAGAAAAATGACCTGGAGCTGCACGACCATCATGTGACTATTATACCCACCCAATTAATAATCCTTCTTCAATCAGCTTCTGCTTCAGATGACACTGCAGACTGGATACACTTACGTCTGTCTTGTGTCTGCAAGCAACTCCCTGTCTGGGCTCTGTTTTCCAGATATCCATGAGGCCCAGGCCAGCATCCGACTCCCTCTCCAGCCCAGGCTCCTCATGGTTTTAATGAATAAGTTGAAGGAGACAGAGGAAGCCAGACATGAAGCCAGATGGAAAGATGGAAAGGCAGAAAGCCTTCCGCGAAAGCTGCTGCCAGCGATACACTGTTCACATGGACTCCAAGGACAGAACTGGGGGCATATTTTAGAGGTTTGTTTGAGCTACTGATACTGTTCTCTTGGAGCCCTTGTTTGTAAACAGATATTCTGCTGACACTGGGCTTTGTAAGGGTGGACAGAATGGGGAGCGGGGGGGCGGGGGTAGGGTGGATGGAGAAAAAGGCAGGTTGTGTCCGAGAGCCTTAGACCATGTGTTTGTTGTTGAGAATACAAAGACCTCACTGTATTAAATGAAAATGCTTGTTTTACAAGGCGAGTGGGAATATGATAGGTCCATGTCGAAAATGCTTCAGAAACTGAAACAACCCCCTGCCGCAAGGGCTTCGTGCTACATGATGCATCCAGGGGTGCACACGGACCATGCAGGTTCGGAATCACCACACAAGGGCTCTGGGGGTTGTAGGCAGCAAGTCCCAGGAGCTAAGTGACTGGCAGCTCCCTTCTCTGCTCCCTTTATGAAGCCTTCCCTTTCTCAGAGTCCTGCCTTTATTTTACAGTCTCTATGGGTTTTCCACCACCTGCTGACCCAAGGGTAGAAGCTGCTAGAAGAAGTGAAGGGCTCAGTAGAGGTGACTCAAGACATTTTCTCAAGGACTCACAGTGGCATAAGAACAAGAACTGGAGTCTCTAACTCTTGCCCCAGCCCTGGCATAGAGCCTGGTGAATAGAAGATTTATTGGATGGAAGGAGAGATGGAGGTGGACATAGGTTGAAGGAAAGGTGGAGAGATGAAAGAATGAATGAATAGATGGTTGGGACGGAGGGAGGGGAAAAGGTGGGTGAATAGTGGGATGGTTAGATGGAAGACTGGATGGATGTTTGGATTCACAGATTCATGGATAGAGTCCACAGTGAGTAATTATGGCCGGACCACCTCAGTCCACATTTGAAGTGAACTTGCCTATTTGAAAACTCAGAGAAAATCAGAGACCAGTTTGAATAAACAAAGTTGTAGATTATATTTCTAAGGAGTAAACTAACTTCTCCTCAAAGGAAAAAATTCCCAATATCTATTTACTCCAACAAGGGTAGAGATAAAGGAAAGTGCAGTTCCCCAGTCTGATATGACAACACAGTATCCACATCCTCATCTGCACAGATCTCCTAGTGTTTGGATTAGGGCACCGGGTACAGGCTTCAGGAAATGACCTCGTGTGCCCCTGCTTCAGGCAGGTATGTCATCATTTGGGGACCACAGACCACTTGAAGAAACTGATGGCAGCTTCAGACCCTCTCCCTGGGAAAATGTGCACAGCTTCGAATTTTTGCAGAAAATGTCTTGGGACTCACAAACCCCTCCAAGTCCTCCTGGGTCAAGGGACAAGAAACACCCCCCTCCCCTCTGTTGGTCTAAGATATTAGTGCTATTCAGGTATTTTAGTTGGTATTGGTGTTAGTAAGGAAATGAAGGGTAATGATATTAACCAAAATATGGGGTCATAACTAAAATAATAACCTCACATCCCTTCACACCATGGTGATGGTATAACAGAGATTCTACTCTTGGTCTCATGCCATTCATCTTCCATGCAGAGGTCAGAGTAATCTTTGGGAAACATACATGAGATCCTATAACTTCCTTGTTTGAAACCGTCTGATAACTTCCTAGTTCATCTTGATTAAATCCAGATTTCATGACTTGGGCTGCCTCCAGCTCTAGATACACATGCCTCCCAGTGGCTTTAATATCTGCTCCTTCAGTGTCCTGAACTTGCCCTGTGTTACAGCCTAGGCATTAACTGTCCCCGACCCCCACCCCAGATCTCTTGGGGCTCTCTTCACTCGTCTTTGCACCTGGCTTGTTCCTTCTTAGCTGTCATTCAAGCCTCAGCCTGACCACCTGAACCAATGTCCCGCTCCTCCATTCATTCTCTATAGCTTCACTCTTATCACTTACCACTATTAATATGTAAGTCCTTACAAGTGCTCATTTGTTTATTCTTTACCTTTTCACCAGGTCATAAAGCCCATGAGGGCAGGGACCTGCTTTGTCTTGCTTACTGCTGCACCTCTACCAGTGTCAAGCACGTACTACACATTTGTTGACTATGTGGGGGCACAAACAGATGTTTCTGGAAGCTTTGGTGTTGTCACTGCCTCACTGTAGGAACCTGGGCACATCTCTACCTTTCCATGGACCTCAGACTTCCCAGTTATAAAAAGACAGTTTGGGTCCAATCACAATACAGGATTCACTGATCTGAAATCTGTGACCAAGTTCAAGAGAACTGGGCCCAAATCCCAAGACATTATGGCAGAAAGGAAAGAATGGTCAGGAGAAATGGACTCTAGTCCTTCTCTGTCCCTAATTTGGGATGGAACTTAAATAAATTCTTTGCCTCCTCTAGACGTTAGTTTCCATCTGTGAACCGAGGAGACTGACCAGGTACACTATAAATGTACAGCCTTTATTCATCCAGAAATCCCCCCACAAAGAGTTGCTGACCGCCTGCGATGTGTCAGGCCCTGGGAAGGTGCACTGAGCACGCAGGGGTATTCGTGCCATCATTCTGCTCTCCTAGCCTGCGGGAGGTCTCCCAGGCACAGGGGACAGCTGCAGGAGGAGACTGGGTACACCCCACACAATTACACGGGCTCTTCTTCAGCCGCTCTCTCCAGGGGACTGGTTGGACAAGCTGAGAGAAAACCAAGGTGGATAGGACTTAACACCAACACAATGGCGCACAGGCTCAGCAGCAGGAAAGGGAGGCAACGCGATAGGGAGAGGTGGTGAGAATATACACAGGTGACTGGCAGCTCAGAGAGACAAGGGCCATATATCTAACTACTGATGCCTTCATAACATGTTTACTTTCACTGTGTGGCCCCTCCTATGGCCCGTGATACCATTTCTCAGAGCATCTTTCCTCCACTGTCCCCACTTTCAGTCACCCAGTCTTTTCTCTTATTTGGAGCCACCTCCAATTCATTTGACAAAGTTTACAGAGTACCAACCGGCTGTAAGGCTGGTACTGTGCTAATGGTAGGCATAAAGCAGAGAGGAAGACAGAAGTGGTTTCTGCTCCTAAGGAGCTTGGATATAAGCAGGAGAGACAGACAAGTATGACAGCCAACACAACAGAGTGATAAATGCAATGAGGGAGGGATATTGTACCTGATTTGGATGGTGATGGATTGAACTGTCCGATCATTTCCTAGTGCCATACTCCTAAAAGCTACTCTGGGTTAGTGTCCTCAGCAGAGACATGAATCAAAAAGCATTTATTGTTCTAATTTGATTTATGGCTCTGCCTTTAAAATGGCATATATGGAATAGCCACATGCAAGGCAGAAACTCCACATACATACATATGCCACCTGCTTCATGAATAAGTCCAGGTGGTAAGGCACCTTCTATGCCTCAGAGCTCTTTCTAGACCCCTAATAAGCATGGGTGTTCAACAACACAATATTTCTGCCTCTGTGCTTCCCCAGGACTCTATTAATTGCTTAGTTATAGCAGTTACCATGATGTCATATATCTGTTTACCAGTCTGCTTCCGCCACTAGGACTGGGAGCTCCTCAGGGGATGGAACAGTGCCCTGTACTTCATTTCAATTCCCATCTCCTAGCTCGTTGTACAATACACAGATAAAAAGATTGCTTGGTAACTCTGTATTAAATCAATGGAAGCATGGATGCATGGAAAGATGGAAGGAAGAAAGATCTACCTCTCTAAATAAACTGCCATTTCCTACTGAACCTCACAGAATGCCTAGGACAGAGGTTTGGCATGTATAAGTGCTTAAGAAAAATTACTCAACAGCTACATGCTGTGTCCCAAGAGGCTCACTAATGTGAACCCAGAGATGGAACTATTACCCCACACTGTAACAAAAAACAGAGTGAGCCAGTGGAAAGAGCACTGACTTGGGGAGTCAAGAGTCCTGAATTCTACTTTTAATATTGCTGCCAACTTGCTGCTTAACCTTACTCAGCTTGGCTTAATTTATTAAGTGAACTTGCCTGGACCTCAGTTTCTCCATCTGTAAACTGAGAAGATTGGAGAAAGCAAACTCCGATGTCCTTGGGAAAAGTTTGAACAAGATATCATATTTGTTGTTTTTCATGGATCAGATGTAATCAGACTCAGTGGGGCTGCTCTGTAAAGAAGCCATCCTGAAAGCTTAAGGGAGGCTTAATCAGCTTCAATAAAAGCTCATTACCCATCAGCCTTGTTCCTTTAGAGCCAGTCTCCTACTCAGAACCACAGAGTCCATGCAGCATGATCACGTAAGTACGCCCCAGCTTCAGCTCAGAACGCATCAGGCCCCTCCCCAGAGGATGACAGTGTCTCTCCTCTGTTGCTCATACTTGGGGGGAACACACAACAGACTCTGATTCCAAAAAAAGGAATACAGAAACATTTTTGGCACAGAGCATCTTTGAAATGTGTTCATCTCCTAGTAGATTGCTTAAAGGTAGGAAATACTCTGGTGTATATAAATGGTTCTTTTTGTTTGAAAATCACCTGCAAATAAAAACATTTTGCATATCAAAGAGATTTAGTCACCAATCTCTTTGAAACCTTATAATGTTCATTCACAATTTTTGTCCATCTCTCTTGCTTCCCTTTTTGTTCTACAATCTGTAGATGTTTGCATTTGTCACTGGGGGCACCATCATCCTCCCATCAATCCATTCATTCATTCATTCATTGTTCACATATTCATGGAACATTTACTGGACAGCCACCATGTTCCAAGCAATATGCTAGGCTCCGTGGGTAGACATAAAATTAAACTGGCCTGGATTTGAACCCCAGCTCCACCACCCTTTAGCTGTGTGTCCTTCAGCGAGTCACGTAACTTGCTAATCCTAATTCAGAGGGTTCAGAGTGCAGCACTGAGCACAGTGTCAGCACATAGTAAGTGCTCATTATAAGCTAGCTGCTTTTATTACTGTTATTACTGCTGAGAATGCATACTCTCCCCCAAGGGTATATAAACAGTGGATAGAGGATTCCAGATCCTGAGGTCAACCCAAGGTCTCACAGGATCAAGGGAAGTAGACGGAAAGCCCCCCTATCAGGAAAGAGGGAAATGGATGCAAACCCAGACAACAGATATGACTGCCAGGATACTCGGGGTCCAGTAAGAATCTGGGAAGGGGGAGAGGGGGAAATCTGAGAGGAGAGCAAAGTTTGGGATTATGTGCTGCAGGGCACACACAAAACAAATGCTTTGCAAAGAAGCGAGGGGCTGAGAGGGGGAGACCAAGGCTAAAATGTGGCTTGGATTAGAGGCCAAAATATGAGTTGAGGAGGCATTTAAATGCACTGCTCCCTCCCCACTCTGTTTTGGAAGGCCAGGTTTCTTTTCCCTTCTGACTTCTTTGCTTAAGGGGAAATGGAATTAACCACTGTGTAACGTTTTTGAGTGTGATGCATGGGCTAGGTCATGTGCTTTGGTTATGTAATGCAACAAGCCTGAGGTTCCTAAGCTCTTTCTCCCAGAATCACTAGATATTAAGCTGATTCTCTTATTTGGTCATGCATTCATTAAACAAAAATACATACTGCTTCTTTGTAAGCCAGGTACTGTGCTAGGCAGTGGGCAAGTTGAGATGACCTCAAATATGCATACAATTAAATATGATAAAGAATTCCAGGTGTTTTAATGTATGTATGCAGAGGGCACTGTTAAGAAAGACAAATAAGGGAGGTGGAGGAGAATCAGGGAGGGCTTTCCTGAAGTCGGGAACCTTGAGTAGAATCCTATGGAGGCTTAAGTGTTCTGCCAAAGGGTGCATGGGAATATAGCAGGCACACCACAGATAAAATGATGTGAAACAAGCCTAAGGTATCTGGAGGAGCTTCATATAACTCCAGTACTATGGGAGAGTCTCTAGCTAGAGATGGCAGAGTCAGATCTGCGTTTTAGAAAGATTTGTCGGAGGTTAGAGGATAGGTTGAAGGGAGTGCAGAGGCTGAGGCTCAGAGAAGGGGGCATTACAATACTAGGGAAATAGTCAAAGCAAGAAATGAAGAGCGCCTAAGCTAAGAAGAGGGAAGACTGGCTTTAAGATGTTCAGGAGGCAGAATAGACAGGAATTGATAACTGATTGGATATGGTGGGCGATATATCTAGAGCAGCGGCTAACACCAGATGAAGACACAAGGGATTTTGGAGGAAAGATGATTCAGCTTTAGACATGTTGAGTTTCAAGTGCATGTTGACATTTCCAGTGGAGAGCTGGGTCTGTGAGTCTGGAGTCCAGCAGGGTCTGGAGATAAATAATACTTATGAGCAGAGAGATGGTAATTACTCCATGGGAAAGGGTACCAAGCAGAAAACACACAGATCTAGCTATGGACTAAGACCAGAAAGCAGAGGACCTTCCCAGCTTGGTCAACGATTTGGACAGGCCACTTTCCTCACCAAACCTCCGTTTCTCCTCTTTGGAATGAATGGTTAGATGAATCCTCTGACTCACACAACGTGGTTCCTTGGACGTCCATGAATACTAATTCACAGCACAGAGCACAGTATGTATTCATTTTTTGTTCTTTTCTGTGTACTCTGCATCTCTTAGAGCAAGGCCATCTTGTTCCTGGTTGGCCTGTTATCATATCTTTCTCTATTTTCTCATCAGCATTTGTAGCTGAAAGAGCTCCGATCTCACTGGCAGAAATGACCCCTTCTATACACACGCACTTGGTCATATTCTGCCTAGCCACATTTCATGCTTATAGAGCAGGAGGAATTAAGGAAAGATGAATGTGTCAGATGCAGGAATGATTTCTTGACTACAAGGGTGGTAAGCACAGCTTCTTAAAGACAAAAGGCTCAGCCATGGCTCTACATTTAGTCACATATTTCCCCCCTACTCACATTCTTGGATCCCAAGCTGGGCCCTCCACCAGCCTCTTAAAGTTTCTATCCTGGTTTCCTCCAAATGAAGTGGAACCTGGGACTTCATTTGGTTCCCTAAAATTGAAACAGGGTACCTCCCCTACTCTTCCAGGTTCTTTTGACCCTGGGTTTCTGGAAAAAAAATTTTCTTTCTCTTGTTTGAAAAAAAGCGTAAGTGGCCAACGTAAATGAATAGGAAGAGAGAGAAAAGGGAAGGGGACAAGAGGACTGATGACAATCCTAGGGATTCTCAGAAGGCAAACAGGCTGATGTCTACAGACTCCACAGTCTTATTGTTTAATTCATGGAATGATCTGATTAAAATGAAAAAGAAGACTAAAAGGCCAGGGGTCTACTCTGAAGCCAAAGAACTTGCTTGGAAAGCTGTTTGTATGGTAAGAAATTATGAAATTTGAGTAGACTAACCATTACCCAAGTAAATCATCACTGGGAAGGTCACTCAGTGAGTTTTGGATATTTATGGCAGCTATTATTAGCAATATTATTAATGAGATGGCTTCCAGCTATTGGTAAGACCCAATATTCCCTAAATAATGTCTTCAGTCAGTCTTTGACTGAAATTCTACTGGTTAGCACTTTGCTATTTCCTACAAAGCTTTTGGGGAGACATTAAAGTATATATGTCTATGGAAAACACCATTCTAAGTTGTTATCAGTCAACGATACCTTGGCAAGAGAAATACCATGTCCTTTTTCAAGAATCAGTGTGGCAGGGGGAGCAGATGCAGGTGTGTGGGTGCTTGGCCCCTAAGGGGGACGGGCACCGGCACCACCTAGTGGAGGAAACACACCAAAAAACTGAAGAAAACTGAACTATTGCAAACTTCACAGTTTATGTTTTAGGACAGTCCAAATGAGGATGACAGAATCCAAGCTCTCTGCTAGAAGGATCTCTAGGACAAAGATAAATTCCTCCCTACCCACATTGTTCAGATGAGGAAAACTGCACCCAAGAGAGAAAGTGACTTGCCCAAAGTCACAGAGCAAGGGCTGACTTAACAGGTCTAGAATCTTCCTTCCAGCCCACCACCCTTCCCTCTCCAATACACCACAACCTCCTCTTCGTAGCCCAGGGTCCACTCATAGGTCCCTTCTCATTACTGCCTCCCCTGACCACCCCACTTAAACCTTACTCCTCCTGCAACCTGACCCCAACACAGGGTTTCCCAGGCTTCTTTTCTCTACTTTATTTTTCTTCATAAACATTCACCTGACATAATGTGATATATTTGATTACTTATTTATACTCTTAGTCTCCACCTCCTCCCTGCATCCCAGAATATAAACTTCCCAAGGGCAGGGATATTTTCCTCTTCTGTTCACTGCTCTGTACTCAGGACCTGAAACTGTACCTGTCACACAGCAGGACCTTGTTAAATACTTGCTGAATACCTGGGCAAGAATTGAAGACATTTTTACTTTATCCTTTGTATTTTTACCTGCAGTTCTTAGGATCTCTACAATGAGCACATGTGGCTTTTGTAATAGGAAACAATAATGTATTTACTTTTTTGTCTTTCATTTTAGTTCTTATGTGAGGATGATGGCAATATATCCTTCCTGAGTGGTTAGGGAGGGAAAGGCAATCCCTGGCTCTGCCAAAGGAGATAAACATGTCTAACTCAGAGATATTGAGGGAACTGGAAATAGTGTGTGGCGAGGGGTGGACACACGTAATACCAGTGAGGTAACATTTACTGGGTGCTTCCCTATGGTCTAGATTCCTTTACTAAGCATTTTCCACATGGAGGCCCAGTTAACCTTCAAAACAACCCTATCAAGTAGGAGCCAGTATTATCTGCATTTTATAGATGGGAACAGTGAAGTTTGGGGATATTAAGTAATTTAACCAAGGTCATACAACTAACAGGTGGGAGAGGCAGGAAATGAAGCTCAGGCAGTCTGACTCTTGAGTCCTGTGATCAACCACTCAGAACACTTCTTCAGTAAACACAACACTTCTTTCCCCTATTTCCTGGTGGTGTCGGCTCTTCCTGACATTAGGCAACTGCAGATCATTCCCCCAGGGCTCTAGAAGGTTCTAGAAGACTCCCAGGACAACAGGAAATAGAAACAAGGAGCTAGGAAAATGAGAAACAGGGGTGTGTGGCAACGTGTGTGTGTGAGTGCATGCATGCACATGTATATGTACTGTCATACGGATGTGCATACTTATGTAATATGTTTTGAATGGTCGTGACGACTAGCCAATGCCTGGCACCAGGGATGCGAAAGGCTTCAGGGTGGGGGATGGTTCCATACAGCAAATAACATCCTCATTCAAAAGCTTCTTTTTGCCCAGAAAGGCCCCACTTGCTCCTCCTTGCCCTTCCTAGGTGCCCCTCTTTTCTTTTCTTCCCTTCAAGCTTTCCCAGAATGGTTGGTCACCAGAGTCTACAGGTGTACAGAGGGAGTTCCTGGGGTCTGAAGACTGGCCTGCATCCTGACTTTCTGTGACCTTGGAAGGGTCTCTAATTCTCTCCAAGTGGTCACCTCAGCATTTGGAAACTATCAGTCACAGAACGTGCAGAGATCTAAGACTTAAACGCCCCCTGTGGCTTTCAAACTCTTTTAATTAAAAAAAAATTATTATGGAAATCTTCAATCAAACACAGAAGGACAGACGAAAATGTATTGAGGCCATTGTTTCTGTCACCTGCTTTCAACAACTATTATCAGTCTGCCAATCTCCCATCTACTACCCTTCCCCCAACACCTTGCTTTTTTCTGCAGCATTTTAAACAAACCAAACAGACAGAACGTAATTTTACTCAAAAGTACTTCAGTATGCATTTCTAACAGACTAGGATCTTTACAAATATATAATAACACCATCATTATCACACGTTACCAAAATTAACAATAATTCCTTACTGTCAATCCACGTCCCTTCAAACTCTGTACCTGAGGAACTTGCTACTTCAAATGGAATCTTGTCGAACCACACAACGCAAGCAGTTTAAAGTGAAAGGTGACATTGGGGGAGGCAAAGACCTTACTGTCAGCATTTTCCCATGGGATCCCTAAGATTGTTGGGCACAGCTTAAAAGCCCATATCCTTCCTATCCCTACTCTTCATTGTGCACTCTGAGAATACTGAGGCCCAGAGAGGAGCATTTAAGTTGTCAAGGTCACACAGCAAGTAAGTAGTAGGATGCAGCAGACCTGTGAAGTTCCAACATCAAAGGACTCCAGTGAGGTCATGGGTATGAGAAGATTTGCTAACTTGATCACTATTTATCACTTACAATGTGAATAATGATAATAAAGGTACCTTTCCAGGAATAACCTTGACTGCAGAAATCTCTCACAGCTCTCATATTTTGGCTTCTATCACTGTTGACATGTGAACCGGGCTCTGATCTTGGCCAAGAGCTTCTGTCGTCATAGTCTCACCTGGCTCCCGTGACAACTCATGAGATGGGGATGTTGAATGTAACCACACCTGAAACTCTGCCCGGGGAGGCCCCGGGGGTTGAGTCAAAGGGCCCAGGTCACAGAGCTCAGAGGAGGCCAAGTCAATACTTGAACTCAGAGCTCCTGAGTCCCAGCTTCAGGTTCCCAAAGGAGCCAAGGAACCAAAATCCACAAGTAGTGTTCAGGTAAGTATTTCTAGTAAGTGCATCAAGGCATGAAGCAGAGCCCTCAGTGGAGCAAGAAGAAAGATTACGGGGACATCGAGGGAAAGGAAATTAAATTCCAGAGAAAGGGCAGCAGGTGAGCCCTTGGCCATAGGTAGAAAAAGTACGAGCTGGCTGTAGGGTAAGTCCTCTCACCTGGGGTGCCTGGGGATTGCCTCTCTTTCTCATCTGAGACACCTGCAGCCAGTGCTGGTTTCAGAGTGATCTCAAGGTAAGGGGGATGTTGAAATAATAGGAACACATCCCTTCCTGCAGGACTAACCCAGGGAAAAGAGGGGAATGGCTCAAAGCTGAGCTTCCCTTCTGCCTACTCAGAGAGACTCCCTTCCTAAGCACTTAGATCATTTAAAACCCAAGTGCCTAGAGTTCAATATGTTATCCCCTCTACAGGAACGTTAGCACTTTACAGGAAGTGCCTGAAAGAGAGAGTGTGGCTTCACACGCAGGAACTGGCTCTGGAAAAATGGAATGGCAGGGGGCCACAGCATTTAGAGTTTTGGGGTTAGCAGGGGAACTGAGAATGGAAGCAGGGTCCTTCCTGGTGTTTGGCAACTCAAAATTGGAACAGCTAAATTCCTCACAAGGCTCAGCCACTAGGCAGGTCAGTAAGCAGGGAACACAACTTCCCTTTTGGGCCTGTTTCCCCATCTGCCGAGCATGGGGACCTCGACCAGATCCCTGATTCTCTCTACTGCTGGTCCCTCCAACATCACCTGAGAAGGGTTTGAAAACCTGAGAAGGATTTGGGACACCAGTGCCCTGGCCAACCTCAGACCCATGATATGGGAATCCCTGGGTGCAGCCTGGGCAACAGGATGTTTCAAAAGCTGATGATTCCAAGTGCTTCCAGTGATGGGAACTACTGGACCATATGATTTCCTGGTCCCTTTTGAGAGGGGGCAGTTTGTGAATATAGTTTAACTCTTAGCCCCTGTTTGTAACTCTGGTCCTCAGTTTCCCTGTTGCACAATGAGCTGCGTGGCCCAGGCCTTCTGTCCCTGAGGGTACACTCTCCCCCTCAATGCAAACTGGTTTTCCTGTTCACTGGTCCAGTGGCTCATGACTTTCTCTGGCTCTTACCACCAAGGGGTCATCCCAGGAGGTCAAGGATGAGGAAATTAAAATGCAAGGAAGGAACTTGAGGGGATCTAATTGTTTCCCTACATATACTGTCTATTCTAGAGAGTCTCCCTCAGCAACTCAGAGGGGGAAGTCCTAACAGTACACAAACAGGTCCCACTTCTGAAGGCCAAGCTAGCAAACTTGAAAAGGGAACGTGATTACTTACTGGCTCCAGCTACCTTGACTGAGTCCCTAATGTGAGCTGGCACCACACCAGGTACATTCTGGATATTTATTTCACTATGATATCTGGATATCATTATGCCCAGTTTTACAGATGAGGAAACCAAAGGAGAGAGAGATGAGGTGACTTGATTCAAATCACACAGCAAGTGATAAGTAACAGATATGCCAAACACAGCCTGTTTGATAATTTGACAAGAAAATAAAAACTGATCTGCTAGGTTAAACCTAGGGTTCCAGGTGAGATTTATACCTATTTTTCAGCCTCTGGAGGTGTGCGACCAGCACACAGAGAGGCAGAAAGGAATGGAAACGTTCCATAGCAGGACTAAAGAAGAGGACGTGAGTCATTTTTTCTCTCTTCAAAAATACTGCTGAAGAGGAAACAGGCACTTGGGACATGAGTTCACATCTGGGCTCTAGCTACCCGACCCATGGGACTTTGGAGTAAGTCACTTCACTCTCTGAGACTCCATTTCCTCACTTGTAAAATGGAGGCAATGGTGCCCATCTTTCAAGGGTGTTTGTGAAGGTGAAACTCCTAGGCATAGGGCAAGCACCTAGCACACTGCCGGTGTTGAAGGCACCCAAAAAGAGCTGGTTTCAATCCTGCTTTCAAGTGTCCTCAAGTCTGTAGGGCCAAGGCTGAGATCTTCAGAAAATCATGTCCAATAATAAGAATGAAGTTTACTGAGTGCTTGTTATGCACCAAATCCAGGTCTGAGCACTTTCCACATGTGAGCCCATGTGATAAGATAGGTACTCGTGCTACCTTCACTTTGCAGTTAAGGAAGCTGGAGCCCAGAGGAGTCAACTAGCTTGCCCAAGGTCACACAGTCAGTTAGGAGCAGAAGTGGATTCTCACTTCAGTAACCTGACTACTAAAACTGGCTTCTAACCACTGCACACTCTAGAGCCCAGGTGTGACTAGGAATGTTGGGGGGGAGCATGCTAATACATGGATTCCTTAGAACCTGGCCTTGCCTGTTACAGCAGTTCCAAAGTTGGGAAAACACAGGGACTCTTTTGGGGTTTTGGGTGGCAGGAAACAGGGGCTGCAGAAGAGAGGAAATAAAAAGACTCCTCTGAGTGGCCAGCAAACTCAACAGTCCAACATTTCAAACAAAAGAAAAAAGTGTGGCAAGTGAAGGTTCTGGATGGGATTCAGGTAAATCCCTTTCTTCTTCTGAGCAGGGATTCTGGGTCACTAAAGGCCGGGGGTGGAAGGAGGGTAGCATTTGTGGGGTCCACATTTCACTTATCTAACAGGTCAGGAGAAACTTTAACAAGATTAACTGCTGCTCAGGGCCTCTGCTCCATGGAGCAAATTGAATCTATTGTTTTCTTTTTCTTCTTCTTTCTCTTTTTTACACACTGGAGGGCTGGGGGAGGGCAGGCACTGTTGAGGATGAGGGGTAGGGGTCTGGATCCTGCCTGGTATGGTATAAAAGCAAAGGGTTGTGTCAGAAAGCTCCCCCCACCCCCAGACTTGAAAGGGAGCCCAAACTGCCGTGCCAGTAAGCTGAAGGCCATCCTGGGTGGTGGGTCCATGAGGGGTGAGAGGTGATGGCATTTATTAGAAGCCTTCTCCTAATGGTGAAGGGGGGTAAGACCTGGCAGTCAGGATGCCCTGGATTAAATCCTACTCCTCCCATAGAGGAGCTGTGTCATCAGCCACCCCCTGCCCAATCTGTCCTCCCTATTCGGCCACAGAGAGCACTGGACTGGGTAACCTCTGAGGAGCCTTTTTACAGTAGCCTTAAAGGACTCTTCTGTCTTAAAGACCACCCATCACTGATGGGACCTCCAGAGAATCCTGCACACAGGTACTTTCTAACTTTGGCTTTGTTTTTGTCTGCATATGGCTTTCCTTTTATTTATTAATGTAGATATATGTGGACACACTTATTTTTTTTTCTTCTTCCCTTTTGGAAAAATAAAAGGCATGCTTTCTGAGGTTCAGAAGCAAACGGCTCCTTCACTCCTTCCCTCTGCCTCTCCGAGTGCCTGTCTGAACTGGTGTCAGTGAAGTTTGAACCGGGGCAGAAATAGCATCCCGGGTGGATCTGGGAGCACAGCCCGCCTACCAGGAGCGGCAAGGCCTGCCTCTGCCAGACGACAGACCCGGTTAACAGCACCGTAAAATTAGACCTTTACGAAACCCAATTGAATCCTGCAGCAAAGAGTGCTGTAAGGCAGCCTGGCCTGACAGCAAGGCAGCAACCCTCTGCCTGAAATAGCATCGCGGTCCCTGCTGAGATGCGCCTGCTCTCTCAAGATAGGTGACCAGGGATTCCTAGGAAAGTGGCAACGCCCAGCCAGAGGGAGCCCGCGGAGGTCAGGCAGCAAACTGGGCACCCGAGGTCACAGCCAGAGGACGTGGCTTGGCATCAGCATCCCAGCTGCCCACCTTGGCTCTGCCTCTCCCAGCCCGAACTTACGCAAAGAAAGGAGCCGAAAAAGTGCTTCTGCAAAGAACCTCTGTTTGTTTGCCTTTTAATTCAAGGAGAAGCAGGTTCTTTTTAGTCCAACAGTCTGTACTGTGTGGAGGATACGCAGAATGAGTCTTTTCTGGCTCAGGGCCAGGTGTTTACACACCGCCAAATCTGGCTCAGACTCAACTAGGGGAGGGAAAAAAATCCACCAGAATCCTCGGGAGAAAAGCTCCTGGCTTTCTGGCACTACACGACAGCAGTGCTTTTTTTTTTTCTTTCTTTCTTTTCGTTTTGAGAGGAATGTTATTTCCACACATAAAATGGACCAGGCATTTTATACAAGCAATAATAACCTAACATCCCCCAACCAATTAAAGTATTTTACTGCACAATCGTTGTGTGAGAGAGTGAATGAGTGCTCAGGAGAACGTGTGTGAAGAGAGGTTCCTTGTCTAAATTACAGACATTTATAAAGCAGGCTCCTGTGGAATCCCAGGTGTTAGATATAGATATATATATAGATATATAGATATATATATAAAATGCATTTTGCTACCTTTTCATTGATGATACCTATATAACCCCTGGGGCTCTTCCTGCTGGAGGGGAAGACTTCCAAATCACTGGTATCACAGGTAAACACTAAGAAAAATCAAATCTACGTATTAAAAAAAAAAAAATCATTCCCGAGCAGCAGGCTCTGTGCTTTCCCTAGGTTCGGAAACAGAAGTAAATATCCTGCAACCCCGAGTTACCACCCCTCATCATCATTACTATGAATAACATCTCTCCTCTACTTTGTTTTATACCCCGCTCTGGGCCACCAGGGCTGGGGGGGCTAAAAGTGAATGGGCTCAGTTTCCCTCTCCTTCCTGGGGGACAAAAAGAGAGAAAAACGTGATGACGTCAGATGCGAGGGAAAGTCACTTTCTGGCTCTTGGATTGGGAGCTGGAGCGTGAGACTTTAAGGACATATTCTTGCTATAGCAGCAGAGTTTGGGTCCCCCGAAATCGACTTCATGTAAATAGGATAGAGTCAGCGCAACCTTTGAGAAAGTCTCTGGCAAGATAGCAAGGGGCAGAACTGCCGGAGGAGCTCACAGCTTTCCCTTCTAAGAAAGTGTGTAAGGGGGTGGGATCGAGAAACGCCTCCACACGTTTCCTGGCCGCAGCGAAGGGGGAACCCCTACTCTCACTTTAAGACGTCCCAGGCCACGGCGAGATTGTTGGTGCAGGAAGGGAATCTCCCGGCCAGAAGAGACAAAACTTCCCTTCGCTCCTCCAGCGTCTCCCCCCTCCACTCCCCACCCCCCCAGTTTTGTGAAAGGCATTGCCACAAATTCATTTAGAGGGGGAAAAATGGATGCTGGAGCATTTCTAAGGTTTGCAACCCTCGCCGAGTGTCCGGTTTCACTATGGGCTTTGCTGTGGAACGGGGAAGGGGAGAGAGAGGGAGGGTGCGGAGGGGGAACTCAAATTCATTATGGGCTCATAAAGTCCCAAATGAGAAAAGCGCCCCGTTTCGCAGCCGAGTCGGAGAAGAGCTGGCGGGGAGTGCGTTAGGCAGGTTTCGCCCTGGCCCCAAGTGACACGCAGCAGGCTTTAAAAGCGAGGACATGGGAAGGCAGTGAGGGGAGTGGGGTGAAAGGGGTGAATCCCAGAAGCAGACGTCAAGCGGAGAGCAACTTTGCGGCACTTCGAGTACTTCTAAGTCCTGGCAATCACGACCACCTTGTCCTCGAGGCTTTCTGGGCAAGGAGGCCAAGTGAAGGGTTGGGGGTTCACCCCCTTTAAAAAGTCAAGGAAATCAGCTGTCCCCTAGCCTCTTCCCACATGCATCCCAATCGGGTCATCCTCCCCTCCATTCCAAACGGGGACAGTAAGTCTGACCATCCCGAACACGGTTTACTTGCACGAGGCTCCTCAGGGATCAGCCCTGACTGACTGCGGGTCCCTGGGCCGCCAGCAGCGCTCCCGGCGCCCCTCCGGGCGACTAGGCGGCGACGCCTTGCGAGTGAGCCCATTCGGCAGATGGGGCAAAGCGAGGCTCGCAGCGCGCCCGCTGCCTCCGCGCAGCCGGCGGGCGGCTCCCGCACAGACACGGCCGCAAGCCCCGGACCCGCCCGCCCCCCGCGCCCAGGCACCCGCGCCCCTGGGGCCGCGGGGACGGTGTAGCGCCCGCCCGGGCGCCCTTGCCTACCTGTGATCACCGCCGGAGACGTCTGGCCCCCCTCCGCTCGCAGCCACACTTGCAGCGTGAACGCGTCCCGGGGCAGCTCGAGGTCGGCCCGGAGGCGCAGCTGCTCGCCTCGCCCGCTGAAATAGAGCGCCCGGCTCGGCGGGCTCGGCTCCTCGGCGGCGCCCCTCGCCTCCCGCTGCTGCCGCCGCCGGGGGACGCGCACGGCTTCCCAGGCACCGCCCGGCGGCGGCGGCGGCGGCGGCGGCGGCGAGGCGCGGCGGCCGCGGGCCGCCCGGGTGGCGCAGGTGGCCGGGCCGGCGGCGGGGCGCGGGGGGCGGCCGGCCCGCGGGTCTCTCCGGGCCCGGCGGGGGCGCTCGGCCAGCCCGCAGCCCAGCGCGGCGCTCAGCAGCCCCAGGCGCAGCACCCAACTCCAGAGCCGCATGTCCGACGGTCCCCCCCGCCCCCCCTTCGCCCCTGCACCGCCGCCCGGAGCTGCCAGCTTTGGGAGCCTCGGCGCCTCGACTTTCTTCGCTTCTTCACCCTTCTTGGGCGAGCCCCCCCTTCCACTTGCTTTTTTCTTTTCTTTCTCGCTTCCCTCCTCAAGGTGTGCGCTCCACTTCCCCCACCTTTGAAAAATACAGCCTAACTCCTCCTGGTTGGCAATTAATTTCTCTCCCCGCTCCTTTATCTGCCTTATTTCCCCCCTTTAACAGCTGGTTGCCTTCCTCCTTGTTTTATTTCATTTTATTTTATATGATTTCTCGCTCTTAAAAAAAAAAGCGCCTCTAAGACACTGATCCGCTGAATTCCCTCCCCCCCAAAAGATGCTCTAATTTATTTATTTTTTTGCGTCCTTTATAACACAAGCCACAGCCCCCTTCTCCCCCCCTCCCCGGTCCCCCCTCCCCTCCCTCCTTCTTCACAAAATGAAAGGAAAGAGGGGGGAAAAATCCCTCAGAAGATGAGTAAACAAGCGTATGCTAATCTGCTCCGGAGCGCTCCACCTTCCCAATTGAATGAGTCCCTGTTAAAACTGCGGGGATCATGACTAATCAATCAGTTTGGAGAGGCCGAGCTACCCAGCCTTCCTCCACTTTGCCGTTTGCCTCCTTCGCTCCTTCGCTCCTGCTTCTCCA
Source organism: Manis pentadactyla (assembly GCF_030020395.1). NCBI lineage: Eukaryota > Metazoa > Chordata > Mammalia > Pholidota > Manidae > Manis > Manis pentadactyla. Next base: position 203,964,230 of record NC_080021.1, on the reverse strand, counting down.
CCCCCTATTTTTTTTTTAAGAAGACAATCTTAAAGTAACAATTTAATGAAATTCTGTACACACCCCCTTACGGTCCTCCCAGCTCTCCTCATTCCTGCTCAAAACACACATTCCTGTTCTTGTTTTGTTTTGCTTGCTTTTTCCCCCCTCCTTCAACCTCCTCTCCCTTTATTATGTTATATCTTTTATTTGTTTGTTTGTTTGTTTATTTATTTAAGGAGGAAAATCTCTCAGGATCGAGTCTGCACTTTGCTGGTAAACCTCATCCTTCTCTATAGCAGAGAAAGAGTCTTGAAACTTGATTCTCCCATTTTTTGGTAATGCCTCTTTCTCACCCTCTCTCCTCTCTCCCCTTCTCTCTCTCCACTACCTTTCTCTCCCTCTTCCTCTCTCCTCCTCTCCCTTCTCCTCTGCCTTCCTGATCCTTTCCTTCCTTTCTCCTTTTCCCTCTTAGAAGTCCCTTGAAGTTATGCAGTGATGGACTTGCCCCCGTCTACCCCGAGCCCCGGGTGCTGCTGGCTTCAGCTAGTCCACACGTCTCCAAGGTCCTCACAGAATCCTCCGAAGCAACCAGGAGAAAGGCATTTTCTGAGGCATTTGCCTTTCTGAAGCTCTAGGCTCAGCACAACTAGGTCTCTGAATATTCTTAAAAATATTCTATTGGTTGTTAGAAATTATTTTAGTTGCATATAACAGAAAAATAAGAAAGCACCTTTTTTTTTTTTCTTTCACCCTAAGAAATTCAGGTCCTCTGATGTTGTTCAAGTCACAGGTAAGGGTCTAACCATTTGCTACTTTGTATATCTGTTTTGAAGTGGGACATATATGTAATATATTTTTGTTCTTCATTTTTCCCCCTCTTTACAGAACTCAAAAGCTCCCCCTTATGGCAAAACAGTTTTTCTTTTCCTCCAAATGTTTTAATAAACCAAAAGGAGTTAGCAGTGGTGGAGTACAAATTATTGGCTACCAGTCTGTTCATATAATGGAGTGATAAAGATATGCTGTGTGAGGTTTGCATGTGGCTAGCGTGCTGGAAGGCTGAGGTGAGATTAACTCCATTAATGTGTGTCTTTCCTTCTCATGTGCTCCTGTCCTCAGGGCTGCTCCAGATCCTTCCTGAGCCCTAGGATCATTCCTGCACGCTTCAGGGAGAGTGAACACTAGTGGAGAATATGTGTTGGTGAAATTATGCAGATTTGTAGAATGAGCAAATGACTCAGACATCCCCTCTATAAAACCAGAAAGTGGCATGCAGGGATAATGGCACCATTCTGAAAATAGAAGGTCCCAGATTCAGAACTTGGTGTGAGAAGAACTTGCCGTGTAAGTCTTAGGCCAAGAATGTTTGAACTCAGTTTCTCCAGATATGAAATGAAAATGCTGTTACATCCTAAATGTGTTGCCAGGGACTGGCTGAAAGAAGAGGCTCTTTGGTATACAATGTCATGGATAAGGAATATGCCTAAGCAAATCTTCCACTTTCTGCAACGCCAAGTCATCTGTAAAAGTCATAAGGTTGGCATTCAATAAAATAATTAAAAAGACCTCTGCTGAACTACCTAAATTATATCTCACAGAGTCCCCTTCTTACCCCATTAGAGGTTGGAACATGACTACTAATTCACTTCAATTGTGGCAGTTAGGCATTTGGAAACTATTTCTTCCAGGGCCTTCTAAGTCATTTATTCAATAGTTTTGAATATTCCTAGACATTTGGGACTTTGTCAACTGAAGAGTCAAGATACGAGAGTTACAATTCTAAGTCCACACTCACTCCAACACGAATCAGTACTATGCCCTAAGGGAGTCCCTTTATTTACTTCACTAACCCTCCTCTTCCTTCCCTTTACAATGAGAATATCTGTATCACAAATTCATATTGAGGACAAAATATATACTGGAGCATAACACTTTGTAAATTATAAAAATGATATACAAATACCATTTATTCTACTGTTGTTTTCCAGTACCAAGTGTCCCTTAGGTTTGTAAAGAAAAAAGTCCAAGAGGCCAAATTTTTCATGTCTCTTCTATAGTGGACACAAAGAGAAAAGGACAGAGAGATCTAAGTCTCTGCTCCTTCAGCTTCTTGACTTCAGTCCCAAAATGCACTGGGAGCAATTGGCAAAGCCTTTCATTGGTCTTTTCACTGAACATACATTTATTATTTTATCCCCCTCTCCTCCCTGTCTTGGAGCCACTCTTAGTTTTATACATGTATGTACATACATATGTGTGTGTGTGTGTGCATGTGTTTTTTAATTGAGTGAACAGGACGGTGTGAATTTTAACCCTTGGTTCATTACCCACCCTAATCATTGGCCAATGTCTGATATTCTTATGTATTTATATGTAGTAAATAATACATCATATGCTGTATCCATCTTTCACTTCACCCCTTGATCCTTCATGGATTTGTCCCTTCTCCTTTCATCCTTTATAATCAAAGAGGAATAATCTGAGAGTTAGGTCCTAATTCTGACCTATGTGGGATCTTTGACCTCCATTTGGTCTTATGTGAAATGAAAGGATAGGAGTCAAAGATTTCTCAGATCACTTTCAAATCTGAAGTGTAGTAGAGCCCCTAGTTTTTGGAGTATGGCAATATCCCAACTAATTACCCCATATTTGGTCCATTCCCTCCCACCTCCCATCCAAGGAGTTCCTTGTTTCTGGGGATTTCTGTCCTAAAAACTACTTTTTAGAACAAAAATACTTCTGTCCTTCTACTCTTCAGATGTACTCTGTCATTATTCATTATACTTGGTAATAACTAAAAGCAAGGCATTTTTCCAGGGAAGGTATCAGGTCTACTAGAAGTTAGGATAGTAATATCTAAGTGGACCCCTGAAGTTCCAGAGGGGTTTGCAGGACTGACTATGGTGCCGAGGCCACGCTGCAGAGGCATCATGCCCTGGGTTCCTATGACCTTCAACAAGTTGCTTATTTCTCTGTGTCTCAGTGACCTTATTGTGGAGCTGTCCTGAGCACAGTGTGCAACATGACATGTAGCGGGTGCTCAATAAATGGGAGCCCTCTCTGCCTTCCCAGGGATCTAAATGTTACGGCTCCCCAGGCTTTTGTCCGCTTTCATCTAGAGCTCCAGCCCCATCTACTTCTTACTCCAATCCAGAAGGATTACTCTCATCTCAGAATTCTTAGGCAAGCATTGTCTGTCTGGTAGAATCTGGAACTGGATTAGATAGGATCTTGAATTGTTTTTGGTGTCCTGTTTATGTCTTTCCTCCAAGATTAGAGAACCCTTCTAGGGCAAGGATCTTCAAGGGCCAGTTGCTTTGCCACACCCCTCCCCCTCCAGCTGATGGGCTCCCTCCTCTGGGCTGTCATAGAACTTCCTCTGAATTTCTCTGGACACACCCACAAAGCCAACTACACACTTAATGACCTACCTGCTTGTCTCCCCTCTCCATGTGTAACAGAGGCTCTGCTGCATTCATACTTGAGTTTCTCCAAATGCTCAGACCAGTGCTTTGGATACAGCTGCTGGTTCAGAACAATTAAATTTAGTTTTATATATATATATATATATATATGTATATATATATATATATATATATATTATAGAGAAAGAGCGAAGGAGAGGGGAGGAGGAGAAGGAAAGAGATCTGTAAATCTATGTAGATATATAGATATGTGTATATACTTGTTTTCTTCTTATGCTTCGTTTGTTTTTCATGTGATGCCAGTATGTTCAGTGCTATGAACATATCAGCTTCTTGATAAATACGAACTGTTTTCATTTTGTCAGCCTCCTCTTTCCCAGATGATGTATCTGTGGTCACCCAGACAATACCCTGAAGTTTGCTGGCTGCCTAAGTGAGGGTCACTAGAAAAAAAATGTAGATTTAGGAATAGCAGACACTGGACTCAAATCCTGTCTTTAAGAAATAACAATTCTAACACCAGCTTATATACTGAGTATGCACTATGTTCCGAGCCATATTTAAATTCTTTTTTATAGGAAAGATCCCATCTAATCTTCATAGCCAGTCTACAGAGCAGGTCCAATAGACACCCCACTTTGTAGGAGAACAAAAAAGAGCAAACCTAAATCAGAGAGAGCCCAGCCCATCTGGATCTAGCACTCTGTGTTCTAGCTCCACAGTCTAGTAAGAATCACTTAACCTTTTGAATCTCATTTTTCATTTGTATGGATTTCATGGGGTTATCTGAGAGATTAAGAGAGATGATGGATATCGTGTTGCACAGTGATAGTACCTACGTCCATGGGTGTTAGAGAAACATTAGCTTCTTTTCTTTCTTCCCAACAGCCATTTGATTACATTAATTTAACATACATACTGGCGTTGACAATTATAAGAGTCATGCCAGCAGTAATGACACCTTGCCCATGTTGAGTGCCTACTGTGTGTTAGACACTGTACTAAGTTTTGACTATTTCTACAGGACTAGGAGGTCGATCTGAACCCAAATTTATTGGAATTGCTCAGCAGTTCCTGTCTATCCTTCTATCTTCTTAACTCATGTTAAAAAATAATTCTCAGCCCTGAGTATTTCTTAGCATCTCTGATCTCCGTCTGAAAAACATTAAGTCTGTGACTTAATAATTGCCTGTTATACAAAACCACAAGTAAAAGGGAGCCAGGGATCATCTTGTTTGCCTGAGGTGGGCTTGGAGGGATGGGGTGAGGGGCCACTTTTGCTGAAGGTGGAGCGGGCAAGCTCAAGGTGTTTTCCCCTGTATTTTTTTAACCTTTTGTGTCCACAAGTGGGTGGCTCTGGAATGAATTGGAATCTTCTCTTAGTCTTCCTGCATGTTTATGACTAGGAAGCTGAAACAGCAGTTTCTAGACCAATTCTGTCCTTTGACTCATGCAGAGAGTATCATGTTGTCCATCTCAGGTACCCAGGGCATTTCTTATATCTATAATTTTAGTTGAAGATGACGAATGTTGCCTGGCACTGCATTTTTTATTTATAAAACAACTTAATTTTAGTATTTTATTTTTATTCTTTTTAGTAATAATAATAATTAGCTATAATATATTATGAGAAACAGTATCTGGAGTGGTTACATATATCATATCATTTAGTCCTTGGAACTATAATCTGTACTATTTCTTATCCCCATTTTGCAGATTCTTTAGAAAATGTGGCTCAGCATGCTAGATTCTATGGCACATTTGAATCAAGTCGGCCTCACTCCAAAGTCCACGTTTTTAACCTCTTGGCTGGCCTGCCTTTAATCTACCTTTAATCTTTCTATTGTTTTAAATTGGAATCAGGGAAACATCTCGATAATCTTGTGGAAGAGGAAGCTTTGCGAGAACTCAGAAATGGGCAATGGTGGGCGTTCTCTTCACTGGGTACCTTTTACTGGTTTTGTTTAACAGAAAATAAAACATTTGATAACTGCTTCCACTTAATTCCAGGACAAATGCATCTTGCAGCTTATTTGAGAAGAGACCTTGAGTCACATAATGGACAATGCTTTCAACTCTTGTTTTTTTCCAGAAATCGCGGAATCATTGTCCAATTGGTCACTTTTTATATCAACTGAGATTGACGGTATGCAATGAATTATTCTTCAGTGAAGCCCTTTCCATGGGAAACTAATCCTGCAATGCCTTCTGATGAACTCAGTCTATGCCAGTGAGGAATAACCTGACTTGTGGAGCACTTTCCATACCCATGAATGGACCTGTGGGCACATATTCTGAAAGCAACTTGATGAGATGGGTTTTGCTCTATTTGTTTCAAAAGATAAGAAAATTCAAGTTCAGAAAGACAGAGCAATTTACCCCAAATAACCTAGCCAGAAGATATACATCCAAACCAAAACTCTAACCTATGTGCTTTCCTCCGATCTAGTGTAAATGTCACCTTCTCCATAACATTATTCGTTATTAAACATTAAGATACATCATTCCCAGAGCTATTTTCCTCTCTTTTATTGTTGGATTTATGTCCTTGTCTTCCTTTCTGTGCCAGACCCTAAGCTCCTGGAGGATGAGACCTAAGTCTTCTGCCTTTTGAGATCCCCCACGGGGTTAACCCTCTGTGGTTTCTGTGAGTTGGAGCTCAGGGAGGATTTAGTGAACTCCTTGAGACCTCTGGCACTCCTAGTTGCATGTGCCATTCAAAATAATGTCCTGGTTCTTTCATTTTACCTTAGTTTGAGTCCTTCAAATTCTTAAAATCCAGCTGAAGAAAGTCCTGGTTCTTCTAGGCAACTTTATACTCATGCCCTGCACAAATCAGAATTAATCTCCTCCTCTGAAACTCTCTCTTTTGGATCTCATCTTGAAGCCACTCGGCCAGCACCATCATTGGTAAGTAGCCTTGTACTGCTACTTACTGTGTCATGTGCCAAATGGGGACGCTGTTAGTAGGTGCTATGCCAGCCTATTGGCAGAGATGCTTTTTTTTAAGTGGGCAGTGCTTTATAGCCTGTTAAAATCTAGCACTCCCTCTTTGCAGATGAAGACTAACAGAGAAGAAGGGATTGTCTCAAAGTCATATACCCAAACCATTCCCCCCAAGTGAGAATTCTCTAGTTTCCTGGTTCCCAAACCAATATTCTTTCTAATATAACGCTGATTCTCTTCTTACAGATGGTAATTGATTTACCCATTCAATAATTATTTATCAATTATCAGTTATGTGTCTGGCATTGTGCCAAGGTCTTAGGTCTAGCTGTCCATGATTTTTCACTCTCATATTATATTCTTTGTCACTGACAGTTCAAATTTATTGTTTGCTTGTACATTTGTATCATTCAATCTTTATGACAACTGTAAGAGGCAGGTAATATGATTACCTCCATTTTACAGAGGGGAAAAAGGAGCGTCAGAACACTGCATAAATTTGTAACAGTGAGAAAGAAGAAATGCTTGCCTCCAAAGCCCATGTTCTTAACCTTTTCAATAAACTAAAGCAATGAGGAATCTGAAAGGTCCTTCCAGACAACTGGAGATTTACTCCACAGTGCCCCAAACCTATTCCTAAACTCATGGATACAGAGAACCACCAGTGGCGCCCAGTGAAGTCAACGGGCAATACTACTAAAATGAACACACAGAGAGAAAAAGCCACTTAATTCTGGGAGAATACAGACCCTTCACTGACTTGGACCACATATGAAAGTACTAACTTTAAGCAGTAAATAAATAACAACAGCTTTAGACAATGGCCCTAGTCTATGTGGGGAGATTTATGCTTTTAAGAAAAGGGTATATTATCTTACTGCGCAGTGTCACATCGAGAAATTACCAATTTCCACTTGGCTCTGTTCCTGTGGTATGCAATAAGGACCAGGAGGTAGATTATACTGATTGAAGAACCCTAAGAGGAGCCAAGAGTCCAGACTCTGTTCTCACATTCGCTACTAAATTCCTGTGCTGCCTTAGACAATTCCTTTTCCTTTAAGACTCTCTTAAAACTTTGGAGGTAGGAAACTACCTAGTCCCTGGTCTGAGCGCCAGTAGATACATCCTGGTACAGCTGGGCTCTAGGACATTCGTCTGTTCTGTTCTCCAGGGCAATGCTCTTTCTGGTTGGTGGGTGTCTTTGACCTGTCAGCTGCTAAACAATTCTGAACACTATCCTGAGCTGATAATTCATGTCCGATCCTACAGGGTTGACCATCTTCACCCCGACTCCACTGGAAATCTCGTTAAGACCCTTGGATTATGTGCTTCCTTCCCACTTAGTTCTTCCCAGATTCTCCTCAGCACTCTGTTGTCACTCCGCATTGCTGTTCCCACAGTTTGGATGGTGGGCTAGCTCTTTTTTTTTTTTTTTTTAGTTTAGTTTGGTATCATTAATCTACAGTTACATGAGCAACATCATGGTTACATGACTCCCCTCATTATCAAGTCCCCCCTAAATACCCCATTACAATCACTGTCCATCAGCATAGTAAGATGCAATAGAATCACTACATGTCTTCTCTGTGTTGTACAGCCCTCCTTGTGCACCCCCTACATTATGTGTGCTAATAGTAATGCCCCTTATTCCCCTTCTCCCTCCCTTCCTACCCACCCTCCCCAGTCCCTTTCCCTTTGGAAACTGTTAGTCCAGTCTTGGGTTCTGTGAGTCTGCTGCTGTTTTGTTCCTTCAGTTTTTCTTTGTTCTTATACTCCACAGATGAGTGAAATCATTTGGTACTTGTCTTTCTCCGCCTGGCTTATTTCACTGAGCATAATACCCTCTAGCTCCATCCATGTTGTTGCAAGTGGTAGGATTTGTTTTCTTCTTATGGCTGAATAATATTCAATTGTGTATATGTACCACATCTTCTTTATCCATTCATCTACTGATGGACACTTAGGTTGCTTCCATTTCTTGGCTATTGTAAATAGTGTTGTGATAAACATAGGGAGGCATATGTCTTTTTGAAACTGGGCTCCTGCATTCTTAGGGTAAATTCCTAGGAGTGGAATTCCTGGGTCAAATGGTATTTCTATTTTTAGTTTTTTGAGGAACCTCCATACTGCTTTCCACAATGGTTGAACTAATGTACATTCCCACCAGCAGTGTAGGAGGGTTCCCCTTTCTCCACAACCTTGCCAACATTTGTTGTTGTTTGTCTTTTGGATGGTGGCCATCCTTACTGGTGTGATGTGATATCTCATTGTGGTTTTAATTTGCATTAGCAATGTGGACCATCTTTTCATGTGCCTGTTGGCCATCTGAATTTCTTCTTTGGAGAGGTGTCTGTTCAGATCCTCTGCCCATTTTTTAATTGGAGTATTTGCTTTTTGTTTGTTGAGGCACATGAGCTCTTTATATATTTTGGATGTCAACCCTTTATCAGATTTGTCATTTATGAATATATTCTCCCATATATATATGGTGGCTCAAAGGGTGGATGTGGTTCTCTGGACAGTAGTCTCACCCAGCCAGACAAGCTTCAATCCACCAAAAAGTCTCAACACCTTTCTGAAACTGTCAGGGCCACGCTGGTATGTTCGTTCTTCTTAAAGGCAATATCAACTTCTATTCATTACATCCATCATTAGATTCACCATTCAGAAATATATTCAGAGGGTTGAAGAGCAAGTCACATTGAAGACAAACAGGGACACCTCTGGGTGACTGTTATGGGCCCATCATGAAGCGTCTGCTTGCAAAGCCAGTGAAGAAACCCTTTGGAGAGGCAGGGTTGGTGAGAAATGAAGAGTTCCTGGTTGCTGCCCAGACTGACTGGGCTTGGATCCTGACTGTGTGACCGTGTGCAGTAGACTTAACCTGCCCTGTCACCTGTAAAATGAGGGCAATAATTATAAGATGTATCCTTTAGCGCTTTTGTAAGTCAATACATATCAAGCATAAAGGGCCTGTTAAGTGCAGAGTAAATGCTCAAGTAGCACAAGCTATTCTTATCTTAGTAGTCTTTCTAGTAAGCTTTCCCACTCCTTAGCAGCATCCCCAGGTACAAATGAATGGAGAATTCTCTTACCAACATAAGGACTATTTATCAGTCACAAATCAGGCATCAGGGCTAAGTGCCAAGGATTCAGCTATGACCCATGTATTCATGAGTGTGCCTACCTAATAATACTACTAGTGAACACACATTGAGAACCACGAGTGCCAGGTGCTGTCTGCATGTTTGCTGCATTAATCTACTCAATCCTTATAACAAAAACCTGAGTTATAACAAAACTATATAAAAAATCCTTATAACAAAAACACAAAAACTAACTCTACAGAGGAAGAAACTGAGACTCAGAAAGGATAAACAATATACCTGTGTTGTTAAATATGACAGAGCCACAGTTCAAATTCAGGCAGTTTGAGTTCTGAACCCAGTCTTCAACCACTTGGCCACATATCTCATTGGAAAGGCAAAACATTAAATGACGCACAAAAAGAAATCAAGTGCGATAAAAGTAGGTTAGGACGGTGCACGTCGGGTGACCTCTGGGGGAGGAGACCGGGAAAGTCAAGGCGAGCAAAACAGGGCAACTCTCGCCTTGCCTGCCTTGAATGGCTTCTGCTTTTACCATGGAGGTATACATACGTGCATGAATTTTAGTTAATAAAAAGAAGAAGAAAAAATACTTCAAGATGAATTAGCAATACAGACTCTTCCTATGCCCGGTCCATTTCAGAGTTTGCCAGAAGGTTTCTCTTCCATCATCTCATTCAGGACCTCCCTGCGAGGTGGGTGAAACACTAGAAATCTTATCTAGCTTCACTCTAGAAATGAGGAGCTTAAAGCTCAGGGGATCCAGTGGCTCACCTAGGGTAAAACAGCTAGTGGCGGTGAGCCTGGGCTTTCTCATGTTACCGTGAGCCATGAGCCACCTCCATCCTGGCTGGCTAATGCAGGTGCCCAACACTGCTGGACAGTAAGACCCGATGATGATGGTGATGACGATGACGAGGACCATAGGATGACTAAAATGCCTAGGGCGCCTGTAAGACGCTGTGCTCTAAGTTTTAACTCACCAAATCTTCTCAACACCCATTCGAAATAAGCACGAGTGTTCCTCACACTTACTGGATGGGGAGGCTGAGTCTAACCAGGAGAGGCTCACTGACTCACTGGAGCCTGCGTGAGGACAGCAGCCAAAGCCATTGGGCTAAGATTTTACTCTTAACTACTCACTGCTAATGCATTCACTGTTAGTCACCAGGAGGAGAAAATAAGCCCCCACCAGCTCAGTGTCAAGGCCCACTCCCGCAGGAAGCTCCCTTGAACAGCTGAGCAGCTGTCCTACCATTATCCTTCTGGCAATCAACCTGTCCTCTGCACCTCAGCTTCACCGCCTGAGAAATGGAATAATAATGCCTCTCTCACAGAGTGTGGTTAGAAAAATGATTTGCTGCAACACACCCAAAGTGCCTACACAAAGCGGCACTCTCTGCAGAAGCAGCTCCCGAGTTTTGCAGTCTTCTCTATAAATGTCCTCTCTGGCCAAGCAGGATGTAAGGATCTGGAGAAGGTTTGCGTCTTGGAAACAGGCTTTGCTGCGTGACAAGCATGGGTGTAATTCCTGGCTCTGCCACTTACAAGATGCATGCCCCTGGGCAAATTACCTCACCCCCTCTTGGTCTGGTTTCCTCCTCTGTAAACAGGCTTACAATTACCTTTGCAGTGTTGTGAGGCAGGAGTGAGATAGTGCACTGAAACACCTGGCCTGGTGCCTGGCCCAGAGTACATGCTCTGAGACGTGGTTGTCTGTGTTAGGTGTCTGTATCTCATGCCGCACCCAGCCTATTGCCAATGCTCAAAACCCACGGCATGATAGACAGAGTTACACAACTTTTCAAGGAGCAATTCCAACCACAGATATTTGTTCCAAGGGATCCCATTCTATCCAAATGGACTCATTCATCCTCAGTCTATATTTCATGAGGGAAAAGAGAAATGACAGTCTTTAGTTTCATTGGAATGCTTTCTTTTTCTCTCTCTTTTTTCTTTTTTTCAAGTTTTAGACTCCTGAGGGACTAGTGAAGGCAGACGGGGAAGCTAGGACTTGATGCAAATAAATATATAATTTCTGGATTTCTAGCTGTCACTTTCTCTGTGCCACATCCTAGGTGTCTGTCATGCCAGGCAAGCCTGCCTTCCTCCCTTTCTTTTCTCCCTGACGTCCTTTCTTTCCCTCCCTCCCTCCTGCCCCTCCTTCCCTTTCTTCCCCCTCTCCCTCCCTTCCTTCCTTCTTATTAACATGCCACTATTGAAACAAAACACAGGCTCAGGAGTGAGGAGAAGTGGCCTTCAAGGCAGACGTGGTAATGGGCCAGTTGAGACACAGATCTAGCTATTCCTCCTCCTGCCTGCCTCGCAGATCTCATGTGAGTGATGACAATTAATGCCACATTCACAGAGCACTCACTTTATGCCAGACACCATGCTATAAACTTCACAGCCATTATCCATTGAAGTCACAAAGCTAATATCTGTCAGATGAGGACTCAACCCTGAGTAGCTTGCTCTCTTTATCCATGAAGAAATGCCATGTACAAATGTAAAACTTTTCTAAACATAATATAATGCTGGATAAAGCTAGATAGGAATGACTATTGTTAATGTCACCAGTCTGAGTGCTGGCCCAGGCCACCGTGGCAAGTAGTCCACTGCACACTATCAGTGTGCTGGTTTGATCCCTTCCAGTTGTAGTGGTTGTGAATGAATATTTCTTGTGACCTATCGACACAGTTGTCATTATTTTTCAGAACATTACAAATACTTCAATGAACATCAAACCTCACTGAGGCTGATTATAGGGTCTTATTTGTAAGTACCATAGAACTCAGCTATATATCCCTGATCCCATCAGTATGGAATTTTTTATGTTTTAATGAAATTTCTCTGATGATTTCTTTACAGTATGCTATTACTGTGTCACTGGTGAGAGAGATGCAGCTAGTTAAAAAAAAAAAAATCGAAACATAGAAGCCAAGAAAGGCAGAACTAGAGGGAGGCTTATCTTGTCCAATAGCTTCCATGCCCATGTTAGAGATGGGAAAATGGAGAAACAGAGAGGGTGGTCAGCTCACCCTGGGCTTTACTGGGAAAGATTCTAGGTCTCCTGAGTCCTTCAAAAGTGACTAATCCACCCTATCATAATTCCTGTAGATAACACTAGTTCAAGGGAATCTTTTTGATGGTATACACCAAGGAAATACTTTTAAAGCCTAGAAATTTTGGCATGGAAATAAATAAGCCCAATTGACTGTCAACCATAATAATGGCACTATTAGGAATTCCATGACTTCTGCAAATGATGTGGTTCCAGTCCACGGAGGTATATGTCTGTACAATGCATGAGAAAGGTTGCCACACAGAAAACACGCCCTTTAAAAATACTCATTAGTATTGCTTGTCCTTGAAGAGTGACTAGTATGCCCTTCACATTTTTCTCAATGAATGGTCATATTCCCAGGAAAATTACCCACAGGTATTGCACCTCCTACTCCACCCAGATGCAGTTTGGGAGGAAAGCATATACTTTTGTTGTTGTTGTTTTTCTGGATTAATAAGCTCCAAACCACATCTTTATTTCCCAGGGGGAAAGAAGTTTGACAGCTCCAGATGGCGACCCATGGCAAGTTGAATATGCTCCTTGAAAGCTCCTCCTCTTTGGTGAAAGGTCCCCTGATGGGATAGAATGCAGCTGGCTTACAGCTTCCACAGAGGAAGATAGAATAAGGAATATTTGTCCACTCTGAACCTTGGTGGGGACAGTTAGAATCAGGTCAGCAGTTCCTCCTGAGTCTATGCCCTTGTCTCACAGAAGAATAAATGGGACTCTCTCTTGCTTGAAGAAATGTTTTGTTCATGATATGGTTCCTAATAGTCATGCTTTCCATGTCCCAAGGTAGCACCGGAAAATGAAAAATCTCACCTCCCTTGATTATTCTTCAGATCTCCATGATGATACCAATTATAGTCTAATTACAAGGCTCCTGTCCAGAGACTGTGAGCTATATGAAGAATTGAGGAGCATTCCTGAAATTTGCTTGATTTTATCTTTGGCTCAATGTTCAGTACCTGGACCTTCTTATTAAATGCAACAGTCCAGAAATGAATATATAAATTAGCTGAATTTTTAAAATACCAAGTGGTAGTTTGGGCAGTTTAAATTTCTTAATTTAAAAGGACTATATGTCAGACAATTGGCATGCAGTCTTTGCCCTCAAAGACTTCACAGTGTATTAGAGGAAGAAATGGTAAAGAAATGAATGCAAATAAGCACTAAAATTGCTCTAACAGAGGTGCACATGGAGTATTGTGGGACCTCATGGGATAAAGTGGCTAATTCTGACTTAGATGAGGGGTAAAGAGAGCAAAAATGAAGGAAAGTTTCAAAGAGGAAGAAAATGCAAGTTTAATCATATAGGGAGAGGGCTGACGTTTTCAGGCATGTGCAAAGGTCCTGTGGAAGGTCTCAGACAATTTGAAAGGTGCAGCTAGTTTTGCTGACCAGAGCATAATGTGCACATTGATCAAAAGCCTAGAGAATTGCCCCTATGGAACATTCAGCAAGCTTGGACTTGATTGTGAGGACAGTGGGAGATAAGGAATGGTTTTATATAGGAGACTGATATCATGAGATTTGCATTTTTAAAGGATCACACCAGCTATTGTTTAAAGAAGGGACTGTGATGGATGCTGGAGGTGAGAAGGCAAGACTAGAGGCCAAAAGACTAGTGTGAGAGATGGTGAGCCCTGGACAAAGATAACACCTGCAGGACTATACAAATATGTTTAGAAAGTCAAATCAATAGGACTTGGTGATAAGAGAAAGATGAGACCGAAGGAGGAATTTGCAAAATTTTAGAAAGAGGAAGTATGTAAATAGATTAAGGGGTCCTAGAGAAGCAAGAGGAACCCACCCTCATCCTTGCTGATAGTTAAATATTCTTAATCAGGAAACTGAGGCAGGACAGGTCAGGGTGGCCTTCTCTACCCCACTGTCGGGGGGCGGGGTGGGGTGGAGGGAGGGATAATTCTTCAGTGCCAGATGAAGCTTCCTGACTTTGACATGCTCTCCAGGTTCTAGAACAAGAATCACATTCACTGGTCTTATTTATAATAAGATGCTGTAACTAAGAGATCCTTATTTACAGGCCTCTTCCCATGTGGAAATGTCCCCTTAAACATTCCTTATCCAGGAAGCCATCTGACTTACTTAAATATATCCAAGGACCAGAAGTTCGACAATTTAAAAGATCGTCCTTTGAGGAGTTGGGTTAGTTTAATGGCGGCTATTAATACAGTCAAGTTAATTTTGAGTTTACAAAATGCTGTTGCCTAGATGAAAGCCTTTCGGGCTCACTACCATCAGGCAGGTCAGGTTACTAGATTTCCTCAAGATCGCCTCACCACTTAAGTGGTAGTAACATTTCTGAAACCCTAAAAAAGTGACCTGTTCCCAGGTCATTCTACTTCAACAGGTATGTGTGTCATTCCACTTAAACATGGCATTACCATAATTTTCTGGTTTTGTGTTTGTTTGCCCTCATTTGACTGTAATCTCCTTGAGGCAAGAACTCTGTTTTATACCTGCTGGCTGCACGTGTTGCTCAGAATACACAGGTGTTCCATGTTTGTCAAAAAAAACAGCAACAGAAGAGTATCTTCTGATTGTCCTTTTTGGTGAAAGGATAAAGTCTAAACTCATCTTCCCTCAAACTTTTGATCGTGGCTGCACTCTCTAAAGTCATAGAGAAGAAATACTTGTCTTTCACCTGAGAATCTTCAACCACGCCATGGTGATCCAACATTCATTGCCCACAGTTTTTACACATGGCTTCTAATTTTTCCCTCCCAGTCATAAACTTTCCTTTTTTCCCTTTGCTTGTTCTGCTTTCTAAAATGTTACTAATTAATAGTGGGCACAACAAATAGATCCCCCACCACAACCAGCTGTTCCCTGATTAAAAAAGCCTTGTCCATGTATACAAGCCCTTGATGATTCCAAGAGACCGGAGGAAAGCTGTCACGCCATCGAGGACTCAGTACCCGACCTTCAGGCAGTGCCTAAGTGGTGCCAAACCATGTGGAGGAGAAGAAGACCAAGATGAGTCAGTTGCCCAGATGTTGTGTTGTCAGGTCACCAAGGATCTGGACGGTTGGAGGCCTGGATGCCAGAGTTTGTGTGGCCATGTGTAGCCACGGCTTCAAAGTGAACACAAGCCTAACAGAGCCAGGACTGATTCCAGAACTGACGGAAGGTGAAAGAGAAGCGAAGGGAGGAAGATGTGCGAAGGAGGAGGGAGTCAGGGTGGAGGGGGCTTAGGCTGCCAGGAGATCAGGGGTGGGGGGCAGTGCCGGACCTTCTAGAGTGCTTGGTATTGACTGGAGAGCTCGCATGGTCTTGGGTCACCATTCCTAGAAAGAGGGGCACAGCCCCAAGTGTATTCTGAGTGCCAACTCTGTGCTGGGATTGTGGGACCTGCTGGGAGGAAGCGGTGAACAGGACAGCCACGGCACAGATCCCCATGTTGCTTAGTGTTGGGTGGGGACAAGGGGCATCAGAATGCCTTGGAAGTGGTCCAACAGGAAGTATAAGGCACCGAGGAGTCCAGGCGAGGGTTACCTAATCTACGTCTGTGAATTTGTGTGTGTGTGCGTGTGTCTGTGTGTGTGTGCGTGTGCACGTGCATGCATCACAGGGCATTCCAGAAGGCTTCCTGGAGTAAGTGAAATCTAAGTCCATGCTTGAAGGATGAGTAGGATTCAGCCAGGCTGTGTCAAAGGAAGCCTGTTCCCATCAAGGAACAGTATTGTGAAAGTCTGGAGGTGAGATCATGAGAAGATCAAGAAACATAAGGAAGTTTGATGAATGCGGTGGGGGAAGTGGCAAGAAGCGAATCAGAGGTATACCAGGACCACGGGCTCTCAGATTGTGTGAGCCACATGAACACTGAACAGGCCGTGCGTGGAGTGGCCTGGATTCGCATTGTCTAAAGGCTTCTGCTGTGCGATGAGAACAGGTTAGGAAGGACAGGATGGAAGGCAGGGAGAAGTTAGGAAGGAAGCATTGCAGGAATTCCAATGAGAGATGACAGAGGCCTGGACACATCCCAGGGGCATTAATTGCCCCTTGTTTGCTCCCCTCCAGCCCCTGCCACCTTCCTTCTGTGCTAGTGCTTTCACTGTATCTCAGGCCGTCGTGCATCCCTGCATCTCGGACTACTCCAGGCACACAGGAGGTGCTCACCACATGGTCGTCGAATAAACAAACTGACTAGTTCTGTTCCTCCAAACCGGAAATTCTCACCGCCTTCTCATCTCTCTGCTTCCTATTCATGTGGACAATTCTCAGCTTCTCAGAGGATTTGGAGCTCACTGAAAGCACCACTGAATCCCTCAGGTGGATTCCTGATCACTAGATTTGATTTAACTTTCTAATTTAAAGACATCCCTTGCTACCAGTGTACATACAGTCAGAACTTCTAATTTAATGATCTCCTGATGGAATCATTTAAGCCCAGCATTGGAAGAGGATTTAAGATCACGGAATCCAACTTCCCTAGTTATATACTAGATATACATATATAAATACACACCCACATATACTAGTTATGCTGGTGACTATATTAAATGCTTACCAGGGACCAGGCACTGGTCTAAGTGCTTTTTGCAATTTTACAATTTAACACTCACAATAACCCTACAATTGGGTACTAGATAATAGATTCCCATTTTATAAGGAGAAAGCAGAGGCACAGAGAAGATTGGCAGCTGGTAGGTGGGAGAGCTGGGGACCACACCCAAGAGTTGGGCTCCACAGTCTGTGCTCCCCAAATGCTGTCAACGATGACAGCACTTTGAGTGCCATTTGGAGACTGAGTTCCTTCCACAGTGTTCCCAATGAATGGCCTTCCACTTTCTTCATTGTGTTGAATAACAGGAAGGCTAGAAACACACTGAGGGGGAATGCCACTTCCCCGAACCCAAAGTCGGAATCTATTAAAATGCCACCTATTGGGATGATGGAAAGGTAACTCTTCTCTTCCCCTTAGGATTGTGTGGTCTGGGTTCCATGCTCCAGAGAATGTTGTCCCCTTTGTCACCCACCAATCTGTCACCCTCCTTCCTGGCTCTCTTCTTCAGGCTTGGAGGGCATTTATGTGACCAGGGTGGGTAGGTTGCCACCTCTGTGTCCTCACAAACCCTTTTACGCTCTCTGATCCCTCTTCTCATCACCTCACTTTACAACTGCCTGAACACTCAGCCTTCTTTCCCTTCAGAGAAAGGTGCCGCCAGGCCGGGAACCCTCCCACTTTGCCCCTCACTGGGGTCCCCAGTGCCTCACCCAAGGTCAGCAGACTGCCTTTGCCCAGCCAAAACATGCTGAGTTGAAGTTTTGAGAACACTGCCACACTTCCTATCACAGTGACTATTTGGCTACCCCATTTTAAAATTTCACCCCCTCTTTTTCCAACCTTCCCTAAGCGGGTGAAGGCACCACCAGGGCCACACAATTAGAAGTATCATGGGAAGATCTGACTCACTCGCAGATCTGAGTTCTCACTCCAGTTCTGCCGGGATTATTTGGTGGAACTTTTGGCAATTCATTTCTATTTCCTGGACTTCTATAAAAATGAGGGGTTTGGACAAAGTTAGAAATTGCAAACTGGTAGCCCATGGGCTGTGCCAATATGCTATGTTTGGCCTGCAGAGTATTTTTTTAAATGCTCACATTTAGTGCCAGCATTAATATATTTTTTTTAGTTGCCGACATGTCAAGATCTGGATGTTTTAGAGCCTTGCTATGAGCAGAGAGGGCATCAAGCCTGTGACGTCTGCAGCAAGTTCCTGTTTAGATGAAGACTGGCACCCCCAGTTCACCGTCCTGACTGGGGCCTCTCTTCCGTCCCCCTTCCTGGCCTTGGTGGACATTTAAGTTCACCACTTCTGGACCAAATGATCTCAGAGAGTCTCTCTATTCCTAAAATCCTTGGAAGTCAGTCCCTGATTACATGACACAACAGGGAGCCAATATCTACTAATTCTTTTTCCCTCAATAGAATAAACACTTTTTAAATGTACATTTCAGAAACTATCCTGTGAAGATATCACTTAAAGAAATCTTCAACGGGAGTTGGAATCACATGGAGAAATAAAGCGATCACTTTGTCTGACTGTTAAGGCTCTAGCTATTCCTTCACTCCATCCGATCCCCTCACTAGATAATCCAGAAAAATGAGTAGAGGGAAAACTTGAAATACAAGCCCAGCCCACTTATGTATGAGAAAGGGAAGGCAAGAGCTCTAGCAGACCTGAAAGCACCATTTGGTATCACACAGCCCTAGCTGGGACTCTAACAGCAATTCTTCCCCCAAAGTATGCTCTGAAACCAGCAACACAAGTGGGGTTCAAAGTCAGAGGGAAGTCTCAAAAACAATTCAGGCAAGTAGAAGTCAGAACGAGATCTAAGACATGCATACAGCATGATGTCTAGCATGTCATGGGCATTTAATAAGATGGTGACATGCATGGAGAAAGAGGCATGGCATCACCTTTTGCAGGAGAGATGCACATATGCACATAGAGGAGAGACCTGTACGTGATGTAGAACTGGACCATGTCTTGATAGCATCCCTGAAGGAGGCGAACTAACATTTGCAGACACCTATGCCATATCATACCCTTTATATTTTGTCACCCCATCCCCATTTATTATGCATCATAACTCTGTAGAGCAATGTGTCCCTTTTGCAAGTAAGGCTCCTGTGGCTCAGAGAGGTGAAGATAACTGCCCAAAGTCACACATCAGGACACGACCCCCAGCCATGTGGTTCCATGCAGCGCTCTCTCTGAGGCACTTGGGCTGCTTTACTTTCCTCTCTCTTCATTATGTTTCTGGCAACACGCCCATTTATTCAGGTAGCTTGTCTCCTGGTGCCACTTCAGCAGGGCCGGGTTCCTGGAGTCCCACCTGCAGCAGACATCCTCCCTGGATTCTGACCAAGAGTGGTCAACTCAGGTGTCTGGGCTGCTCAACTCACAGGCACTTCCTCTCCCTCTCCTTGAAAGTGCCTGAGCTCCGGGTCTCGGGCCAAATGTGAGAGAGAAGGCGAGGACAGAGGGACTTCTGGCACACTGCCCCTCTACCGGAGGTCCTCGTAGTGCAATCTTACACAATGGGAGAGATGGAATTTCCCGGATTCAGCAGAATGAGATGGACAAGCACAGGCCCGAGTTTGTCTCCTGGTACAAATACAGATGCGGAATGTATAAAATGATCTCGAAAGCCCCTTGTCATTTTGGGTTCGACAAGCAGTAGAACTGGTCTCCATCTTACAGGAGCCAGAAGAGGAGGGGGTCTATCACATTGTAGAAAGAAATGCAGCTGAGAAGGAATTCAAAGGAAGACGGGCCCAAGACAGTGACTGAATAACCGCTGACAAGCTGGGTAGTATGGAATGCTACCCAGGACTCTATCTGAACTGGATTTGAATTTGCCTTTTATTTTACTGTTTTAATGTGGTAAAATATGCACGGCACAAAATTACTATTTTAAGTGTACAGTTAGTTCTGTGGCATTAAGGACATTCACACAGTTGTGCAAACATAACCACCATGCATCCCCAGAACTTTATCTTCCCAGCTGAAACTCACTGTCTACTTAAAAATACCTCCCCATTCCTTCCTCTCCCTAGCCTCTTTCAAGCACCATTCCCCTTTCTGTCTCTCTGAATTTGACTACTCTAGGTACTGCATATAAATGGATTCATACTCTATTTGTCCTTTTGGGACTGATTTATTTCACTTAGCTTAATGTCCTCAAGATTCAACTATCTTATAGCACGTGTCAGAATTCCTACCTTTTTAAGGCTGAATAATATTCCATTGCACATCTATATCACATTTGGTTTATCCAATCATCTGTGGATGAAGAGTCGGGTTGCTGAAACTTTTTAGCTATTGTGAATAATGCTGCTATGAATATGGATAGGCAGATATTACAGAAAAAATTTTAAGTCATCACTGATACATATTCTTTGAAAGCCAGGATTAGTAGCAAATAGTATATAGCGAAAAGAAGAACCCCCTGGACATACTGTAATGAGGAAAATGATTTTTAGCACAATATAAAATTGGATGGTGCTAAGAGGATTATGGGAAACTGGTCTTCCATATTGTACCAGAAGTCTTTTTCTAAAAACAGAATATCACCATGTCCTTTCCCGTCTTTAAACATATGCTTTAATGCATGCACATTAGTTTCTGAATAAAATACAAGTCTCTTAATGTGGCATGTGGGGTCCCAGCCTCATCTCTCCCAGTCTCCTTGTGCAAAGATCAAACTGTGTGGATAGAGCATACCTTGTCCTCAATGCCTGAGGGCTCAGCACTTCCTGTCCCCTGCCCCCTCACCACAGAGAAGTGGTCTCCCTCTATGTCGTCTCCCAGTGTGCTACTAGAAGGTGGGGATTTTATCTTATTAATTTCTCTAATACTTTTATTTAGCATAGAAGGAACTAATGTTTTTAAAGGAATGAAGGAAAGTTTGAATATCTTTTGGTAGGGAAAGCAGGATTGAATATCTTGACTGGACATTTACTTTGCTGGACAAATAATTCTCTTTTCAAGACATAGTACAGACATACCTGAAGTGTGAAGGATTTTCATTTGAGGAGTCAGACAAGAAGTGGAATTCCCATGTTTTGTTTGTTTTGTTTTTCTCTCGCACATGGGCCACAGGAGGAAGTCACGGTAAAGGTACCATGAGCCCGAGTCTGCATTAGAAAGAAAGGTAGTACAATTCCTCAAGAGCAGCAAGATGTTCTTTTTGGATAGTCTTTCATCCTGGGCCCTTCAGAATTCCACAAAACAAGAGTAACTTCCACAGAATTTCACACTGGCAAAAGACTGAAGGTCATGTGACAAGTCCTGCTCTTGGCACCGCCGTTTATGCATTGACGACATGAGAATGTTGGATCAGAGATTCTGAAGTGCTCTAACTTCTGTCAATGTGCACTCCCAACACAGCACCCTCAGTGTACGCACTTCCTAAGGCAATCCTGAGCACCTTTATTTATTTATCCTGAGCACTAAGCTATCTAGAATATATACCCATCAGGTTAATACCTCTTCCCTGGCACCAGAAGAAGTCTGTTTCCTCATCCCCCTGAACACCCTGCAGACATTTGTCCTCCGGAGTCCCCTTCTCTCTCAGCAAAATGCTCCCTGGCTCCTTCTGTTTCATAACGCTCAGATTTTCCCACATTGGGCATGTTTCACTGCGTCCTTTCCATGTCCAAGTGTGGAACCTGGAGTGGGTCCCACGACTCCAGGGGAAATCAGCCTGATGCATCTAGAGCCTGAGTTGTGTAACGGCAGGTCAGTAACGTCAGCTGAGATTTCATCTGGAAGCCGGGAGTAATCTGAACTTTAGGATTTGTATTACTCGAGAGGAGGATACAGGATCCTGAGAGAAGAAAGCAGGCGGGAGGGATGGGAGAAGACTGGGGATCTCCCTCTTGAGGCAGGCTTCCCAGGGGAGCTGTCACTTGTATTTGTTTGCTATTGCTGCTGTAAGAGAAATTACTATTCCATTTGTGGCTTTAAAAAATACAAATGTATTACCTCACATTCACTTCTGTAGGTCAGGGTCCAGTTTACCTTGGCAAAGTCTCATGGGGGGCTCTGCTGAATTCACACAGTGCTGAAATCCAGGTGTCCGCAGAGGAGCATGTTCCTTCTCGGGACTCTGCTGAGAATCCACCTTCAGGATCATTTGGGTTGCGGGAAAAATTCAGTTCCATGTGGTTATGACTGAAGTTCCTGTTTCCTTGCAGGCTATCAAGCATGAGGTAGTAGGAGATGAAGTTGATGATGTAGGCAAGGACCAGATTGTGCCTTTTAGGTATTTGAATTCTAAGTTCAATTGAAAATGATTGGAGGACTTATGAAAGGAAGGGACATGGTCTAATTTGTTCATAGACATCACTCTGGACTCTTATCTGGGGAACTGTAGTCACACAAAGGTAGAAACAGGAGATGGTAACTGCACTTGTCATAATCTGCATTCAGCAATGTATATAGTTGATGATTCACTAGGTTGTTCATCTGAAATCAATAATAATATTGTATATACGATTAGCACACATAATGTGGGGAGGGGGCACAGGGAAGGCAGTATAGCACAGAGAAGACACGTAGTGACTCTATAGCATCTTACTATGCTGATGGACAGTGACTATAATGGGGTATGTGATGGGGACTTGATAATGGGGGGAATCTAGTAACCACAGTGTTGCTCATGTAATTATATATTAATGTTACCAGAATTTAAAAAATATGTAGTATTCTATATAAACTATATTCAAATTATAAAAGTGGAAACAGGAATACCAAGATGGAACTTATGTCCAAAGTCTAGGCAAAAAGATCATAGTGTCTTAGAGTCCAAGATCTAAACTCTCAAGAACAGCTTCAAGTTTCATAGTACAGTTGGCAAACCTCAGGATTGATTCATTTAGTTTTTGAAGCCACAATACTAAAGAACATTTAGCATAACTCTGTGTTTCAGAGATAATGCAAGAAGACTAAAATCCAACCTGGAGTAACTTGTCCAAGTTCACCACGCAAGTTGAGGGCAAAGCTGTGGTAAGAGAACCTATGCCTTTTGGCTCCTAAGCCAGGGCTCCCTTACTGTGCTCACACACTCAACGCTGGCCTCTGTCAAGCAGTTCACAAGCAATGTAGTGCTCATAAAATGCAGACTTTTTTTTTGCTGACATAAAGAAGATATGTTCTTGATGTCGAGGCTTGGAATAGGTAACATAAAAGTGTGGATCAAAGGAAAAGACGGCCGGTCTGCAGGTATAAGGTAGATGAGAAGGAATTTCTTACAAACATGCCAGCAAGAATTGGACTAATTTTCTCTGAAGCCACCAGGATAGCCTAGCAAAGCTGGGGCTTGTCCCCTATCAGGTACTAGCAGTAGGTTCCTGGAAGGCCAGTAGTTCTCATGTGTCCTTGGCAAAATCATAAGGCAGGATGCAGGTACAAAAACATTGTTAATTCATGCCCTGAGAATGTAGAATCTGCTAGAATTAAGATGCTAACACATGACAGAGGCCAAAATAATGACATCTGCTTTTAGTGGTGACAATGTATTATTGCATAATGCAATCTTCTGACTTGACTCTTCACAATCTCTCTTACTTATTCTTACTGATTTAATTTTACTCTGTGTAATTCATACAAGTCACATCTGTGTGTATGGTAGTCCAGTGTATACGTGTTACATTTCCATACATTTCTTTTTTCTTTAGTGAGATCCTGGCTTAATCTAAAGGGAATCTAGACTTGTCTGTGTCTGCCTAATGAAGCAATAGATTTCATAGACCCATAGGCATCTATTTGCATGAATTAATTTATATGAATTTGCATGAATTAATTTATATGAGTGCTGGTGTTTATTATTTTTTTTCTCTTAGTGAAGGAGGAGAAAGCAGGTTGGTACCTTGGAGAATGCAGAGAGAGGACAGGGAGAAGGGAGAGGAGTGAAGAGTAGAAGAGCAGAATGAGTAACAGGTCGCCTGCTCCTTGAGGGCGCCATAGACTCGTTGTGTAAGCAGATCTCTGGGGGAGAAGGTGGGCAGGCAAGGAGGAATACAGGAGATGGAAAGCAGAGGCTGGTGCTTCTTCCTCAGATGGGTTCTGACCCTTTGGAGAGAAATGTTGGTGGCAAGAGCTGAACAATCTGTTCTCATGAAATTATTTTGTGAGACTTAACTCGCAATGAACGTACCCGTTAGCTATAGCTATGTAACACCCCCCCCCCCAAAATACATTGTGGTTTAAAACAACCAGATGTTATTTTGCGCAAGTCTATGAGTTGATTGGGCAGTTCTGCCGCAGAGGGCTGATCTTGGCCGGTCAGTTCTTCTGGTCTTCCACGGCCTCAGGGGATCAGCTGAGTGTTGGTGAATCGACAGGTCTTAGCTGGGCCAACTAGCCCTGCTTCACACGTCTCATCTAGTGGTCTGGTCCAGGCATGTCCTTGCAAGCACTTTTTCAGGCCCTGCTTACATCAGCTTTGTTGCTATCTCACTGGACAGTCAATCACGTGGCCCAAGCCCAGAGTCAGTGGATTTACTATCAAAGGATATGGGCTCAGGGAGGAGTGAAGACTGTTGCAGTCAATCCATTGCACATCAGCAAATTTTTTGAGGCTCAGGTGATAGTCACGGAGAGTTGAAGAGCGGAGCATTTTCTCCATTTCTGATGGAAATGCTGCTTGGCTCTGATGCAATGTGTGCTGTCGGATCAGAGCAGGGATGGCAACTCAGGGAGCTCTCTGCTATTGCTGAGATGGTGCTGAAAGTCTGTGATGAGTCAGTTACCCCAGGAGTGGAGCCTCGCCGATGATCCACTTTGGGCATGCAGTAGGAGGAGAACATAAATCTCTAGTAGTGTTTTGAGGGTCCTGGAATGAATCATCCTCAGCAGGAGCACATTATTCCCTTTCAGGGTCCTGAGTGTCATACTAATGGGGAGCAACTGTCCAATGTGACTTTGTGCAGAAGACACTGACAAAGGGACCAAAACACAAGGATAAGAGTTAACTTGCCACTGAGAATTCGTTGATAACAAAAATAATCAGGGAGAAACTTTAGCTGGATGGTGCTGAGCTCCTACAATGCTGCAGGCGGGAGCTTGGAAATGTAAAATTTCGGTGTTCGTACTAAGGAGACCTCAGGCAGGTGTAACATGGAACATGCCAGTATGTAAAGGTTCACACTGCAAAATATGTTACAGCCTAGATTTCCTACCAATGTGGATAAGACTTCTTTCTTGAATTACAAAGGTTTTACTCTCATCTACCTGAAAGAAATAATACCTAGTAGGTTTTTAGTCATGCATATTTGTAAAAACAAGCCTGGAAGACTAGGAAAATATTCTGCCTTGGCATCAGACAGAGCTGAATCTGCATCACAGTTTTACCTCTAAGTGGTATTTAACATTGGCAAAGTGCCTAACCTCCTGTGTCTCTGTCACTCATCTGTAAAATGGGAATAATGATCCACTTTGGGCATGCAGTAGGATGTTTGCAGTAGGATCTTTGTTACAAAGTTGGAGGAAGGATTAATAATAAAGCATGCATAATATCTGACACATCACAGGTGTTCTAATAAGTGTAGTTGTTCTCATCATCGAATATTTACTGCATGTCAAGTAGAGGCCAGGCATGGTCCTACATGTTATTGATTCAGAAACTATCAATAGTCCCAGCACTTCACCCAGGGATTCAGTGAATAAACAAATGAGTAATGATATGTGTGTCTGCCCCTCCAGAGCAATGCGTTTCCTAAGGTCACAGTCAGTGCTGTGCTCATCTCTGCAGACTCAGTATCTCCAGCATCTGGCCCAGAGCTGCATGAGTCAGTGTCTTTTCAACTGAATTGTATCATAGCTTAGAAGTCTGGTCTTCCTTATCATAATTAACATAGAGTCCCACACAGAATAGCTGTTTAGTGCATTTTGGCAGAATGAATGGCTGAGAGATCAAGAGAGAGAATGAGAAAAGGAGGAAAGGAGAAGGGAGGAAGGCAGGAAGGAGAGAAGGGAAGGAGAAATGGGGGAGAATGGGAGCAAGGGAGCAAAGGATGAAGGCAGAGAAATCAGGAAAGAAACAAAGGAAGATGGTAAAGAAAAGGCTCCTCTTCCCATCTTTCCCACCAGAACTCTTAAAGATTTGCTCTAGAGAAATCCTCTGCCTACCTCAGACGGAGATACAGCTGCAGGGAGTAAATGGGTAGGCAACAAAACATAATGATGGCCCCAGGCAGCCTGGGGTAGAGGCAGGGGAGGCTAAGTCCCCACTTCCCTCTTTGCTTAGAATGAAGTTGCCTTTTGCATCTTCTATTTTTTTAACCCTCTGATTGACAGCCAGCCCCCCTGCCCCCAATGCTCACGTGTGCTCATCTCTGACACCAAGCTCTCCCCGGGTCCTTTTCTCTCAACACCAAGCACAGGGGTGATTTATCTTCCCCGGGCCAGACCCCTCCAGGGAGCTCTGATCCCCGACTCACCTCACCCCCTGCTATACCCTAACCTCTCACCACCGAGCCCGTGCCCCACTCAGCCCGTCTCCTACCCCTCTGTTGTCAGAATGTGCGGAAATTAATTGATTCAGGGAAGTAGAATTCAGGGGAGCTGTAGTAAATCAAAACATTCCATTCATACTGTTCCAGCTTCAAGGAGAACAGGGAGACTTCAAAAAAAAATAAGGAGGAAGGACTTGCACTGAGGGGTGTGGGGTGGGGGAAGGAACACCAGAGGAAGAGGAGGAGATCTGGAAAACTGGATTTAGGGTTTGTGTATTCGAAATTTGCCCGATGTTCTTCTCGGGGCAATGTCGTGGCATGAAATAAATACTGTCTTGAGCTTTCAGTGAAACTATTGCCACATGTGGTGGGGCTGGAAAGCTGCCTGCCCCTTCTCAGCACTACTGACTCCCCTCCTGCAGCCACCCTTGTTGATTCACTTAAGGCTCTGATTAAGTTTGGTAAAATCCATATATTTGCTGTCACTTTCCTATATGTTACAGATGGACTGGAGGGGGAAGGCTTGCTGCCAGCCAGAGGAGAAGGGGGACCCTCTCCTCGTTGGGTGCCAAATGGCAGGGGAGTTCAAATGCTTGCAAGGGCGCTTGCCAGCTTATGCAAGAACATTGGGCAACCCCAATAAGGTGTAGAGGCTGCTGTAAAAGAGAGAAAATCTCTCCTGGTTTGAAGAGTGAAATTTATAAGGAGGCAGATTTCAGACCAATGAGAGGGAGAAACAAGCATCTTCATAGCAGTTAGAAACATCCTACAGTCAGCAGACTTCCCCAGGAGATAGATGCTTTCTTTAACTCATCATGTTTAAGCACACGTGTCAAGATGCTATGGAGGGAAATTATGAATAGGATGAGGGTTTGACCCAGCCCCATGGCTTACAAACTTTTATGGCTATGGAAACCTTACTGTTTGTGGGTTTATGTTTAGTTAACTGGTAATGGAACCCCCACTATATATAAAGTCTCTGTATATATATATATAAAGAAAAAAGGCAGCAATCAATTTTTCCCTGTTAATTATTTGATATTTTCATTGTTTTGATTACTATAAAAATTAAGAAATCTGGAATCATGATAAGATGACACAGTATTGATAAAGTCCTTATGACAAAGACAACGTGGATGTCTATATCATTAAGAAAAAAAAATTTGCCTTGGAGACTAGATATTTTTTTAATTAACAGAAAATGATTAGAGAAATTGTGACCAGAGTTTTATATCAAAAGCAGTGAACTTGGCAACCCAAGTTAGCCCGCATGAAATATCTTAATATTTGTATTTTTCATGTTTTGTCATATTTATAATTTCCTGTATTGCACAAAGTAAACATATGCAGAGCCCCCAAAACACTGGGGATCCATGGAACATCATTTCAAAACAACTAATTGTCTATTGAGCTCCCCCTTTCCTCTGGAGTTGCATAATTTTAAGAGTTTTGACAGAAAGATTTCTTATCTATGGGGTAGGCTAAATGAATTGTGTATTTCTTTGGCCGCGTAGATTATGTTCATGGCACTAATTAGTGGCTAGGAATTTACTGTCCCCATAATGCTTGTGGGGACCGATAAACTTCAGTAAAACTAACGCTGAAAAGCAACTTAGTCTAACATGACTGTTCAAGGTAGGTATTGCCAATAAATACTATCAGGGATAAGGAAAAATCTGAAATATGTGTCTTAGCTCAAGATCCCCAGAAGCAGACCCTGAGGCCAGAGTTTGGGTGTACGTAGCTTCTTTGGGAGGGAACCTGAGGAGGCACCAGCAGAGGAGCGGGGAAGTATGGTAAAGGAGAAAAGGGAATCAGTGAAGCAAGTTACCACGGGGTTGGACGTGCACTAAATACTATCCTGCGGAACACACTTCACACTCATGAGGACGGCCACTGTCAAAAAAAACAAACAAACCAAAAAACAAAAGCAGGAAATGACAAGTGCTGAGGAAGTGCAGAAACTGGGCAGCTTGACCAAGGTGGGTGGGAACATAAAATGTTGCAGCCACTATGGAAAATGGTATGGCAATTCTTTAAAAAAAAAAAAAAACCAAAGACAGAATTACCATATGATTCAGCAGTTCTACTTCTGGGAACATACCCAAAAGAATTGAAAACAAGGACCCAAACAGGTGTCTGCACACTCATGTTCATAACAGCATTATTCACAATAGCAAAAATGTGGAGACCACCCAGTGTCCATCCATAGATAAGTGGAGAAAGAAAATGTATGTTTGAAATGGAGTATTATTCAGCCTTAAAAAAGGAAATCCTGCCACATGGGGCAATATGGATGAACCTGGAGGACACTATGCTAATGAAATAAGCCAGACACAGAAAGACACATCTGTGTGATCTCCCTTACATGTGGAATCTGAAATAGTCAAACTCATAGAAGCAGAGGGTGGAATGGGTGTTGCCAGTGGATAGGGGAGGGGAAATGGAGCAGTGATGGTCAAAGGGTACAAAATTCCAGTTATGCAGGAAATAAATTCTGGAGATTTACTATATGCATAGTGCCCACAGTTAACAATACTGTACTGTATACTTAAAATTTCTAAGACGGTAGATTTTATGTTAAGCACACTTGCCACAAACAATAATAACAGGGGCAAGAGGAAATTTGGTCGCTGGTGGTTATGTTTACAACCTTGATGGTGGTGATAGTTTCAGGGGTGCATTCTTATCTACAAATTCATCAAGTTGTAAACATTAAATATGTATAATTTTTTACATGTCAATCATGCCTCAATAAAGTGGTTTAAAAAACCTAGATATGTAATCTTAGGACATTTTTATACTTCTCTGAGCCTTGATGCTTTCATCCTTAAAACTGATCTGGCAATGCCTACGATAGGTGACTGTCAGTTGGTCTGCCATGGATATAGACCTGCTCCCAATTTGGGGGACTTACTTGTGAGTCTTGGAGGGAAGTAAGAAAGGCAGGGTGGGGATATGCATAGCTCAGGCATCCTGCTCTGAAACCTGGATCCAGTGACGTACCTGCCTTGGACTCTGGAGGTTGAGTGAGTGATTCAGATATGAAAGTGTGAGGGAGGGTGTATTCTCAGCAGAGGCTGCAGTGTCTGGGAGCATCCGTAAGTGGTGGAGGCCACAGAGGCCTCTGGGTGTGCTGCCCTGCAAAGATGACGTCAGTTGTTGCTGATACAATTCCCCCCTCCTAGGGGCT
Organism: Manis pentadactyla; assembly: GCF_030020395.1. Lineage (NCBI taxonomy): Eukaryota > Metazoa > Chordata > Mammalia > Pholidota > Manidae > Manis > Manis pentadactyla. The sequence continues at coordinate 203,934,517 of NC_080021.1, read as the reverse complement.
CTGGTGAGGATTAAATGAAATTAGGTATGAGAGGCACTTTGTGCAGCCTTTGGCAGGGAACCAATTGGTTGCTTCCCCGGCTTGACAAAGCGGAAACGTGTACACAGCCCAGTGGCCTCTTACTGCTGAGTGCGGGCTGTAGGCTTTCTCTCTGTCCTGCATCCCCCCATCATGCCCTCTCTCCCACATATACGTCACACACTTTTCCAGGAAAAAAAGGTGAGCGTCACAGAAGTTTGTTTCATGACTTAATTCTATCCAGAAAAAGGCACAGAATGATGAATGTTTCAAGTTTGGTCATAGTTCATTGACATCACCTATCACAGTAGTTCTGCCTTTTTTTTTTTTTCCTGTTTCTTACTGACGGACACATTTTTTTTTCTGCCAGTGAAATTCTACACAGAATTTCTTTAATTCCTACAGAACCCCAATGTAGGAATTAAAAGTTCTACCGCTACTTTGTCCCTGCTTTGCAATATATTCTTCTCCTTACCAAGAATGACTTTATGCTTTGTATTATAATAATCTGTGCTCCGTCTTATCCCGTGTCCTTGGTTCTTCATTTGCACAGCCACCTCTCTGGGGCTTCACTCTCCTCTTCATGCATTTTGTACCATTATGCACATAAGAGATGTTCAATAAAGATTTATCGAAGGAGAGGTCTACTATTAGTATGGAGCAATGCTCTTATTCTTAGCTTACCTACTCATGAATTTCATTTTTATTTTTTAGTCATTCTATGTCAAGCATTCTTATCACTACTACTTCTAATAATAGGGGCAGGACACTAAAGCCCATGTGTCTAACTATTAAAATATAGGAAGCCACAAGTGGAAGAATAAAGAAGCTAGGAGTGCAGGGGGACCACGGAGGAGAGGTGAGAGGACCACACGCTACACTGCCATATTCTAGCTTCAAAGGAGGGAGAATTACCTGCCAGGAGAAGCTTACTGATTCATTGCCGTATATTATAAACGGCCTTTAACAATGGGACCCTAGGAAGATATATTAGTACACCTAAAAAACAAGTGTTAGCAATGTATTTTAATTTTAAGGGTCATAGACAGAACTGGATTTTTAATCAGAGAGAGGGTTTTCTCCAAGCTACAGAAAGTTTCCCTGAAGAGGAACGATTACCAATACAAGAATCCAGGAGAAACAGAAAAATGAAAATTTCACTGTCTTTGAGAAATAGGTATAGGGCTAAATTGAAACACATTTTAGCCACCTTAATTTTTTTCTGTTATTATAAAAATAAGGAGAAACAAAAAAGGGGACACTGAGTGAATAATATATGCAGCCAACAACCCTGTCCAGCAGATGCTTATCTTGTCTTGAAGATAATGGCTCAGAGAGGTGGATGGACTTATTTACAGTTGTACAGCCAGTAAACTATGGACTTGGTACCGAATTCCAGGCTCCCCTGATTCCAAAGACTTGCTCTGTCCAGTGCTTCCTGCTGCTTCCCAAAGAATAAACAACACTTCCCATTTTGATTCTGAGGAGTGACTTACCAACATTTCAAAGGAGTTATATAACGGATACACTGTGTGGCATGACGACTACTGACAGGCCCAATGAATCATTAACATCTCTACCGGGCGGTGTAACTGTTCCTGCCATAGTCGCCTTGTCTGCTTTCCATACAGAGCTTTGGATTAAATATTCATTCACCATTAAAATATTAATGCAGCCCCACTGTTTCTGTAACAAATATTAATTTCTTATGGCATTTCCAGGCAATGCATAACTTATACATTTCAGATCCCACAGGAAACCGCTCATCTTCTGGCCCCTCTTGTTCACGGTTTTGTTCACTCTGCTGGGCTGCAGGAGTCAGGAAGGGAACAGGAGGAAGAGGCACTTGATATGTACCCCCAGCACCCCCCCAGTCACTGCTTTCCCTCCTTCCTGCTGCTCTGTTGTCCCTGGTCCAGGGAATACTCCAGCCAGCAATTCAGGACGTCAGTTTGGGAGAAAGCAAAGAAGTGTCACTGTGGTCAGAACCCACTGTGTAAATAAAACTTCTGGAAATCACTGAGTGTCGGGATCCTTTCTTTTCTCTTCCCCCAGTGTTTCAGCTATTTTCTGATTAGAAGGACACCATCTTCTATTTGGGGGAAAGCAGACACTTATACTAAGACAGGACCCTCCTTATAGTCCAAAATTTTTCCTTTGCAAACACGGTGCTCGGCGCCTGTAGGCCCACTGAATCAAAATCTGGCCTGGGGTGTGTGTTTAAGGCCTAAGAGATTACAATACATTCCAAAGTCTGAGAACTTCAAGTTAACCATTGGGTTAACCAGGCTTTGATTTCAGACAGACTTGGATTTGAATTCTGGCTCCACTCCCTATTTACACTGGGACTCTGGGCAAGTTGACTTTATAAGTTTCCTATTGATAAAAATGGGGATAATAATACATACTTTAATCAATTTAATCCATCATCTCCAAAAGTTTCTTCCTGCCCTTTGTTTTTTTGTTGTTCTTGTTGTCTTAAAGTGGTTTAAAGGAACCATAATAGCACTTACTTCAAAATATGTTTTGTAATGGGATGAGATGCTCTATATAAAGCATTTATAACTCAGTGCGTGGCACGTAGTAAATGCTCACAAATCATGTCTATTAATAGTATTGGTGGTATCAAATTCATGGGTGAGTGACTTGGCAACCCCAGCCTGTACACAGGAACATGATATTAGCTAACCCTGTTGAGCAGCTTCTTCAGGAGTGCAGAGGTTTGGGGATCTGAGGGACTCACAAGAAGCCATGAAAGAATTTCAGAGTTCAAGGCAGCCTGACAGGAAGCTCCCGGCATGTTCTCTATAGGGCTTTTAGTTTTCAGAATTAATTCATATTGAGGCAGGCCTCGGGGTGAGGAGAAGGGGGGAGCTGATTTGCTGTGCGGTCACTCATGGCTCTTCCAGGGCCCTCTAAGTAGGTGGGTGCCCAGCCCTCCCACAGGGCACACCTCAGAAGCAGGGTTCACTGGGCTTCGCTGCCCCATCCCAAGACCACTGATATTCATTTAAGGTTTTTGAGGGACAACTCTTAGAATTACAGAATTCTAGTGCCTTAGGACTGAATACACCTAGGCAGAAATCTTGGCTCCATAACCTATCAGGCAATTAGAACTGGGCAAGTCTTTTAACATCTCAAATCCTTAAGGCTCTTCACTTTTGGAATAGGGGTCATCTTCTCCTTTATGTTATAAAGTTTCGAAGAGATGATATATGCAAAACATTAAGTCATGATAGTTTACTTTCTTCTTACTGATATATTTTTAGTTCTTTTCTTTTCGCTCATACTTGTAAGATTTTTATCTTTCTTTCAAAATCTGCCCAAATGATTTGAATAATTCATCCTTTATTCTTCATTATGTCTCCTGTTCTGCTCCTCTCCCCTCTGGCTCCTTAAGCTGTAAACTTCTCCAGATATACAGAGAACCCTTTAAGGCAAGAGACTACAAAGTTAAATATTGCTTTGGGGTCGGAGCTGTACTGAGCAAAACTTCATAATCATTTATATATCGGCTCTCTTCAGACATCGCCACTATCAACACCCCTCCCCCTTCCAAAGTAATAGCTACTTAGAAGGGTGAATTGTTTTTAAGTGCAGTTGGAGTTCCAGTGTGCTGTGGCTCCAAAACCAGGCTGTTCCAAACTAGAAATGGAATATTTAAAGCAACTGCAGGACTGGCCCTGTCCTGATCCATGCTGTTCAGCCCCCAAGTGGAATGGAGTATTCAGTTTTGGGTGTCACCCTTTGATGCCAATGCAGACCAATAGTAACACATTAAAGAATCATTTTGAGAGTGAAGAGAGATGGGGAAAGGTAGATAAAAGCAAGTGAAAAAAAGGTGGCCCATGAAATGCAAGGATAGGATGAGAAAGGATGGACTAAGTTATGATCAATGGTTTAAAAATCTGAAGGGAAAGTGATATTGAATATACTCTGTGAAATTGCAAATGGGTAAAATTAGTCAAGATTACATGTCACAGGGTTTTGTGGGTTGAATATATAAGAAACAAGTTTCTAACAACAGGGGGATCTAAGATGCATGAAGCAGTAAGCAGATCTTCCAGTAAAGGCTGGAGGCAAGGATGTTATTCATGTCAGTCTTTTAATGTAGATGACATTAAAAAAAATCTTTAGAAGTTAAGTTGCCTGAGATTCTGTGAATGAATCATAGAGATGTTGTATTTGTCAAAGTGTGTTCCTCAGTACAGACGTGTTTTCATTTAAGGGTTTCATAGTCCACTAAATTTGAGAAATGTTTATTTGGCTTGGTTAAATACCCTCCCTGAGGATTTACTTAGTTGACGAATATTGTGCATCTCCAAAAAATGTAGAGACTGTATAAAATGTTTCCCAAAATTGTTTGGTCAAAGAACCCTTTCATTTACTATGCAGTTTGTCCTAGTGAAACATTGTATGGCCAACCCTTGTGTACCACTGAAGAGGTAGAGTGGGCTTTGGAGTATTAAAGAGAAGGGCTCAATCCCGGCTCTGCCATTTACTAACCATGAACATTTGGGCAAGTTATTTTTATTTCTCTGAGCCTCCTTCACCTTATATGTAACACTCCCAAGATTTGAAAGATAAAGAGCATAATACCTGATACACTGAAAATTATGATAAATATTAACTCCATCGCCATCAAAATTTTGACAGTATCTGATAGGGGGTTGCTTCTACAATAGTCCTTCACAATTTGAAATTGAATAGAGCAAAATTTTCATGACATTAGCTTTTTGGAGGTGGATTTAGCAATGTAGATTAAAGCTTAGAATATGCATGCGCACTGACTCTTCCAGTCCTCTTCAAGGGATCAGACTTCAAAAATTTGTGCACATATACAAAAATATACCAACACACTACAGCATTGTGTATAATATCAAAAGATTAAAAATAACCTACATGTCTATCACTAGAGAACTTGTTACCAAAACAAAATGGAACAAAGCAAAACTTTCCACTGTGGACTCTGATGTGGTCATTAAAAAGAAAGAATGATATTGATGTTTTGACATAAAAAGATTCTTCATAGTTGTATTTCAGTTCTGTAGCACAGTGCCTGGCTCATGGCAGGCAGTCACTAAATATTTCTGAAATACAGTGAATCAATATATGATATATTTCTAAGTCAAAAGATCAAGCTGCAAAACAACTGTATATTTATGTACTATGTGCACATATATATACATAGGTGTGTATATGCATATATATAATATACAGATACAATAATAGAGCACATAGAGTGTGTGTGTGTGTGTGTCTGTGTTCATCAGTACCTAAGGACCCTTAATATTTGAAGCATAGTTAACCTTGGCCCAGAATTCTTGGTCTTAGTATTTAAAAGTCTTTCCTATGATTTCTGCAAGTTTCAGGACTCTTCCCCTCATGTTTTTCTCCATGCACATGTTTCTACATACACTCCTGCTACTTCAATTATACCCATTTGCACTTAGGATGCCAAACTCAATCCTTTCACTTGTATCTCCCAGAAGCAACACTCAGCCAGGTCTTCTCTTATTTGTGTTGACATTGCTGAAGATTTGCAGAGTTATTATCGGGCATATAGAGTGGCACTGAGTCAAATATGGCCTGCTGCTGTCTGGCTGACTTCAATATTACTTCTTTCCCCTTCCTCCAGCTCACTCCTCTCCCTTCCTCCACCTCCATAGTAACAACCTAACTCTTATGCTTGTCCCCTCTGACACTCTTCCAGCCATACTAGGCACTCCTATTTTCTTAAGAGCTTATTTTCTAATTCATACATATTCCCAAACAAATGACTTCTACAAAGTGAATTCCACTGAAGCCAACTTTTCCATCTAATTACAATTATAGATTTATAGAAAAAAGTGCATAAGGGTATGCAGGACCCCATTCACAGTCACAGTCTTCAGGGTAGGAGCCTATAGAGACTGGGGTCTATGACTGGCTAAGGAAGTTTGCATTTTCATGGACATACTTCTTCGTTGCTTGAATTTTCTTACAGAGTATGTTTTATGTTTGTAACCAAATGAATATGAGGAGATACACAGTCCCGGTTTACTATTTCCACTGTCTGAATAGAAAGACACGTGAAAAGAAACAGCCCATTTGGTGATAAAACACTGCAGAATGAGAGGGGACACCAAGCAAGAGAGGACCTGCCTCTGTTCCAGGGGACAGAACCTTGTGCCCAGTGTGTTGGGGAAGGGGATGGCCAATCATCCTGGGTGATCCACATGAGCAGCCAAACACCGTAATTTCCATATTAAACAGATGTTGTGCCCTCAAAGTAAAAGCCCTTCAATTTAGTCATGAGAGGAGCATGTTGTCCAAACAAAGTCCTGGCTGATGCCGTGGTTATACACCTGCAAATGAGAGTCTGCTGAGAAGCCTGTCAGCAAGTATCCATTACACTGAAGAGCAGTGGGAGCTCTGGATACCCAGCTGCTGAGATCATAACACCAATGGCATATGAACACTTTGGAGCTGTGACTAATTTTTGTTTCCTTCTCTTTTCTCATGCCTGAAATTAAATTCTCTTTCTTTCAGGGAGCTGATTTCCATAGAAAATGTTATGAAGTGATAGCCCTGAGGATGGGAAGTGTCCATTTCTCTTGGAGGCCCAGGAAGGCTACGGGGGTCTTGACAAAGAAAGGCCATTTTGCTTTACATCTTGTTCTGCCTTCAGAGGCTCATGGGACAGCAGAAAAGGAATAAAAAGTCGGCATAAAGACATACTATGAACAATAACCATGGCAGCTAAAAGTTGAGTGCTAGGTGCTAAGTTCTGCAAGAAAGAACTTGACATGCAAGGACTGCTTTAACCCTTTCAGCAGTCTAAGAGGTAAGTGTCATCTTTTATGCTCATTGCACAGATGAGGAAGCTGAATCTTACTTAGGTTAATCTGTCCAAGGTGGCAGATACAAATAAATTGTCTCACCCAAATGAGCCCTAACAAGAGCAGTTCACTTTTCTAAGTGGCTGAAAACAATGACACTGTGGAACACAAAGGATGCTGAGGCACAAGTCCAACATTCTTGTAGAGGTTAAGTTGACATCCACAATGCTAAGTGATGTCACGACACCACAGATGTGAGCTAGCTGTGAAGAAGCCAGGCACTGTCGGTACATCTCTGCTGCTCTGGTGTATGATGATCGGTCCAAAAGGAGGGAAGTCTTCAAGATTCTTCCTGCCTCACTTGGCCCAACATCCATACAAATCAGCCCCCGCCATTTACACGGAGCTTGTCAGAAGACTGTCCATCTCCCGAGGAGAGCAGCGTCCACCTTCTAGGAAGAACCTTCATTTATTCCCTCATAAGACTGCCCAAATGGATCAGACAGGAAGAGTGCTGGCTCAGTGGCATCTGGTTTGAGAATGGGAACAGACTGCTAGCATGTTCTGAAAAGCCCATTAAATTGCACTGAATTATTCAGTCCCTTCCTTGCTCCTTCACAGAGTGATCTGTCTTCTAGGGTTCCATTCATTTTGTTCCAACTCTCCAATCCTCAAGAAAAAAGTCATGTTTTGCAAGCCTTTCTACATAGCTGAGTGTGGAAGGAAAATGCCTTGATCAGACCAGTTTTGGTCTCATTGTATTTTATTCTACCACAGCCACTGAGGTAGAAAGCTGGCTGGGCCGGGGTGGAAGAGCTTCAGGAAGCATGCATTCAACTTCCAGTTGTTTCTTTAACCACTTTATTGAGACATGATTGACAGTTCTCCCATCATTAACTTGTCAAACTTGGGTATGCCATTCTACCCCTCTGAGTCCAATTTCTTCACCTCCAGTTTTACAAAGGAGTTATAAATATAACTTTAACTCAAATGACTGTTGAGAGGGTTAAGGAGAAAGAAGGGCAAAGCTGCATGTAAACAAAGCAGCACAAAACGAATATGAGAATGATGTTGATTCACTTATTATTACAGCAATACAGAGGATGAAACCCTAGAAGGGAAGTCTAAGGATTTGTCTAGATTTTGCCTTTAATTTTAGTGGACTTTAGTACATCTTACAAATGAATAAAGCTACAATACATGTAAAATTGACTTTAAAGCATTTTAGATCATGAAGGTTGCATCAACGGTTCTCCTTGGCATCAGAGTATGGGTCTCTGTGTTTACTATCCAGAAAAAGAGTCCCATTGGGGTCCACAGATCACTGCTTTTTCTCCCTAGAATTTCTGGATATCAGTGTTTCCGTAAGCTACCATTCATTTCCGTTTACGTACACCTTTGCATAAGGGGAAAAAAAAGGCACCATGGGACCCAAATGTGTCACTTAGGTTTCATATTCTCCTCTGAGCTAAAAGGGTCACCCTGGAATTAGGCACATTCAGACAAACCAAAAAAAAAAAAGGTTTATATATTTGGCAGATGAACATAGAATGAATAATAGAGACATAAATGTGATGAAGATTTACCAGGAGAGGGTTGAACAATTGAGTAATATGACTCACTCTTACCTCATTCGTATTTATTAACAGCAAGAGCCGGCGGAGTGGCTCCTATGTGTCAGACCTTCATTTGCATCATCTCATTTAATCTTCCTAATAAACCTGTGGCATGAAGGTTAATATCCACTTCTAAGGGATGAAGAATCTGAGGATAAACCATATTATGTAATTTACTCAAGACCTCAAGATGAGCAAGGGAAAGAAACTTGATTAGAAGCTAAGTCTACTTAAACACAAAATTGTCCGAAACAACATAGCAATGTTTCTCCTTAGATGGACAGACTTTGCTTGCCTTCCATTTTGGAAATTTGCCTGCCATACAGTCAACATCCATTATGTGTGCCTTGATTATGTTGAGCTACCATTGTTTTACCCAACAGACGGAAAAGCTGAAGAAATATAAGAAACTTCAGAATAGATTGGGTTGAGTGATAAGAGGATGGAACCGTTGCTGGCCTCTAATTCCTAAGCCCTGAGTTTTCTTCCCATCTTGAATATCATTGTATTCTGTGACCTTGAGCAAGCCACAAAACCTCTGCTTGCCATGCCCCTGATGCCTGTGAATGGGGACTATTGTACCCGTATCACAAACCTATCAGGGTGGTTCCAGGAATTAAATGAGATGTCGACACGTACTTGGCAACAGCAAGACATTGCTAATGTAATTGCTCTTTATGATGATGCAAAAGGGTTTATGATATCTCTCTCTGAAAAATAACTGTGATAAACTCACATAAGCAAAGGGCTAGGGGGATTGTGGTCAGATACATGAACTGAGGGGAGTAGGTGGTGAGTGGGTGAGCAAGATGAGTAATATGGACACTTCAGGGCCTGAGAAGTATTGTAAGAGTTCAGGAGAGGTTGAATCCAACCCAGGATAACAAGTCTGTGGGGTGACCTGGAGGTGAGACTGGTGAGCCACTGAAGTGGGTACTGGGAGAAGTCAGAGTTGGGAACAACTGAGTCATCGTCTCACTTCTGGATATATCTCCTGGAACAACAAAGTCAGTGCTAACCGCACAGAATAGCTTGTGACAGAAAAGAAAGGTTCATTTAATAGATTTTTATTGGACACCTACAAAGTGCATGGGAATGAGAAGACAGCTGAGATAGTCAAGAGTCACAATTACCAAGAGAATAGCTGTAAGGACAGGGTGATGCATTAGAAAGTGATTAAAACAGAGCCTGGAATAAATTCAGCATTTCATAAATGGTAGTGGTGATAGAGGTGGTATTCATTTGATGCTCAGGAAATGTGGAATACAGACATGTATAATATACAGTCCTGGCCTTCAGGAAGCTCACAGTCAGTTGGACCACAACTACAACAAGAGAGGAAAGACTTGAAAGAAGAAGAAAAAAGGTGCAACTGAGCTATACTGCTTGCAAAAAAATGGCTCTGATGTCCCACTAGTTCCTATATCAACACCCTTTGTAATGCTACTTGACAGCTTCCCCTATCAAGAGGTAGAGTCCATCTCATCAACTCTTGAATTTGGGCTAGCTTAGGGACTTTTTTTTTTGCCAATAGAGTAGGGCGGAAGTGACCTTATGCCAATTTTGAAATTAGGCCCAAGAGGACTCACACATTTCTAGCTTCTCTCTTGGATCCTTGCCAGCAGTCATGAAGATAAGCCCAGCCTAGCTAAGTAGATGTTGAGAGACACAGGGTCAAGTCACCTCTGTTGCCCAAGCCCATAGTCAGCTAACTGCCCACAGTGAGGGAGGCTGTCCAGACTAGCCAGCCCCAGCTGACCCACGAGCAGACTAGAAATACATGTGTGACCCCACCTGAGATTATCTAAGCCTGGTCAGATCAGAACTTCCTTTGGATCTGAAGACTAGTGAACAGTAATAATAATAAGTAGTCATGAGTTGTTTATGTTTTAAGCCACTAAGGTTTTGGGTGGTTTGATTTGCAGTGATAGACAATGGATACAGGAACTGAGGCTCATGCATTATCATCTTCTCCTGTGACTGCCACCACTGGTCTGTGAGGTGATGGGGCACTGACTCCATTTTACAGATGAGGAAAGGATGAGTGAATCAAGTGAGAAGTAACTCACTCAAGGCCACACAGCTAGAAGTGGTGGAGCCAGGATTTTACCCAGTCAGTCTGACTCCAAATCCTATGCACACTGCACTATGTCACGTTACCCTCAGTAAGGTTTATGGCTTTACCAGGGTTGTTGGCTTTGGCATAAGAGTTGGGAGTAGTGGAGACAGGAAGATAGGCTGTCCACCATTCAGGGGTGGGGATCCTTGAAGGGATGTACTGGAGTCTGAGCAAGAGAACACCAGGAGTGAAACCCACAAAGATCAGATGGGATGATTCCTGTCTAACCTTCTTAGACCATGAAAGAAAGGAAAAACTGATCACTGAGCAAAAACATGTCAGGAAACAGAAATGGATTTCAAGGAGAAAAAGTGACACAGGTGAGGGCTCAGTATGTGGTAAATCAACATCCCCATCCAAAAAAAAAAAAAAATGTGACCTTAGCTGGTAAACGAGGAAATGGTGAAAAAATAATATGTCTTAGCCAAAACTTAGGCCAGAATAGAATTTCCAGTAATCCCTGTCTCACCTTCCAAAGAGAAAGAAATTCGAAAGAGAAGTTTGGAAAGAGTATGGCAATTATCAGAGCCCCAGAAAATTGGTGTCTTAAACTACACTTAGAAATCCTTCATCCACCTCTTTCATTATCCCTTCATTCAAGATTCTTTTTCTTGCTCTGTAAATAGAGAAATTCCTTAAGGTTTTCCCCTTAGGATCAATGTAACTTACATTCACCAAATAATTCTGATTACATGTTGGGATAAGCCTTCTAACCACATAGTAGGATCACACTTCCAATCTCTCCTGTGTCAAATGGAACATGAGGCCAATGAGTTGTCAAGGTAAGTAATATGCATCTCTTCCAAGCCAGGAATTTAATGGATGAGGCTGAGACCCACCAGAGGTCTCTTTCCTTCTGGGGCAAAGACCAAAAACATTAAAGATGATGACTGCCCCACTCATCTGGCTTACTGAGTGACAGCGATCGCTAAAGTTACCTCTGTAAGTTGACAATGGATAAGCAATAAATAAACATTTGTTATTTTATTTTATTTTATTTTTGAGAGGGCATCTCTCATGTTTATTGATCAAATGGTTCTTAACAACAATAAAATTCTGTATAGGGGACTCAATGCACAATCATTAATCAACCCCAAGCCTAATTTTCAACAGTCTCCAATCTTCTGAAGCATAACGGACAAGTTCTTACATGGTGAACAAATTCTTACATAGTGAATAAGTTCTTACATGGTGAACAGTGCAAGGGCAGCCATCACAGAAACTTTCGGTTTTGCTCATGCATTATGAACTATAAACAATCAGGTCAAATATGAATATTTGTTTGATTTTTATACTTGATTTATATGTGAATCCCACATTTCTCCCTTATTATTATTATTGTTATTATTATGTTTAATAAAATGCTGAAGTGGTAGGTAGATGCAAGATAAAGGTAGAAAACAGAGTTTAGTGCTGTAAGAGGGCAACTGTAGATGATCAGGTGTGTGCCTGTAGACTAAGTATTAATCCAAGCTAGACAAGGGCAACGAAACATCCACAGATGCAGAAGATTTCTCTCAAAACAGGGGGGGTGAGGTTCTAAGCCTCACCTCTGTTGATCCCCAATTTCTCACCTGATGGGCCCCCTGCGACTGTGCCTGTCTTAGGTAAACATTTGTTATTTTAAACCACTTTGAGTTGGAGGTTGATTGTTATTGGAGTAAAGCCTAGTTTGTCTTGATTCAAGGAACCCCTTCTCTTTGCTGGTCTAGGTCAGAATTTCTCAAAGTGTGTTCACTGGAACTCTACTCTTGAAAGGTTCTCTGTTAAAAGGACTTTATGGTGAACGAACTCTGGGAAACACTACCTACTCTATTTTTATCTTTAAAAATCCCAATAAATATTTTGGAGCAAACTGAAACAGGTTATTTTAGAACAATCCTTTGGCAAACCCATGTATTTTTAAGTTCTCAAACACCCAAATAGAGAGCTTATTTTTAAAACATGTAAGTCCTACATCCTAGACATCCTCACATAGAATGTTCTTCTGGCATTTCAAATTCAATATGGCAGATCCCAAATTCATGATCTTCCCATAACTCAGTCTGCTCCTACCATTTGTTTACCATAACTCTCCTAAGACATTAAGTCACCTCTGATTTTCCATACATATGCACATTTAAAACCCTCCCAAAGGCATGGAATTTATCTAGTCTATCATTATCTGTGCCTCCATCAAACACAAAGACTTGCACAGAGTAGATGCCAATGTTTGTTAAATGACTGGCACCTGGGAGGCACCTTAAAACCTTGAAGATGTTTATTATGTCCTCTGAAACATGACACTCATAAAAAATACAAAGGCTTTGTAGTCCAAGAAAGTTAGGTATGAATTTCACCTCCCTCATTCATATCTTGTAAACTTGGTATGTAAATTCACTTGAGTTTCAGACTTACCTGTAACATGGCACTAAGAACATTTACCACATAACGTTACAGTGAATATTAAATAAAATGCACTTTATAGCCTCACCAAGCATGATAAAGTGCTCAAAAATTTGAGGTCCCTTCCCTTTCCTCCTGAACAAGTAAAACTGCCATTTGCCAATATTTGAGCTTTGCTGATTAACTTGAGTTATTAATTCTCTGGGAAGAAACTACAGGCTCTCTGAAGGTTATCCATAACCGTTTTAGAATCACTGTGATCAAGAGGAGTGTGGTTCTATTTCCTTCATACCTTGTGTCCCTAACCATGTCATTCTCTCCTTGGGGTGAGTGCCTTCCTTCTAGCCACCGCCACCCTTCACTCACCTCCACCACTGTGACCATTCCTCAACTCTTCTACAGTCCTTGGCCTTTTCACTGACTCATTCTCCACATGGCTCCCAGAGTCATCTTCTGAAAGCCGTCACTCTCCTCCTAGAGCTTTTCAATGGCACTACACTGCTCGTAGAATAAAGACCAAGTTCTCTCATTGATTTGACTTACCAGGAAAGCCCTTCAAATTGTGCCCATTCTTACCACTTTAGCCTTACATCCTACCAGTGTTTCCTTCAAATCCCACGCTTCACTTACACTGAAGTACTTTTGGTTACGCAAACAGCCTCTGCTTCTGACTACGCCTTTGCCAATTGTGAGCCTCCACCTGGAACACTAAACCTTAGCCCTTCACCTAGCTGGCTCCAATTTATCTTTCAAGGTTTAGTGGGTGTATTATCCCATGCAGGAAACCTTCCCTGGCTGGAATTGCATGGCCAGAGTCATTTACTCTTCCCAGTGACCTTATAAGGTAGGTATCATTTTTAATCAAATTTTACAGATAAAAGAGCAAAGGCTCAGAGTGGTTTAGTGGCTTTTAAAAGGCTTCCCAGTAGAGAAGCGGTGAAGCCAGACCAAAATGTGGGCACTATGACCTCAGAGCTGTGCTCGAGGCTGCTTGCTTCCCGATGCTGTCTCCCCAGGGAGTTCACCACCGTGTAGATCCTTCACAGCCTTCTCACATTCAATCCCCTCAAACTGCTCCAGGAGGTAGATGCGCTTGGTTATGGGAAAACTCATCTTCAGGGAGAAGAATTAATTCGTTAAGGTTCCCAGGTGCAGAGGCTTCTCTGGCTCCTTTCACCGGGCTGCTTCCTCTGAAGTGCTCAGTTTTCCTCTCCCTCCTACTGACCCGGCAGACGTGCCCTGATTCTTTTCTTATGGCCACTCCAGACAATTTTCCAGACTCACAAAGGTATGCTTCTTTGCAAGCCCATCTTATTATTTACTCACACAGGAACGTTTTGGGGGATTATACAACATGTCAGGCGCTGTTTAGACGATGAGGTAGAGCTGTGGGCAAGAACAGGAACAAAGTCCCTGCCCTCAGGTGCTCATGTTCTGTAGGCAGTGAGACAGTAAGTAAAAAATGCACCAAGAAGTGATATAAATAAAGCAGATAAGGTGAAGGCTACAGAAAAATAATGCAGCATGAAGGAATGAAGAATAATGGCTTCTGTACAGAATAGTTTAAGAAATCTCTTGGAGGACATGACAGTGGAGTGAATCAATCCTTATGTCACAGGATCCCCTTTTCTCACCCCTCTCCAGTGTGTTTCAGCACCACACACACACACTCATACTCCCATGCATGCACTCCCCACATACACACAAATGTGCATGCGCACACACACACGTGCGCATCCCAACTCCTCCTCCAGCCCCAGCCACGCAGTCTCAGGTACTTCTGTATTCACAGCAAAAAGCAACCATTAGGAGCCAGCATTAAGTCCTCCATTCGCTGTTCCTTTCACATGGTGGTTTTACAAGATCAGGGGCATAAGCATTATTGAAAAAGCTCCTTAAAATGCAGATCTCTGGGACACAGCCCAGGACACCCCAAGTCAGCAGGTCTGTGGTGGGACCCGGGAATCATGCAATGCCCAGTTTCTCGGAATTCGGACTGTTCCTACCTCTGACACCTTGAGTAGAGAGTACTATCTTCCAGAGTAGTGGGGTGAGTGAATGATTGACTTTGGGGTGAGCAAGACTTGGATTTTAAATCCTCTTAGTTTCCATAAGCCTTGTTTATCGAATCTGTAAAATGGGGAAAATGATACCTACCTAAATGGGTTGCTGAAAAGATTAAATGAGGTAATACATGGAAAGCGCAGGATCCTAAGCCTTTGGGGGTCCTCACTAAGTGTCACTGCAGTTTCTCTCAGATCCCTCGTGGTGGCATGGAACTGGTTCTACTCCCACTCCTTCAGAGACCCTAAAGCAGCACAGGAGCCCCCTAATATTCTCACTGCAGTTTTAAAAATCATGGACAAGAGTGAGAATCAAAAGGGAATGACTTGGCCCAGTTATGCAGAAACCTAGTTTCTGAACCAGAATAACAGTGGAGGCTGCCTGACCCTCAGGTGTTCTTTTCACTCCATAGTCACCTCTGTTCTCTGTTTTGGAGTTATGCTTCCCTGGTTTCACAAGGGAAGTGGGGGCCAGAGGATGTCCTATTTAGAGGCATCACAGTAGTGTGAATATAGGTTAGGTCTCTTCGATCAGATGCCCTGGGTCAAAACGCCGTCTCCATCATCTAGTCATCTAGTTGCTGAGTGGCCTTGGGACAATATATGTTGTATGTATTTATATTTGAATACAGTTATATTTATTATATACCTGTATTTATTTGTGGAGATGTGAGCATAGCCTAGAATGGTGGTGAAGTATTTTTAGAGATGTTTAGTTAAGCAGTATAGCCTAGAAGCTATGACCACGGACATGTTTCAAACCCGTGTTCACTAGTTCTATGACCCTGGACAAGTAACTGAAACTCCCTGAGCCTCAGTTTCTTCCATACATAAAATGGGGACCATGATATCTGCTTCTGAGGTGTGTGGGTATATGTCAGGATATGATAGGTATGTAAATGCATATTTAACATATGGCATACTATCTGGCATATCGTAGATACTGAATATGAGTTAACAACTCCATGTCATACATCTCTCTCAGACTTCGAAAGAACGTTAGGCCATCTAAGCTAACTCCTTGCCAAAGTTATCTAAACAACAGCCTTTGTTAAGAAGATGATGATTTGTTTCACGAATTTCAGGAGCAGCAAATTTAATACCTTGGTAAGTAGTACCTGGAAGCATTTTTTTTTTCCAGATAGAAATACAAACCTCTGCTTCAGAAGAGAAAATTTAGTTTTATTTTTCAGGGTCTGCATCATTTTTGCTGGGCAATGCTGTCTCAAAGAGTGCCTGTTTTCCATTCGATGATAACTGTTTCAGGATCCTGTTGGCTGTCCTGTGAATCTATACCTGGGCGCTGGATCATCACCTGCCCCCTGGGCTGAGGTATGTAAATCAGCTCTCAAGCTCTGGTTCACAACTTACGTCTTGTCTGAAACTGTTTTACAGACACAAGGTCAGTATTTTAAAACTTTTCTCCTTCTACTAGCAGAGGTGCCATTTAAAGCTTTCCTGCATGGGGGCACTATTTCAAGTATGTTTAAATTTATTTTTACATGCTATTTTCTTTCTTACAAAAAGCCTTTGAAGAAGATAAAGTTATCACCATTTTAAATTTTATTTTCATTGAAGTATAGTTGATATACAATATTATACTGGTTTCAAGTATATAACGCAGTGATTTGGCAGTTATCTACATTATAAATGCTCATGCCAACCATGCAGTTACTATCTGTTAACATAGAAAGATGTTACAGAATTAGTGACTGTATTTTCTATGCTGTACTTTCATCCCTGTGACTAACTTGTATTATGATGGAGATCTTGTGCCTCTTTATCCCCTTCACCTATTTCACCCACCCACCCCAACCCTCCCCAATGGCCGCCACCAGACACTTCTCAGAGGCAATGAGTCTACTGCAGTTTTGTTCATTTTGTTTTGGTTTGTTTAGTTTTTAGATTCCACATATAAGTGAAATCATATGGTATTTGTCTTTCTCCACCTAGCTTACTTCACTTAGCATAATACCCTCTAGGTTTCCATCTATGTTGCTGCAAATTGCACGATTTCTTTCTTATGGCTGAATAATATTCCACTGTGTGTATGTACCACATCTTCTTTATCCATTCATCTATTGGTGGACACTTTGGTTACTTCTATACCTTGCCTATTGTAAATAACGTGGCAATAAACAGGGGTGTATATATCTTTCTGAATTAGAAATTTTATTTTCTAGTTATCACCATTTTAAATAAGAATAAATCTAGGTTCAGAGAGAGTGGCAGGTTGTGGGGTGGGAGGAAACTGAGCCAAAATCACAGGGTTAATAAATGCTTTGGATCCAGGCATACCTGACTCTAAACTTCATGAGAGAAAATGTTTTCTTGTCTTACTTTTTTCCTATAATGAACTCTAGGTTGAATTATTGAATTCAGTACATGGTTAAGATGAATTTTCAATTTTATAGTTAGAGTAGGAGGGAGCTGTTTAGCTTTATTCTTTTAGTTGTAAGATGTAACATACATACGGAAAACCACACAGAACAAACCTATGATTTCATGAGTTGTTAAAAAGCAAACACCTTAGTAGCTACCACCCAAGTCATGAAACTGAACTTTGCCCACTGCTCAGAAGACCTACTCGTATCCATCCCACATCAACCCTCTCTCTCCTCCACAAAACTGCCTACAACCTGACTTCCTCCTCGCACTTCTTCCTGTCTCTTTCTAGTTTGTCATCCAAGTGTGCATCTTTAAGGACCGAAATAATAGAGCCTTCCCCATGATTTTAAAATATTGACAAGCATTTTAATCTACAGACCCACTTCTATCCCTTGCTTTTCCTTCCATGTTGTCTGCAGGAAAACCTAGAGCTTTTGAGGAGTCTCTCATGGTCTGGATTTTGTGGAATGCACACTCATGGCACAGAGTAACAGGTTACCCTGTTCTCTGTAGTTCATGAAAAGTAGTAACTGAAGCCCAAAGCTCAATCAGATTCATTTCAGTCCCATCAGTAACAATGTAAGTGCTGGTGAATTCCTCCCCTTGGCACATACATCATGAGTTCTGGCCTTTCTCGGGATGTCCACAGATGTTCATGATCACTGTTGAGATCCATTCATTGGAGAGGGTAGGATAGTGATTTTTATTATTTCTTTTGCATTTGTCAACTAGAATACTCTTATAAAGAGACAACTTTCCATTACCTACTACTATGTTACCAGTGGTACGATATAAGAAGGACAGAATAAATTCTTGATTCTTTCCTTCTATTTACCAATTTTTAAGATAAATTGGTTTCATTCCCCTCTTACTCTGAAGTTGACTGATGAGTTCTACTCATCATGAGTTCATCATGCATTTAAACATGCATGATGGGCTTTATTGGATATTTACATCTTTGAGGAAACAGAGGACATTGAAAGCTTAGAACTTTCAATGAGCATCTCAACAGCACTCTCATATAATATATAAATAAGAATTTTGAGACAAAGCAATTAAAAATCACATACATATTTCTTGAGAACTTTATATATATACAAGCCACTACTTTCTTCAGAAATATTCCTATTTCCCAAAGGAGGGCACCTCCACATGCTTGAGGGGTGAAACATTTCAAGCAAGAAACTGAATGGGAAAGCTTTTTGTAGGAAAATTAGTCAGTGTACAGTTTTCTTCTCATCTTCCTTTTTTTCTCCCTCTTACTTCTGCTTCTTAAGTGTAGAGTGTTGAGAATTTACGTGAGGCATAATCTAATATAGCTTCAGAGTAACAGATAAAAGGAGAAGCTGGACACTAGCTGCCTCTCCAGCTTTTTGGTTTAAATCAGGAGAGACAGTGAAGAAGTTGGTGGGATGCTTGACTTTTCTAGCAAGGACTGATAGGCCATGACGGCACTGTTTGGAGTCCAGCTCTCCATGAAACCAAGGATGGGTATCGTAGTTCCTACTGAAATGTAGACAGCTAAATATGCATAGTTTCTCTTGTCTTTAACAATCCTATCAGTCTTTATGATTTTGGTTTACTCAGTGATAGAAGTTGAATATAACGGTGTCCTGGGAGGTATAAGCCTCTTAGAGGCAAGGAGATCTCAGCCCACTTCCCACATTTCTACCACTCACTTCATGGCTGGATAATTTTGGGGAAATTCCTTAAACTCTGAGCTTTATGTTCTCTAACTGTAAAAATAAGAACATGCCAGTCTGCTTCATGAGTAGTCAGTACGGTAAGACCTGTACAGTGTATGTCACACTGCCAGCCATAGAGTAAGTGCCCCAAAGATATTCATTTCCTGCTTTGTCTTCTGACTGTAGAAAATCTTAGAAATTTGTTTGCTTTTATTCTTATGTCAAAAAAATAATGGAATTGCAAGCATTAAGATAAATGAGCATCTACAGCAATATTGCAAGTAAAGTGTTACTAAATAAACACATGCACAAATAAATAAAAGCTTTTCAGCTAGGATGTGGGAAGGGAGAATTTCTTAGGGGGCTATGAAAGCAAGAAAATCAGAAAGGAGGGGACATAAAGACACAAAGATGGGGTGGTATAAGCCATACACAGGGATCAGCTGCAGCTGGATGGACAGTAGTGGTAGGTGGATGTGAGGTAGAAGGGGTGATTGAGGCTGAACAGCTAGACTTGGGGATGGGTGGAGGTACTAATGTGACCCCGAGAAAGGATGACTAAGCTCTCAGTGGGTAATAACATGTCTGTATATAAACACAAAACAGTAAAAAAAATCTAAATAGGTGTTTGATGACTCAAACCTAGGGAGAGATTCCTCAAACACTGGTGAGAACAAAAACACCAAGGAAGGAAGAATATTTTAGGGAAGATTAATTATGTTTGAATAACGCTGTTTATTTTTATTGCTATAAAACAGCCTCACGATTCAGATTTCTTCTGGCAAACAGCATTGCCACCAGGAAACACCCAGGGCTTTCTGTGTCTCATGCTGAGTTCCATCTGTTGCCATATTACTCAGTGGTAAATGGCACCCATATTTTTCCTGGTGGGAAATACATTTATTTCTTGGGATGTAAAAAGCATATTTCCTTGGGTTTGATTTCATACAGGGTTAATCACTGTTAAGTCTAAATACTTGAAATCTGATCATTCATTCAACCACTGTTATGATGTTTTCATTGAGAAGAGATGCAGATGGAAAAGATTCCTATCCTTCAAATAGCTGGGAGACTACTTACACCAGAGTAGATCACGTATCTGCAGAGGAAGGCAATGTGGGCTAGGAGTCAACACTTGTGCAGTCTTCTGGGAGCTCAGTGGAAGGCTGGTTGTGTGACCTCTGAGAGGCTAGATTGTGTTTTATATTCAAAAGGGAAAGGATTATGGAGACACAGTGGCTCAAGTACTTCTAACTTTATCACTTACCAGCTATGCAAATTTGGGGCCTGCTCTGAGTATCAGTGTCCTCATGTGAAATGTTTTAAGAGTATTAACTATCTGCATGAACCACATGAGTCAGTTTGAACAATGTACTTACTCGGCAATCAGGCCCACAGGCAATGCTCGTACAAGAGGTGTTTTCCTCCCTCTGAATTTTTCTGAATTTCTTTAACTGAAAAATGAGTACAGCAATTCCTGGCCAGTTCTAGAGAGTTGCAAAATTCAAATAAGTATATGTTTTTGAATTGATGAGAAGCTTTACAAATTGTAACAGTATTGCTATTGCTATTTGAAAATGCCTTTATTTTGGCATATTGTCATGTTAAATAGAGAGGAAAATAAGGATGCAAGCTATTATGGAGTGCTTTTTATTCACCAGATAACAAGCTCAGTACATTTATTAGTTACATAAGTCAGAGAAAGTAATACTAGTTGCTATAATAAATAATCCTCAAATAAACATGCATACATGGCTCTTAACCCCAGTCCAGTGTGGCTGAAGCGTCATTTCTATCTCTGAATGCCACCTGTCATCTCAGGCCTCCTCTAGCACCTCAGAATCTTCCGGTGGATTTTTTTACATCCAGCTGGGCCACCAGGGAAGAATCAGTGAGAAGACACCTCTGGGGTCCAGAGCTGGAAATGGCATCACCACAACTGATCCTTTTTTTTGGCTGGATTAAAGCACCAACGTTCTTACTTAGATTACAAGGGGCCTTGAAGACCACTTATGTTCACAGAAGGAAAACAACACATTTTGCTGAACACATTGTTTTGCCTCTGCCATATTATCTCATTTAATATTCACCAAATAGCTGTGAGAGAGAGCTTATTATCCATCCTTTACCAACTGGATAACTGAGTCATAGAGCTGTTAAGTCACTTGCCCAGGGTCACACAATTAGCAATAGACACGCCTGTGTCCCTTAAATTAACTTGATTTATCTGTACTTTGAATTAGGAGCACAGACAGAACTTGGAGGGAGGCCTGTTTGCATACTCAGACTGGGTAGATGGGGTGAGAGGATCACCCCCACCAAAAATTAAAATATTTATGGTTAGGGACTCAATGCTTTCAATGTCTAAAATCAGCCATAAATAAATACTACAAGAGATCATCTTACCCAGAAATAAATTTACTGCAAAATCATAGCATGTGAGAAATACTGAGACCTTTTATGTGCCTAGGACCAACCTAGAGATACAGAGGACAGACAGCACATGGATACAGTTCTGTCCCTGAAAGGTGTTGGCCAAGTGGAGGAAATAAGACAAATGGTGTGTAACACTTCAAATAATGACATCATTAGGAACAGAGCAAACTTGCAGAAGGCTATACGAGCTCATTTTTAGGAGATGGGACCTTGGGGTGAGAATAGTTGGGTTTAAGCCTTTCTTTACTCCATTTACTAGATGTGTGACTTTGGGTGAGTTGTTCCTACTTTCTGAACCCCACTTCCTCCTTTGTAAAAGAGGGATTTTAACACTTAACTAATCACATCATGGGGTCAGGAAGGGAAAACATAGATAGATTTTCATATATGGAACCTATCTATCTATCATTTAGTTTAAGGCAGATGATCAGGAAATACTCATTGTCTTCTCTTTATATAACAATACAGAAATAATTTTAAAAGTATACCATTTGTTAAAAAATTATGCCATTTATTAGAAGTCTACTGTGTCCCACTTGATATGGTAGGTACAGATATGGATTATTCTATTTAATTTTCACAAGCCTCTTCTTGAAGAGGTAAAGTCATGTGCCTGACATCAGAACAAAGTGGTAGAGAGGCAATTGGAACCCTGGTCCTCTGGTTCCAAATCCATGAATACCACCCAGCATCCTACTTCGGCAGTACAGGAGATTCCATCCAAGCATTAACTGTGCTTTGATTCTTTTTCTGACATCCATATTTAGGCACAGGGAGTCTTTCCTTGAATAGTTCTGGTGTTAGAAAACTCACATCTCTCTCCGAACCTGACAGCATTTCTCAGGCAGCTCCCTAGTTAGAAATTTCTGTCTGTTGGGTAGAAATTTCCTTTCCTATAACTTTCATCCCCTGGTCATAGTTCTGCCTTCTGGGGTTCACTCAGGACAAATCTACTTCTGTCTTGAGGCTGCGACTCGAACATTTAAATATATTTATGTTAAGCCCTAAGTCTTCTTCCCTGGCAAAATATTCCCAGTTTCTTCAGCTTCTCTATGACATTTAGTCCCTTCACCCACCAATAGTGACCCCTGGGAAGTTTCCAATTTACTCGTATCTTTCTAAAAGTGCTGTGCCCAGAAGCAGAGGTGGTTTCCAGCCAGAGGCCAGAACACTATACCACAGACTCCAAGCTGGACTCAGTATTCTCTGTCATAAGAGCCTGAGATCCCATTGGCTTTCTCACAGCCTTCCATTGTCACTGGCCCACATGTTCCTTGCAGTCATCACATCTGCCTAAACTGGTGAAATACAGGATGTCAGGGGTTGAAGGAACCTCAGGGAACATTTTGATAAAGGGGGAATTGAGTTCTAGCCCAGTGGGTAAAATAGCCAGCCACCACTCATCCTTCTTCTCATCAAACCATCCATCCAAAATATATTTCTTGAGTTCCCATTGTGTGTGTGTCCCTGGTCTGAATGCAGGGTGTACTGATTTATTAATGTATCCTGCTCTCACTGAGCTAACAGTCCAGAGCAGGAACCAGACTTAAGCCAAGAAATTTCAAGTAAAACATAATGTTATAATTTGTGATGAGGGCACAGCAAGAAAAGATCAGGGTCTTGTGAAAAAGGATAATAAGGGACCTGATTTAGCCCAAAGATGCACTGTGTATCCCTCATCCAGTCTTTTTAAACTGTACAACACCACTTTTCCATTTAATTATAGGTCATGAAATAAAGACAGTCACACACAGCCTTTGACATTCCTCACCACCTAGATGCTTCCCCTGCCCTAGAATCTGGACTGACCTGTGATTGCTTCGAACAATGGAATATGGTGGAAGTTACACTGAGCCAGTTCCAAGACAGCCCTGGAAGATGACTGGTAGATTCTACCTTGGTCTCCTAAAGCCCTGAGCTGCCATGTAAGAATTTTCACTACTCTGCTGGAGATATGGCAGGGGGAAGCCCTGAGACTTCATGGAGACAGAGAGACATAGTGGAACCCAACCTTCCAGACGTTCCCACAACCTGTCCTCCAGACGAGACCAGCCATCACCTGAATCCATCAAGGAGCCTCAGGGGATGCCACATGCGATGGAAGGACTTCCCACATGAGCCCTGCAAAAATTCCGACGCAAAAAATCATGAGATACAATAGAAGAGTTCTTCTTTAAGGCTTGGAGAGAGTTCCATATGCAGCACTATATACCCAGAACATTGTATTTCCTTTGTTTTCCTTCCCCTTTCAGAAGTTTTATTATTTCAGCACCCAGGAATTCACTACACATGCATTTTATACTTACTACAGAGAGCTATTGGGGACACAGATATGGAAAAAAGAATATAGTACATTATTAAGGTCACAAGCCTGGGAGAGAGATCTTATTTTGGATACCATCTCTGTCACTTACCAGCTGAATCATCTAAAGAAAGTTCCCTGACGTCTCTGAGTCTCCTTTTAATCATCTTTAATGTAGAAATAAAAACTCATAACTTCGTAAGTTTGTTGTTAATAGAAAGAGATAAAACATATGTGAGAAGCTTATTTTAGCTTTCTGGCATATAGTGAGTATTCAATACTGTGACTACTTTTAAATCACTATTAGAAAAATATAATCTTCAGCCTTAAGAACTTAACTTAATAGTGAGATTACTGAATAGTGGGAGAGACGAAAAGGATAAATGAGTGTATTCACACCATGAGGCAGGAAGGCACAGGACACCACTGTCCTGTGCTGGAACGGATGGACACCCATTCCATTTTTTGGGAAAGTGATGACTAAAGGCTGTTCAGAGCAAATGACATTGAGATTTAGACCTGAAGGGTTAGCAGTAGTTGAGCAGGCAAAGGTGAGAACTGGGCAAGGAAGTATATTCTGAACTCCAAAGGGAGAAAAACAACCAACAAGTTCAATAAACTGCAGGCAGCTTTTCACAGACAAAGCACAGTATTCCCATTGCCCCATTTTAAACTTAAATCAATAGATCCTCTGGGACCCCAATTCCAGTCCAGTGTATTATCTATGCTTTGTATCCAGTGTCCAATTCAGAAACCTGATAAACATTGTGGATTATCCTCCTTTAAATTGTCACTGGAAATTTTGAGCAGGACTAGGCTTGACTCCTATGCTATCAGTGACGCTGTTAGAATTCTCTGCCTGAACACAAAAACAACACCTTGACAGAGGATGAGGTATTAAAAGTTATGTGCAGAAGACACTCACTTTATAAAGGACAGCAAATGGGAGGTACAACCCCAAGTACATGAGATAATAAAAGTCTGGATATAAGTATATACATACATGTTATATGTGTGCACATGCATGCATACATAGGTATATATGTAAATGCATGCAAATATACAATTATAGATCATAGTGTGTGTGTATACATGTACACATTATAAAAGCAAAAGTATTTTTCCAAAGAAAACTCAGAGTCTGAGAATTAAACATAATCTGAAGTGTATAAAGTCACTAGAGAGTTTTAATACTTTAAACACAACTGAAGAAAGAAATGGTAAGACAGAAAATAAATTTTAGCAAATTGCTTAGAATGTAGCACAGTGATTCAAAGATTTAGAAAATCTGAAAGCAAAGTTGTGAGGGAGGCAGCCCTCATGGTTTGGGCATTGGGCGTGTCTTCACGATCTGTCATTACAAGGTTTAACTCCGGAGGTGGATCATTCATAAACCCAGCCAGCTTCACGAGGCTGCAACCTTCTTACTCAATTAAGATCTTCTGCTCTTTGCCGTTCCTCTCATCCCACACTGCCTTTACTGCCCTCCTAATCCATCCTTCCTTCCAAAAAGCAGCAGCCCCACTGGGTCTGAGGCAGCGATTCCAATGCTAGGAAAGATGGGTGATTCCAAGAGCTGCTCAAAGAGGTCAGGCACTAATGTGTCCCAAGAGAGCACCAGCATGTTTCTGGAATATTCGAAACTACACAGAGCTATCAATCTTTAACTTCAAACTGCTCCTCCATCCTGTCCTTATACTTAAAAAAATATTGATTATTGTATTTTTTAGCATAGTTAGTAGTTATCCAAGTTAACGATGATCCAAGTAAATTATTTGTCCCTTTTAACCTGCCAGAATCCACAGATAACCTCCACCAGTGAACTAAACTATGTGGTCATCTGTCAGCTAAAGTTATTTCTGGAGTTGTTGTAAATTAAATCGATTTTACAAGAATTTATGGGCATTTAAACCTATGTACTGTCTGTGCTGTGCTTTATGGGAAACACAAATGATGCTGGGCCTTTCTCTTCTTTCCCTGTTTGTCTGCATCACCAAAAAATCATGTAACATAAACAGAGATGTCTGGCACACAGTGAATCTTCACCTGATGCTGTAGGTAGGTGGTGGACATATGAAGAGGGTGCCAATGTGGTACAGAGACAGGCGGCAGGAAGAGAGAATTTTGTTATCTCTTGCAGGAGTAAGAACCTGGCTTTTTATGGGCACTGTTAATGGTTTTATTACAATTGCTGACTTCCCAAGATAAAAACTCTCTCAAAGAGCTCAAACAAGTGGTTAGCCATGGTACTTGGAGGGCCATTACAGGCTAATTTGTGCCCCCCATAAATTCATACGTTGAAGTTCTAACCCCCTAGTATCTCAGAATGTGGCTGTATTTGGAGATTGGGTCATACAGGCAGGCCCTCATCCAGTATGACTGGTGTTCTTATAAAATGAGGAGAAGAGGACCCAGACAACACACAGACTGAGCAGCAACCACGCGAAGACACACCTTCTACAAACCATGGAGAGAGGCCTCCAGAGAACAAACATGCCCACACCATGGTCTCGTATGTCTAGCCTCATAACTAGGAAAAAACACATTTCTACAGCTACAGTCACCCAGTGTGTGGTACTTTATGGCAGCCTGAACGACTAAGAACCGGGGGCCAACAGCGTTCCTTAGACTAGGGGTGGACCAGGGAGTTCAGGGCAAGGGAGGCCCTCACTCCATTGGCTCAAGAGCGTCCTCAGAGCTTGTGTGATTCCCCTCAATTGATGTTTAAGTTTCTACCTTAGGCCTCAGTTGCTTTCCCCTAGTCCTAGCCGTGCCTCAAACAATTATCAAGAGACTGCTCAGCACTAAACTCCCCTCAAACCTCACCACGGGGGAATTTGGGCTGAGGTTATAAGTCCCTGGAAATTCCCTAGAGCTTCTCAAGAAAGGGAGCTGTGTTTAGTCTGACAGGTCTTTTTTCCATTCATTCATTGAAAAATGTTATCGAATGCCCCATGTTCTGGGCATTGTGTGAACTCCTAAAAGAGAACAGCAATCTAAAGACCTTTATTAAGCACCCATTGCGTGCCAGCACCATTACAAGGAAGGCACTCAAAGAGACCTTAGTTAAGGAGCTTGCTTGTGAGGGATGTACAGTGAGTAAGGCATGGGCTCTGCCCACCACTGGCTTCCAATCTTCCTGTGGAAAAAGACCTGTCAACAGCACTGCTAGCACGAGGCCGGGGTTATAATGAAGAGGAAGAAGTACTTCGCAGGAGCACAGGAAAGGAAAACACATCATTTTAACTGAAAGGATTTGAGAAGGGCTTGTCAATGGTGTGGATTTTCAGTAAAACTCTCAACATTTAAGGAGGACTTGTCAGAAGAAGATGGAGAAGGGACCCAGGCTCCAAGGGCCGAGGAAGCCGCCCTGCAGCTGTGCCTTCCTGTGCGGTGACACACGGCAGGGAGAGGACTCCTCCCAAGGAGCTGCCAGTTTTGCTGGCCAAGGCTGAAGGGAGGCAGTCCTGAACACGCTGAGCGCTGTGTAGTGAGATGCCTTACAGAGGAGGTGCGTGCTCCTGACCTTGGTGTTTGGGCTTATGTAAATAAAGTCCATGGAGCTTTGTCTTCTCTTCCACAAAATGTATGGGTTGTACTAAACCACTGGTTTGCAGACTTCTGGATTTCATGGACTAGTACCTTTTAAGAAAATCAAGAGTAGAGTCCAACATGTTTTTAATTTTGCCAAGTCAGCACATTACAATGCCCACTACTTTCTATTCTCGTGTTGCTAGTCCGTGGAGGAGACCTAGGAACCACTCCCAGGGTCTAAGGCTCTGAGATTCTGCCCCAGGGGAAGGGCAATGCAAACTACTTCTGAAGATTCTACAGTTTAAAGCATAGCCTGTTAACTGGTGGTCCATGGGTTGAATTTGAACCATGGCTGTGTTTTGTTGGGACTACAGTGTGTGTTTTGTTTTGTTTTTAGGGTATCATTGATATACACTCTTATGAAGGTTTCACAAGAAAAACAATGTGGTTATTACATTCACCCTTATTATTGAGTTCCCCCCCATACCCCCTTGCAGTCACTGTCCATCAGGGTAGTAAGATGCCACAGCATCCCTAATTTGTTTCCACTGAGCTACAGTCTTCCCCGTGACCCCACACACACCATGTGCATCAATCATGACACCTCTCAATCCTCTTCTCTCTCCCTCTCCACCCACTTTCCCCACCCTTCCCCTTTGGTAACCTCTAGTCTCTTCTTGGAGTCTGTGAGTCTGCTGCTATTTTGTTCCTTCAGTTTTGCTTCATTGTTATACTCCACAATGAGGTAAATCATTTGGTATTGGTCTTTCTTTGCCTGACTTATTTCACTGAGCATAATGTCCTCCAGCTCCATCCATGTTGTTGCAAATGGTAGGATTTGTTTCTTTCTTATGGCTGAATAGTATTCCATTGTGTATATGTACCACCTCTTCTTTATCCATTCATCTACTGATGGACACTTAGTTTGCTTCCATATCTTGGCTATTGTATAGTGCTGTGATAAACATAGGGGTGCATATGTCTTTTTGAATCTGAGAAGTTGTTTTCTTTGGGTAAATTCCTAGGAGTGGAGTTACTGGGTCAAATGGTATTTCTATTTTTAGTTTTTTGAGGAACCATGCTGCTTTCCACAATGGTTGAACTAGCTTACATTCCCACCAGCAGTGTAGGAGGGTTCCCCTTTCTCCACATCCTCCCCAGCATTTGTTGTTCCTAGTCTTTTCTATGTTGGTCATCCTTACTGGTATAAGGTGATATCTCATTGTGGTCTTAATTTTCATTTCCCTGATATTTAGCCATGTGGAGCATCTTTTCATGTGCCTGCTGGCCATCTGAATTTCTTCTTTGGAGAAGTGTCTGTTCATGTCCTCTGCCCATTTTCTTAATAGAGTTATTTGTTTTTTGGGTGTTGAGGCGTGTGAGTTCTTTATATATTTTGGATGCTAACCCCTTGTCGGATATGTCATTTACAAATATATTCTCCCAATCCCTTTACTTTCAGTCTGTGTATGTCTTTGGGTTTGAAGTGAGTCTCTTGTAGGCAGCGTATAGACAGGTCTTGTTTTTTTATCCATTCTGTGACTCTGTGTCTTTTGATTGGTGCATTCAGACCGTTTACATTATCAATAGGTATGTACTTATTGCCATTGCAGGCTTTGATTTGTGGTTACCAAAGGTTCAAGGTTAACTTCCTTACTATCTAACAGTTTAATTTAACTTACTTAGTATGCTATTACAAACACAACCTAAAGGTTTTTTTTCCCTCCTTTTTCTTCCTCCTCCCTTCTTTATATATTAGGAATCATATTCTGTACTCTTTGTCTATCCCTTGATTGACTTTGGGCATAGTTGATTTGATTTTGCATCTGCTTACTAATTAATTGATCTACTTTCTTTATTGTGGTTTTATTTCCCCTGGTGACAGCTATTTAGCCTTAGGAATACTTCCATCTATAGCAGTCCCTCCAAAATACACTCTAGAGGTGGTTTGTTGGAGGTAAATTCTCTCAGCTTTTGCTTATCTGAAAATTGTTTAATCCCTAAAATTTAAGTGATAATCGTTCCAGGTAGAGTATTCTTGGTTTGAGGCCCTTCTGTTTCTTTGCATTAAATATATCATGCCATTCCCTTTTGGCCTGTAAAGTTTCTGTTGAGAAGTCTGATGATAGCCTTACAATGTGTTTTAAAAGATTTGAACCAGATGCCAACACTGCAAAGTGATAAGATTCATATACAAATCTGTATCTCTAGTTGTTTTAAAAAATGGAGTATCTGTTAACATTGCCTGCCAGTGATTGATGGGATTGGCTCCTCTTCCAAGTGGGTGATCCAGTCCCTTCCCAGAACTCCTGATTCTCTTATGTTACCTGCCTGGACTCAGAGGGCATTTAGTTTGAGATCCCTGATTGAAATCATTCACAGTGGGATTTGGGCATGGGCAATCCACTTTTATTGATAAATCCCTGTTCCTTTGTCAAGAAAATGGGTATAATGTGAGGATTAGATGAAAGGATATATATGAGTATTGGAAGCTCTAAGTGCTGACCCAGTGTAAGGTTTTAATAGTTTCTAATTGATGGTGAGTTTGGGTAACTCAGACTCCATCTCACAAGTTTACTGAGACAGGAGCTTGGGGTATTGGAACAGATAAGGCAGTTTCTGCATTCAGAGATCTCAGAATTCCTCAGGGGAATAAGGTCACATAGTGAAGAGAGACAGTAAAATGGTGTCAACACAGCAAAAATGGTGGCAGTTCAGGCAGCATTTGCCTCTAAGGTGAGGAAGGCAGAAAACTGCAGATTGCAAGAGAACATGGGAGCCATCATTGTAAACCTAAGTCACTGTTAATCTTTATTATCATCAACAGTGATTTTCATCACATTATTCTGTACCACTGACATCAAACGATACACAATTACAAGCTCCATTTACCAAAGGCCTGTTCTGTACCAGCTATGTGTCAGGGGCTTTATTCAAATCCATTCCAAATATATTTACTGAGGCCCAACCATGTGCCTGAATCTGGGGGTTCAGTGACAGCAGAGACAGTCATGGTCCCGATCCTCATAAGGAAGAGAGGGGTGACAGACATCACACAGTTATTCCCACCACACTAGGCTTTATTATCAGTAGAGTAAGTGCAGAAAGAGCAAGCTCATGGTATTACTGGGCTGTATAACAGGGATGTAGTGTGGGAGGGTCAGAGAAAACCTTCCTGCTAACAGACATTTCACATTAAACCTTACAGGTGTATAGGAGTTAGCCAAGCAGCAGAGGGATGGAGAGCTGTCCAGATAGAGAGAGAAGACTTATATCTATTACTTGTTTTTGGCCTTGTGAGGATTATTCTCATTTAACAGACCAGAAACCTGAAGTTCAGAGAGTTGGACTTAAACTATAAGCAACAGTGTTGGGGCTGGATCCCAGAACAGACATCAAAGCCCCAAGTCCCTTCCAACTTGATCACTTCCCTTTACTTTGTCAGTATTTTATTCTCTAGGATTTATGGCATTTCTTATAATTAGGGAAAAGAACAGAAGATTTTACTGTGACTGAGATTTTTCTCTTATTACCTATTTACCTCTTACTCATGCTCCCCAACCTAGCTCCAATCATGTTCTTATGTGAGTATTTGATTCATATTAATCTTCCCCTTCCTTCCCACACCCCAGACTATAAGCATCACAAATGCAGGGGTCAAGTATGTTTTTTCTCAGTTGTGTTCCTCATAACCAGCCCCATGCCTCATACATAATAGGTACACAATAAATATTTTCTGGGGGGAAAAAGTCAACAGATATGAAGCAGAAAGTTCTTGCCAGAATCTGTGAGCAAGCATTTGGACTTGAATTTTCCCCACCACAGACAAGAGGGGACTGTGTATAATTTCCCACAAACAGAAGATCAATTTTTGCTGTGACAGCACAAGTCCATCCTGGTGGGAGAAAGTAAAGTCACATGTTTGCCCCTGGAGTAAAGTTGTAGATTTTTGGCAGATGCATTCCACCATTTTGGTTGTCAAGCATTTGTGTGTATATTTCTTCTCTGACAGTCTCCTTCTGTTTCCATGGAAAAAAGCCAAAGGGATTTGGGGGAGGGGAGTATGAAAGAAAGAGCTAGACATTCAATTTCCATTAGAAGTAATCAGGGGATTTCTTTATTACAGGCAAAAGACTTTAGAAGCAGCAAAGATAGTTCTAGTAGTTGGTAATAGGAATACCAATAATATAATCATTTAATCCTGTCAACAATTTAAAGCCACTACAGCATTAACTACCTGCTATATGCCAGGTCCTGTACTAGGCATTTATTTCCCCACCCCCCAAAACTACCTCATTTAATTCTAGTGACAAATTTGTGAGGTAGGAAATACTATCCCCTTTTCACAGAGGAAATCATTAAACTAAGACACAGAAAGATCATCCATCTTGAAAGTGTGACAAAATTTAAACACAGGGAAATAAAACTTTCTTCCTTTATCATGCTTTCTCTTCAAAAAGAGGACACTGATAATTTCTAGGCTGTTTTTCATTGTTTGGGGATAAAGAGTCTTTGGGAAGGTTAATTTGATTTCCCTCTTGATTTGATTCCTCAATGGTATTTCGATTTTATTTGGTTGAACTATCATCCTGGTTCTACAAGGAGAAGAGTAGTAAAGTATTAAAATCAGACTTATCATATTATCAGGTCTACACCTGATTAGCCAACCTTAAAGATACAGATTTCCCCACTTATGTGGTACATTCAAGAATAAGAAGTTCAGAATATCACAGACCTGAGTTCAGAATTCACCTGCATTCTTAAGTAGGTGCATTTTTTGGGGACTAATAATTTAATCTCTCTGTGAGTTCCTCCTCCATTAAGGGTCTAAATAATACCCCCACTGAGTATATATCATAATACTGTGAGGACAAAGCGAATCAGTGTACATAAAATCCCTCATCTGCAGACAGGGAGCCCCTGTCTCTCTCCTCCTTTCTTTGAGTTTGTCTCCAGTCATTTGCACGACCTCCCCCTACAGGCCCCAAGGGCTGCTCTCCAAACCTGCAAACTTCGACGTTGTCTCCTTAAGTCTCTCTGTCCACCTGGCACTACACAGCTCCTTGAACCTTTTTTCCCTAAATCAACCACACCAGCCGCTTTTCCTCCACAGAGTGATGCATTCTGCTCTTCCCCTCTTGGAGGCAAAGTAGGATGTGAGACTTTTTTCTAAGAGCTGTGCGAGAAGAAAGATGGGGGCTCACTTAGTTGTCCATCAGAGTGGGAGGGGCTTCGGGGAGAGACTTCTGCGGACTGACAGGACCTTTCCTTCCGTTCCCAGAAGGAAGAGTTCTACCCAGCCAGTTCCTGGATCAGCACAGGACATCACAGAACAGATGAAGGCACCTAATCTTTCACCTCCCTCCTGACATGCTGCCTTCAAATAAAGGGTATTTTCCTCCTTACACTCTGCCAAATGTGGTTTTAATCAGCAGTGACCACAAAAAACCAAACTTCAGGACTTTTATTTTTTCAATTTCCTTGCCTGAATATCTTAGCAACTCCTTAGAGGAGACTAGTTAGACCCTCTAAGGTGCAGACGAACAGATGGGAAACAGGTGGGTTATGACCCAAGTGCTGGCCACGTGTATCAGCTCTCACAGGCATTGTGCCCACTGATGCCAAAGAGACACAGTGCATACAGCTGCCCAGCTCCTAATAGGAGTCCCAGGCCTTTGCTTGCTGCTGCCAACCCATGGCCCACAGTGCTGCCAGAGTGAGCTTCCGAATATGCACCTTTGAGCTCTTCCCAAATAAACTCTTTCACTGGCTTCCTGTTGCTTATTGTAAATTCAAGTTTTACTGCCCTACGTGGAAGTACTCTAATGACACCACATTTTCTGATCCCGTATGCCTTGATCACTCCATTCTTAGTCTGTCCAAATGACTAAGTCTTACTCATCCTTTAAAACCCCACTGCCAGGAATCACCCCTGCCAGGAAACCACCTTTGATCCTCTGGGCTGGGTTAACTGCCTCCCCTCAGTATTTTCACAGCTTCGTCAGGTTGGCCCTAGCACATTATTCATATGCTACTGTAGGGCAATTATTGACTTATTTATCTATCCTATTAGACTGTGAGCAATTTGAGGACAGAACTATGGTTAGCTATCTCAGAGTCCCCATAGTTAATATGGGACTGACGCTTATGTAAGGATTACGTATTATATAGCAGTAAAAATACACGCCTTGGAGCTGAATGGACTTGGATTTGAGTCCATTCATTGCCATTTACTGTCGAGGTCACTGTGGGAAAGCTACTTAATTTCACTCAGCCTTAGTTTGCTCATATGTAAAACAGGGATAATAATAAGAGCACCCTTGTAGCACTAAAGGAGGTAAGTAGGACTAAAGGAGATATAATGTCTGCCAAGGGCTCAGCACAGTTCCTGGTTCAGGGCAAACACTTACATATAATACTTACCATCAACATCGATTTTAGTGCTCCGCAAATGTTCCACGGGTGAGTGGTTGACGTGAACCAGGATGGTAATGGCTCTAACAAAATGGACAGATCACAGAATTTTGCCTTAACACTCCATTGACCTAGGAATAACTCTGAGGCTTTGAGCTGTTCATTAAGACCTTAATAAAATTATTTTAACCTTTGGTGGTTGCCAAAGGCAGACATGCTGGGGAGCTGAGGTTGGCCACAATGTGTTGTGTCCTCCCACGTATCCCCACCTCTGGCAGAGGCACAGAGGGGCCTGGGCGGAGGGCCAAGGGAACATACTCCTCACTCGAATCCAAACACTGACGTGTGTCTTCTAAAAACTGGAAGAAAAGCTCAGCTGTTTGGCTTTTTTGGTGACACCAAGTTTTGTAGTTAAAAAATACCTACGCACTCCCACCTGACTCCAAAAACCTGGTTTGAACCCAAGTACGGGCCCATCTGACCTAGGGGTGCCCTCCAGAGAGGGTATATCTGACTTTCATTACTTGGTGTGTTGCGGGGGCACCATCCAAGCCACCAATGATCCTATATGCCAGTAAGAGAAACTTCCCAGCTGCTCTTTCTGTCACTGTGAACCCAGCGTCACTGAGTATTCTATCTGGAAAGGAGATTGGAGGGCTCCTGGCCTCACAGCAGTGCTCTCAGGACCCTACTGAGGGGTGCAGAGCTATTTCCTTTTCCATTAAGGGATCCAGTGCTTCTACTTTTGTAGTGGTTTCCACTTCTCTCCCCTTGTCCCTGCCTGTTGCCAAGTAATGTCCCCTCCTATCTCCTCACCCATAGTTTGGGATGTCTTCTCTTAATTCCTTACAGGTCACAAAGTCAGCTCTCCATGCTCATTAGGACTGTGTTTCAGTAAGGATTCTAGGACTTGACAATAGGTTGTCTGTGAGGACCCAAGACATTAAAATGTGAACGGGTGTCTGTACACATTTTGTGTGCCCTAAGTCTTGTTCTCCCAGCTTTCCATATTAGTAGCTATGTTTTCGCCTGATCTCAAAGTCCATGGCCATGATTGTGTCTAAGGTCTGCCATCTGTGAGACACAGACTATGCTATCAGAAGAGAGAAGAGGAAGAGAGGAAGACTGGCTGTTGGGGGGGAGAAGGAAGGTGCAATGTGTTCAATGATACAAATTAGGATGATTTCTCAACTCTTGACCACTGTCCCAGGGTCCAAGCCTATGTGGTCCTACTCCCTTCTTTGAATGGTTGTCCAGTCATTCCTTTCTCGCACCTCCTACTTTCTCTCTCTTCAAGAGCACGTGCTCTAGAGGAAACCCCACTCAACACGGTGACGTGGTTTACACCGAGCCAATCAGGGTTCTTGATTCTGTGTGTGTGTGTGTGTGTGTGTGTGTGTGTGTGTGTAATTGAAGCTCTCTTTCCTTGGGAAGATTTGATCCCCACCCCAGAGCTGCTAGTGGCTTCATGAAAAACCATTGCTCTAGTTTTTCCAGTTCAACTCCTGTCCTTCTCCGTTACATCAGACAAAAACAAACTAACGCCTCTCTCCTTTCACAGAAGCTAATGCAACTTGGTTCTCTCTCCCTGGGAACAAAATGCGACCTCACTAATGGTGTAGGAGGACCGAGCTGCGAATTGAGTAAGGTAAATCTGTGGTTGTATACTGAGTTCTACCTGAACAAAGACAGGAGAATGGGTGGGATGGATGAGGGCAATATATCTGGAAGACTTCTTGCAGACATCCAAGAAGCAGATTAGATAGTGGAAGCTGTCAGAAAGTCTCAAAAGGCCAGCGAAGTCATGAGAAATGCCCCCTTCATCTGTATCACCACTGCCTACCTTAAGGTAAGCAAACAAGCCAGCAAACTGTGTCTTACCCTCATGGGCACCTGCCAGAATGCTGCTGTCTAACTCACCATGCTGCTTCCAATTTCTTTGCCTTTGCTCATGTGGTTTCCATTTTTAAGGGTCACTTCTACTGAGAGGCTTTTCTTGGATTTCTCCTGCTCCTTCTCTTGCTCCTTAGTGCCATTTGTGTGTGCCTCTTTGTTAACTATTATTTCTTCTTTGCCTGTATTCCCCACCAGACTCTATGATCCCTCAAGCCAGTGATGGTGCTTTATTCCTTCCCATGGTTTGAGAATCCACCAGAAGCCTATGAATGGACAGGGAACTGAGGTCACTCCCAAGAGCCATTATAAAGATGAGAACCCAGTCCCAGCAGGGCCTTCCACCCTTCATCTTGTTATATTCCAGTGCCTGGATAAATGAAGACCTGGGCAAAAGTGGAGTAAGTAGATGGAAGGACAAAGAAAGAAATGTGAGAGGCCTCAGACACTGCTTTATCTTCTCAGTAAGAGTTTAGATTTTAACTCATGTTACACTTTGTGATATGCTCTTCCTGAGGTTAAAAAAAAACAAATTTATTTTATTATCTGACTTTGTACAAGTGCTGTTCTTCAAGAACATTGAGTTCAACCATCTCATTTTATTAAAAAGGAAACTCAGTCCCCCAAATGTGAAAGTGACTTATCCCAAGTGACTTTTGCATCAAGATCTGGCCCCTACTTATTTTACGGGGGCTCACTTAGCACCACTGATCTGCACTGTGCTCAGTCAGACCAGACTACTTGTAGTTCCCTACCAAGATTCTTGCCACTAAAACTGTGCAATGCTATTCCCCATCTAGAATACTTACTGTATTAGTTTGCTTGCGCTGCTGTAACAAATTGTCATAAAACTGTGTTGCTGAAAACAATAGAATTTTTTTCTCTCATAATTTAGGAGTTCAAAGTCTAAAATCAAGATATTGGCAGCGTCGGTTCTTTCTGGAGGCTCTGAAGGAGGACCCTTTCCACGCCTGTCTCCCAGCTTCTGGTGACTGCCAGCAACTCTGACCTTTCCTGGGCTTGGCGACAAATCACTCCAGTCTCTCTGCATTGACTTCACATGGCCTTTCCCTCTGTGTCTCTATCTTTTCCTTTTCTGTCTCTTGTAAGAACATGTGTCATTGGATTTAGGGCCCACCTTAATCCAGGAGAATCTCATTTTGAGATGCTTAATTACACCTACGTAATTCCATTGATAGTATCTGCAAAGACTCTTATTCCAAATAAGTTCAAATTCTGAGGTTCCCATGGACATATCTTTTGCAGGACTACTATATTCAGTCCACTATACTTAGCCCTTTCTACCTTTGCCAGTCTGCCTGCTCCTTGCCTTTCAGGTCTCTTTAGCAATTTCCCTTTTGTAATGCTCACCTCAACATAAATCAGTTAGATGCCCTTCTGTGCTCCAACAGAGTACCATGTTTCTTTCTGTTATAGCAGAAAACACCTTGCATTGTCCTTCTCTGTTGACTTGTCTGCTTCCTCTACTAGACTTGGATACTCCTTGACAGTAAGTGTTCTGCCTGTCTTATTTATTCTTTTCAACCTTAACCAGGACAGTAACTGGCATAAAGTAGGGATCAGTAAGGGCATTTAAGAGAAGGAAAGAGTCTTCATGTTCAAAAGGAGATCTTCCCAGGGACACTTCCAGATGGTGAGTAAGAGAACCATGGGCAAGGATGCTTACACAACGTCTCTCAAAATGATTAGACATTAGCATGTAAGGTGTATCAGTGACAGACCAGGATGAGACCGAGGTATTTCAAATCACCACCTGTTACGGGCTGAATTGTGTGTCCCCCAAATTCACATATTGAAGCTTTAATCCCAGTATCTCAGAATGTGACTGCATTTGGAGATAGGATCTTTAAAGAGGTAATTAAGTTAAAATGAGGTTCATTAGGTGGACTCTAACCCAATACAACTGGTGTTCTTATAAGAAGAAGAAATTTGGACACAGACACTTACAGAAAGAAAGCCATGTGAAGATACAGGGAGAAGATGAACCGTCTATAAACCAGAGAGAGGTCTCAGACAAAATGAACCCGTTGACATCTTGATCTTGGACTTCTGGTCTCCAGAACTGTGAGAAAATTAACAGTTTTTGGTTTTGAAGCCATTTGTCTGTAGTATTTTACTCTGATGGCCCTAGTAGACTGATACACCTCCCCAGGGAACTACTCATGATATGTTGAAAAAGAAGATATGGGATTTGGAATAGTTTAAAGTAGCTTTGTAACTACTTGGGCAAGTTATCTAACCTCTCTGAGTCTTACCTAGAAAATAGAAATAAGAGCTCCTTCCTTCGGATTTTCTTAGTGCCCTGAATATTCAAGTCCATCTATTCATGCATCTGTTTATTTATTCTAAGATCACGCATGAGGTACCTACTCATGACTATTTCAGGCACTGAGGATAAATCATTGGATATGATTGACAGGGTCACCACTCCTGCGGCAGCCACGCTATAATACAGGGAAACAGACAGAGCAAAAGAGTAAACAAGAAACATGCAGCAGTGAAAATCAAGGAGCGGTGAGATACAGTGTGACTAGGGGATGGGTGCTTCTTGAGGTTGTGACTGATTTGTTATCAAAGAATTGTCATGAATATAATTCTCATTACCAGCAATTTATGGTTCTCTCAAATTGTTTTTCTTTCAACAAAGCAAACAGTTTGGTTTTATGTTAGCGCCCTGTCACACTGCTGTGTTAACATTTCACAGCTTCCAGAGCAGTTTTTCAGACAGTATCTCATTAAATGCTAACCTGGAGAAGTGTGGGTCTGACAGCAACTCCCATTTCGCAGTTGTGCAAATAGAGGCCTACAGGGTTTCATTAGCACACCTACCATCGATGACCCATGAAGGACAGAACTGGGATCAAATCACTCAGTCAACATTTATTGACTAACGGCATGATTATCCTAGAAGAAAATACAGGGGAAAACTTCATGACATCAGTCTAGGCCATGATTTCTTGGACATGACACCGAAAGCACAAGCAAAAAGAGCAAGTAGGCAAGTTCAAGAAGAAAGTAGGATTACATCAACCTGAAAAGTTTCTGCACATTAAGGAAACAATCAACATAGTAAAAAGGCAACCTACATTTGGAAGTCCGATATCTGATAAGGGGTTAATATCCATACGACAAACTCCAACTCAACAGCAAAAAAAAAAATGACTCAATTTAAAAAATGGCCAAAGGATCTGAACAGACATTTTTCCCAAGAAGACATACACATAGCCGACAGGTATATGAGAGGATGCTCGACATCACTAATCATCAGGGAAATGTAAATCAAATCCACAGTGAGATATCACCTCACTGTTAGGACAGCTATTATCAAAACAAACACAAAAGAACAAGTGCTGGCAAGGATATGGAGATATTGGAACCCTTGTACACAGCTGTTAGGACTGGAAAAATGGTGCATTTTCTATGGAAAAAAGTATGGCAGTTCCTCAAAGTTTTAAAAATAGAACTACTATATGATCCAGCCATCCTATGTCTGGGTATATATCCAAAAAAACTGAAACCAGGATCTCCAAGAGATACTGGAGATCTTTCATACTCATCGCAGCATTATTCAAAATAGTTAAGACACAGAAACAACTTACATGTCCACTGACAGATGGATAAAGAAAATATAGCCTATACATACAACAGAATATTATTCAGTGCAGAGTAAGGAAATCCTGCCATTTGCAATATCATGGATAAACCTGGAGGACATGATGCTAAGTGAAATAAGCCAGTCAGGGAAGGAAAAACACTACATGACTCCACTTACATGAAGGATCTAAAAGAGTCCAACTTATAGAAACAGAGAGTAGAATGGTAGTTTCCAGGGCTGGTGAGGGGGAGTGTAAGAGTCTATCAAAGACAAGGATAATGATATAGTTTCCCTATAAGCCTCACATCCCCAGCATTCAGTGTTGAACTGACTTTGACTTTTTTTTTTATTAGTATCAAAACAACAAAGGTCACATTTTATTTCTGACACCACAGATTTTATTTTGCCTAAATTAATTTTTCTGTCTTCAGATGATCAAAACACAGATTTAAGTTACTCTTATAATACATTATTATTTTTTCTGCCAAAGAATATCTAACAGACGCCCTTATCCTCTTTTCTTAGAAGCAATGTGGATGTTATGCTGACACCATTCTAAAGAATGGGGATGGTTTGGGGCATGGAGAGAGAAATAATTAAAAAAAATTTTTTTGATAGGGAAATCCAAAGCCATTTCCCAGGATGTGTTCAAATTGAGTTTTACAAAAAGAACTATATTAAATACACATGATACAATTGATTATTTATTTTTGAATGAAGAACATTCAGAAGGTTTTGAATGATCTTGGCCAACTGGGGTAGTCTAACAAGGTATATGCCAATAAAAGGCTTTAGGGGAATTGGTGTGGGACAGTGCCAATTACAAAAACTATGTGCATGACAAATTAAAAAGACAGGACCTTCTTCTCCTGATAGAAAACCCTTCCCTAATCAGTATCACATAAAAAGGTTTTTTTTAAAAAAAGATGTATAAACTTTATACATACAATAATCAAAGGAAAAGAAATAAAACCATCACTATCTACATCCCACCATCTCAAGACAAAAACATGGTATGCTATTATATATCTTTCCTCAATCATAGTATATTTGCAGCATTCTCTCATGTCAGTGAATCTATATCATATTGAACTATTATGAAATTATCATCATACAAAAGCTTTTATAGATTGTGAGCTTCTATTTTGGACATTCCTTTTTTTCATTCATTCATTCATTCATTCATTCATTCATTCATTTATAAGATGCTGTAACAAAAGCTTCATACATGTGTGTCTGAATACTTGTCCTGTCCTCCCACTTTAACCTTGCATCACCTATAAAGCACTCTTAGAATGAAGACTGCTTTGTGTTTACTTGACATAGGAATATTAGTGTATTTCAAAAAAAATTCTTATATTAAATAATTCTCAAGCAACTACTCTAGGTCCAGTGCTGTTCAGGTTGCTGGCAATAGTATGTTGAGGAATATGCCTATGCTTCTTGTCTTTACAAAGCTAACATTCTAATAGGAGAAAGTGAGCAAAAGACAATAAAAACACTTCAATATTTTTATTTCTCTTATCTCTCTGAATGTGTCCAGAGGCTAGAAAGAAATATATTTTATAAAAAAGTAAAATATGAAAACAAAAAACACTCCAGAGTCATTGAATGCAAAATTTGGCAGTGTATTTTAACATTCATTCTTTCAAGAGGGAGAAAAGTGAAGGCTTTGTACTTACTTGACAAGTACGTCTTCTTTCTCCCTTAACAATAAGGTTAAACGAACCATTGACAAGTTTGCAAAAACTCATTTTATTTACCCCAGAGCTTCCTATGTAACCTAGCATTTGAGTACCACTATAAAAGATCCTGGCAGCTGAATAATCACGGCAATAACATTTGCTGTATTTTATTTCACATGCTAAAATCACTTGATTATCCATCTCTGGGGGGATGCTAGTTAGATTTAATAAGCACAGTGACAAACCTTATAGCTGCTAGCCACATATGAAAGCAGAAATGCCATGCCAGGGAGAAGCCTTAATGGGCATTTTATGAAGAGAATACCACACAGTGCAATGGATGACCATTTACTGTACTCCTACTATGTGTGAGTCATGGTGCTGAGAATTTTCACATACTTTATCTCTCTACTTCTGAATAGGTATTCCTGTAACTTAGGGTTCATTTTTACTACATAGTTGAAAAAAAAGAAAGACAACTTGAAGTGGCTACATTCTGATGATCAATGCATGATTGAAGCAAGGTTTGAAAACATATCATTTAGTTCTAAACCCAGAACTCTTTGTTTCTTCAAAGTTGGAGTGGGATATTCAAACACAGATTGAAAAACCACATGTGAAGAATTTTATTGAAGAGATTAAAGTGTTTGTTGGGGAAATAAAATAGATGGACTTCAAGTTCTGGTCTAATATTTAGACTCTCTAGTTTTATAACTGCCAAAAACCTTAATAACAGCCCTCGCTATGAATGATTACACTATGATCATGTACTGTTTTTCTCTGTGTTACTACAGCAAGGATGCATTCATCTTGGGTGTGTAAGAGCAACCTGTATACAAACTTGCAAAACCTTTGACACCCACTTTCTGTCTCTGTGCCTCTTGGCTTTGTGTATTAGAAAGCCAAATTTCTCTACCAACCGTAAGTATTTCCTTTTGCCATCCTCTTCAATCCAGCTTACCATCTATTTAGTTATTTATGGCCATGTCCTCATTTCTCTTCTACACTGCGACCCTTGAACCAGAGGATGATATCTGATCCCTTATCCCATGTGGCTAACACAGTGACACAGTTTTTAACACAGAAGAGGGACTCCATCATCATTTAATGAATGGAGCACACAGATATTAAGCAAGTAAGAGGTAAAGAAGCAGTGTACAGAAAAGCATGGATGCCTTTGAGCGAAAAAGCATGCCTGGTACGAAGAATTAAAAGGTTCGGTGTGTTTGTAGCAGAGAGTGCTTATGGAAGGCAATGATACCAAAGAGATAGATGGACCTGTAGCTATTAACGAATCACTTGAAATTCTCTTCAGGACACTGAGGAACTAATTAGTGAAGGGTTGTAAACTGTGGAGTGGCAGAGTCAAATTGATGCTTATGAAATATCATTCTGGTGACTATATGGAGTAGAAGGGGTATAACTCTAAGTATAGGGACAAGTTAGGAAGTCATTAAAGTGAGTGGTAATAAAGGCTAACTTTCACAAGATAGAGAGGAGGTGCCAGATGCCAGCAAGTTGGAAGAGGTATCCTAACCAGGACTCTCAGAAGCATTGGGCACAAGGGGTAAGGGAAAATGGTGTGTCAAGAATAACTTCGTGGTTTCTGGTTAAGTGGTTTGTGGATGGTCCTGCCATCCACTGGGATAGGGAACAGAGGTGGAGGAAGATGAGCTCAGTCTCAGACATGCCAAGTTAGAAATATCTGTGGGAATCCAAGTTGGAGCTCTCTAGTAAACAGGAAGTCTGTAGTTTTGGAACTAAGAGAAAAAAGAACAGGGTAAGAATTCAGACTTGAAAAGGATACAAGTGTTCAATGAACTTAACTTGGATTGCGGTGTTTATAATCTTCTTGTGATATCACTGGATACATGAACACTGCAAAAGGATATCCCTGGATATACTGGAAAACCAGTTGTGATTGAGAGTTATGTTGGAGCTCCCAACTGCCCTCCTTGTTTTAGGCCTTACGGAATGAGGCATTCATTCTTATTCAGGTCACCAAGACTAACTTACAATGTCCCATCAGAATACTCTAGACTGGAATCATATTGATCCCCTACAGTGATGTGGGTTATCCCCAGGTAGAAAACAATTTATTGAATGCAGTGGGTTTGAGAGAGAAAACTGTTGAAGGCATAAGGACCATCAGGAGAAAATAATAAACTCACAATAGAGGCTCAGTAAATTAAAGAATGAATAAAACCTTGCATATAATTAGTTTAAGTAATAGCAAAAGCAAGTTAAAGATAACAAGTATCAACTTTTCTAGAAAAATTTGAACAGAGCAGAGGAAAGGTATACAGTGGAGGTTTGTAGATGAGGACAGTATGACTTTTTTTTCAAAGAGAGCAAGTGCACATTCCCTACCTCAATCGCTCTTAAAAAGCCAGATGTAAGACATAGCATGAAATTTGAATGGAAAAAAAAAAAGAAATGGGTTCTAAAAAAGTGAACCCAGAAAACCAAAAATCTCATAAATCCGATATGGCATACAAGGGGTCAATACAAAAGGTAAAGAGTATTAGGATATTCATCAAAGAAGGGGGAGAAGAGGAAATTGGGAACATGTGTCATAACAGATCACCTACATCCAACAAGATACAGATACAATTGGAGGAAGGCCAGGAGAGGTTTTTGTGAAACTCCACAAAGTAGCACAGAAGCACTGAAGAATCCCAGGCCTTGTAGCCAGTGCAGACTGAAAGTTCAGAATCATTTAGGAAACCCACCCTTGTTCTATTGCCCTTTTCCTCTCCAACATTAACAGAAAGCCCCTAGTTAGAAAATGTTGGCTTCTAAAACTGTGAGCCAAGCGTATTACAAAGACAAAGGACATGTGGGGAGCAACGGGTGCAGGAAGCTACTTTGACGAGTGGTGTTGAACTAGGCCCCACAGGAGTGAGACTGAAACGGTAGTTTTTGTTGGCAAAGTTGCTTCTTAAAGTCTTTGTGTCTTGGATGCTAGGGGAGGTCGAGAGATTTCCCAATATGATAGAGTAATGTAAAAGAAACCATACACCTTGGCAGGCCCCAAGTATTTTGTATTCCCCTTGAGGCCAAAAAGCTTCTACAAACACACACACACATACACAGACATACACATACACACATACACTCCCACACACACCCTGCATGCCTAAGCTATGTACATATCACTCTGAACTATTTTGGTGCCCCTCTCTCCTTTGCCTTCAGTGTCAAGTCCATAAAAGAACACTTAAATACGTGATTCTTTAGAATTTGGATTGTGCGGTCATTAGAAACCACTGTTTTAAATTAAATTCCCAGGAAACATGGGTCATGGAGACTATATTTAAATAAATTTTAGTCATCAGGTGGCTGAATTTTTCCACCAATATTTTCATCTTGTGTTGAGTGATTCACGTACACGCCCCGCATTCCTCCCAACCTTCTGTAAGCAAATGCATCACAATCTCTACTCACTAATCCACAAGCTGGCCATAATGATGTGAGAAGTCCATGATGTTTCCCTCTTTTGAGGATAGAAATTTCCATGTGGGTTGAGGAAAAGGTGAATGGGAGCAGGGCAAGGTGCAGCCACTCAGTCTCTCAGCACGGAGGTGTAAGCTGAGACCGGATTTTTAAATGATCACTGGGGTACAAGTCCAGCTTGACCAGCAATGATGCCAGCCAGTGGTGAGGGCTGGAGTGGAGACCAGGTGGCTTGGCTGAATCCAAAAAGGACTCAGAGGGCAATACCCAGGATGTAACCATCCCTGGTGTTAAGCATGTTGGATTTCTCTTGGGAGCTGAAGATGGGATTTCTTTCCATTTCAAAGCACCAGCAAAATATGCATTTGTTTCTAAGGGGAGGAACCACCACATGAAGACTGGGATATTTTTTCTGCACCTTCCAGGGTTCAGTTACCTGAAGACTGCAGCTGTGTAT
This sequence comes from Manis pentadactyla, assembly GCF_030020395.1. Lineage (NCBI taxonomy): Eukaryota > Metazoa > Chordata > Mammalia > Pholidota > Manidae > Manis > Manis pentadactyla. The sequence goes on along the minus strand of NC_080021.1, from coordinate 203,889,629 downwards.
GCTTCTCATAAGGTCCCAATGGACAAGGGTTTTAGATCCAAACTCCAGGTCACTCCCATGTCACCAGAGAAGAAAGTGTGCACTTTGGTCTCCAGTTCAGGAGTTTTTAAGGTTCTATTGTGGTTCAGCTGCTGAATCACTAGCACCTTGGACCTCATTCCCTCACCCTCCTGTGATCAAATCTATAACCCTGGGTAAAAAGAACTGCATGAGACCTAGTTCTTTCTTACCTTTCAGTGAAGGGCAATAAAGAAGAATGTTTTTCTAGAGCTCTTTTCTAGTGTTTTCCTACCCACTTCCACACATAAAATAAAGAAAGCTGACATTCCTTTTAGACCCATGATCTGTCTTTCTGAGGAAACACTATAATAAAAGAATACTTGAGACATATAAAAAGGGCAGGGAGGAGAGGGGCGGAAGATGGCGGCGTGAGTAGAGCAGCGGAAATCTCCTCCCAAAACAACATATATCTATGAAAATATAACAAAGACAACCCTTCCTAGAATAAAGACCAGAGGACACAGGACAATATCCAGACCACATCCGCACCTGAGAGAACCCAGCGCCTCGCGAAGGGGGTAAGATACAAGCCCCGGCCCCGCGGGAGCCGAGCGCCCCTCCCCCCAGCTCCCGGCGGGAGAAGAGCAGGCAGAGCGGGGGGGAGACGGAGCCCAGGGCTGCCGAACACCCAGCCCCAGCCATCCGGGCCAGAGTGCAGGGCGCCCGATACTAGGAAAACAGGGCAGCAGAACAGTGAGCGGGCACCAGAGGCCGGGTGCCGGAGGACATAAGAAAAGCGAGCGACCATTTTTTTTTTTGCTGTTTTGTTTTGGCGAGCGCTTTTTTGGAAGTCTTAAAGGGATAGGGACCCCAATACTAGGGAAACAGGGCAGCAAGAACAGTGAGCGGGCACCGGTGGCCTGGCGCCGGAGGACATAAGAAAAGCAAGCGAACATTTTTTTTTTTTTTTTGCTGTTTTGTTTTGGCGGGTGCTTTTTGGAAGTCTTAAAGGGGCAGGGCGGGACACTTAATCCAGAGGTAGGGAATCCGGGGATCACTGGGCACCCTAACCCCTGGGCTGCAGGGAGCAGGGAGGCCCCTTACGGAGATAAATAGCCTCCAGGCCGCTCCCCCTCCAACGCGACTCCACCACTTTGGAGCAGCTGCCCGAGCCAGGCCACGCCCACAGCAACAGCGGAGATTAACTCCATAGCAGCCGGGCAGGAAGCAGAAGCCCTGTCTGCGCGCAGCTGCCCAGCACAAGCCACTAGAGGTCGCTGTTCTCCCAGGAGAGGAGGGCCACAAACCAACAAGAAAGGAAGTCCTTCCAGCCGTCACTCGTCCCAGTTCTGCAGACTATTCCTATCACCATGAAAAGGCAAAGCTACAGGCAGACAAAGATCACAGAGACAACACCAGAGAAGGAGACAGACCTAACCAGTCTTCCTGACAAAGAATTCAAAATAAGAATCATAAACATGCTGACAGAGATGCAGAGAAATACGCAAGAGAAATGGGATGAAGTCCGGAGGGAGATCACAGATGCCAGAAAGGAGATCGCAGAAATGAAACAAACTCTGGAAGGGTTTATAAGCAGAATGGATAGGATGCAAGAGGCCATTGATGGAATTGAAACCAGAGAACAGGAACGCATAGAAGCTGACATAGAGAGAGACAAAAGGATCTCCAGGAATGAAACAATGTTAAGAGAACTGTGTGACCAATCCAAAAGGAACAATATCCATATTATAGGGGTTCCAGAAGAAGAAGGGAGAGGAAAAGAGATGGAAAGTATCTTAGAAGAAATGATTGCTGAAAACTTCCCCAAACTGGGGGAGGAAATAATCGAACACACCACGGAAATACACAGAACCCCCAACAGAAAGGATCCAAGGAGGACAACACCAAGACACATAATAATTAAAATGGCAAAGATCAAGGACAAAGAAAGACTTTTAAAGGCAGCTAGAGAGAAAAAGGTCACCTATAAAGGAAAACCCATCAGGCTAACGTCAGATTTCTCGACAGAAACCCTAAAGGCCAGAAGAGAATGGCATGATATATTTAATACAATGAAACAGAAGGACCTTGAACCAAGGATACTGTATCCAGCACGACTATCATTCAAATATGACGGTGGGATTAAACAATTCCCAGACAAACAAAAGCTGAGGGAATTTCCTTTCCACAAACCACCTCTACAGAACATCTTACAGGGACTGCTCTAGATGGGAGCACTCCTAGAAAGAGCACAGCACAAAACACCCAACATATGAAGAATCGAGGAGGAGGAACAAGAAGGGAGAGAAGAAAAGAATCTCCAGACAGTGTATATAACAGCTCAATAAGCGAGCTAAGTTAGGCAATAAGATACCAAAGAGGCTAACCTTGAACCTTTGGTAACCACGAATTTAAAGCCTGCAATGGCAATAAGTACATATCTTTCAATAGTCACCCTAAATGTTAATGGGCTGAATGCACCAATCAAAAGACATAGAGTAATAGAATGGATAAAAAAGCAAGACCCATCTATATGCTGCTTACAAGAAACTCACCTCAAACCCAAACACATGTACAGACTAAAAGTCAAGGGATGGAAAAATACATTTCAAGCAAACAACAGCGAGAAGAAAGCAGGGGTTGCAGTAATAATATCAGACAAAATAGACTTCAAAACAAAGAAAGTAACAAGAGATAAAGAAGGACACTATATAATGATAAAGGGCTCAGTCCAACAAGAGGATATAACCATTCTAAATATACATGCACCCAACACAGGAGCACCAGCATATGTGAAACAAATACTAACAGAACTAAAGGGGGAAATAGACTGCAATGCATTCATTCTAGGAGACTTCAACACACCACTCACCCCAAAGGATAGATCCACTGGGCAGAAAATAAGTAAGGACACAGAAGCACTGAACAACACAGTAGAGCAGATGGACCTAATAGACATCTCTAGAACTCTACATCCAAAAGCAACAGGATATACATTCTTCTCAAGCGCACATGGAACATTCTCCAGAATAGACCACATACTAGGCCACAAAAAGAGCCTCAGTAAATTCGAAAAGATTGAAATCCTACCAACCAACTTTTCAGACCACAAAGGCATAAAAATAGAAATAAACTGTACAAAGAAAGCAAAGAGGCTCACAAACACATGGAGGCTTAACAACACGCTCCTAAATAATCAATGGAACAATGACCAAATCAAAATGGAGATCCAGCAATATATGGAAACAAATGACAACAACAACACTAAGCCCCAACTTCTATGGGATGCAGCATAAGCAGTCTTAAGAGGAAAGTATATAGCAATCCAAGCATATTTAAAAAAGGAAGAACAATCCCAAATGAATGGTCTAATGTCACAATTATCGAAATTGGAAAAAGAAGAACAGATGAGGCCTAAGGTCAGCAGAAGGAGGGACATAATAAAGATCAGAGAAGAAATAAATAAAATTGAGAAGAATAAAACAATAGCAAAAATCAATGAAACCAAGAGCTGGTTCTTTGAGAAAATAAACAAAATAGATAAGCCTCTAGCCAGACTTATTAAGAAGAAAAGAGAGTCAACACAAATCAACAGTATCAGAAATGAGAAAGGAAAAATCATGATGGACCCCACAGAAATACAAAGAATTATTAGAGAATACTATGAAAACCTATATGCTAACAAGCTGGGAAACCTAGGAGAAATGGACAACTTCCTAGAAAAATACAACCTTCCAAGACTGACCCAGAAAGAAACAGAAAATCTAAACAGACCAATTACCAGCAACGAAATTGAAGCGGTAATCCAAAAACTACCAAAGAACAAAACCCCCGGGCCAGATGGATTTACCTTGGAATTTTATCAGACATACAGGGAAGACATAATACCCATTCTCCTTAAAGTTTTCCAAAAAATAGAGGAGGAGGGGATACTCCCAAACTCATTCTATGAAGCTAACATCACCCTAATACCAAAACCAGGCAAAGACCCCACCAAAAAAGAAAACTACAGACCAATATCCCTGATCAATGTAGATGCAAAAATACTCATCAAAATATTAGCAAACTGAATTCAAAAACACATCAAAAGGATCATACACCATGACCAAGTGGGATTCATCCCAGGGATGCAAGGATGGTGCAACATTCGAAAGTCCATCAACATCATCCACCACATCAACAGAAAGAAAGACAAAAACCACATGATCATCTCCATAGATGCTGAAAAAGCATTTGACAAAGTTCAACATCCATTCATGATAAAAACTTTCAGCAAAATGGGAATAGAGGGCAAGTACCTCAACATAATAAAGGCCATCTATGATAAACCCACAGCCAACATTATATTGAATAGCGAGAAGCTGAAAGCATTTCCTCTGAGATCGGGAACTAGACAGGGATGCCCACTCTCTCCACTGTTATTTAACATAGTACTGGAGGTCCTAGCCACGGCAATCAGACAAAACAAAGAAATACAAGGAATTCAGATTGGTAAAGAAGAAGTTAAACTGTCACTATTTGCAGATGACATGATACTGTACATAAAAAACCCTGAAGACTCCACCCTAAAACTACTAGAACTGCTATCAGAATACAGCGAAGTTGCAGGATACAAAATCAACACACAGAAATCTGTGGCTTTCCTATACATTAACAATGAACCAACAGAAAGAGAAATCAGGAAAACAACTCCATTCACAATTGCATCAAAAAAAAATAAAATACCTAGGAATAAACCTAACCAAGGAAGTGAAAGACTTATACTCTGAAAACTACAAGTCACTCTTAAGAGAAATTAAAGGGGACACTAACAGATGGAAACTCATCCCATGCTCGTGGCTAGGGAGAATTAATATCGTTAAAATGGCCATCCTGCCCAAAGCAATATACAGATTTGATGCAATCCCTATGAAACTACCAGCAACATTCTTCAATGAACTGGAACAAATAATTCAAAAATTCATATGGAAACACCAAAGACCCCGAATAGCCAAAGCAATCCTGAGAAAGAAGAATAAAGTAGGGGGGATCTCACTTCCCAACTTCAAGCTCTACTATAAAGCCATAGTAATCAAGACAATTTGGTACTGGCACAAGAGCAGAGCCACAGACCAATGGAACAGACTAGAGAATCCAGACATTAACCCAGACATATATGGTCAATTAATATTTGATAAAGGAGCCATGGACATACAATGGTGAAATGACAGTCTCTTCAACAGATGGTGCTGGCAAAACTGGACAGCTACACGTAGGAGAATGAAACTGGACCACTGTCTAACCCCATATACAAAAGTAAACTCAAAATGGATCAAAGACCTGAATGTAAGTCATGAAACCATTAAACTCTTGGAAGAAAACATAGGCAAAAACCTCTTAGACATAAACATGAGTGACCTCTTCTTGAACATATCTCCCCAGGCAAGGAAAACAACAGCAAAAATGATTAAGTGGGACTATATTAAGCTGAAAAGCTTCTGTACAGCAAAAGACACCATCAATAGAACGAAAAGGAACCCTACAGTATGGGAGAATATATTTGAAAATGACACATCCGATAGAGGCTTGACGTCCAGAATATATAAAGAGCTCACACGCCTCAACAAACAAAAAACAAATAACCCAATTAAAAAATGGGCAGAGGAACTGAACAGACAGTTCTCCAAAAAAGAAATACAGATGGCCAACAGACACATGAAAAGATGCTCCACATCGCTAATTATCAGAGAAATGCAAATCAAAACTACAATGAGGTATCACCTCACACCAGTAAGGATGGCTGCCATCCAAAAGACAAACAACAACAAATGTTGGCGAGGCTGTGGAGAAAGGGGAATCCTCCTACACTGCTGGTGGGAATGTAAGTTAGTTCAACCATTGTGGAAAGCAGTATGGAGGTACATCAAAATGCTCAAAACAGACCTACCATTTGACCCAGGAATTGCACTCCTAGGAATTTACCCTAAGAATGCAGCAATCAAGTATGAGAAAGATCAGTGCACCCCTATGTTTATTGCAGCACTATTTACAATAGCCAAGAATTGGAAGCAACCTAAATGTCCATCGATAGATGAATGGATAAAGAAGAGGTGGTACATATACACAATGGAATACTACTCAGCCATAAGAAAAGGGCAAATCCAACCATTTGCAGCAACATGGATGGAGCTGGAGGGTATTATGCTCAGTAAAACAAGCCAAGCGGAGAAAGAGAAATACCAAATGATTTCACTTATCTGTGGAATATAGGTACAAAGGAAAAACTGAAGGAACAAAACAGCACCAGAATCACAGAACTCAAGAATGGACTAACAGGTACCAAAGGGAAAGGGACTGGGGAGGATGGGTGGGTAGGGAGGGATAAGGGGGTGGAGAAGTAGGGGGGTATTAAGATTAGCATGCATGGGGGGGTAGGAGAAAAGGGAGGGCTGTACAACACAGAGAAGGCAAGTAGTGATTCTACAACATTTTGCTATGCTGATGGACAGTGACTGTAAAGGGGTTTATAGGGGAGACCTGGTATAGGGGAAAGCCTAGTAAACATAATATTCGTCATGTAAGTGTAGATTAGTGATACAAAAAAAAAAAGGGCAGTTCCTGTGTGGTAACCTCCAATGAGTTCTACACAAGAGTATAAAGGGCATATAAAAGTGTAGGCAAAGGGTCCGTTTGTGTTTATACAGAGGATCAAAGCCTAATTGGGCTACCCCGAAAATGAACTAAGATACGATATGAAAAAGAACTTCCAACATCTGCACTCTCTGGAAGACTCATGCTAGAAGATGATCATCAAAAAACCCCAACAAAGATCCACGCACTGCTACAGCTGTAGATGCACTCATCCCACCAATTCCTGGACTTGCCATGGGAATGAGGAAGGAGATATCTAAGCTGGCATGTGCATATAGTAAAACAACAAATTTGACTGGATCTATACTGTTGGAACTCAATCAAGAATTAGGAGAAGTGCATATTGTAGCACTCCAAAATCTTACAACTACAGACTATTTACTGTTAAAAGAACATAAGGGATGTGAAAATTCCCCAGGAATGGGTTGTTTTAATTTGTCTGATTTTTCTCAGACTGTTCAAGTTCAGTTGGACAATATCCACCGTATCATAGATAAGTTTTCACAAATGCCTAAGGTGCCTAACTGGTTTTCTTGGTTTCACTGGAGAAGGCTGGTAATTACAAGTATGCTTTGGTTATGTAACTATACTCCTATTATGTTAATGTGTGTGCGCAATTTAAGTAGTAGCTTAAAACCTATACATGCTGAAGTTACTCTACAAGAAGATATGTCAAAGAAATAATCAATCTTCCCATGTTTTCTTCCGCCTGCTACTTCTATAGCTTTTCTTCTTCCTTCCTAATTACAACCCTTAAATAGAATTCGTGCCTCATATCAAATTTACCGAGTATCGTAATCCTTCCAAGTGGTAAAGATACCTCAAGACAAATACTGGGCATAGAAGCCACAGGGCATAAATATGCAAAGAAGTAAAAAGCTAACCTTTTCAAACAATATTGCCCCTCTCTCACTTACCAACTTTACATTTCCCTGTATGGCCCCGGAAGATGACTGGTTAGCCAGAGACGGGTAAGATTCCTCAAGGGAGGAAAATCTAAGACAGGCACAGTTGCAGGGGGGTCATCAAATGAGAAATTGGGGATCAATAGAGGTGAGGCTTAGAACCTCACCCCCCCTGTTCTGAGAGAAATCTTCTGCATACGTGGATGTTTTATTGCCCTTGTCTAGCTTGGATTAACACATAGTCTACAGGCACACACCTGATCATCTACATTTGCTCTCTTACAACACTAAACTATGTTTTCTACCTTTATCGTGTATCTACCACTTCAGCATTTTATTAAAAATAATAATAATAAAGAGAGAAATGTGGTATCCACATATAAATCAAGTATAAAAATCAAATGAGTATTCATATTTGAACTGACTGTTTATAGTTCATAATGCATGAGCAAAACCGAAGGTTTCTGTGATGGCTGCCCTTGTACTGTTCACCATGTAAGAACTTATTCACTATGTAAGAATTTGTTCTACATGTAAGAACTTGTTTGTTATGCCTCAGAAGATTGGAGACTGATGAAAATTAGGCTTGGGGTGGATTAATGATTGTGCATTGAGCATTGACTCCCCTATACAGAATTTTATTGTTGTTGACAACCATTTGATCAATAAATATGAGAGATGCCCTCACCAAAAAAAAAAAAAAAAAAAAGTACACACTTCCAATGGTAAAATAATAAGTAACCGGGATGTAATGAATATAGTAAAGATATTGTAACAGCTTGGTATGGTGATAGCTGGTACCTAGAATTGTCATGTATATAAATGTTGAATCACTATGTTGTACACCTGAAACTAATGTAATGTAATACTGTGTGTCAACTACCCTTCAATAAAAATAATTATCTACAAAAAAAAAAAAGAATACTTGAAAAAATAATTTTCATAGGTAAACAGCGTATGTGCTTAATGCAAGAAACACATCCTCAGAAACAATATAAAGGAGTCTTCTTTTACTGAAATTTCAACTGTAGGAGAAGAGATGAAATTATTTCCTTTAAGATTTTACATAGACCCAGACTTCAAGCCAGGGTTAAGTATGGTTTATTGGAAAGAGCTGTTTAGTCCTCTTTACTGTCACTTCCTAGCCACACGACATGTAACAGATTGCCTGCAACCTCCATGACACAAGTGGTTCATCCATAAAATGAATTTATTTTAAGGTATAAATATGTTATAATGCTATATCCTCTATGATTATCAGTATCACATAGTTATATCTAAATGTCCAAACCACAGAGTTAGAAATAACCTAACCTATGCAGTAGTTTTATCTCCAGCATCCTTGAATGGTGTAGGTTCAATGACAGGGAGCTTATCACTTCCCTAAGAACTGTGGTTTATCTATCCCTCCTCCTGGCCAGCTATTTACTCATTCAATATTTATTGACTATATACTATCGACCAGGGACTGTTCTTGGTGCTGAAAATGTAGCAATGAACAATAGACAGATTGTTACCCACTTGACCCTTATATTCTAGGGGAAAGCCCAAGAAAAACATAAAATATGCTAATGTCTAAAAGATTTGGGAGCACAAAATAAAACAGGAAAGAGGGACAGGAATTGTTGAACATGTGGGAGGTAAATGTTCAGAGAGGGTCAAAATGAGATGATGCCATTGTGTTAATACCTGAAGTGAGCTATGAAACTATGTGGATGAAGAGCATTCAAAGTAGACGAAACAACAAATACCAAGACTCAAAAGTCAGAGGATGCTTGATGTGCTGAGGAGGCTAATGTGGCTGAAACAGAGAGAGAAAAAGAGTATGAGAATAGATGGTCAAAGAGGCAGATGGGGGTGGGCAGAGCACACAGGGCCCTCCCGGCCATGGTCAGACACTGACTTTCACTCACTGAGGGTGAGAGGTCACTTTTGGAGGGTTCTAAGAAAGGACTGTCATGACATGACAATCTTAACAAGACTATTTCAGCTGCTCTGCTGAGGACATTTTGAAGGGAGTAAGGTAGAGGCAGGTTAAACAGACCATGAGCTCTAGAAATAATTGAGGCGAAAGGATGTGGATGCTTGTGCCAAGGAGACAGCCCTGGAAGTGGTGACAAGTGTTCTCATTCTAGATACGTTTTAAAGGGAAAGCGAAAGGATTGATGAGAGAGAGGGAGAGAAAGGGATGGGGGTGGGCAGAGAACGAAGAAGAAGGCTACAAGTGTTTGGGCCTTAGGAAAGAAAAAGATAGCGTTTCCAAGATCCACAACATTGAAAATGATGGTGCAGGTAAAGCATGTTTGGTGCAGGTGTGGCGGGGCCATGTGAGGAGCTTTGTCCCAGGCGGTTAGTTTCAGATGCCAAACGAGACATCGGTGTGATGTTGGGCTGACCATCGTTTATAAAAATCTGGTGTTCAGGAACCATATCAACAGGCCGCAGGTAAAATCTGGGAGTCATCACAGAGACGGCATTTTAAGGGCCTGAAACGGGGCAAGCCTACCTGGTGAGTGAGTACAGATAAAGGGAAACCAACCCAGAGCTGAGTGCTAAGGCACTCAATGTTTAGGAATGGAAGAGATTAGGAGCAATCTTCAAAGGAGCCTCAGGAGGGGCCAGAGAGGAAGGAAGAAAGCTCGGTGAATGGAATGTCCTGGAAGACAATAAACCGTGTTTCAGAGAGGAAGGGGAGATCGGCACCATCAAATGCTGCTGATAAGTTGAGCAAGATGAAGACTGGGAATGGACCGCTGGAGTTGGTAACAGCAGTCACTGATCACTTTGATAAGAGCCATTTGGGTGGGTAGTTTACACTTTTAAAGTTTGACTGAAGTGGGTTCAAGGGAGACTGGAAGGAGAGAATCTGGAAGTTGGAAGCTCTTTCAAATTTTTCCACAGAGGGAAAGAGACAAATGTGCTAGCAGATGGAAGGAAAAATAGAGTTGGACTTTTTGTTGTTTATGGGAGAAACAATAACAATTTTGCGTGCTCAAAGTAAAGATCCTGGAGAGAAGGAAAATTAATCATGCAGAAAAAGGAGGGGAATATTGCCTGAAAAATGTCTTTGACTAGACTGGAGAAAGGATAGGGTCTATTGAGGAAGTGGAAACTTGGTCTTGCATAAGAAATCTGAAAACATCTAGTTTACAGTAGGTCAGGATATAGATTATTGGTATAGATGTAGAGAGGTAGGTGGATGTCAGGAGCTTGTGAAAATTATCTCCTAATTGGTTCCATTTTCTTGGAGAAATATTAAGCAAGGTAACCAACTGAGAGTGAGGGTAGAGGAAGATGTTTGGATACTTCAGGAGAGGAGAAAATGAGAATTGGGGAATTTTGGGTGTTGACTGAACCCTGTCACTCAAAGTGCCAGTTAGTGGTTCTCATAGTTTTCTGTACACGTATTTTCCACATGTTTGAAGAGGGCCACCCACACACCTCATGAATCAACTGTTCTCCATGGCTGAAAACTTTATGGCAGCTATCCCATGTGACATGATTTTCAGAATTTTATAACCTTATCCAGTCTTCTCTTGGGACTTAATCTAGGTTATCAATGCCCCTCTTAAAAAGATGTTCAGAGTTAAAGTTGATGCTCTAAGTGTGTTCTGATTACATACAAGATTGGGCACCCTCTTAGACTAACCAAGTGGCGTTAGCTTTGGAAATGTGACTTTGACTTAGACTACTCATTCTGCAGATGCATACCTAAACCCACAGAATGATCCCAACCTTGTGCCGCTGATTTGTTTCAGATTAAATGCAGTCTCACGGCATTTCTTTCAAATCCTTTGTTGGTTTCAGATTAGCATTCTAGTTTAAGACCACTTTTAATGTCAGGTCCTAGAAAAGAATAATAGGCACTATTTATTTAGCAAGCGGCAAACACTGGGTAAGATCTGGAAATGCATTCGCCAATTGAATTCTCTGCAAAACACTTGGGAGAGATGTAGTACCTGTTTTAGAGGAGAAGAAATCGAGGTACTGAGAGATGAAATTATTTGTGAAAAATCACAAAGTTAATGAGATTCAGAACTAGGATTCAAATTCAGGAACTTAAATGCCAATGACTAAGCTCTGGTTTATGCTCCACAACCAAGAAACAATGTTATTTGGAAATCAAGGGGAAGAGCTCAAAGTAGAATTCATGTCTCTTGATTCTGAGGGCTCCTCCTGAAATCTTACTTCCTTTCCTAGATCTCCTAGCTTGTCATCCTCAGATGGCTAGATCTTTATCTTTTATACATCACTTCTTACGTCTAATCCTTAAACGCTCATGCTGTACCAGTCATTTCTAAAGAATTAGTCACTTCCAAGTCCGTGCTATCTTCAGATTTAAAAAGCATTTAAACCAAATGGACAGACATTAGAGAGGGTTGGAACACCTGTTGAAAGCTTAAGCACTATCCCATATGAATCACTTTGATCCATAATAAACACATTTTATTACATTTTTCTTTTCATATTTCATGAACCTTTTTTTTTCCTAAAATGGACATTCATATTTAATTATAATGGAGATCTCCCTCCCATCCTGGTCCTCATCATACATGTGCATTCTTAGTAGATTGTTTCTAGGATAAACAAACATGTTTCAAAGGCAATCCCTAGTTCCAAAGACTATGACACCCTTAACAAGTTCTTCCAACTTTAGGCCTCACATGGAATTCCCAACTGCCCAGTGATTTAACTTGTCAGATTGCTGGAATCGAGTCACTCGTACATATTACCCCTTGACCTCCACCTGGCAGCCACAGCCTTCTCCTTTACAAAAAAATGACTCTTCTTCTGCTTGACAATCCAAATTGTCTGCTCACCGTTTGTGCACAGCTGGGGCAGTTGAAAGCATCTGGCACACAACATATGGAACTTAATTTCCTGATATTTACATAGATTGAAACTGTTTTTCTCCAGACTTCAGACAATCTTTGCACTAGACCTTAAGGCAAAAGTTTTAGACAATTTCATGCCCATCTCCCACACTCCCCTGATGCAATTCATTCAGCAAAGAAGATGGGAATCAGAATTTAAAGTCTGCCAGTGCCTCAACATGTTGAAAGATAAAGAGTTCTTTACTTATTAACTTTGCTGGGTTGGTGGTTTACATTGGTTTTGTTTTCAACTGGGTTGAAACTCAGAGTTTTAAAATATATATGTTTCCTTGGTACTTTTTTAAAAACAAATTTTTAATTTTAGAACATGTTAAGGTTTGCAGAAAAATCTGAAGGTAGTACAGAGCTGCCCTACATCCCACATCTAGTTTCTTCTATAGTTAACATCTTATATCGGTATGATACATTAGTTATGATTAATGAACCAATACTGATATACTATTATTAACTAACATTCACATTATTCATATTTTCCCTAATGTGCTTTTTCTGTTCCAGAATCACATCCAGAATACCATGCACATTAAGCCACCACGTCTCCTTAGGCTTCCTTGGCTGTGACAATTTCTCAGACGCTCCTTGTTTTTGATAACATTGACAGTTTTGAGGAGTATTGGTCAGGTATTTTGTAGAATGTCCCTCAACTGGGCTTTGGTGGGAGGTTTTTTTTCTCACAATTAGACTGGGGCTGTGTATTTTCAGGAGGAAAACCACAGAGGTAAGGTGCCATTTTTAACCCCTTATATTAAGGATACATGCTTTCATCATGACATCACTATTGACATTAACCTTGATCACTTGGCTGAGGTACCGTTTGTCCCCCGTAAGGTTACTCTTTGTTTACCTGCTTTCTATACTGTACTCACTGGAAGCAAGTCATTCTGTGTAGCCCATACCTAAGGGGTGCTAACAGGCTCCATCTCCTTGAGGACAGAGTAATTTACAAACATTTTTTGAAATTCTTCTGCATGGGAGATTTGTCTTTCCTCTCTCATTTATTTATTCAGTCATTTCTTTACATCAGCATGGACTCTTGGATCTTTATTTTATACTTAGGGTTATAATCCATCATCATTCTTATTTTTTTGCTTGAATTATTCCAACTTTGGCCATTGGGAGCCCTTTGAGTTGGCTCCTGTGTCCCTTTGACATACTCTCATCCATGTAGGATTTGTTTGCTTGTTTTTTGAGAACTTCCTTACTTTCTGACACTACAAAATGGTTCAGTTTCATCTTGTGTATTTCCTGTGCTGTCCTAGAATCAGTCACTTTTTTCCCTTGGGCTTTTGATATGATTTGAGTGGTCCTAATGGGAAAACTCTCACTGGGTATATCATAATCATGGGTAGTGGAACATGGGCCAGGGAAAGCAGTTAACAAGAGTTAGGACACATCATTATGATTTTAATTATTTAATATTGCAAATCTTGTATATTTGGTAAGCAAACATTTATTGAACAATACTATGTTCCAAACAATGAGAGGATTAGATGTTAAGGATACAGTAGTTTATAAGAACTGGTCCCTACTCTCAGAGAACTCAGTCTAAAGAAGGAAGCAAATAAATAAGGAGGCAACCACAATACGCTGAGTAGGTGCAATGGTGGGGGAGTAACCCCAGCCTCAGAGAGGAGCATAGAAGACAGTTATCTAATCTGGGCTGTGGAGATTTTCCTGGAGACAAATCCGATTAATTAATTGAGGAATTCACATCCATGGCAACCCCTTTAGTTCTCCTGATCTAATAAAGTGTGAGGTTTCTTCAAAGTATGTCTCATAGACCCTCTCTCTTTTAATTCAAGTGGTTACTTTCTTTCAGGAACTATAGTCAAGTTACAAGAATCTGTATCGCTCTATCATCTCATCATGAATAAAAGGCGGACCTCTTCGGTCCTTGTCTCAGGAAAGGGCCGTACTGATGACCGGACTTGGAATTTGCTCCTGAGACACTCCGGAGCTTACAGATACAGAATCTCACCAATCTACCGGTGGCTTTAGTGTATGAATGGCTATTAAAGTTAAGAACTGTAAATATATTTTCCTCATCTTTAAACATCTAGAAACAGCACTGTTTAGATATATGTTTAGGCAGACTGTGTTTAACAAAGATGGTTGCAACAATCTCTCCCCCTTTATAAATTCAAATTGCTCCCACAATGTAACCGACATTTCTCTGATCAAGTGGTAGGTCTAGGTTCTCTCCCCCTCAGCTTGAGTGGACTTGAACGGTGAGAGAAGGAACATATAACTTCTGAAGCTAGGACACAGAAGGCAAGTTCCCTAGCTTCCACCTGATTCTCCCTTGAGACATCTCCTCTTGGTGTCCAGCTGCTATGTTGTGAGGAAACCCAAGGTAGCCTATGCTGAGAGAGCACCAGGAGACGCCGGGTTGTGTCTGAAAGCCAATTTTACATTGTGGATGCCAAATGCAAGACAACATGAAATGGAGGGCATCTGAGTGAAGATGTTTCTAGATTTTTCCAGCCCCCAGCTAGCGAGTGATCCTTGGCTTATAAGTCTGCTCAGCTGATGTCCCAGACATCACAGAGCAAAGACAGGTCATCCTCCCTTCACCTTGTGCCACAGAATTCATGAGTATAGTAACATTTTTGTTTTATAACATTATTTTTTTTGGGGGGATGGAGTGGCAAAGGAGGTTGTTATTACGTAGTCCATAGGAAATGAAATAGATGTAGGCACTGTCTGAGCACTCCAAGTAAGTGGCCCCTGATAGGAAGGCTAGGCCTGACCTGTAGAACAGCCTAGCACTCTCTCTTAGAAGCGGTCTGCTACCTGGTTATTTCTCGTTCATCAACTTACAGTTGCTTGTTCAGGGTCTGTTCCCTCTCCTGACTCATATATAAGAGCAGGAGATCATGTTCCCTCACTTAATTCTGCATCTTCAGTGTCTAACACAGGGCTAGAAACTTAGTAGTCACTCATTAACTATTGGTTGGACTGATACAGATGTAAGGAGGCATGACTGGATGAGTGATTATTTTTGGGGGGCATTCCCAAGGATTCAGTAAAACAAAACCTTACTTACAGTTGAGTAAAGTAGAAAACATATGTCTTTCTCTAGCTGTATCAAATTGTGAATAAACAATATTCTGACATTATTTCCTTACCTAAGAATTTCAGTTTCTTTTGTCTATCTACAACTATGTAACAATTTAGCCTAAAACTTAGTGGTTGAAAACAACCAATAGTTTATTTGATTGTGATTCTGGACTTGGTTTGGCTGAGTGATCCTTGTGCTTCACTTGGCATGGTTGGGGTTGGTCCAAAATGGTCTCATCGCATGGCTGGCGGCTGGTGCTGGCTGGACGCTCATCTGGCGATATCAGCCAAGGATCCATGTTCTCCTCCATGTGGGTTGCTACATATGACCAGGTAGGCTTTATCATAGAAATCACACAACATGAATTTTGCCACATTTTTTTGCTCAAGTCAAATCAAAGGGCCAGTTCATATTTAAACGAAGGAGAATGTCCATTAACTCTTAAAGAGGGAATGGCAAGTTTATATTACAAGACAGAATTTGGGGTGGGAGATACTATTGTAGCCTAGAGGTGCTGTAATTGGTTTATTTATTAATTTACTTACAACCTGCCTATTTGGGTTACTGCTTCAATTCCATTCCATTCTCAGTTATACACAAATTTCCATTCTTCAGTTATACACAAAAAGCATGCATCTCACTAAATCCTTTGAGTACAGCATTAAACTTCAAGTCAAAGGAAAGCACACTGAGTTCTGGATCTGTCATGTGACTGCCGTTTCTACTGGAATTATTACTTAACCTCCTGAAGCAAGTGATCTAGTTTATAAAATAATATTAATCAGTATCTTATCAGATATCCCAACTGTCTTGAAAATAAAATTAGTCAATTATCACAAAAATGTTCTGAACTTTCTCATGCACTGTAAATAACAACAGGTCCCAGTTGTTCTATACCTCTTATATGCTTAGCACTGTGACATATCAATGCACATATCAGGTCTTTTAATTCTCACACCCTGAAGCTTCAGAATTAGTACTTCCACTTTACAGAGGCAAAGTTAAGAAAGCAACCTCAGGCCAGCCAAGTAGCAATTAGTGATCTTAGGAATTAAAATTCAGAACTGACTTCAAAGTTCATGATCCAAAGGAAGAAAAACTCCTGTCCTTTCAGGAAGTCACAATCTTGGGTAATATGAATACTTGCAGATAATATATCTGGTAAGAAACTTAAATGTATACAATATAAAGAGCTCTTAAAACTCAGTAATAAAAAGGCAAATAACCCAAGTAAAAAATGGGGAAGGGGTCCAAATAGATGTCTCCAGAGAAGATATACACATGAATGACAACTAAGCATATGAAAAGATCCTCCTCACTATCCATTAAGAAAATTGCAAATCAAAGCCACAATTAGATACCACTTTACTCCCACTAGAATGGCCAAGATAGATAGACAATAATAAGTGTTGCCAAGGATGTAGAAAAATTGAAGTCTGCAAACATTGCTTATTTCTTAGAAATAAGAAATGGTAGAGCTGCTTTGAAAATGAGTCTAGCAGCATCTCAGGCAGTTAAACATAGAGTTACTATATAACTGAGCAATTCCTCTCCCAGCCATATATGCAAGAAAAGTGAAAACATTTCACCACAAAAAAATCTGTATACAAATGTTCAAACCAGCATCATTCATAATAGCCAAAAAGTGGGAACAACTCAGATGTCCATCAACTAATGAACAGATAAATAAATATGGTATAGCTACACAATGAAACATTATTCAGCCATAAAAAGGAATGACATACTGATGCATGATACAACATGAATACAGTATGTTAAATGAAATATGCTAGTCACAAAAGACTATATATTGTATGATTCCATTTTAATGAAACAATCAGAATTGGCTAATCTGTACAGACAGAAACTAAATTAATGGTTGTCTAGGCAAGAGAGTTTGGGGGAAATAGGCAGTAACTATAAATGGGCAGAGGGTTTCTTCTCAGGATGATGAAAATATTCTAAAATTGATTGTGACGATGGCTCAGCAACTCTGTTGTATATTAAAAACCATTGAATTTCACAACTTATGTGGGCAAATTGTAAGGTATATGAATTATATATCAATAAGCCTGTTAAAAACAGCACATGTTTACATCCCTGACTGCATGTCAGGCACTCTTCTGAACTCCTTATGGATGGTAACTTATTCAGTCTTCACTCCAATCCTCTTAGGTAGCAATATTTTCTCTTTACAGATAAAAAGAAAGACTAACAGATAAGATAATGTGCCCAGGCAGGGATAAGACAGAGTCTCCAAACTTAATTAGTATGTTACATCACCTCTTAACAGTTACAAAATACATGAATTACCTCTCTATCTCCCCCCTTCTCCTCTCTTCAGTTCTGCTCTGGTTGTATATGCCCTTCCTTCTGCCAGATGATTTGTGGTGGGAGGAGTTATTTACATGAGAATCAGTGTCATTCTGAAAACCTGTCAGAGGGGCCATGTGTACTCGCTCTCCTAAAAGAAGTTCAGGCAGCTTTAAACTAATGTCTCCTTTTAGGCAAGTTAGACTATGCTTTTTACACTTCTCTTCAGGGATCCAGACAACATTCTAGGATGTGGTATGTGTGAAGGTGATAGAGTCCTGTGGTTTAAAAGGAAAGGTGCTCATTTCTTATGATCCAGATTTGAAACATGGCTCCGTTTTTGCTAGCCACACAATGTTGGACCAGTTATTTTGTCTCTCTGAGCCTCAGTTCCCTCATCTTTAAATTGGGAATGAAGATGATACCTTCCTTTATTGCTGTGGAGGCCCTACTGTGGGGATTAACAGCTGAGAAGCACTGGGGAACTAACAGTGCTGCCTCCACTCAGGAAACACAGTCATCCTCTGTATTCACCCTCAGAGCCCATGAGCATCCCAGCTTTCCCAGCACAGTTAGCACAGCAGACAGAAGTCCTCCCCAAGCCCAGAGAGCTCTCTTTTCATCAAGCCTGGGGATGTTCTCTCCTTTCCAAATGGCCAACTTAAACCAGATTGAAAATTTGGGGCAAAAACATGCTATGAATGGGGAGAGAGTGCCTGGTGAGATTGGCTCAGGCTCCCAGCTTCTCTAGAGAAATCAGAGCGGCTGAGATTTTAAATCCCCAGCCAGAACCCCCGATTTAATTTGATTTTATAGTTCCAGGGATTGCCTTGTTGTGGTTTCCAGATATCACATACAGAGCTAGCCTCTGCCCCCTGAGGAGAGGGGAGCCAGTCCGTGTAAACGGGTACTGGCAAAGCATTCAGCCACAAAGGCTGTTCTCATGCAGCCGCTTCTGTGGGGACGCTCGGGCAGAAAGGCCAGAGCCAGAACGTGGGCTGGGGAGGGGGCGGATTGTGCTGTCTCAGGAGTCTGAGCTTCGGTCTGCATCCTGGTTCCATTGCCTCACTGCACAACCTCAGTCGGCGTCCTGCCTGAGCCTCCATACAGCCACATGCAACGTTGGAGATACCAAGCCACGCTTCTCAGGATTGGTGAGGGGAAGTAAAAGCTGATACACGGCACTTAGTGAGCCCTCAACCAGTGTTACCAGTGTCATTAGAGGTCTATCCAAAAACAGAAGCAGATAAACAGCATGCATAGGGTGCTGGACTAGCTCTACTGACATCTTCACAATTCTGGGCAAATAAAACTAAATGAGCAGAGGAAATTGTTTTTTTCTTTTTTGGTTTGAGAAGACATCCTGTAACATTTCTCCAGATGCCCCCTTTATTCCACCCTGAGCTCTAGAATCCTGGCGTAGCAGTGATGGGAGGAAGAGCAGAGATGACCTAGCCCCACCTACTCATTTAACAGCTAGGGAGACTGAGGCTCAGAGAGAGACTGACAGAGAGAAAGAACACACAGCAAGTGGGCTGCAGGGCCTGCATTTGGTATTTGTGTTCTTTTCATTACATCAAATTGTTTCTGGGAAATTATCTGGGGCAAATTCGAAGAGGGGTGTGATTGCAGTGGCTATAAAGGATAAGAAGTGTCCAGAGAAAGATAACTCATTTTTTTGGACAGAAGAGGCGTGAAGGTGGAGTAGAGGCAGCCTGCCAAGGGCCTCCTGGGCTTCAGGGTTTAAGCTTTAGCCTGAAGGCAGTGGGAAGCTATGTTTACTGGAATATCAATGACGTGAGGACAAAATTCTAGTTCATATCATGTTGGTGAGCCACTTTCCTGGCATTTAACATCTGGCCCATAGTAGGGGTTGAGAAGTAGTTGCTTGATGGTCCGAGATTTCCCAGTCTGGGAACCAGCATGGCTGGAGAAACTTCCAATGCCTTTGGAGTTTGCTGAAGTAGAAGAAATTCTGAAATCTGTCAGTAATCATTCACTTTTCTAAGAATTCTTGAACATGGGAAAGTAAGTACAGGAAAGGCTTTTGGATGGCTTCCTTCGGAAATGACATGCCCCTGTTCACCCACTGAGCTGGTAATAAGTAACCTTTCCCCATAGCTAGTGTACAGAGCATGACCCTGCATAACGCTTGTTCCATTGAGCGAAGTAAGTAGATGCTACATAAACAAAAATTAATAGCCAAAGAGATTCTCTGGCATCTGCCACAGCCTCAACTTCTACCCTGAACATATCTAAGTTTCACTGTTTTTGTCCGTCAACACAGGGACATCTACTGACATGCTGACCTTTGGTTTCCTCACTGTCTTTCTAACTTTGTAATGGATTCTTTTAAAAAAGGAAATAGGGTTATTGCAACTGGGGTTTGGAATGAATTAATAGCCCTTGGAAGTCTAAGGGAGTAATGGGAGTACCAAAGTGTGGGTGCATCTACTTCTCGAAATGGGGGGTCTGTTATTGAAAGTTTAACTGAGCTGAACTAAGATATACTAGCTAAAAATAGAAAAGGACCTTGAGCTGGCCTCATGAATGATGTTTTCATAATGGAAGGGAAAAGTGCTCACCATTTATTGGACTTTTTCCATGTGCCAGGCACTAAGCTTGCCTCTTGTAATCCTATTTGATCACTGGAACATCCCTACAATGTGAGAATTATTATCACCACAATTTTGGATCAGGAACCCAAGCTTCAGAGAGAAAGGTTCCATAGAGATAAAAAAGGAGATAAGAACTACAACTGTTTTTTTTTTATACATGCCTGATGTGTACAGTATTTATGTTCAATGACTTCCTCATGGTCATAAAGCTGAAAGTTATACAGGAGATTGAATGGTGGTCTATGGAATGCATGTGATGATGTGCGTGTGTATGTGTGTGCACACACATGTGTGTAGAAAGCCCTGGCTTGGATGGCATTACTCCTCCATTCATAAACTTTCAATAACTTTGCACTTTACAAGTCTTTGTTCCATCTAGTCCTCGCTGAGCTCTCCAGCATCATACCTCTCCGCTCCACTCTCCTCTCCTTTCTACTGCCCAGCTTCCAGCTTTGCTGGTTTTGTTTCCATCCCTTCAACATGCTGAGCTTGCTCTTGTCTTGCTCTTGATATTCCCCACATCGGAAACAATCTTCTACTATCTAAGCCCAGCTAGCTTTTCTCATTTTTCGGCTTTCGTCTCAAATGGCTTTACTTCCGGGAAGCCTCTTCTGACACCCCAACCCATACTTGCCACCCAGTCACGTTGCTCACGTTACTCACCCTCACTTTAGTTTTTATTTTTGCATCATATCTGTTCATATCTGAAGTGAATTCCTTTACTTATGCATTTTTCTATTGTTTGTCAGACCCCTATTAGAATACCAGTCCCATGAGAGCAGGAACTTTACCTCTTTCTATTTACTATTGTTCCAGCATCTAGAACTATTATTGGCACATAGTGGATGTTTAATAAGTATCTATGTAACGAACACATTCAAAAATAAATGAGCAAACTGTTGGCTGTCAACCGGCAAGCACAGTCCCCAAACACCAAGCCCCTAGTTTTTCAGTGTTTTCTGCATTAATCTTGCATTCATTCTGCATTGTGTCTTACTATGGGCTTCTGTCTCTGCTCCTCCTGCCAATCTCAGCCTTTTCTAAAGGACAGCAATTTCTTCAGCAAACATTCCCCCTCTACTTTCTTGTTTGTCTCTGACTAGGGTCTTGGTAATGCGGTCCACTCCTTATGGCATGTCCCAGCAATTCTCAGCTCCTTACAGCTTCCCAGGCAGCCCCATACCTTTCTCTCGGAGGCTTTTTCCTTGCCAGTCCCTCCAGCTGGCCCACCCTGTCCTCGCAGTAGCCACTCCGCCCTTACCACCGCAGGAACCCCAGAGGCCCTCTGCGCTCTGTGGAAGTGGGACTTCTCTGGGAAGCCTGTGCTCGCCTTCCTAAGTGGCAGTGTCTCCCAGCGCTCCTTCAGCACCTGCGCCGCATTTGTACAGTAGCATTCATCCCACAATGGAATTTGCCTTCCCGTCATTTTCCTCCCGGAAACGGTTAATCAAGGCAAGAGTGGAAGTAAATGTCACCTCTTGCAAGCCCAGCTGCAGCACCAACGTGAGTGTAAGATGGCTGTTCAGTGACCAGGCATGAAGGAAGGAGGGAGCAAATAAAAATGAAAGAATGAATGGATGAGGTGATTCTTAAGAAAACATCTGTGAGGGTCTGGCCCAGGACTCCTTGTGTAGGGATGCACTTAGGGGGGTTGACTGTCCTGGTTTACCTGGAATGAGGGACTTTCAGGGCTACAGTGGAAAAGTCCCACCCAGCTGGGGATGAGTTGGTCGCCCTCCACACATCCACCATCACAGCCACGTGGGGGGTCCTCCCCTGTCCTCTACAAAGGAAAAGACTACTGCTGTCATGGCTGACTACAGTATACACAGGGCCTTTCAGGAGTTCTCTCCCCTCACCATTTCAGCTATTTTGAATTCCCGCTCTTGCACGCATCTCCCTTTCCTTTGCCCTGACAGATTCATGTTGACATCACCAGCTTTTCTGAGTTGATTCCTGGCCTCTTCCCTTGCTCCCACCCTCAACTCTGACTTGTTTTATGTCATTTGGTTCCTTTTTGGGCAGTACTGTCACTGACCTTGTAAAGTTTTTTTTTTTTTTATCAATAAAGTCAAGTGCCTTCTAGAAAAGAGTGAGAGATTGACAGTGATGATAGGGAGAGATCCATGCAGTGAGCTTTTTAGGTTGGGTCAACTCTCAGGCGAAGGCTAGTTATTAAACAGGGCACAGAACTGCATAAGAGACCTAGGGCCCAAACTGAAGTCTAGGTACAGGAATAGGGACCCAAGATCACAATGGCATTTCCTTCAACAAGTCTTGAATAGAAATTTTGAACTCCTGGGATGACATACGCAGACATACCATAATTTATGTATGGTAACTTAGTGGAAGGGTCGAAGTGAAGATACGAAGGCCTCGTGCTGTGTCTCACTATTTCTATAACATTGGCCAAGTCATACAACCTTTCAGTTTCCTGTCTGTGAAATACGTTTCCCATTGCCCAATGCAGGGTCATCACAGGACCACATTCAGTGCTGACACATAGTAGTTGCTCAGTAAAGCACCATTCCCTTCTCCACACTATGGACCAGAATATATCCAGAACATGGAATAGGGTTTTCCCAACTTGTAGGGTTAAGTAGCTATTACATTTTCCAACCATAAATTAGGAAGAATCCTGGCCTAATTAACCATCCATTTTATATATAATAAATATTGCATTATTTACAATGTGTGTGTCCTAATTCTAGTTTTTGTGACTTTTAATAGTTCCCTTGTCATAGTAACAAGCCTGATGTGTTGAGGTTAGAGAGAGAGAGCCACAATTTCTCAAAAATCAAACAAAAAAACACCAATATCCACATAAAACGTGTCATACCCTTTGACTATGCAATTCTATTTCCAGGAATTTACCCAAAGGAAATAACCAGAGA
This sequence comes from Manis pentadactyla, assembly GCF_030020395.1. Taxonomy (NCBI): domain Eukaryota; kingdom Metazoa; phylum Chordata; class Mammalia; order Pholidota; family Manidae; genus Manis; species Manis pentadactyla. The sequence continues at coordinate 203,866,313 of NC_080021.1, read as the reverse complement.
ATGCATGTACAATGATGTTCATCTCAGCATTGTTTATTAGAGTGAAAAATTAAAAACATCTGAAATGCTTAACAATAGAGATCTGGCTAAGTTAATTACATTTCAGACATTCAACTGAATACTTTGCAGACATCAAAAACTTGTGTTGCCTAAAAGTATTTAATGATTTGGAGACAAGTTCAAGGCAGGCATATGATTACATTATGAAAACAGATAACAGAACAGTATGTCCAGTATGTTTCCCATTTTATAAAATTAAAATTATGACAGAAACAATAACAATACACAATACAGTAAGTAGTAGTATTAATGGTTAAGAACATAGGCTGTGGGTTTAGAACTTCTGGGTTCAAATCCCAGCTTTAACATGCTCTAGCTTTGTGATTTTGGAAGGTACCTCTCTTCGTCTCAGTTTCCTTACTGATAAAATGGGGACAACATTTGTATCTACCTCATAGGGTTTTGGTGAAAATTAAAATGAATTTACATATGAAGCTTTAGAAGAGTACTTGAGGCAGACTAAATGTTATAGAAGTGTTGGCTACTAGTTTTCTTAAGTGATGTAATTCCTACTTTTTTTTCAAGTTAAAATAAAAAGAGGAATCATATCTATGAAAATCTATTCATCTAATAATTACTTGAATGGGGATTTGTATCTAAGCCTGTCTGGTTCCAGAATTTGAGTACCTGATCATTATGGATCAGGAAAGAAATGTCAGCCATGGTTTTCTCATATTTACAGGATGAGGGATAACTTTTACTTCCTTTTTTGTGACTCTCTGGATTTTCCAAAATTTTAACAGTGAATTCATACTGCCTTTATAACTAGAAAACCATCATTATTTATCCACTGCATCTTAAGTTATTTAAAATGAAGCCAAACTTTCCCCACTCAGATGCTCTCTTTATCAGCCAGTTAGCCAATAACTGTATATCTGTATCATGACTGGGTGAAGGGCGAGCTTCATGGGAAATGCGTCAAATGGTACAGAGTGTCAAAGTCAGGGTCACAGAAAACAGGTCACAGGCACACTGTATTCTGGGCACAGAATTCCAGAATCAGCATGAGTCCCAGAGTCAGACAGAACTGAATTCAAATCTCAAAGCTATCATTTACAGGGCCTTGGATAAGTTTCTTAACTGCTCAGTCTTAGTTTCCTCCTCTATGAAACAAGAAAATGATAGTGCCTCATGGTGCTGCACGCTGCTAGAGCTCCAGGTCAAGAGGTCATTACTGCTCCAGGTACTGAGTAGGTACCTAACTATTGGTAGTCATAAGGATCATTGTTGAATTTTGAACCATCTTCTGGAGCTACTGAACAGCCCTACACTAACATGAAGTTGGGTGACCTAACTCCCAAACACTAACCTTAAATTGTGGCAATAAATGCACAACCAGCAACTTCTGGTTGGGTGGACTAATGTCAGAAAGCTCTCTGCAACCTCTTTCCAGGTTGGAGGAAAATTTTGCCATTGCTGTTGTGTGTGTATCCACCCTTTAAAGAACAAATAAAGTACCAATTGCAACAGCCTTTTATAAGATGTTAAAAATAAATCAAGGATTAAATCCTGCCTGCCTGTTGCTGATTTGGAAATGGGCTTGAATGCATTTCTTACATCCAGATTGGATTACCCTTACTTTTTACTCTGCAATACTGCCAGTATTTTTTTTTTTATTATTACTAGGACTTGTTCTGGGTCCAGAACAAGGCAGTAGGAAACATCTCTGGAAATAGTGCTGCTCGGTCCTCTCCCCAGTCCCTCCATCTCAACAAGCATTCTGAATTTCAGCCGGAATTGATTGGAAAGTTGGCCTTGCAATTCACAAGGGTTCAGACTTGAGATCGGTTAACACCAGGCTTCTGGAAACACTGGCTGCCCCCTTGGGCCAATGAGTAGTGAGGTTTTTCTCCTTGAAAGAGAGCTGAAAGTCATTCCCTTCTTGCACAGTCCTAGTTATTACAGACTTTACATCCTGAGAACTGCTCTGAGAGGAAGAGGACACATTGCCTCATGAAGGCTTCTCACAGAACAAGAAACGAGCTCGTACAGAAGGGGATCTCAGGACCCACGTTTTCAATTTACAGATGTTAAAGTTGAGTCCCAGAGAGGAGGCAGGATTTGCTGAAGTTGCACCAGGAGTTCTGGAAGACTACAATTCATATCTCCTGAATCTTAGGTTATGGTTGTTTTTTCTCTATGCTGCCATATTTCATTTATGAAAGATTTTGATATCACTCCAAATGATGGGTCAAAGATGGATTGACTAACCATACTATATTCTAAGATCTCCACAGCATACAGTCCACCCACTTAATCAATGCTAGAGCCCTGTGCATTCATCATCTTTCAAATTACGGCTTCCTCATGAACTCTTTTCATCCCTCCCTGAGCTATTTTGCCATGTAAAGCAAATACAAATGCCTTCTAGAAGTTGCAAGCCTGCTGTGGAGTGTGTGTTCCTTGTTTCAGTTGGACTGCCTCCTGAACATGGAACTATTAAAAATCAGAATACTGCTTTCCTGGAAGTGGACACCACATAGGAGAAGATGCAGGCTGGCAGTGTTTCCTGTAATATAGGCTTGGACCCATCTGCAGTTAGCCTTTCAAACCATGCATCTATTTTAAACATGATGGCTGACAATCAGAGAAGGGCATCTATTTGGAACGGTGGATTGAAACTATGAGAACTGGACAGCAGGAGCTTCATCCGAATTGGACTTCTGACACACATTGAGAAACCATTTAATTGCATGATCAATAAGACTGCAAAGAAAGCTAAGAAGGTCACCAGCATCACTGTGAGATGTAGTAAAATATGATAGAAGGAAAATCTGAGAGCGCTGTGTCAAGAGTCCAATCGATAGCCACCAAGTTTTATCTGTGTCAAATTTAAGAACATTTGACATCTGTGCCAGAAAAGTGCAAAGGCTGTTATGCAAACCATCCAGCTGCTTTCCAGAACCCGAAAGTTCACAGAAGATCATCTGCAAAGAATACACAGAAGACAGCCAGCGAAGGGACCAACGCTACTCATAAAGGCTTGCAAACAAACACATTTCCATGTTGGCAAGCCAAGTCCCAAATGTTGCTTACAGCTGGGTAAATTTGACCTTCCAAGTGTTTGCTCTTCTTTGTCACCCATTTCAAAAACAAGAGACCCAACCCAGGATTAGATGGAGGAAATTTTAGCATGCCAGTTTGGTTAAGGGATCGGGCTGTGGAATTAGACTACCTCAGATGGAACACCTTTCCTGCTGTTTCCTAACTGTATGACCTTGGGGCAAACTGCTTAGCCTCTCTAAACCTTTATTTCCTCTTCAGTAAAATGGGGGAAGTTACTGTGCCTACCTCATAGGGCGTGGTGAGGATGTAATGTGTTAACCTATCTGAAGTACTCAGCATTGTGCCTGGCGCAGAGCAGGAACTCAATAAATATTAAGTTATCATTGAAACAGTTTCTTGCTTCTCACTAATGAAATGTTCTGCAAGTACACCACCACACTGAATATATCTGGGCATAGAGCAGGGAAGAAAGTGTCCAGGAAGTGGAGTATGAGAAAAGCATAGATTGCTTAGCATAATCTTTATAATTGCTACCTCTTATTTACAGTCTATTAAATGCATGGCACTGCGTTCAGTACTCTGTGAATATTATCTCGTTCAATCACTATGGGATATTATGAGTACTACCCCCCATATTTCACACAAGCAACCACACACCCTCAGCACAGCAAAGTTAAGTGCTTTTACCCAGAGGAAGATACCCCAAAAAACAAACTCAAATGTGGGGCTTTCTGACTCTAGCACTTTGCTCTCCTTGAGTCTGCTATGGTCATCTTTAGGTCCCCTGGGACCACCTGGTGCAATGTTGGTGTGACACACAATGAATCACCCCCCTGCTGGGAGATATTTGTGTCCCGTCCCACCAGCACAGGCTTGCACTGCATGGTAGCGCTTCACTACACATTTCCTGTGCACTTTCATGGGAATGGACAGGATGGGGGCTTCTCCATGTCCATCCATTTCCAGAAAGCTGGAACAAAGCAAACACATGGACAAAGCTAAGACAAATGGTCTCCTTTCCCTTGAAGTTCTCTTTGCCCTGATGAGGCAGATTTACAAGGCTAAGCCCCAAAAGTAAGGTTCAGGTGAGCATAGCGCACGTTTATAAAAACTGCCACATCATACGTATTGTTTGGGGGGTCAGCACAGAAAAATTAATCACACTGAGATCTCACACAAGGGAAGCTCATAGAAAAATAAATAAGCAACTGAAAAACTGTACAGTGAATCATACTGATGGAGAGCCTGGGCTTTGAAAACAGACCTGAATTTGAAATCTAGTTGTAAGCTTACTCAGTACTGGATTTAAACAAATCATTTTCCTTCTGCATCTGTAAAATGGGGCTACTATGTATTCCTTACTGCACAGGACTATTTGGAGAATGAAATGGGATAAAGCACATAAACAACTTAGTCTTTGCACTTAGATAATTGTCTGGCACATATTAAAGATTCAATACCAGTTACTATCATTATTGTTGTGATTATTTTTGATGGAGGTAAGTACAGATGCCGTAAGAAAACAAAGAAACATGGAACTAGAGCTGTGGTGGGTGGGCAGGAAAAGCTTCCTAGGAAACAGAGAGCAAGTGAGTATATTCCAAGTTAGAGGGGCAGGTGGTAGGGGCCAGTAAGGAGAAAGGCAGGGTTTAGAAACAGCAGCCTTAGATTAACTTTACATTCAATCTTCAGTAGAGACCGTGCTTCTTGCATCTCTTGCTTTGTTGCCCATTACAGTTCACGGGTCCTGCAATTGGTTTGGAGGCAAATTCCAAGTTAGCAATGGAATGGGTGGGGGTAAGAGGAGAATGCATTACCCTTTTCTGAAAAAGGGCCGTAACCATTTAGCCGATTATTTAACATTGTGGAATGCAGTAAGGTCAGAGACTGGCTCACCTTTCAGCGCAGCCATAGCTCCAAAGAGCAATCTCTGAAATTGCTTGAAGTCATTTACACCAGTGAATGCATATGCATCGGGGTCTGGTTAAAGATTGAGAGGATAAGCTGGTTAATAGAATTAATTTGATATATCCGGTATAATTCAGCGGAACACATGAGTGCCCTTCAGAGCCCAGAATTGATGGGAGAGGAACAAATCCTTGTACCAGCCATTAAAGAAAGGTTAGTTGGCCTCCAGAAAGAGTAAGCACATGACTTTAGTTCTTCTCTAACTGTATGAAAATAGATGTGTTGATAAATGTCTGTGCAATAAACAACTTATCAGAAACTTAGGCTGTGGATTTTTCTTTTTCTTTTCTCTTTTTTGCCACTTCAGATTCATTTCAGTTATATCTGATCCTCTGCCTCATTTCTGAAGCCAGGAGGTAATTCACAGAAGACCAGGGGGCTATATCCTTTGTGAGATAGGGTGGGTTCATGGAGCCCACCTCCATCCTTCTCACGGTAGGCTGAGTGGGCGACCTGGGAGGGAACAGTGGCTAGGCTGCCTCGGATTAAAATATGGGCTGGCCCGTGCGGATGGGAGTTGAAAAGCAAGCCAGCTGAAAGAATCTAATATTTACTGCAGTTCACTGAGACATCAATGCCCCCATACTTCGCTGTTGTAACATGACTTCGTAGGACCAAATGTCTAGTTTTTTGAAGGTGATCCAAAACAGGAGTAGATCATATTTTGCTAGGAGAAATAAAAGCTCCTTCCTCCATTCCTGTTCATTCTGTGATGCCAAATTAAGGAGAACTTATGGCCCAGAAATAGGAAAAAAAAACTGGAAATGTTTTAAAATGATGAGAAAGGTTCTTTTTTTTGCCACTCTCAGTACAGATGATTTTTTGAGATGTCAAACTGGAACAGCAGTGAGCTTTCCCAATCTGGGAAAAAGAATTTGGGAGTAAATGCTGATAACACTTGTAAGGTATGTGTGTCTACAGCCAGCATGACCATTAAAATATTCTGTGTCACCAAGAAAGTCATTGGAGGGGAATTTTTTAAAAAGGAAGAAAGTAAAGGCAAAAGGAAGAAAGGATACATTTTTCTGTTCACATGAAGGGATTACATGGCAAAGTTGTTTTAACTTTCAGAAATCACGCAAAGCATCCAGCGTACTACCTGGTTGGTAGGAACCATGGAAACAAAAACAAAAAACAAGGAGATGTGCTCCAAGTGTATATTGACCCAAATGGTACAGGTGTTGCATCTTATATTAATTCATGCTCTTAAGTAAATTATCTTTCTTAAATAAATTTCCCTTCCTCCTGGAAGCCGGCAACTGTTTTCTTGTTTTCACTCTTCACCCTTCATTGGCAGGGCATGAAGTGCAAACCCTCAGCCATTGAGAAAGGAGACCCTGGGCTGCTGATAGGCCTGTTCAGATTGATCTTGGGCAAGTCCCTTTACCTCAATATGCCTCTGCCCTGAACTGCAGAATGGGGATAACGAGGCTTACCTTACAGAGCGATTGTTAGGTTTCAGTGAGAATGTTCTCACCACAACCAGCAAGGAGGATGTGCACCTCATATTTTCAATAACTGTCCATCCCTCTTCCCTGTGTACTTCAACAAAGATCCTGTCTCACCAGTATGTGATCAGTAAGCACAAGCTTTGCACTGCGCAAAGGTCTGTGATGCCGACTCGGCTGACTTGGGTCTTTTCATCAGTTGAGCTGCTCCAGTTTGTAATGTACATGGGTGCTGAGAGAGCCAGAGGCAGCGCTGCAGGGGAGCAAGTCTACTCTGCCTCGGCCACAACAGGCTTTTTCCATGACGTGACAGATAAACCCACGCTGAAGCCAAGCAGGTCAAGGATGAAAGAAGGACAGAAAGAGAGAAGCAAGGAAAGAATATAGGAGGCAACAGAGGGATAAAGAGAGAGAGGGAAAATAAATGCGTTTTTGAAATATTCTTTTAATTCTTGGGGAAGAAAAGACAGCAGTGTTGAGCTAATGCCCCCAAAATAGATCTGAGCAAACATTTGCCAATGATCTGGAAATGAAAAATCTTTCCTGACACTTTTCTTCAAGTAACACTGGAGCTTGGGGTTCTGAGGAGGGAGGGCAGTACTGAGGCCAGGCAAGGTCTTGCCCACACTGCATAAGGTTCTGCGGAACCTCTGCCAAAGTTCAGACCCGGCTTGTGACAAGAAAACCTCCGAATGCTGAGGTTTGGATTTTGCTTGTGGCTTCATTTTCATATGTGAAGTCTTCTCATACCCAAGAAACCAGGTCTTGCCTAATCAAAATCAGACGGCAAGGCCACACACACTTGCAAGGATGCGTGCGATCTTGCTCTCCTTGACATTTTCATGGAAGTCCTTTAAGAGGAAGGGAAGAGAGAGGTGGAAGTGGGAGTTAAAGGTGATCTGTCTTTCTCCTTTGCTCATATTGAAACCATCATTTTCCAAACTGAGTATTTCAGGCATGGTAACCGATATTAACAGGCAAAAAATGTTGTTTGGGCAAATGAATTTGGGAAACGACTTCGACCAAGTTACAGAAGTCTTTTCTTCCTGCAGGGCAGGCACATCGGTATGCCAAGTGTTTATTAAACAGGCTCTCAGTCGTCACGCCAGCTGTTCTGTCAGCATCATCTGACACTATTGCCCACTCTTTCTTTGAAATACTTTCTCCTATTAGTATCCAGGCTGCCACCCTCCCAGTTTCTCCCCCTTTCACTGACCTCTCTTTCTCAGCAGCCTTTACTCTCCTCTTCCACACCTGGGGGACTGGGCTCAGCCTCAGGCCCTCCCCTGTGTTAGGGCCCCGCACTCATTGGGGGCTTGCATTGACCTCACAGGCTTTCGATACCAGACATACACTGATGACACCCTCACCAGTTATCTGCAGATTCATATTTCCAACTACATAAATACATCTACACTTGAATATCTCATAACATCTCCCATGTAATATGTCCAAAGCTGAACTTCTGATTTCCGTTGCTTCCCTGCACACACTTACCCATGGTTTCCAAATAGTTTTCTGCCTTCAACATAGTTTTCCCCAATTGCTCAGGCTCAAAATGTAGGAGCCATTCTTGATTCTTCTCGTTCCCTAACAATACATTCAATTCAACCCCACATTTTAACTGCATTACTTTCAAAATACATCCTGAATCTAACTATCGTCACTACCATGCTATTCCAAGCCATCATCATCTTTTATATAGATGACTATGATAGCTTTTTATCCAGTCTGCCCAGGACACGCTCACTCTCCACAGCTGATTATCAAACATTGCATGATTGAAAAAATAGGAATCAGGTCATATTACTTTCCTTTTCTAAGAACTCCAAAGATTTTTCAGCTTACTAAAAATAAATCATAAACTTTTCCCCATGTTCTAAAAAGCCCCGTATAATCCAACCCCTGCTTACTTCTCCAGCATCTCTATTACTCCCATATTTACTTCCCTAGATACACTGTTGGTTGTGCTACGCTGGACAGTCTCAGGGTCAGCCTCAGGACCCCTGCACTTGCTGCTCCGTTGGCTGGAACTACTCTGCCTCAGATCCTTGTCTGTTCACTGAGCCAATAAATACCTCTCCCTCTCTAAGCCTTCATTTTTCCCCATCATGAGATGATTTTGAAGGAAATGTGCTGTATTGTTATTATATAAGGGAAGTGCTACATGGACAAGCATGGAAAGGACCAGGATTTGTGGACTGCAAAGTGTCAAGACATGGAACATTTGGTCCTATATAATATGATTGATTTATAAGTAACCAAATAAAACTTGAAAACACATTAGAAATTTTGTACTAGAATTCACCATGGATTTTTTCATTTCAGTATAGAATATCTTAGTCGTTTCAAATTGAAGATGCAATGCATTCTAAATCTGGTACTATTTCCATTCCTTGGTTAGAGGTTGACATGAAACTCAACAAATGAATCACGTTTTTTGAACAATAATAATATCTCATAGCCTTTTCTAGGTACTTACGCTGGAAATGTTTCTCCTTGTGACAATAATCTTAGGGGATTATCATTATCCCATTTTATAGATGAAACTGAAGCTTGGTGAATAACGCTTACTTTCCCATGCACACATGGATAATAAGTAACAAAGCCAATTTTTGAGCCCAGCTTTTTCTACCAATTCACCTTGCTTGCTCACAAAACATTACATTCACCTTAGCCAAGAGCTCTTAGGTGTACTGGCAAAGAGAATTCCATCAATGGTAAGGACATTTGAGTTTGCAGTATGGCTGAAGGCCCTGGCACTTAATACAAAGAAGGAAAGTTTTAGCTTGCATTGTTTTTTTGTCTTTAAGTCACTGAGCATTTTTATAAGAAATAATACATGACATTATTGAAGGGTTCACAAGATTAAACTGGGAGTAATGAAAACATTTCTCAAGGAAGCAAATTTCCATTGACAGATATCCTATATTAGGATATTTTGCCTGAGGACACATGGTTTCCCCATCCACAGAACTGCATAATCAGAGACTAGATGACCTCTGGTAAGAGATTTTATAAACTAGAGGGCTTTCCTGGATCACAAGAGCTGGACTGGTTATTTCTGCACAAGTTGAGTCTTTGCGTGGTTTCCTCCAAGGGCAGAGTCTGAGATAAGGCTTGGGTATCAGGCAGTTTATTTGGGAAGCTGATACAGGAAATAGGGGAGAAAGTGGAGATAGAGAGGCAGAGAATGAGAAAAAAAATAACCAATGGTGGGTCACTGAGCTGATGATAACTGTGGTCCTGCTAAGACCCTTCAAGGGACCATGTGAACTGAGACGCTATCCATTTCCTCTCAGAAGACCAAACATTTTTTCATCAGCTCCCACCCAACTGATGAAGGCTATGCCTACACAGAAGCTGAGAAGGGTTCTGTAGTTCCAGGAAAGGCCTCCACAAGAAATGTGGAGGAATCGGTGGTATACTCTTGAGTTGGCCTGAAATAAAAATGCACAGAATTGCCTATCACAGCTATGCTAAGGTAAGAGAAAGGCTAAAAGCATATAATGTGCGGAGCCAAAACCACTTGCTCTACCTACTCTCTGGTTTGGTTTACAGGAAGGATTCTGGAAGGATTAGCATGAGCCCCATTACAAATGCTTCTTCTCCCCAGTCTTCCTGTATGTAGTACAGGGTTAGCCATGGCTCCTGTGTTAGGTGGAAGAATGGCCCCCTACATATGTTCAGCTGGGCATATGTTAGGTTATATGACAAACAGGAACTAATGCTGTATATGAAATTAAGGTTGCTAACCAGCTGGTCTTGAGATAAGACTATCCCGAATTATCTGGGTGGGCTGAATATAATCACAAGGGTCCTTATAATTTGAAGACAGAGGCTCAGAAAGATGGAAGTATGACAAGGATATTGTTATTCCTGAATATGGGGTAATGAGACCATGAACCAAAGAATGTGGGCAGCCTCTAGAAGACAGAAAAGAGAAGGAAATGCATTTTTCTTTAGAGCCTCCTAAAAGAATGTAGTCGCACCAGCATGTTGATTTTCACCCAGGGAGACTTACTTCAAACTTCTGACCTCTAGAACTATAAGATAATAATATTGTGTTCTTTAAGCCACTAAATTTGTGGTAACTTGTTACAGCAACAGTAAAAAACTAATACACTGTCTTATTCCACAGCATGGCAGGGCAATATGTGAAGTCTAATAAAAAGAGGATCAGCCCATTAATCAGCTTTTGGCTGAAATAATGTTGCTGCGTGACAAATGACCCCTAAGTCTCTGTGGCTTAACACAATGAAAATATATTCAAGGCTAATAGGTAGATGGGTTGATGCAATTCAGTTGCCGTATATACATTAATCTATACATCACCACATGGGTGGGCTTAGTTGGGCTTCTGGACTATGCAGGGCTCTAGGCTTAAGGATGGATTCAGATCAGTTCCAAAGTTTTAATTCCAGGACCCAGGCTGAAGAACCCAGGATGCTGGCAAAGAGAAGAAGCTACAAAAGGCTGGCATAAAATTACCATGCCCCTCAAGGTCTCACATTGAAGCTGACACACTATTACTTCTGCCACATTCCACTGTCCCAAGAAAATAATAAAATCTGCCAAAAGTCAATGGATCCAGGAATGATACTCTGTCAGAGAAGTATAGCAAAGGCAGGGTGGGAAGGAAGAATTGTAGACAAATAGTAACAAGCCACTTCAGTCTCTGAGGCAGGTCAATGTCTGTGAAGTTGCAGGCTCACCAGTCCTGCACAGACAGGTCCCATCATGGACTGGCCAAAATGGTTGCATTTTCTATGAATGATCCAAATCTACAGAGATGTATTAGGCTGCAAAAATGTCTAAACAGACTCTTAGAATTGTAAATTCAAGAATCACACAAGAAAGTATAATTCAATTACCATTTTTAATGGGCAAAAATGAGGCCTAGAGAAGGGAATGTCATCTTCTGAAGACCAGACAGTGATAGAGCTGATAATAGAACAAAGATCTCCAAAACCTCAGTCCATGGCTCAAACCCATAGCTTCCTTAATTCTGGAATCCTACTCCTGGGTACCTCAACAGCTTTGGGGTCTGTATACTAACAACACTACTGAATTTAGAAAGGTGAGGTGGATTATTCCAGCATTAGATGCACAAAGTCTTCATTTTTCTCCTTTGAAAAGCTTAGGTTTGAATAAAGCTTTATTTTGGCGGGGGCTCGGGAAACCCACTCTGCGCCTGCCTGAGGTTCTGCCTGGGTGTTGTAGAGCAGTGACTCAGAAGGAAAGCACCTTCCAAACCCACATAGGTCCCTTCATTTTTTTTTCCCGCAGCAGTAATTTTTGGACTGGTGGGAGATGCACAGATGGTGTGGGCAGGAGAAACAGAGGTTCTCCTTTTGGCCATTGGTCAGGGAAGGCAACATCAGGGGCTTTCTCAGACTTTCTTTTTCCAGGAAGCTCCAATCATCTGGAGGAAGAAGTTCAGGTCTGTTTTCTATGCCTGGAAAACTCTTGTGTTAACCTTTTGTTCCTCCTAACTGTAGAGAAAACCCCAAGTTAGCTGTCATCTGCTCTAGGAATCCTCCTCTACTTCCCTGGGCAGTTAACTGCTCACTCGTCTCTACTCACGTAGCACTTTACGCAGCCTCTCATTGTACCACTCACCACACAGTATTATGATTTTTTTTTCTTTACACAGCTATCTCCTTCACCAGATTATGTCCTTCTCCACTGCTTGGACTCTTAATTTCATTCAGCATTATGTCCTGAGCATTTAGTACAATGTCTACTATACAGAAGGCCTTCAGTAAATACTTGTTTGATTAATGTTGGAAATGATTCCATTGCTTATTCATTTTATTTTAATCAATGGTTCATGATAATGTTATGTAGTGAAATACACACAAGTTACTTATTAAATATCTCTCAATAAATGTATGAATGGAAAAGAAGGGACACTTACTGAATGTATTCTAGGGCCAGTCCCTATCTTACACATGGCATCTCAACACACAGAAGCAGGCACACAGGTTCACTCACATCCATGTTTATACAATGAAGAAAATAGTAAAACAGAGCCTGATGGGCATCATAATCTTTTTCTTAGTAATGCCAACGGAAACAAATTAAAGAATTGGAAGACATCTATTCAGAACTGTAGCTTCCAGATGATTTGTGTGTGCCCAGAAGCCAACCAATGAATACCATTTTATTGATTTAAAAATAATCAGGAAGTGCAACATTGCCAGAAATGATCTCAGCTCCCCTCGGGAGGTAAAGTCTCCAATGGAGCACTTTTGTTGCTCAGCTGTAGAATGTAGGTAGGCCCTCTACAGCAATTTCCAATTAGCTAAAGGTGTTTGGGGATGATTTTGGCAAACATGACCTAGCTTTGGGCATGAGTTTGTTTCATTCCTTACTGTGTACATCTTGCCATTTCTGAATCTGTGAGTCAGGCTGATGTCAGCCAACCAAGTAGCTGAACCAGCATGTCCAAGGAGATTAGAGGTGTCTTTGGCAAGAGTCTTAGATGCTACCTACTAGGGGCAGATGTCCTAGAAGTGATGTCACCTTCTTCCTATTCAGGTCATAACTCTATAACAGGCTTTGTGCAAATAAGTCAAGTGAAATTATGAGTGTCCAATGAGTGTTTTCTTAGGGAAGGATTATGTACATATGCATGTATCTATGCACTTCTATCTAGGTAGTTCCTAGAGACTTAACAGATATGAATTTTAGTTGTTGCTCTGTCATGATTCACTGTGTAACCTAGGACAAGTCACTTCTCTTTTCTGGACCTTTGTTCTTCCATCTGCATCATGACTACGTTGGAAAAGCAATCTCTAAAATCCTTTCCAGCAAATTTTCCTCTTAATTATTGGAGACCAATGGCAACATTTATTTTACTGCATTCAAGGAACTGATGCATCCTTCTGAGGACATTTTGCTAGCAACTCTATGATCTTGTTTTGTCTTTTATTACTACTGCCTCAAACAAGTCTGAAATTCATCAAAGTTCAATACTCTTGCCAATCTGTAGTGGGATTCAGAAAGGAAGCTGTGTTGCCTTCCGCTGGTTGACTATGGCCAGGTTTAAGCAGCATGGAACTGGGGACCAGAATGGAATGAGTGCAGTGGAGGTCTGAAGACAGTGAAGCTCTACAACCGAATTCCAGACCCTAGGCTGGGATCAGGCTTTTGGATACTTCAGACCTTGAATGTTTTGATCACTAAACAAAGGCATGGCGTCACTGATCTCTTCGACATAAGCTTTCCTTATCTTTAGCACATGATAACTGATGACCTTAAGAAAGTTACTTAATTTCTGAGCCTGCACAGTGTGGCTTATGGATCAGTCTTTACGACCTTTAAATGCTAACCAACATTCATGTGAACATTGCAGGTCACAATGATGTAACTTTTCTTCCACTTGCCACTGTTACGTCTCCAGCCTCATCTGCTACTACTCTCCATCAAGTCCACCACGTTGGGCTGAATGATGACGTGAATAGAAAAGAACAGAACAAAGGTAGAGAAACTAACTTTGACTGAATGCTTTCTGTAAACCAGGCCCTAGTGCACTGTGCTTCAAATCCTGTAACGCTTCCAACCTCACACCAGCACTATGGTTTAGGAGTTTTATTCATAAGGAATTCTAGAACTCAAATCACATTTAGGAAGGCTATATCAAATAGATTTATGATTGGAAAAAGGAAATTACCCAAAGGCTTTGCATGAAGGTAATATTTTAGTCTCTGGAATTTGTTTTAAAATTCTACTTATTTTTGTGTGTTTAGTTTTAAAATGAAAGCCTTAAATATTTTTGCTTAACTTTTATTTTGGGAGTTTGATGGTATTCAGGACTTCAATATTTTTATGAATCTTTCTTCTAAGAACTGTAACTGAATCAAGTGTAATTTATAAAATCGGTAAAAAATATTCATTTCGGCCAGTACCTTAGACATAAATTGAAAAGGAAATTGAACTTGGGAGAGGAAATGTCACACGAATTTTTATTTCTTCTCCTTTTCTTATGTTTTTACCTTCCCCATGCATTACCTTTCCAGTTGGTCGCTACTGATGAAAAATTGTTGAGGTGAATGATAAGTAGGTTTGTCTCCGTGGCCTCAGAGTCCTGGGTGTAGGTCATGCTCAAGTTCCTAGTTGCTGTGGCGTGGGCCTTGCAGAGTTACAACACTGAGTTTCATAAGGTCAGGATGTAGACTGAGATGTTTGCTGAGAGGATTCATGAGAAAACGCACTGTACATCTCTGAATACCAGGTTAGGTTTTTCCCCTCAAAACTGTGCCTCATAAAGTAGAATTGCCTTTCATTTGAGAGCTTATGATGCTCTTTCAATTACTATATTCTGAGTAACCAATTTTGTTTGGGGAAGGCATGCAATCCTGTAAATGTCTCAGTCAGTTCCAGTGTTGGATGCTTATGAAAATCATCTAACAAAAGCAGTTACCAAAAAAATGGCAATTAAATGTAACAAATACTTTTAGTAGTCCCATCCTGGGACTGAAGTGGGGGCAAAGGGAACAGATGGGTGGGAGAATGGAATGAAAAGGAAGATATCCTTATAATGGCAAAATCTGCAAATGAACCATCCCTCTTAAGCTTTAAAAAGTAGTACACTAAGTGATTCCATTGGGAAAATCCAGAATAATCATCTACTGGAAGAAAAAATGACCATTCATAAGCACGCACAAATGACTGCCTTTTGACTTAAAGAAAAAAAATCCCAATGAGCAGAATTATATATGGTTTAAAAAACCACTACATCCAAAACAACTTAGATGGAAGAAATTTAGAAAGGTGATCTGCTAATGACCAAGTAATATTGAAAAATGCATATAAAAAGCTTGAACAATACTGTTTCATGAGATAAAGAAGTGTGGAAAAAGCATATTTCTAAATTAATATATTATTTAACTAAATGAATAAACTATATAAGTAGATATTTAACAATTTAATCTACAGCACTAAAATTAGTATTTTCAAGCTGGTCAAATATGTTTTAATCTTCTCATTGGGAGTATGGAGGTTTGCTGTCTATCTGGAGTTTCTTTATTTCTGAACACATATGATAAAAAGTACTATTTGCCATATTTTCATGGCAAATAGCACATGTAAGATGCTCCACATGGCTAACTATCAGGGAAATGCAAATTAAGACCACAATGAGACATCACCTCACATCAGTTAGGATGGCCAACATAGAAAAGACTAGGAACAACAAATGCTGGTGAGGATGTGGAGAAAGGGGAACCCTCCTACACTGCTGGTGGGAATGTAAACTAGTTCAACCATTGTGGAAATCAGTATGGAGGTTCCCCAAAAAACTAAAAGTAAGAATACTATTTGACCCAGGAATTCCACTCCTAGGAATTTACCCTAAGAATGCAGGATCCCAGTTTCAAAAAGACATATGCACCCCTATGTTTATTGCAGGACTATTTACAATAGCCAAGAAATCGAAGCAACCTAAGTGTCCATCAGTAGATGAATGGATAAAGAAGTTGTGGTCCATATACACAATGGAATATTAACTCAGCAATAAGAAGAAAACAAATCCTACCATTTGCAACAATATGGTTGGAGCTAGAGGGTATTATGCTCAGTGAAATAAGCCAGGTGGAGAAAGACAAATACCAAATGATTTCACTCATCTGTGGAGCATAAGAACAAAGCAAACACTGAAGGAACAAAACAGCAGCAGAATCACAGAACCCAAGAATGGACTAACAGTTACCAAAGGGAAAGGGACTGGGGAGGGTGGGTGGGAAGGGAGGAAAAAGGGGAATAAGGGGCATTATGATTAGCACACATAATGTGGGGGGGGGCACAGGGAAGGCAGTATAGCACAGAGAAGACACATAGTGACTCTGTAGCATCTTACTATGCTGATGGACAGTGACTGTAATGGGTTGTGGGGGGGAGTTGATAATGGGGGGAATGTAGTAACCACATGTTGCTCATGTAATTGTATATTAATGATACAAAAAAAAAAGTACCTGGCAAATAGTGGTTTCCTAACAAAAGGCAGTTAGTTATTATGGAAGTTGTTAATACTAATGGTCTGAAAAGTAACCTCTACATGAAAAGACTCTGACTGCCAAAACTAGTTTTTGATGATAAATAAAATACAGTTAACCCTTGAGCAATGCAGGGGTTAGGGATCCCCCTACCCCTGCACAGTTGAAAATCTGTATATAACTTAACTTCCCCCCAAATAGCCTTACCAATATCATAAACAGACGATTAACACACATTTTTGTGTTATATATATTATATATGGTATTCTTACAATAAAATAAGCTAGAGAAATTGTTTTGCAAATTGTTGCAAATGTCCTAGGACGTTTCCAATATACTCACTGAAAAAAACCCACATGTAAGTGGGCCCGCCAGGTTCAGATGTGTATTGTTCAGGGGTTATTGGTGCTGATTAGCGGCCCTGGTGTTCCATGCTTCAGTTGTCTCCATCTATTTACTCGTTCATTCAAAGAATGACCAAATGCTTAATAACTGCTTAAAAGGGAAAGGCGGCTGGCCAGGCGCGGGAGATTCAGAGACCACGAGAGCCCTGCCCTTACGGAGCTCCTGCTGTAAAGAATATATATCAGTATCTGTATCAGGGTTTCTTCATCTTGGTGCTACTGACATATTTGGCTGGATGACTCTCTGCAGTGGGGAGCTGTCCTGGCTGTAGGATATTTAGCAGCATCCCTGGCCACCAACTGCAATGTGCCAGCAGCTCCCCTCCCTAAGTGTGGCAGCCAAAAAAGGTGCCCTGGCATTGCCAAATATCCCAGGGGTAGAGGGCAAAGTTTCCACTGATTTGAATCAATATACTTATCAAAATCTTGTAAGAGTAAGCTCTTAAAGAGTTATAGACATACTTCTTTTTCTCTCCCCAGTGCCTACACAAGGTACATGCATAACGGACAGTTTACTGCTGTGTTTTGATAACAATATTTAAATAATGGTCAGTTTTTTAAAACTAAAATCATTGAACTCTAAGATCCAATATGAAATATGATTTTTATTGGTGTTGCGGTGAATGTTGTTTTTTCTCTCAACACCTGGGTCCAAGCATTCAGTTACACTAAGCAGAGCCATGCATTAGAAACTGGGGCACAGAAAAAAGAAGAAAAAAGTAAAGAACCTTGAGTTTCTGTGGCCCATGAACAGACTCCCACATAGAAGGCATTATGTAAACACTGAGGCTTTTCTGATTCTGACTAATGCCTACCTATTGGTATGAATCTATAATGCTTTAAATTACACACAGTTTTAAAATAAAGTGCAGATTCTCTTTTAAAGAAGATGTATTAACTTAAACTAGAGTTGCCAAGTTAGGTGTCTCTAGGGACATATCTTAGTAAATAAAGAAAAGAGATTTGTAATAAGCTTATCAGTAGTTGGTATGTAAAGTGCTTGAGAAGAGCTTGTCCTCATATGGTGTTTAAACATTCTTTCCAACGATATCAAAGTTATTTATTCGCTAAAAGAATCCTTTCTCTCAGACTAGTGCCATGGCAAATCATTCATTCTCATGTATTTATGACTCACACAACTTATAATTTTTCAAACATTAATAAAAATTAAGAAACTAAATTCATGAAGCTCTCCTTTAAATACTTTAGAAGAATAAAGAGAGGCTACAATGGAAGACTATCATTTTATTTTTTAAACACTTTCTTACCAATTTTAGACACTTTCAGAGGAAGAACTTTGCTGAACAGGGGCGGGGGTGGGCAGGGGAAAGCTGCAGACGTGGGAGCGTTTCTCCAGATGTCTGACTGCAGTTAAACTTATCTCCACCAGCCACTTGGCGAGATCCTCAAAAGACAGATATCTCGCTTTTTCTTACAATTTACACCCTATGTTCTAATATTTCCAAATATTAACACACCATCATAACTCTTTTTTTACTGTCAAGAAAACATCAGCGAGCTCCATTTTCACCCCGCAGCCAGGGAAGGGAAAACACGGCCTGCACTGCATCCCTTTCTTTGGTGAAACGCTCCTTCATGACGTTCTCTCCTTTGTCCAGAAAATCATACTCCTGCCCTACATCCTCTGAACTGTTGATTTATTCCCAGGCTGCAGGGAAACTACTCCTAAGTGCTCAGAAGAGGCCCAGGGATGAATTATAAAAGAAGCAGTCTATGGAGGCAGGCAGACCTAGCTTTGAATCCAAGCTCTGCCATTTTCTAGCTATACGGCAAGGCATTTCAGCCCTCTGAACTTCCGTTTTCTTAGCACTTTTTGGAGGATTAAATTAGAAATGTATAGAAACCTCTTAGCTCAGTGCCTAATACCTAGCAGAGGCTTAAAAACTGTAGACCATCATCACTATCTTTGTTATTCGGTGTGGTCTGTGAGGTCCTGAGGCTCCTCAGAATTGAACTCGTAGCTTTGACTTCCCAAGGTCATGAAACAGGAGATAAATTTTGTTTTCCTCAGTTGACAAATGTTTACTGATTGTGTGTTATTCCCTAGTCTATGGGAATAAGCAATGTACATAATGTGGACATTGTCCCTTCACACCTTACAAACAATTACGCAATTAGTCATCTAAACTAATATGCAGTTGTAAATAGAAAAGATTCTACTAAAAGGCAGAGGGAATGCCAAGTTATGGGAGAGGCTATCACGCATATTGGTGTGTGTGCAAACTGATTTTGACTGAGAGACTGAGAGACTGGGTTAAGAGGACACTTCAGGGACACAGTAACTTTAGTTGAAACCTAAAGCCTGAATTAGTATTAAGCAGGTACGGTGAGGAGACGGGCATTCCAGGTGGAAGGAGGGGTAAATGTGATGGCTCAGAAATGGAAAGGACAGTGCATGCTGCAGGAAAGTAAGAGACAATGTGGCTAAAGAAAGTGAACAAAGAAGACACGGGTCTTAAAGGAGAGATGGGAGAGGTGAGTGGACATCAGACCACACAGGCTTTGGGTTCTCATGCAAGAAGCAATGGGTGATCATTTAAGTGTTTAGGCAAGGAGGTAAGAAAAACCAATTAAACTGGCTACGGAAACTATATTGGAGGGGAGCAAGTATGGCTGCAGGGAAACCATTACAAGGTAATGATAGTGGGCCAGGAGAGAACCAGCAGTGCTTGGGATGAAGATGATCACAGGGAGAAGTGGACCTTGCCAGTACACCATTCATAAGTGCTCAGCTGAGGTGACTGAACCACAAATACATGGACCCAATCTATCTATCCAGCCAGGAAACCTTCAGAGTTGGCATGAAGTAGGTGCTTCACAATGCATGAAATAATCCCACTTATTCTGGCAACCCTATGCATTCATCCAGTCATTCATTTCCCTATTAACATGTATAGTTATGAGGAGCTATGAGAATCCCTAGACAATATATCACATCAGACCTTGGGACTAGATTGGTCACCACAGCTGCACTCTCTCCTATTGTAACACCACAGATGGAATGGAAAACCATTTAAACCAAGACACGCTCAAGTAATTCACAGCATACATGAAATTGCCAAGATCAGCATAAACATAGTAAGGGATGGTTAATTCTAAACCAAATACAGAGAAAAGTCACCATAGTCAGACACTGAAGGGAACAAGAATAACGGTGGAGTCCTATATGGTTGGGGAAAATCTTCTCTGGGCTCATGTTTTATGATACAGGGTGAGGGAGTGGCTGACTTCTGGAAAAAGCAAGCCAAGTGTTCTCCCATTTCTCCTTTCAAGCTGCAAGGGCGTACTTAGCAGGCACAGAACAGAAAAGGGCTCACTCATCACTGCCTGTTCTGATGGGCAGGGGACATCCAGGCTCCTAGAGCCAGAGCTCACTGTGGTGTCTGTCCTGCTCTCTGAAAAATTGAATTACCTGCAGAATAGAAAACTGTATGCCAGCCAGATTTTTTAAATTTCCTCCCTTCAGATTCTGCCGCCACCAGCTCCTTTGACTTCCACTGAAATTGTGTTCCATCTCTTTCAGGCATGTCGTTACAAATTTACTATCTAGACTGAGGATGACATCATCTGGAGAGGGACCAGGGCTGTGGCCATCCAGCTCCTCTTTCTGCATTACATAGGCAGCTTCTTCTCTCCCCTTTCAGGTCATTAATTTTTTAAAAGAGGGCTTGCTTTAAATATCCAGAGTGGTGCTTTCAGCTGTGACACACAGAAGGTCTCCCCTTTCAGAGCCCACAACACGTGCCTGCTTCTGAGTGAAGGCATTTGAGATCCCTCAAAAGATCCCTGAGAAGTCCTTGGTCAAAGTCATGCTAAAGGCACTTGCTAACTTTTTTTCCAGTTTGGAAAGAGCAGGAGAGCTGTCTTGGGGTTGTAGATAATGGGTCACAAGTTAGGAGATTAGAACAGCTCCTTTAGATTTATTGTAGTGTGGTAACAATCCCTTTATGGCTCAGCATCCTTCTGTGCAGAACAGGAATGTTCCTGTCTCCCATCTCAAACTTCCAGGCATATAAAGAAGTAGCAAGTATTGTAAAAGCACTTTGGACCTCAATTATTCTACAAGATTATGTTAAGCCCCACTGTATATCAAATACTGTGTTAAGCACTAGCTTCAAGTGGTGAATGAAATAGGTCTATGTACCATTATGGAGCTTATAACATAGTTCGGGAGACAGAAAATAAACAAGTACATATACAAATAAGTATATAGTTACAAACTGAAAAAATGCACGTACAAGAGGTATGGGGTAGCAGGGCATGGAATGGCCATCAATATGAGATGATCCAGGAAGGATTCCTTAAGCAGCTGACATTTAGTTTAAGACTTGAAGGCTGAGAAAGAGCCAGCCACGCAGAAGGTGTAAGTGATGCGGGGTGGGACGGAGCTGCATGTGACGGCGTGTGCACATGCACTAGCGGGAGAGACTGGATCAGGCAGAAGAACCGATCTGTGTGAAGGACTTAAAGCAGAAAAAGAGTTTGGTGTGCTTAAGGAGCCACAGGCAGACAGAAGTGCTTGGAGGCCAATGAAGAAGGGGCTGGAAAGTGCTACCACCATTTAAGAAATAACAGTTCTACATTTTGCACGCAACTGGGTGAAAATAGTTCAGCTAAAATGGATCCAGACAACAGATTAAGATTTCAATCAAATTACAGAACACTAAGGACATGTTGGCAGGTGCTGCAAAAACGAACGAGTCCTGGTTCCTTGTCCTCGCATGGCTCACAATATGCCAAAGGACGTAAGGACACAAGAAGGAGCCACAAATCACTATAATACAAGGTAAAATAAATAAATGCTAAAAAAAAAAAGGTGGATATAAAGTGTTCTGGAGGACAAAAAAAGAGGGAAAGATCACACCTTCTGGAATAGGTTTGCATATGAAGGAAAGCCTCCTGGAAGGTGGCATTTAAGCTTGTCCTTGAAAATGGGTTATGTTTTCCACCCAGGATCCCACAGTCTGTAACCATGTCATTGTCGGATTTTGTACTTTCTTTTGAGATATCTAATGTAATCAGCTGGAATGTAAGACTATTAAAATAATGTGAGGTCAGGACCACTTTTCAACTCGTTTCTGTGCTTTTCTCCTGGGATAACCCCAGTAATGAGTAAGGAGGAAGGAGTCTCTGAGTCTGCCTCTATGCTATTTGCTCATGTGACCCCTTTTGCCTGGAATGTTACATCTCACCCCACTGTACTTTCTGCCCATTCTTCAAACTGATCAAGATTCCTCATTTATTCATTCATTTATCTACTTATTAAAAAACATAACAAACTTTTTATGCCCAGCACTGAGTCTGAAGTATCACAGACACTGAATAAATACTTGCTAAATGAAGAAAAGATACAGGTTAAAGTTTTAGGCAAAGGTAACAGCAAATGCAAGGTCACAGAGGCATGAAACATGTTACAAGGAATGAAAATTACCATACTTGACTGAGAGAATGAATATAAAAGAGATGAGAAAGGTAAGGTTAGGGTAACAGATGGGAACCAGATCACGATGGGACTTGAGTTCTAAGCTGAGGATTTTGAACGTTGACCTCAAGACTAGGGAGCATCCCTAGTGCTTAAACAGCTTAAAAAACACCACTATCACCCAGTGAATTAATAAACAAATAAACACTAGAAGGAGCCACGTGATCTGTATGTCAGCCTCCTTCTGCAGTGCACTTAATGCGTGTGAAGGAAGTCACTTGTCCCTTCTGAACATTTCTCACATACGTAGAATGGGCATTAAAGTTAGTTTTAAATACATGCATTTTATAGTTGCAGATGTTTATACTAATTTTATTTTTCCCCTTACCTATCTAAGGCCAGTCAAGTAAGATTATTCTCACATTATTTTAAGACAAATATCATTTGCTGGATGATGACTGCTAGAAAGGCAGTGCCTTGAAATCAGGTGACCATAGAACTCAATTTGCCTGGGACAAGCTGTCGTATTGTCTGAGTTTGCTGTCTGTTCAAGGCTTTCCATTTTTAGTAAGGTATTAGTATTAATAGTTGCATTTAAATTAGTTAAGAAGATGCAGACCTCCACATTACGCTCTAGATTTCACTATGGCCTAATCTAATAGACTATGAGACACACTGCATACTGACAGGTGAGGCACTTTAAGTTAGAGTTAAGCCTGAATGACAATCATCCATAGCACACAGACGAGACTGGCTAGGAAAAGCTGCGTCCTTCCTGTGCCCAGAAATGCTGGAAAAAGAATTCAACAGTGCCGCCTCTGTTGGCCATTGGTATATCTATCATACGGTGCCATGGCCCCCAACACAGGGGGACAGAGAAAATGGCCAGGCAGGTTAGTTAAAAATAAAGAGATGAGCTATGCATGAAGTATGCCCAGGAAATAAAGACTAGGCAGTCCTTCCATAGAGAGTGGTTCAGAACGCATTTGCTGTAGGGCTTATTATTTATTTATGGTGTAAACCTACAACTACATATTGCTTTAATTGTTGGGAATTGCTTTTCAAATTGGCAATAAATCCTTTCATTACCAATAAAATAAAAAAATGAAAGTGCATGTTCAATAAAACAAATACCAAGTGATGACTTTCTGAGTCTACTTTAAAAGATTTTTAAAGGTTATTTTGAGATAATTGTGAGATGGCGATGACCAAACATGGGCCGTGGCAGAAGGTGCAGTTCAATGTCATTTTGGAGTATCTGGATTTGTAGTGACAATATTTTGAAGGAGCTCCTATTGTTAATTGGATAAGTTTATATTCTGTACTGTACTGGAATGAAATTGAGAAGGTGTACAATTTTTCAGCATCTCAGTATCATAATATAGGTATGCTTATTTGATGAGTTTTTGTCTTGTAAAAATATTTGTTGAAAAATCCATTTGGCAAGATTGAGGAGAAAAGACAGTACCTATTAAAAACATTTGGTCTGAAGTAGTTATACATTTTAATGTGAAAAAAATGGCATTGATAACTTCCTCTACTTAGCGGAAATTGCTGTGAGTTTCCTAGGTACCTAATATCTGCAGAGTATTTTCTCAATATTGTGATCTTCTGAAAAAGAGTGAACTGAAGGTGTCAACGAATGTACATTTATTAACCATAATATTGAGAAAGATTGCAAGTAATTTAGTGAAAATATCGAAACTAAGAAGACCATCCTGGGAGTAAAAACATTTTCTAAAAAATAGCAATGCCAAATTAGAGAGATATATATATATATATATATGACAAAAAAAGTCATTACATTATCTAAATATTTATTGATAAAATTGTTTCCTTTTTTCTGGTAATCAAAACATGGAATTAAAAAAAGTGTTACTGAAAGCATGGGTAAATTTGTTATTTTTTTAATAGAATTTATTTTTGAAAATAGCTTTTAAAGATCCACCAGTATAATAATACCAATCTGTCAAGCAATAAAGAAATCTTTCAAAGTCCTTCATTATAAATTAATTTATATAAAATATAAATTAATTACATAATTAAAATAATTATGCAACTTTTAATATTTTTAGTGCTCCCTTAGTGTCTTACTGAGCACTGTGATTTATGTGATTATTTCCTTTACAGCCTCTGTTTTCTTCTCTCTTTCAGCAGTTGTAGGATATGTCTTAATGCCAGTCTGATTTATGGGCCCTCTGCTTTAACAAATGTGGGTATAATGGAAGGTGTTTTCCTTCAGAAGGATTCTGGATACTGCCGCCCACCCTGTTCTAACAGTTACTTTTATTTGGAGACTCTTTGGATGATGAGAATCTCTGGCAGAAAGTCTCAGTGGAGGCCGGCTGCAATGGCCCTACAAGAATCACTTGCTCTAGGGATATCCTAATAGCAGACATGTGGGTGCTTTCCCAGATTAATCCGCCTTCTTACTCTGGCCACGAACAGAGAGGAATAATAGTCCCTGATTATTTAGGTTCATTAGAAAATTACATGCCTTTCCTTATTTTTTGTACCACAAGGGAATTAAGTTTTGCTCTCCTTCCATTCACATTCATGGCATAAGGAATTCAAGATGAGTCAGTACCTTAATTGTTTAATGTTTTACTAATAGCCTCTGCATCAGTTCTCTCTCACTGTAAACAGCACTCCAAAATTTAGAGGCTCATGACATTATCTCCTTTGCTCATGATTCTGTGTGTCAGAAATCGAGGGTGGGTTTTTGCTGGTGGTCTCCCTTAGGGTCACTTAATGACTGCAGTTAACTGGCAGTTTGATTAGAGCCGGGGGGTCTCATAGGGCCCAACTCAGGTCTGGCAGTCGGCAGGCTGTTAACTGGGAAGCATCTCCCTCAGGTGAGCTACAGCTCTCACGTAGTGTGGTCCTAGGATTCCGACTCAGACAAAAAGGTGCACACTCTGATGCATAAGCATTTTTCAAGCTTCTGCTTTATACACTTAACTAATGTTTAGTTGTCCAAAGCTCCTTACATGGTCAAATTCAAAAGGTGGAGAAATAAACTCCACTTCTCAATGGGAGGAGTGGCAAAGACACAGTGACAAAGGTGGACATACAAGGACAGTAGGATTACAACCATCTTTGCAAACAATTTACCACATTGTCTAATTTTTGCTCACATTTAAAATACCATAAAAATCCAAAAGGGCAAAATGCTGAAGTAAAGCACAAAATGCACTGCAGTGAGACACATCTATGAGTGAATTCTTTCAAGAATTAGTTGGCCCTTGGGGGGTAATAAATAACCCTGCCAACCTTACAGTTTGCTGCAAGGTAGACTGACACTGTTACAGAAATGCCTCCCAAATCACCCAACATATGAGAAGGATTATCATTAATCAAAATCTAGCACAACCTCGACCCCACCACTCTTGATATTCCAACCCTCACTAATTTCTTGAGTCTGTATTTTATTGGCATTTGGAATCTAAACCACATAATTTTGGCCCTTAATTCTCTGCTGCTTTGGGTAATTTGTTAATTGCCATATTGAACAATTCGGGATACATATGCTAAGCATTATCTAAGTGTCAAGTGTAGCTAGTCATTAGAAAGGTAGAATAATCAGGCATAAGCCTTGGTTTGGGAGAGCTTATACTCTAGTTCTTAACCTTGGCTAGCCAAACAATCTCAAATACACTTTTGGGGACTTTAAAATTAGGTGTCCAGACTGGGCATCTGAGGAGCCAGCCATGAGCCTTGGCCATCTCTCTTGCCCTAAATTATGGTCCACTCCCTCCTCAGAAGTCTCCAGTCCTTATAGACACTAAGAGCGTGTGAGTCAAACTTCCTTATTTACTTTGGCTGCTAATACCCTCAAACCACATTTCCAAACCACCTTGGTGGATGGGCAGAGGCCATGTCTTATTCAACTCTGCATCCTAGTACCCAGGATAGGTCACTGGTAGATACATAATAGAGATGACAATTCATCAGCAAATGATCCTGCCACTAAATCTCTTGAATTAATTTGGCTTTTATGAACTTCTATTACTTTGTTCTAGCCTTATGTTAGATTTTGCTTTCAACTAAGCATTGCTTCTATTAGTCACATCAGTATAAAAACTGGAAACCTCACCTGGGTGTTAAGTTCTGTCACTGGAGGTATGCAAAATGATCAAGTGACTAATATACACCAGATGTTGGTTTCTAGTCCCGGCTATGTCTGCCACAACATAGCTGTAGGATTTACATAAATCATTTGACCCTCTAGGGCCCAGTTTTCTCATCTATTAATCTGAACAAGGGAGTCATCTTAAGGGAAGCAGTGTCCCCTCAAATCCCAACAGGCTGAATTAGCCTTCCAGTGGGTGGATGAGGGCAACAGGTTGCCATGGCTTAGATGATCTCATGCCTTCCAAATCATCATTGATGAAATTGAACAGGAGAAGGCTATGTCAACTCTCCTCCTAATACTGCTTCCAGTAATAAATTTGGAGATATCTCCAGTAATGGGTGTGAGCTCAGCTTCCTGGACCTGTTTTTCTCAGAATAGCTTTATGGAGAACTGCTCCTCACAGGCAGATGTCTGCTTTTATCACACCATATATCAGCGAATGAATGACTGTGAAATCCCTGCCTTACTGTGCCAGCCAAATGGATAAACAGAAAAATACAATCATCTTACTTACAGCCAAATCACCACTGGCATTTATATTGCTTAAGGGGGAGAGGAACTACATGCTCGCATATTGCTTCCGGATCTATTCATTCATCCATCAAGTATCTTCTTGCATGCCCCCTCCCTCCAGGCACAGTACCTGATGGTGTGGGGTTGGGTGGGGTGAAGGTGGAGGTGTGGGGAAAAATGGATGAATTATCTCTGGACCACAAGTCATCAAGGAGTTTACAGACAAGGGAACAGGACACAATGAGCTCAAGAGAGAGTTAATTTTGTCCTTTGGCAAAGCCATTTTCACATTGGTTGCTATTTGTTAATTTATCTATGTATTCCTCCGGAAAACTACAATTCTTTCAGGGCAAAGACAATGATTTGCTTATTGTCCTTGGCTGTCCCAGTTTGAATTGGCTGCCTCTACTTCCTCACCAGAGGATTTCTCAGATGGGGTGTTGAGTCAACTATATTCTTACAGTAGTCCATGACAAACAAGAGGGTAAAGACTGAACATATCTTGTTCAACTTTGTATTTACTCATTTATTTAACAAATAGTGACAGAACTCCTGTTATGCATAAGGTACTTTTCTAGGCATGAAATGTTCAGCAATGGACAGAACATCTGATATTCTACTGGCAGCAACAGACAATATATGAATAGAAAACAGTAAGCCAAAGGACGATAGGCATTACAGGGGAAAGCAGATGAAGCAACGGATAGAAGAGTCAGCATGGGAGGTGACTGCAATTTTATATTATGCAGAGAACACCTGACAGAGGATGTGACATTTAAGCAAAACCTTGAAGTAGGTCAAGCAAGAGGCAGGCTGGTGTTAGAAAGAGATTGTTCTGGGTAGAAGTTAGAGCAAGCACAAAACACAGAGGAGGGAATGTGTTCAAGGAACAGAGAGGAGGTCGGTGTGGCTGGATGGAAGTGAGGGTGTCAGAGCGGGGCTGAGGACTCAGATCATGTAGGGCTCTAAAGGCCATTGAAAGTCTTGGGCTTTTACACTGAGTGAGATCCCCTACTCATTGTACAGCTCCAAAAATATTCATTTAATGAATGTTGAGTCATATTCGCAATGCAGGAACAGGAGTCAAAATATTTGGGTCCCATAATCAATTCACCTAACATTTGGTGTGATCTGTTTTTATACTGGGCAGGTTAGGGGGCTGCAGCTAGATGGAGTGGTAAGGCACTCAGGCTCAAACCTCCCATTCTAAGAAGGGAAACAGAGGAACCTAAGCAGACTGGCGTTCAGAGGATTGAGAGATGGAATCAGTGCAAGAGGCCATCTAAGAGTTAGCACTGGGCTTAGGCTTGGAGAAAAAGTGAGACTTAAGATTGTACGATGAAGAGAGCATCCCAGGAAACAAGGAATCTCATCTGTAAAGGTATAAAGGATGAAGAAGATGTTCAATGAACATGGAATAGTCAAGTATTGCTGGAGCAAACAATAGATAGAGGGAAAAAAGTAGATGGACACTGTGTATAAACTGTGGCTTGGAGCCAAATAACAAAGTCCTTGACTACCAAGTTCAAGTTTCAGTAGGAAAAGAAGAACCTGATGGATATAGAACAAAGAGGCAAAGCCAAGGACTCAGTAGCAAACAACTGTGATCTAATAAGGGAGGGAGAAACCAGTCAGGGTGCTGTGATGAAGTCTGATCTAGGTCTGTGGTTGAAGCATCAGGAAAGTGAGTGAAGGGTACACACGTAATATGGAGGAAGGCAAATCCCCATGACTTACAGACACATAATATGGGGGCAAAGGAATCCTTCCAGCCCACATTCTCTGCAGGATTTTCTAATAATTGTTTATGTTCAAATATTAATCAGCATGACTTGTTCATTTCCTCTGTCTATTTTACTTAGGGAAGTGATTTGGAATATCTTGAAAACTCCCGCACGTTCAGAAATACACATCAAATGTGTGCCATAGCTCAAGCAGATTCTTCTTAAATGCAAACTCCAAGCAAGGATTATTCAAAAATGGCTGGAGTGTGAACTTTTATCAGAAAAGCCTGAGGTAGTGCAAATGTCAAGGCAGCTGTAACGTGTTTTCTGATGTTAAATTACCTTTGATTTGTGATACACAAGAAAAAAGAATGAGGTGCTCCTGAGACATTTTACTTTGAGGGGGGGAGGGTGCTGTATAATATGGAGTTAAGGTGCAAGAGATCTGGAAATACACAACCTAGGTTTAGATCTCAGCTGCTATACCTAATAGCTGTGTGACTTTGGACAACTTCATTAACCTTTCTGTCATCCCATTAGCTTATAAGTGAGAATGATCCTTAAAGAAGTGTGTGCAGGCCGTCAGGTCCACATACCACATCCATGACTAACCACAATTTGGTTGTTCCATATGTACAAACATACATGATTATTATTGCCACTAAAAAAGCAGTATGGTAGGTATGACACAGTCTCATTCATGGTGGCATGAAGGACTCTGCCATGAGCACCTCTACATGCAGTGAACCAGTCTACATGCTTGGCTGACTTGGCGAGGCAGAAGGGCTAACTCTAGGATGCACAGCTAATAAGTGGCACAGTTGCAAGATGGAGCCCGATTAAGCATTGCCATGCCACTAAGATACATCTTGGCAATCACCTGATTCAAACTCCTCACTTCACAGAGGAAACGGAAGTTCAAGGAGATTAAATAATTTGCCCATAACCCCAGAGCTTATTAGTGACAGAACTAGGACTATTACCAGGTATATCTGACTTACAGGTAAGGGGATACTTTCCATCCAGCACCCTCTCCCCATCCATGTTCTAAAATGAATCCACACCCACATTTACTCTACAGTCTCCACCCATTAACCAAAAGCCATGGCATACATGAAGAATCCACTTCTTTCTCTGCATACCCAATTTTCCCAAAACAGCCCTTTGAATCTCATCCGTGACTTCAGTGTGAACTTCATACCATTGGTGACAAAACCAAGACAGGGAGGTGCTTCAACTGCCCCTTAAACTCCCACTAGATGTGATTCACCAATAATAACATCCTTCCTGCCAGGCCACATGCCACCTCTCACTTTCCACCTGAGGCCTGATTTTCCTGGGTAGGGCTTCCTGGTTAGACAAACTTGTGTGCAATGTGTGGGATGGATGAGGGAGGGTTAAAATAGCCAAGCCACAAAAGGTTACTTCTAAGCTTAGTCTCAAGCTCTTCTCATTCTTTTGTACTGAAAACCATACTCTGTCCAGAAAAATCTCCAGAGAGTGGGTTGTTAGGTTTTAGGAGTAATTAACCATTCCAGAATTAACCTGAGGCCAGAAAATACCTTCTTGGAGTTCTGGCATATGATATATCCCCCCTTAAATTAGAAGTCCAGCCTTCCGAACTTGGCAAGTGATTGCTATCTTCAACCTGGTCTGGTCAGACTACACTGAAATTGTTGCATTTTATTTTAAACTTTGCATTATTTTTCAAAATGAAAGTATGTATATTGATTGCTTCTTAATATAAGAGGTCATTTGTGCTTATTTAAAAACCTTCAGGGAGTACTGTAGAAAGCAGAAACTAAAAGTCCATCACCCATAACTCCACTCCTGAAATAACTACAATTAACGGATCGAACTTAAAGGTTTTTTTTCTCCGTGTATGTTTGACTGTATTATTTATGAAAATAAAATTATGCTAGTATATATACTGTCTTGTAAAGCTATTTTTGGGTCTTAAAGACATTGTGCTTTTCCTTTTATGTCAATATTTATAAACTTTTTTCTTTTTTAATAGATTCACTGATTTATCATTTTTATTTGTTTCTGAACAATATTTATTAAGTACCCATTATGTGCCAAGCATTATAGTACAGTTGCTGAGTGAGACTGTCATTTTTTTAATTGTAGTAAAACCTATATAACATAAATTTTACTTTAAGTATACATTTCAGTGGCATGAAGTACATTTTCACTGTTATGCAGCCATCACTACCACCCATCTCCATAATTTTATCTTTCCCAATTGAAATTCTGTACCCATTAAACACTAACTCTTCATCCCACCTGTTGCTATCAACTGTTATTCTACTTCCTCTGTGAATTTGACTGTTCTAGTAAGAGAAATCATACAATATTTATACTTTTGAGTCTGGCCTATTTCCCTTAGCATAATGTCTGCAAGGTTCATTCATGTTATAGCATGCATCAGAATTTATTTCCTTTTTAAGGATGAATACTACTCAGTTGTATGTATATACTGTTTTTCTTATCCATTTATTCACTTATGGACATTTGGGTTGCTTCCATCTTTTGGTTATGGTGAATAATGCTGCTATGTATTTGAGTGTAAAATATATAGTTGAGTCTACCTTCAGTTCTTTTAGGTATATACCCAGAAGTAGAATTACTGGAACATAAGGTAATTCTACATTTAATTTTTTGCGGAAGTGCCATACCATTTGCCATAGAAGCTAAATTATTTTACATTTCCACCAGCAGTGCACAAGGTTTCCAATTTCTCCACATCCTTCACAATACTTGTTTTTTTGTTATTATTTTTAAAATAATAACCATCCTAATGGATATTTTTAATTTTTTGAGGAAACTCCATATAGTTTTCTGTATTGTGGTTATGATTCACATTTTCTAATGGTTGTAGATGTTGAGCAACTTTTCATGCACTTACTGGCCATCTGTATACCTTCTTCAGACAAATGTTTGTTCAAGTCTGCCCATTTTGTAATCAAGTTGCTTATGTGATTCAGTTGTAGGGGTTCTTTATATACTTTGGATAATAATCCTTTATCAGATAGTATGATTTGCAAATATTTTCTCCCAATCTGTGGAAGACCTTTCACTTTTTTTTTGAATGAATAATATTCCACATCTTCTTTATCCATTCATCTACTGATGGACACTTCAGTTGCTTCTATATCTTGGTTATTATAAATAATGCAGTGATAAACATAGGGGTGCATATATCTTTTTGAATTGGGGATTTTGCTTTCTTTGGATAAATTCCTAGAAGTGGAATTACTAAGTCAAATGGTATTTCTAGTTTTAGTTTTTTGAAGAACCTCCATACTGCTTTAGGCTGCACCAATTTACATTCCTACCATCAGTGTAGGTAGATTCCCATTTATCTACATTCTTGCCAACACTTGTTATTTCTTGTCTTTTTGATAGTTGCCATTCTGACTGGTGTGAGATATCTCATTGTGGTTTTGATTTGCAGTTCCCCAATGATTAGTGATGTGGAGCATCTTTTCATGTGCCCATTAGCCATGTGCATGTTTTCTTTGGAAAAATGTCTATTCAGGTCCTTTGACCATTTTTCAATTGGGTTATTTATTTTTTGGTGTTGAGTTGTATGAGTTTTATATACATTTTGGATAGTAGCCCCTGATCAGATATATCATTTATGAATATATTCTTCCATACCATAGGTTGCCTTTTTGTTTTGTTGGTGGTTTCCTTTGCTGTACAGAAGCTTTTTAGTTTGATGGAGTCACACTTGTTTATTTTTTCTTTTGTTTCCCTTATCCTTCCCTTGGGAAGATGCATCCAGAAAAAAAATTACTCATGCTTTTCTTTAGGATATTTTTGCCTACATTTTCTTCTAAGGGTTTCATGGTTTCATGTCTTATATTTAGGTCTTTAATCCATTTACACTTTAATTTGTGTATGTTGTGAGACAGTAATCCAGTCTCACTTCCTTCAATGCAACTGTCTGGTTTTCCCAACACCATTTATTGAAAAGACTGTCTTTTTCCTATTGTATATTCTTGCCTCCTTGTCATAAATTAATTGACTACATATGCATGGGTTTATTTCTGGGCTCTCTATTCTATACCACTGATCTGATGTTTGTTCTTATGACAGTACCATGCTATTTTAGTCACTGTGGCTTTGTAGGATAGCTTGAAATCAGGGAGCATGATACCCCAGCTATGTTCTTCTTTCTCAAGATTTCTTAGGCTATTTGGAGTCTTTTGTGGTTCCACATACATCTTAGGATCATTTTCTCTAGTTCTTTGAAAAATGCCATTGGTATTTTGATAGGAACTGCATTGGTTCAGTAAACTGCTTTGGTAAGAATGGACTTAATCTCTTTTATGTCCAAGTTTTATAGAGGAGGATAAGCAGTCTTTGAGAAGCACCTCTGGATCAAAACAAAAATCCTTAATTCTCTAGTAAAAGCTAATGGTTGTGTTCATGTTCTTTAATAGAAGGAGAGTCAAACCAGGCTAGTGAAACAGATTCTACTTCCCATTCTCTTTAGATAAGGCATAAGATAGAGAGACCTGTTGGTGTTTAGTCACAAAGGTAAAGTTCATGATTTTCAGAACTGTGAAGGATAATCTGGGAGAGGCATTGAAGAGACTGAAAACAGAAAGCAGTGAGCCCCATACTCTGAAGCCCTTTCTGAAGTGAATTCTACAATGTGTCATTTGGATCCGTGTTTGGGAATGAAAAGACTTTTTCTTCCAGCTGCTGGGACTGCTGCTGACTAATAGCTCTCAGCTGTCCTGCCTCTAAGGAATTGTCTTGGTGGAGCTGAGACACTTTGACCAAGAGTGTTTCCCCTTCCTGGGACAACCCTCAACCAATGACTAATCAATGAGGGTGCAAATAGGCCTGACCCCTCCTTTTACTAAGGGGCATCCCTTAAGAGCCATGTAAGTTTCAAAGCTCTCTCTGGAGTTGGTTGAAGCTTTTGTTGGACTTCATCTCAGCTAACTTCTTCTGTTTAATCTTGCCTTCCCCACCAAAGATGGTGACTCTGAAAGCACAAGCTGGTAAACTTTCTGCATGCTTATCTCCATCTCAAAGTCTGCTTTCTGGCAAACCAACCTTCTCCACCTCCTTAGACTCCTTGCCTCCTTTCAATTATCACCCCCATTTTTCTGTATGTCTTTACAGCAAAGCTCAAAAGATTACTCATGTTCTTTATCCATCAATCCATAAATGGACATTTAGATGGTTTCTTCATCTTACCTGCTGTGAATAGTGCTGCAGTGAACATGTGTACAAATCTGTCTTTGAGATTCTGATTCTAATTATTTTGGATAAATCCCCAGAAGCAGTGTTTCTGGATCATATGGTATTTCTATTTTTAATTTTTTGAGGAAACTCTATATAGTTTTCTGTAGTGGCTGCACCATTTCATACCAACCTCATGCTCTAATTAACAACACTGTATTGTACACTTAAAAGTTTTGTCAAGGGGTAGATCTCATCTTAAGTGTTCTTACTACACACATTCATTATTTACAGTGTACCTTCCCTTCTGTCCTGAGCCCACTCCAGCTGGACTTGATTGCTAACATGTCGCACAAACCATTCTTGTCAAGGTCACTATCATTCATCTTGCCAACTCCAGGGATCAAATCTCAGTCCTCATCTTAATTCACCCCTCAGCAACATCTGTCATAGCTGAATACTCCTTCCTTTTTAAGACACTGCTTTTGCTTGGTTTCTTGGACATCACACTTAACCTGGTTTTCCTCTCCTGACTATGTCTTCTTAGGTCTTTTGCTAAGTCACCCTCATCTTCCCAATCTTTAAATGTTAAGAAACCCCAAAGCTCATCCTTGCCTTTTTTTTTTTTTTCCTTTTTCTCCTATACTTATTCCCTAGGTCAGGCATTACCAAAATTCTTCTATAAAGGGCCAGATAGTAAATATTCTAGGCTTTTGAGCTATATTGTCTCTGTTGCAAGTAC
Organism: Manis pentadactyla; assembly: GCF_030020395.1. NCBI lineage: Eukaryota > Metazoa > Chordata > Mammalia > Pholidota > Manidae > Manis > Manis pentadactyla. The sequence continues at coordinate 203,831,667 of NC_080021.1, read as the reverse complement.
TTACCTCTGCCATTGCAGCATTAAAGTAGCCAGAGACATGAAAAAATGAGCATGGTTCTGTTCCATTAAAACTGTATTTACAAAACCAGGCAGTGGCCAGATTTGGCCCACAGGCTGCAGTTTACTAACCTCTGTTCTTGATAATCTTACCTGGTCCTACAGCTTTAAATATCATGTCTAACTTCCCTAAATTACAGACTCAGATACCTAAGTTGCCATTTGGCATCTCTTCTCAAGTAGCATGTACTAAAATAAATCTCCCTTTAGTCATTATCACCGCCCCCCCTACCTATTTCTCTTCTGGTTTTCTCTACATCAGAAAATGGTATCACTATTTACACCATCTTAACACCATCTAACTACCCCCTTCCTCCTTTACCAACTGAGTTCAAGACACAAACTTCTTCCACCTAGATTATTTTGATTATATTCAATAGGCCTTTCTGCTTTACCTCTAATCTCCCTAGAGTCAAGTCTTTATATAATAGCAAAAGAATACGTTAAAAAACCTAAGTTACATCTTGATATATTGCTACTCAATACTGCCCAATGGCTTTCCATCTCATTCAAAATAAATTTCAGTCTTACCAAGGCACAGAATGATCTGGTCTCTCCTCACCTTTCTGACCTTGTATTCTATTGTTTTTTTCTAGCAACCTGAATTTCTATATGAAAATTATCCATAAATACTAATTGATGTGAAAACATTTTTAGACATACATGGTCTTGAAGAATTTACCTCCTAGTCATCTTTTTTTTTTACTTTTCATTTGCAAAAGTCTATGGGAAGATACGCTGCCAAACACTGAGGGAGTAAACCGAGAAAGAGAAAGACAAAAATTCAAGAAAACTTGGATCTAATGCAGGACAAGAGAGGGAAAAGGAACCACCAGGAGGATGGAGATGAAAAATCTCAGAATGACAGATAAGTTAAAGGCCTAGAGAATAACTATGCTACATAGGAGACAGAAGACAGAGAACTCTAGAAGGGTCATGTTCAAGTTTAGAAAATTACAATTCATTGAACAAAAATGTGTTTTTATTCACACAGAAAGGAACTTTGCAGTTCTATTGAAAATATGGGCTAATTTAATGGTAGGCACTTAAAATCTGAGTAAATTATACAAGAAGGCAATTATTAACTTCAATAGAAACAAACAAAAAACTATACAAGAACAGAAATGTAATCACAGTGTAAAAACTGGTGGCTCAGCTGGGTACCATAATTATATAACTGTAAAACTATAAGGGAGAATGTAGTTTCAGCCAGTACAAAAAGAAAGTTTAGTGCAGTGGCATGATCTTTAATGCAAGTATACCAGGGACCCATTAAGTGTTTTAAGGTATTATTGTGATATAATTATATTTGGAAGGTCATGATTAGAGGATGTGTATGAATATGTGTGTATTTGTGCATGAGAAAAACATAAATACTTAGCTTTTGTAAGAAAGGAGTCAAAAGGAAATACCTACAACCATAAAATGATAAAAAAAAATGTGTATTAAAATGTGGCTGCCTCTCTATGAATGACAACCTAGGGTAAAAGGGAACTTTTTGTACTATTGTACCTCTTTTTAAAATGTTTTATAAAATAATGTCTTTATATTATGAAACATATAAAATAATGCCAAACATATAATATGAAATAATATGTGTAAGACATATAAAACAACAGGTCTTTATAAAAGAATGTGTGGCTTTAGCAATTTTTAAAAATTAATTTAAAACTAATAGAATAAATCAATGAAATGAGATAACTGTGACTTTTTCAGGACTGAGCTGAATTTGCTTCTTCCTACTCCCCAATCTTTCTTTTTAAATAAGAGTTAAATGATGTAACATGCAAAGTACCTAGTACCTAATAAGTTTTCACAGAAACACAGCTAACTCCTTCTTTAGAATAAACAAGGGGTAAATTCCAAGTTGGAATTTTAATTTGGCAAATAACATTTAGTTGGGTTATAAAAACAAACTAGTTTACAGAAATGCTTGTTTTCTTAAAAGAATCACTAGTTTTCAGGAATGGCAATCGTTTTTCTGCCAGCTTCAATAAAATGGTGACTATACTAACAGAGGACACTCCCCTCCCCATCCTCAGTCATCAACTTTCTAGCCATCCATCATTTAATGGGCTGCTGAGAACCCTGCAGGAGTTTAGAAAGCAACTGCCAACGGACTGTCTTACTAGGATGAGCTATGGCACCACTAGAGAGAAGGAAGTGAAATTGATTTGTAGGAGGCCAACTTTAACAAAGCACAATTCCATTGGGTTTGTTACAACTATTCAATTTTGCAAATAAAAATAAAGGGCTTACTAAGTAACAAATTACACTTTCAAAGGAGTGAAATAATAAAAATATAGCTATTTTATTTTATTTTATACATTTATAGAAAAAGGCTGTGTTTTCCTAAAATGTTGTATTCTGCTTCAGAAATATGTATCTTCTCTGAAGGAATGTATCTTCTCTAAAAGGCTTCTTATGAATTAAAGCTATTTTCTCCTTTTCTTCTGGAAGTTGTTGATGCCAAAGCCATTTATGATTCACCAAAACATGACAGCTTGTGACTCTTGCTCGTAGAAACCTGTATGTCTGAGAAAAATGCTCTTCCAAGCCTGGCATATTAGGGTTGTTCTGTTACTGATGAGCCTCTCTATTCAACTCAAGGATCAAAGGCTGTGGGTAGCCTTGCTTTAATCCTTATGTTTCTATGAGAAGAGGTAGGAGGGCTATTTTCATCTCCGGCCATGATAGAAATGACTTGCCATTAGGAATCAATTATTATTCATTAAAATGTATTGAAGACCTTTTTATATTCAGGTACTGGCAATATGATAAACTGTCATGATCCATGGCCTAGTAGGGATATAAGCATATAAGCAAATAAAACTGTAAAATTTGTGCAAAGGGCTATGATATAGAGATGTGAAAATTGTAATGGGAAGACTACAGTGAGAATCTAACCAAGCCTGTGACCCTTTTTGTAGAAAGGAGAGAAAGTTAAGGGGGGGCTCTTTTACAAGTACCTTCACCAAATCATGCTGGTGGGAGGCACAGTGAACATTTACTAATTCCTATAAAAACACATCAATTTATTATTATTAGTAGTAGTATTTTATTATTATTATTCTCATTTTTAAAATGTGGAAATATATGTTTAGCGTGAAGTCACTTATCACATTAATTAAAGGGTTTTTAGAAAAACAGCTATAAAATCTCACAGAAACCCTCCAGAAAAGGGTCTGACACAAATCCTCTCTGCTGTGACCTGAGCAGTTTCTAAGGATAAATGGAAAATATTCAATTCAGGACAATATTTTAATTAATTATAATTAAAACATGCATTCTTGTTTGGCTGCTCTAAACATTTACTATTATTTACTCAGTGCCTGGGTTAGGTCCTTGGGAATGTATACATGGATAAACATATGTCTAGCCTTTGAAATAATCATAGGCTACTGAGGGCAGAGCCTGGAACAATCATCAGATCTTAGATTTTAGCTCCATTTTCTGTGCTCTATTCCCAGTGTCATCAGCTATCATGTTTTATATGCACTATTATAATAGTATCCTCACGGCTCCTCACTTCATCCCTTGCTTCCCTTCAATCTGTTCAGTATAGTTAGAGTGATCTCTGAAAACACATAGCTGCATTTTGATTTTTAAGAAGGAAAATTAAATGTATCTCTGATCCCATTCTTCTCTCCCCAAACCAACAGAATTCAGTGAAAACAAGAAAGAGAAACACAAACTTTGTACTTCTTTCGAATTTTTACACCCCTTCTACACACACACACACACACATCATTGAATAGTAGAAGGGGTCAACTGTGAGTCAATGATTCCTACTAGTGGCATCTGTCTTCCATCGCTACTAATTTTCCACAAAAACTGATAAAGGAAAAACTAACCTCATTTAATGATGATGATAATACAAGAAATGTTAGCATAGAATCCAGAATAATCTCTGCATGAAGAAATAGGTAAAGCAACCTTTCAAAAGAAAGGTAATTGAAGAATATCCCCAAAATCTTACCACAGATGAAATGGTATTTCTTACCAAATATTTTGCTGTATTTATAAAATATAAACACAAATGTTTAAGAACTAAAATATTGAAAAGATTTTGGACTGAAGGGACAATAACTAGATAAATGCACTAAACCACAAGGTCAGGAATCAAATGGAAGTGGAAAATATAACCATCACTGAAAAATGCATTAAAAGCACTGTCTCTCTTGGGGAAATAATGTTAGAGCGATGGAAACCGTGGAAGGCAGACTTGAAGAAAGTGAGCTAAAGAAATTAAAAACAGTTTAAAAAAGAATTGGAGAAAAATGTTTACAGAAAACAAACAAAGGAGATAAAATATACATATAATTGGTGTCACTGAACCTATGATCAGGACAATTGAAGGAAAAATAAATCAAATATTCGAACTTGTTACTCTTTTGTTTAAACTTCAAAATACTCCCCATTCCTGATAGAAGAATCTAAAGCCTTACTGTGCTAATGTATTTCTTCATGGTATACCATGGCAGATATGGCTGAAGAGATTAAGGGCTCTGTGCCACAAGCCCTCATAAATTAAAGAGGCTTTCATTGCACAGAGTGTGGTGGGAACTGAGTATAATGGGAACTGAGTGTTCTCAGAAGATGATGGCATGATCACCTTTGTGTATTAATATAGATAAGTTTGGCTGTGGGGTATAGAAGGATAAGGGAGTTTAGATTAAAGGAGTCTTACTGATTCTGCCCACCACACAGTGAAACACACAGTAGTCATTCAAGACAGGATTGTCAATCTGAAGGCAAAGCTCCGGCCCTGAAAAGTTTTTACAAAGATCTTCCACTAGTCAGAAGAGGAAAGGTTCTTCACACTCCATGGAGAGCAACTGCACCTAAGAAAATCTCTTTCATTGGCCTCACAACTCTAAGTTGGCCAAGGGTGCATTTGTGCACTTTGACTTTGAATGATAGACATCTTCTCAGATGCATTTCAGATGTTAATTTCACTGTGCCTATCTCATGGTCCATACTATAAGAAGGCCCAACTTTTAATTTTAGGAATCCAAACCCACTTGGTTAGAATTTGCTTACTATTAGACATAAAAGAATTCTCTTGAGTGCTATCAGAGAATGTTCTTCTATATAGCCAGTGCCAGCTTGGGCTGCATTTGTTGCCTCCTCCTCTTGTATGTTACTGCTTAAATGCAGTCTAGGAGGCTCCCTAATGCTTTGCTCAGCCTGGAAGAGAACCCACAGTGATCTTAGATGGAATAAGCAACACTATTTTCCCAGAAACAATAAAAATTAGATTGAGTATGTGTAAAACCCCTCACTTTGGTGATCTAAATGACTAGTACCTTGAGCATTAAGAGTACCACTTACTTGGTATGACAGGCTATACTACTGACTAGCTGTATAACTTTGGGAAATTTTCTTAAACTCTCTGTGTCTCAGTTTCCTCATCTACAAAATGGAGATAATAATAGAACAGTTTTTACAGGGCTTTGGGAGATTTGAATGAGAAAATAGTTGTAGAAGTGCTCATATGGTTTCTAACACATATTTAAGGGCTCAATAAAGGATAGCCACTACTACTTAGTAGATGATTATTGTTATTACTGTCTTTTAATGCATAATTCAGCATCTTGCATTTGGAAGGCTTTATATAAATGTTTGTGGAATTTAACTTTCTAGTTCTCATGAAAGCAGAAAATATTATTTCCAACACATCAGAGATAACATAAAATAGGTTACAACCATTTAAAATAATAGATGACTGCTTAGTTAACATGGAATTTTGATATGTGAAAAGACTATTTATTCACTTGTTTATTTAATAAACAAGATACTGGATGAAGATATTTGGGTGCATAGAAACAAAATTCTTTGATTTAGTACTAGAGTTCCCTAAAGGATTTTTCAGTAGAACATTGATTTCATATTTCTTTAAAAAAGATGTTCTATTGTTTAATAAATGTGGGGGTATCTGGTAGTTTCCTTCAAAAAAGACTCACCACTGTCTTAAATATCTTTATGTAAAATGTGATTCTCTCAGAGAAGGCTGTAATTATGTATCATTTCCCAAACTTTCTGATCTGGAACCATTTTTTTACTCAGTATCTACTTACATCCCTGAGAACAGATGTGCTGTGGAAGTCACCTTTGGGAATTGCTACACCAGAAAATAGAAAAGTTATGTGAGTTATGCCCATTACTTATATGAGGAACTATTGTTAACTTCTGCTAAGTTAAGGGATGCCTAAGAAGAGGAGGGTTGGGGGATTTCTGCCAGTTCTTCCCTTCTCCTTGATGTAAAACTCATGGAACAGAAAAGAAGCAAGTAAAAGAGATAACCTGGGTCATGGTGATCGTTTGAGCTTGGAAGTCAATCGTCAGCATGCCGTCTGATGGTTATAAATTCCGCCATGTGGTCTTTAGTTCTATAACCACCTCCATGTGAGCGCGGCATGTTCCGTCATCCCTCTAGTCAATACTGATGAAGATCTGGCCGTGAGCAGACTTTAAGGCTACTTGGGACCTTCCGAGGCTACATAAAGCACAGCATGCTACCCAGAGTGGAGAGGCAACATGTGTGAAATTTATTTCTGAGAAATTCCTTTCTCCCAGCTCTTCTGCTTGTTGTCTTGCTCCAATTACAAATAAGCTTTCCTCTAACCAGATTCTCCTCTTGACTGTCCCCTGGTTCTTACCCTTGCTGAATCATTTCCTCAGCTTAGCTCAGCCCTCTCCCTCTTGGTAGCATCTCAGGACCTTCTGGATATGCCCAGGTTCTTCTCTACCAACATTCCTATGTCCTTCACCCTTAGTTGTACATCATGAACACAAAATAATTCAATCAAGTTAATTAATGTGCTCGTGTATATTTGAGCAACTATATAGACAGGACTTCGAACACAACATGTCCTTTGTTCTTGCCATACTCAATATTTTAAAGTATTACCAAAATTCAGTGTTCATGAAAAATTTTACAAAAACTCAATGCTTACTACATAATTGTTCTTATGGTCTGCTTGTAAGTTATTGGTGAAAAGCTGTACCAATCCCCCAGATTCTTCAAGTTTTCAAGGGAAGTTTTGAAGTATTTCATCCCCAGGAAATGAAGAAGATCATTAAAGGTTTAACAGGATGCCCTCTGGGGTCTCATTTATTAATTTAACAAACATTTACTGAGTGCCTAAAATATGCCTGACACTGAACCAGGAGCTTAATGATAAACAAAACACAAACCTGGTCTTTAGTTTCACAGAGCTTACAGTGAATGGGGGAAGGCAAATAAAAAGGCAATTACAGAGAGCATGTTAACTGTTAAAATAGATGTCGAAACAGGTCATTCGGAAGAACTAAGTTTTCTTCCCAGTTTTGCCAATGAGTGGGGGTGGGGGAGAGATATTTAGGGTAGGTTTTTCAGAGAAGGTAACTTCTAATCCAAGATATGAAGAATGAGCAAAATACAGCCAAGCAAGTTCAGGAAGAGTTTGGGATGGAGGGAAGGGAAAGTCCACTGACAGAAAGGGAGGAACCTCAAAGATTAGCATGGTTACAGGGAAGGGTATGGATAAAAGGCTGAGAGGCATGATTCAGTTTGAGAACTGTCGGAGGTGGGCATGGAAGAAGAGCAAATGAAGTTGGAGAGGTATGAGGGGACAGCAACATACAGAAGTCATCACACAGCGGCAAGGACATTAATGTGCATGTGTCAGGGGCACATTAGAGGGTTGGTAAGCAGAAAGGTGGTATAGTTTGGATTCGCATTTTAGAAAACACCCTCAGATTCTCCAGAAACCAGAGGTGAATGCGCAGTTTTCAAAGGAGACTAATGAACCAAGGAAGATTTGAAGGAGGCGGCCCCTGGGTTCTCTCTGAAGTCTCAGTTTCTCTGGGAGCTGTTTGGTTTCCTTCCTCTAGGCAGCTCTTGGCCAGTCCCTCCTGAGCAACCAGGCCCACCCACAAACCCAGCTGCACCAGCCTGGCTTTCTCCGGCGTGGAAGAGACGCTGTCGGCAGCCAACAATTTATCTCTGTGCTGTTCTCCAGTGTAGAAGTCAAAAGCCTTAAATCACTGGACACACCCCAGGAGGGAAGGTTGGGACCACATTATTTCATGAACAGGAGGAACATGAACTTTTCACTTGGGGAGGGGCACAAGCAGTCTCTCTAGACCCCAAGGTATTCCACAGAGCAGGGACGGTAGACACCTGTCTGGACTGGGTGACTGATTTGCACAGGGGCCCTGGGGCTAAAAGCCAAATGCCCTGGCTATTAGCTGACTCCAATCCAAGAGTTCTGAAACCCTTTCGTTTCCAAGAGAGGAGACCACCTCTCCCCCCTGGTGCAGCCATTTCCAATTACTTTAGGAGGAAGACGAAATAGGGGAAATTTCACAATACAACAGCCAGGCCCCTCCAGGAGGCTTGTTCTGAACACTCCTCACCTCTGAGCTCCTGTGTGCTGCCCACCCACAGGCTCCTTTATGAAGTTCAGCCGACAGAACCCCCAGCCCCCAGAGGGAAATGGCCTAATTAAAATCACACTTTGAGCCGCCAAATTGGATATGCTAGTCTCAGCTCTAAGAATGTCTTGGAAAGGGACCTGGAGTTGAGTGAGTTATTCCCAGAAGGGACTTTTTCTTGTAAAAAATGGCAAATCAGAAGATGGAGGGAGGGGACATCTTGGTTTTAAATATTCTGCTGATCCACAGCTCACTGCTCTTGCTGTCCTTTGGTGCCCCTGTTTCTTATTATACGTTATGGGACTTCCATCTCCTCCCTTCACATGAATCTTGTAAGACTGACAAGGGGGAAAATTCATCATCAAGCACCACAGGTTGTGTACAGTAGTGACAGAAGGTAAGAACATTGGAAGCAGTGAGACTTAGGTTTGGTTTCTGACTCTACCTTTTCATAACTGGGCAAGGTACTTCATCACCTGAAACCTCGGTTTCTGTATGTATGAAATAAGGAGAGTAAATACCTAAGGCAGGTTAAAAGTGTTTGACATATTTGAGTAGTAGACAAATGACAGTTATTATCCTAATTATCAGGCTCCTCTGCATCGCAAAAATATGATCAATAGAGTCACTGGAGTAAAGCATGAAGCAGTTATGAATAATCCTTTATATTATTTGTATATATGAGCCTCAATATTATTTTCCGTAAGAGAGGAATTTAGAATAGCCAATCTCTAAAATCCTTCCTAAGCTTTAATATCCTAGTATTGTAGAGTTACCAAAGACTGGTTCTCATTGTTCATTTAACAATTAATTCAACAAGTATTTTGAAATCTAGTGTTTATTTAGCCCTTACTGTACACCATAGACTATATTTGTACATACAGAGTATGGACACAGATGATCTCATATAGTCCCATGACAATACAATTTATAACTCCAATGTATTTTATCGTCTGTTTAAAGGTTTGCTGAGAGTCTCATTCTCCCCTATTCATTCTATTTTCTCTGGCAGAGAGATGATAATTTTAAATAAAGTTCTTAACAGAAAAGAAGAGAAAATAATAACTAATATGTATTGAGTGCTTTCTATGTGTCAGACACCATGATCAATTCTTTGCATGCGGTACTGGACACATCTCCTGCACCATACTGGATTCTCTTCGTACTACTTTCTTCGGGCCCTCAACTGCTGGTACAACCTCAACTACCAGAGCTCCTCCTTAAGAGGTGGTTCACAAGCTTGCCTCCACGGCCAACCACCTCTCTTGGGGTCTGTATGGTTCCTGCCTCTTGATGCTGGCCAGCAGCTTCCTCAAGAGGGTTAGCCTTTGGCTGCCCATGCAAAGCCAGACTCACTGGTTGCATGTATTGAATTTCAGGTTTTCCTTGCTACCTTCAGACTTGGGTGAAATGCACAACACAGGGTGGGGAACTAGGTTTTCTGAGCAGCTACTGGAAAGGCCAGATACAATAGCTCAGAAGTATGAGAAGCAAAATGTAGGAAGATGAATCTCATTTCCTTCCTCTATCACATGGGTCTTTCTGAAATATGGATTCTCTATACCAACAACCTGGAGATAGCCCATATAGTCAGATGGATCTCTCTCTTATGGTACAGCTATGCCTCTTCATGGTTGATTACAAAACAGTGGACAGCATAGTCATGCATCGCCTTGCATGTATGTCCATCTTCCAAGCCTCACTTTCATCTTCCTACACTCTTGCTCTGCTGGGACTGGATCTGCCAAAATGAATCATTAGCACTTAGTCCTTGCATCAAGCTCTGTGTACTGAGGAACCTACATAGAATATTGTATTTACTTCTCATAACAACTCTATGGCATAGGAATTATTTTTATCCCCATTTTACAGAGGAAAAGAAGAGTTTAAAGATGCAAATTAATTGGTCAATATCACAAAGCAAAAGTGAAAGGATGAGTTAACACCTATAATAAGGGCTGTCTTACTTCCAAGCCAACATTCTTAACCAATATCCCATGTCTTTGATAAAAAGCTTTTAATAAAACATGCAATCAATAAATATTTATTGAGTGCCACCTATGAGTCAGGTGCTCTTTTGGACATTAGAAAATTGAGGATGAATAAGACAAACAGAATCTTGATCCATAAGATGCTTAATATTTTGTGAACACATATATTAGTTAGGTTAAGTAACATTAGTTGCTATAACAAACAGTAAAATATCAGTGGTTTAATATGATAAATGTATTTTTCATTCAGTCACTGTGTAATAAGAGTATCCCTAGTCATCAACCTTACCAGAGTAGTAATGGAATCAAAGTAAGTTCAAGGTGGCCTGAAACCTTATAGAAAAGGCTTAGATCATTAAAGAAACAGAGAGAAATTCTCTGTTTACACTGAGACTCTGAAGAATGAGTAGGAATTTGCCAGGTGAAAGGGCTGAGTAAAAGTGCTATTTATTTTAAAATTTCTTAAAATTAACAGGTTTTTTAAGACCAGCTTAAGTTTACACAAAAACTGAGCAGAAAGCTCCCATATACCTCCTCTTTATCTCCCTCCTCCCATAGTATCCCCTATTATTAACCACTTGCATTCCTGTGGTATATTTATTGAACCAAATTTTTAAAATTATTATTAACGAAAGTCCAGAGTTTACATTAAGGTCTACTCTTCGTGTTAAAGTATCCTATTCTAACAACCACATGACATGCTGTTGCATACATGCCATGCAGAATTATGAAATAGTTTACTTGAGTCTCTCCTAGCTTTTTCTGCTTCAAAGTATGCATTATGCACTGTCAAATTTATTCTCCCACTGGACTGCTCAATTATGAATTTTAATTCTTCAGAATCCATTCATAGGTAGCCACTGTTTTGGGGATCAAGTCCAAAATCCTTACTTGCCTGAATTTGAAGATCCTCTGCCTGCTGCCTACTTCTCCAGGCTTGTCTCCTACAGTATACCTATTTTTACCTGCCACTGTAGCAAAATTTCACTGTTTGGAAATCATACAGCACAATTTATGTGAAACCATTTTTTTTCTCTTTACCTTTCCTCAAATCATTCCCTCTATTTGGAATACCTCTTTCCCCGCTGACATATGTTCATATTCTGCCATCCTTAAGTTAGCTCCAATGTCAATTCTCAGATTTCCATGACTCTTCCAGTTGATTTCTCTCTCCTCTGGGCTCTCTGGTACTTATCTTCCTGCTCCTTATGAGACCCTGAGTACACCATGCCTTGTATTGTATTAAGTCCTTTCCATTCATTATCTTCCCAAAAACGGAAGACAAGCTTACACATCGTTACCTCCGTAATACTAAGTACAGGGCTGTTCACTTAGCAGGTGCACAATATGTATGTTCTATCTTGAGATCAGGACCATCTGTGTTCTTTCCTTTGCTGCCTTTATTGGATGCTAAGCAGAGTTCTTGCCCTGATTATATTAGGATGCAGAACTCAGAATGGTTTTGTATCCCTGGTGCCTAGCAGTATTATAAACAGAGTGGAAGCTCAGTAGATGTAGAAAGAAAGAATCAGTTCTCTGAACTCACACCATTCAATGATTCTAACTTGTCTCTCTATGAATTTCAACCCCGATATAGTAGTTGCTATTGATAGCCACACAGATTTTCTTCCGTTCCTCGGCAGTTGTGAGTCTTGGCTGCTAACAGCTCAGAGCATTCACAATTAGAGAATTCCCCTTGGCCAAGGTGAAGTTACCTTACTCAGACAGCCTAAGAGGAAGCCCTTGCCTTCAAACTCTTCAGAAACTCTGAGACAAAAAACTGATTCAGGATCCTAAAGTTGGATCCTCTTCCCTCAAGATTTTGCAACTCTATGACCCCAATGAAGGTTCAGAGCAGCCCGTGAGACCAGGCTAAAGCTTTGCCTAGCCTCCTCTTCTGCTGCATTAGAGGTCTTTATGCCTCTTCCACAAAGAATGACCTCTATTATTGAGGGGTTTTAGAAAGCAAGGGAAACTGCTAGGAAAATACATGCATACACGCACGCGCACACACCCACACACACACACACACACACACATACACACACTGTATTTCAATGCACCTCAAACACAAATAAAAATGTCTATTATCCAAACTTTGTGTGGTATTAACCATTCAGCCAAGCGAGATCCTCACCTTGACATACCCTTTCACTCTCTACATCTCCAAAGAACAAGTCCTGTCTTCATTTTGTTCCAGCTATGACTTCTCCTTCTTCTTGGAATCAGAAATTTAGTCTAAGTTCTTGCCCACCCATTTGCAACCCGTGGCCATAACACTGTGCATTTTTCATTTTTCCAAGAATTACTTCTTCATATTGTAGCTTCTATACTTCTTCCCTTTTTTACCCCCCTCCGTAGTCACAGCTGAGTCTCTACTGGCTCTCAGGGACCATGGAGCAGTAATTAGAAGTGGCTTGGTAGAGAGTTCCATGGCAGAGGGCCAGTTCTCCTTTCCAACAGTTCAACCCAAAGAGAATGGAAGGAGAAAAATAGAGCCCCCTAGAGGCAAGAATCCTTGAAAAGCCCCTTCTCACTCATGAGAATGAAAAAGTTCTATTCATGAGTTTTACCACCAGGTTTAGGTCTCTGCTGAAAAACAACAAGGAATTTGGAATATCTGTTTAAAATGAGTGTAAATATTTACCCACATATGCTGAAATATTCTTGTGACATTTAGTCTGATGCACACTGCCAGGAGAGAGGCAAGCTCCTGAGCCAAACACAGGAATTTTTTTTTAATCTTCCTTGGGAGTAGAGCAAACATTTGCAATGATATAAAATGTATTAAATTCAGTGACCCTGGAATTCATAACTGGTTATGCATCAAGTATAATCATCTTGTTCAGAACCCCAATGTCTGCAAACTCCACATTCCTTACTCTTGTCATTATCTTCAAGAACATGAACAGGGTTATTCATATTATTATCAGTATTACATTTAAACAAGCAGGAATGTATATACATATTTATCATAACATTATAATAATCACATTATGATTATTAAATGTATGCCTCCATTTGTAGAGTGTTTTTATTTGCTTGATCTGAAAGTATTTTTATATGATCTAGAACACAGTAGGCATTCAAATGGTTGTTGACTTAGTCACTCATACTCAGTAAATGACAGGTTCTTTGCTAAACACTATTCATGCATGTCCTCATTTAACAGGAGGATGGATGAACTAAGTAGGGCAAGTATTATTTTTCATTTCATAAGTGAGAAAGCTGAGGCTCTGAGAGATAAATGATTTCAAAAGGCCTTTTATGAACATGCATTAAATGACCTTTATGCCTCAGACACTGCTCTAGGTGCTAGGAATGAATGAATCAATGAATGAATGAATATGAATCTATAAATATGTCACAGAATTTACATAGATTAGTGAGAGTGGAAGGCGCATAAATACTTAAAAGTATCATGACTTCTACCAGTGGCTTAAGCACAGTGATGGGACCACAGGAAATGAGACAAAAATAAGATCAAGAAAAGTTTAATGAAAGATATCCACATTAAGATTGAGATGGAGTTGAGAAGTGTGTGTGTGGCAGAGCATGCAGACAGAGGCCTGTGCTTACAGGAGGTGTCTCAGGTAGTGGACGTTCACATCATGTGCAGAATAATGGATGCCTGAGAGACACGCCGGGAACCTCAAATGTTTGCTCTGGCCATGACCAAGGGCTTAGGCAGAGAAGAATGGTAGAAGGTACTCAGCTCTCAGATTTTGGTTCGTTCCAAACCATGAGGGGCTTTGAAGCCATGCTGAGAAGTCTGGACCACACAATCAGCAAACAGCAGAGCCAGGGCCTGAAATCTTTAGGTGTTCTTAGTGGTTCTCTCTCTCACCCCCAGGGATACTCCCCTACTCTGTGTGGGTGCATGTGTGCATAAATGTGTGCAGTCATATGTGTGCTTAGGACTTCATATGTGCACATTATTTCTGCATTTTATTTAACTTTTTAAAATAATTTTTGACATACAAAAAGCTGTACGTGATTAATGTATACAACTTGGTAAGTTTGGAGATAAGTATCTACCCATGGAACCATTACTACAATCTATGCCATAAATATATCTATCACTTCCAAAAGTTTCCTCCCAGCCACTACTACTATTACTACTACTACTACTACTATTACTATTACTACTACTATTCTGTGATAAGAACACTTAACATAAGACCATATTTTTTAATTTTGAAGGGTATGGAAGGGAACTGGTGAAGACTGGATATTCAGCCAAGAGCAGTACAAATCACAGAAATATTTCTATTTCAAACACATTTAGTGACTTGAATCAAGCTGAGGCAATTTATGTGCAGAAAGACTCGTTGAGGATTCCAAAGAAGAGAAAAGGAATGTTTATAATTGGAAGAAAACATTTCTAAGTTCCTTGGAGTTGCTGAAGTATTTGGATATTGTATGTTCTTTGTAAGTTGCTTGTGGACATATTTACCAGGATGCTTTTATCTATTTGCATTTTTAAGCTGATGATGCCTTGGAACATTCCATGAGGTCTGCTGTCCAAGCTGAATGACTGCCAGGACTGAGTCTGTGATATCTAGAGGAAGAGGCTCACATCTGTCTGTTCCCTTTGCCTAAAAGCAGTTCCCTACTTTTTCATTTGACCAATTTCCCCTCATTTTCCAGGTCTCAGAGAAGTTTTTCTTATTGGACAGACTCAGTTGGTCCTCCATGTATGCACTTTTTTAAATACTCTATACTTCTCTGTCATGCACTTACCACAGTTATAATCTAAATAACCATAGGTAATTGTTTGCATAGTGTTCATGTCCATTTTCTCGACCTCTCCATGTAATACCTGGGTATAAAGGTAGTCTGGGTCATTTCTGCTCCCCTGTCTTAGTAGGCACTCAATAAGTATGGGTTGCATGAATTCATGAAAATTAAACTAAAATCAGGATAGATTATCATGATAGCCTATTGGTGTATAAATAAGTACTAGCATCCTAAGAATTCCACCAGCATTTACAAAGCATGAAATTAACCTTGTGGTTTTAAGAATGATGGCTTCAGTTAACATTTATTGATTATGTACACTATGTCCCAGGCTCTATGAGAAGCATTTGACATGTATTTTCTCATTTAATCTTCATAGAAACTTTATGAGTTAGTAATGGCGGCTGAGACAGAGATCTGTGCTCTCCTGCCATAATATAAAGTTGATGCTGGGAAGTGTCTGCTTACCAGGACTTTCGTCCAGCCCCCAGACCACCGAAGCTGGGTGGTGGGAGGAGTTCTGTCAATGAAGCATGAGCAGGAGTGATGTGAGTCCTGAGTCCCTGGCACTCTGCCTCCATGGTTTGCCTTCTCTCTCTGACCTTGGCAACAACACATTGCTGATAGGGGCCACAGGTGAGAAGAGACTGAGCCCCTGAAAGCCTGCAGAGATAAAAATCTCCCAAACCTGGCTAATTTGACTAGGATGTAAGTAAACAATAATCTTCTACCTTGGTAAGGATGTCACTAGGACTTCAAGGTTTATGTCTCACAACATTTAGCATTATGTATCCTACCTAATAGAGGTACAGTTAGTATGGCCATTGTGCAGAGGAGGAAAGTGAGGCTGGAAGAGGTGAAGTATCCTCCTTAAAGTTACACAGATGATAAATGACAGTTACCACTAGTAGTTACTCAGTCATCTGGGGTGGGAGGACTTAAGTAACTATCTGTTTAGAAAAGGGTAGCTTAGAAACCTGAAGCTCATCTTGCATAACATATTACATATGATAGGGAAAACGTCAATTTTCCAATATCAAATAACAGGGGCATGAAGGAAGATTATGAGAGGCTATAGGACTTCCTCTCCAAGCCAGCTTGTGGCATCATCACTGGCATCATGTACTAGCATTTGCATGTGCCAAGCACATTACATAAACATCTGATGCAGTGACTCTGAGAGGCAGATGGTTTATGCCCATTTTACAATGACAAATCAGAGTTTGAGGGAGGCTGAGTGACTTGCTGAAGTTCCTGTGGCTAATAAGCACTGGGATGGAGAATGAAGTCCAGGTCTGTCCAACTCTATCTGTCATCCTGCCCCCAGGACTCAAACAGATTTCACCTTGGCAGTGTCAAGATTGAGGCATACATAATAACAAATCCCTCTTCTGCATGCTCCAAATTATACATATTTCAAGTCCATAACCAATAATATTGGTTCTCTATCATGTCCTAATGTTTTGACATGCTGTCTAATCACTCAGGACCTTATAAGAATCTAGCCTAATAGACTTTGATGCCTTTATTTTACAAATGAGAAGAATGGGATTTGGAGAAGGAGAGATGAGCCTGCCTGAAGCCACTCAGTGGCTGACCTGCGAGCTGAACGTAGCTGACCTGCGAGCTGACCTGCTAAGTTCAGGTCAAAGGGTTTTTCATGATATCACAGGGCCTGGGCACTGAGAGGATCTCATGCAGTAGATGGGGACAGATATTTGTAGTTTGGTCTCAAACATCACTGCACATAAGAATCAGCTACAGACTTGTTAAAAATAATAACTACTGGGTCCAAATTCACACATTCTGCTTCAATATGTCTGAAATGATAACTGGGAATCCACATTTTTAGCAGCTCCCCAGATAAATTTGCTGCAGGTGGACTTCCATTTTAGAGCTTACCAGGCGTCAGAAAAGGCTTCCGATCTAGCCTTGAGTGAGGCTCGACTTTTGAAACCATTGACTGCTGTTCCCAGCACTGCGGGAAAAGATGACACATCTCCTTCTGGAAGGAGGCCGCAGCTTGGGAGCTTCCAGGCCTGAGCATTCTAAACTTGGCTTCCGTTCTCTGCGTCGATTAGGCCTTTCAAACCAATTACCATTATATATTGCTGAGATTTATAGTCCTCGGTATTTGAGGTTACAGGACTTCCGTTCTCAGGAAGAAGCTCCACGCCATCACTTCTCATCAGCTCAGCACAATGTCTGATTTCCCCTCGGTAAGCGGGCGCGCTGTTCCATTAGAGTATTAATAGCACGCAGAGCAGCCTCAATTGCAATGCTTGGGGAAACATAAAAATTGGCTTTGGGGGGGGGTCCAAATTTTAAAGAACTATCATCCTTCTTATCAAAATTAACTCAATGATTCAACAAAAGTGACTAAGGGAAAAAAAAATCCCTGACTTCCAGTAGGTAGACTTACTGCACAGCAAGTTAATGTCTTTACAGGGTGGGCACGATGGTCTCCCCTGGGCTTGGTGGAGAGAGGTAGAGAGAATTCCTGTCAAGTTCAAGACTCAAATAGTGTACAGCACAGTTTGTGGTATCGATGTATTTCATATTTACTAAATACTGACTGAATGGATGAATAAATGAATGAGCCGATGAGTAAAAGGCAGCTGGGTGCGTATCTTCCATTACTGTAAATTAAGTGTTATTTAATTCATTTGTTCATCTGTCCATCCACCCACACATCATTTATTCAGTTTATCAAGTGTTATTTGTCCATCATTAAGATTATGAGAAAATTGGATGTAAAACTAATTATTCTGCCCACAGAGAATTTGCAGTCTACTCAAGAAAGCTGTGTAATGCTTCTCGATTGCCAAGAGAATTAAGAATTTCCTAAGACTTTCTACCGTGTGCTCCTAGTCTACACTTCCAGACTCATTTCTCTCCTTTTGTCACATGTAAACTTGTCTATGTATCTTGTACTTCCTTCTTCCTCACACTAAAATGTCCTTCTCCATTCATAGCTCTGTTTGTCCAAACTCCATGCTTTCTTCTAGGGCTGTCGAACAACTCCATGCTTCATGAAGTCTGTTCTGACCCTGCTACTAGGTAAAAAAAAATCCCCTCTTTTGAAAGGCCAAAACAGTTCTTAATGTTAATGGATATAATTATTTTTTGCATTGTCTCACAGATATTTTTGTTAACTGTCTTCTCATCTCATGAATTTTGAGTTTCTGTGATTAAAACAAGCTAGAAAGCCTTAATAATCTTTATAACCCTGTAATGCCCTGCCAATATCAAGAGCTCAGAAATGTCAATAAATTAAATAGAGGCATCCTCCCATAGGGTAGGATTACCCCTTAAGTCCTGCTGTCAACCCTGTTGGCAGTAGCTATACTAATAACAGTAGTATTGATATTAAGAATTGATTGACTACTCAATCTTGCTGAGCACTGGTCTAATTATTCTGCATTTTTTTTCTTACATATCCTTGATGTCTCCTTGTTGAGGCAGTTATGGTCACCTTCATTTTAGAGTTAATCTGTGTCTGAAGTGATCCATGGATTGCCTGAGGTCCAGATGGGTACACTTCAGGATCTGTGCTCTTGACCATTAGGAGAAAACCACCCCTAACCCCTGGCCCTGGGCTGGATTCCAGAGACTGTAAGCAACACCTCTAGCATCCTCTCTTATGAGAGACTGGTGTCTATCAGAGGGTTGCCTGGTTCTGGGAGAGCAGGTGAGGAAGCAGAAACTCACCCTTACTTACCTGTTGAGGAAATATACATTTTGCAATGTCATGAGAAAAACCTACACAACTAAATTAGTGGTCTATGTATTTCTTGATATGGGCAAGTGCCACCTAGGGATGAAAAAAGGCTCTGGGATCCATGTTTTGAATATACTGCCCTCCTAGGAAGGGAATCCTCCTTGGGCTCCAGCATAATTTTCATTCTGTTCTGTGATTTGGTCCTCTATAGCCACATTCCTTTACTCACTCCAGCAAGAAAACAGCTAGTCTGGCTGAGATATAATGTTCTAGGTACGGCTCTAGCTCCTCTACCCAGAGAAGTATATAAACTCCGACTCAGTGGATTTAGAATACCTAGCACAGCAATCTTGTTTACATATCATGCTACTTTACATGACCTAAAAGTCCCCATTTTTTAGAATCCTCAGAATAGAAAAGAAGACATAGTTACATTAAATCTGGCTTCTAATATGACAAAGCTTATCAGAAACCTTGTCAATCTCTTTTACCGTTTGACCCTATACTCCCTTTCCCACCACAATAATTTTTTTGTCTCCCTGAAAGCTGTCTTACATGTCTATTAATCAGTGTTGGCTACCTACCAAGAACACTGGTGTCTATCAGAGGGTTGCCTATGATAAATCACTGTATCTACCCCTCTGCACTATGGAGTTGGCACAGCTGTCCACACGGGCATCTTCTTTGGCACAGATCCCCACTTATTTATCCAGTACACCACACTCCCGATCCTACAGGGCAGTTCATCACTCTCCTGCAGGGAGGAGGTGATTTCCTCCCTCATTTGGGAATGGCTGCTTGGGTCCTAAGTGACAGACAGCTTATTTACACAGTTCCCCATTCAACCCACCCTTTTACTTCTCAAGTCCTCTTCTCATTCCAGTTCCTTCTTCTTTTAGGATGCATCCTTTCTCATCAAACCCACGGTCCAATCCTTCCTTATAATCCAATTTTCAGCTTTCTTCTCTGCTCCTCACTTTCACACAGAGTATTATGAAATTTGTCTGTATACGTCTGTTAAATTAAGTAGGTGCCGCAGTTTGTTATGCAGATAGGGATTTGGGACCACCAGTGTGGCTTTAACATCATATACCAGGCCTCAGGTCAGTCATCAGCACTCCTGCTCTATGTGCAAAGCATTTTCACACTTATCAAATGCTCATAGGAGCCCCATATAAAGCAGGGCATGTATCACTATCCCCATTTGAAAGATCACTAAAACATGGTCAGCAAACACTGAGTGGTTAGGATACGCTAATGCCAGTGCGAGGAGTTGAGGATATAGTTACCGGTATGCCACAGATGCCCCTTTGGAACTAGTAAGCTGCCGAAGAGGGCATGAATAACACCATTTCCTCTTTCCTTCCATTTTTATTTTCTCCCTTTCTTGCTATCTTCCTTTCTTCCTTCCTTCCTTTCTATGTTTCTTTTTTTTCCCTCCCTTCCTCCTTTCCTCCTTTCTCCTTTCTCTTCCACCCACCCTCTCTCTTCTTCCCTCTTTCTGTATTTTGCTCTTTCACTCAGTCTCTCTCTCCTCTCCTCTCTCTCTCTCTCTCTCTCTCTGTTCTTTCCAATAGGAATTTGGGGACCATACACAGGGTTTATGCTAGATATTAAGGAGACATGAGGGAAACTAAGGTTTACTGAATTTTTAGATTACACACAGGTAGGCATTTTCATATGTGCTCTAATGTTTAACCCTCAGAAGAAGCTTAGGAAGTATATACTTCCATCACCATAGTTTCCTTCCTTTATACAAATTAGGCATGGCTAAATGACTTGTTCAAGGTCATACACTTGAGGGGGTGGAACCAGGATTGCAATCACAGTCTGCCTTTAAGATGCAGATCTCTCACCTCACACTAGCAGACCAAGTACATACTCACAACCCAAGGCAGCAGGAGCAGTTGGACAACTGAAGTGAGCACAAGGTTCTCTAAAGGAGCAACTGCTATGGGAGAACAAGGAGGCTGGAGGGCAGAGAAAATTTACAGAGGAGGAACTCAGGGCCAGAAAAGACAGCAACTTGCCCAAGAACATGTAGCTTTTGCATGTGTGTGCATGTATCAGAGACACGGCTAGTGTTAAAATCTTCTAAAGTCAAGTACAACCCATGTGACACATATCTGTGCTTCTCACTCTTCACCATTTGAATTTTACATTCTAAACTTTTAGGACTTGTTTCCATACAGCCCAGGTAACACTAGTGTGCTCTCCTTGGAAAACATAGCTGATCCTAGAAATTGGAGTAAAACTCCAGCTTTTTATTTATTTTTTATATTAGATGTTCATTTTGGTGCAAATTTATGGGGAAGGGGTGAATCTTTAGAAGCCTAAAATATGCCCCAAAGTAGTGGTCGAGAGCTCAAAGCCATTTGGTTCAGAGTCCACTAGGGAAAAACAGAGAGTGAGAGACAGGGACAGAAGGTATGGGCAGTTTTCTGTTGTGGCTCTGAAATACTGAGAAGGATTTGTTTGGGTGGGATCAGTTGGAGGAATCAGAGAATGGAGGGGAGGATTCTGCTCCTTCACTGTCCCTCCTCAGCACATCTGTCCGACACTGCTCATGCCGGATCTGTCCTCCTCCCATATGTTACAAGCATGTTTGGCCTGACTAGGTCCTTCCTCCATTAAGGCAGGGCTCC
Source organism: Manis pentadactyla (assembly GCF_030020395.1). Taxonomy (NCBI): domain Eukaryota; kingdom Metazoa; phylum Chordata; class Mammalia; order Pholidota; family Manidae; genus Manis; species Manis pentadactyla. The sequence goes on along the minus strand of NC_080021.1, from coordinate 203,810,092 downwards.
TCTTTCTAAAATTCTCCTTTATATAATATAGAACCTGGCAGGCTGAAGGAAAATATAGCTACCCACATCCCCACAGATGAGTAAAAATCTGGGTCTTATTTAACCTTTTGGCAACAAGCATCAGAGATAGGCAAGAAAGGCCAGGCTTTGCCTTCTAACTTGAAAACATTTATGGAGAACCCACAAGTTCTTCCCATGGAGTTTGGCTAAGCTGAGGTGCTGTGACAATGCCACATTGAGATCTAGGGGCCCTGTCTGGGACACTTTTCTTGAAATAGGAAGAAAAACTTTTTTTCACGGATAGTTTTGTTTTTGCTTCAAGAAATGAAACACATGGAGAAACTGCTAGGCAGGTAGTAAGTCTCTTCTCTACCAAACGGGGAATTATCCCACCTGAAGTTATCCTAGAATGATAAAGCCATGCAAGAGAAAACAGGAAATCTAGATTCTGCACCTGGGTAACATCTGTCTAGTCACTATCACTCTCTGACATTTGAAAAGCATTCTTGTATCACCAGAGCTAAGCAGACTTTTCATAGTGTAGGTACTCACATGTAAATGGAACCAAATGGAATGAATTAATGAATGAACTAGAGTATTTCTGCATGGCAGCATATTAAGAGTGTCCAAATGAGCCAATGAAATAAGAGTCTCAGCTAAGTGATTATTCTAATAAGGGCTAATATTCCACTGTAGAAAGAGGTTGGTATGTTTAGTGCACCAGATGCTATGGAGCGCTGCTCAGGTCTGCCCTTCAAGAAGGCAGCGCTCACTCCTCCAGCTGCAGGGAGTGTGCAGGCAGGAGCAGCCCTGGGGCAAGGCAGCTCCTTTCAGACAAGCACCAGCACCAGAGAGGCAACAGTCAAGTGCTAAATGTTGCATTAGGTCAACTCTCCTGTGTGCTGCCACCAACACCTGCCATGTTCATGGCAGACATCACCAACCTATCATGACTCTCCCTCATGATTTGCAAGAGTGTAGCTTCAGGATTCCCAATGCATTCCACTAGAAAGCAGGTGTCTACGAAACCTATTGTTCATTTCCAGAATAGGTCACCTTTCATACCCTTTCTAGATTTCTAAAAAATTCTGTTGCAGGGGAAGAAGTATTTCTCTTCATTCTATTTACACATTTTCCTTTGGAAGGCATGTCCCAGCTCCACCCATCAAGTGAAAACCCATTTTAGCTGTGTCTTTTTCAGGCACGTATGAATTTATCCACAATAAACTTTCATCAACTTTATAAAATTTGGAATTAGTGTAGATAAGAAACCAAATGTTTGGATACTGAGCTGAAAACCATTTGAAGGGTTGCGTGTGATCCATCTCAATCCAAACACTCATCTGGCAATGTCACAACAGACTCTTGAAACACTTTCTTCTGGTATTTCAGATTCAGCCATACAAATGAGCAAGGAACATGCTTCACACATGATGTAGACCTTTTCGGCCTCATTGATCGCTATACATTTTGGCACTGAAATGGAACAAGATTCAAGACGTACAAGATAGAGTTTCTTCCTTTTAACAAGTTTCCCTGCCACATACCCAGATGGAGTGCGGAATGCCAATGACCTGGAGGTGGAGAGCACGAAGAGTACAGACAAAGCAGGGGTCCTGGGGTGGACTGGGAGGCAGGGAATGTGAATTTTGGTCCACATTCTACCCCTATCTTGTTATGACTCTTTGGACTTTTCTCTTCGGTTCTTCAAATGTGCAGCCCCAGCTGAGTCTGAGCACCCAGTCTAGCTCCCCTGCTGTGTGATTCCATGAATCTGTTTCTTGGCTTCTGAAGGGTGAATGGATAATCCCGGGGTTCCCTAGAGCCACTCCTGTTTACATTTTCTGTATCTTCAAGTGTTTAAAATTTGAGGAGGTGGAGGAATGCCCCAAATATCACCCTAGTTTTCCCCTTTAATACTCCAAAAAATTAAATTTTCATTGTGTATTCCATGAGTCTCAATTGTGTAAGCGGGCGCTTTCTGAATTTTTAATTTTATCATGGTACAACATACTCTGATGCTTTTGTTGATAAACTTATTATGAGGTCTGCCTGCTTTGGGTTTTTTGCAATTCATTCCTTCCCACCAAGGTCTCACTATCCAGAATATCCTCTGTTCTTCATGTATGTAAATTCTGTGTATCTTTTAAAGCTCAGTGTTTCGTCTTCTCTAAGAAGCCACCCAAAATAAAATCTCATCACTGATCACACACTAGATCACAGGCAATTCTATTGCCTTTATGGTTATTTTACCCTCTGATCATTTGTCCATGCACTTAGTCCCCACTTCCCAGTAGGATTTGAGGAAGCAATATATAGTTGAAATTTAAATGAAAAAGGACCCTCTCTTAAATTTCAAGCACTGAAGCAGCTATGCTTATGTATTTTTCACATATAATATTCATAATCACACCAAAATGATATATTTGTTTTGATTTTTGAGGAGTAACTGAGAGTAGATGCAGCTAAGATTATGCATCTAGTAATGGACAGAGCTGACCTTGACACTTAGTATCATGTGACTCCAAAATGCATGCTGCTTTTAGTACCAGACACTTCATCCTCTCCTTGTCACAATCCTTTAATAGTAGGTGGGAAGAGTCATATTTTAAAAGCTAGAAAAGAGGCAGGGGAGTTAGTAATGGAAAGAGAAAATAAAAGTATATTTTTAAAAAATCTTGGTTCAGTCAACTTAGAGCAACTGAATGTTAAAATCAGCATTGAGTTTCCTGGAAGCCTAAGCAAAGAGAGAAACATGGTGGGTATACATCTCTTGGCATCGAGTAGAACACACAGATAAATACACATATTGTCATGGATTTTACTTCTGAGATGAACTTGTCACAAAAGACACTGAGCAATTCATTGGAAGATGTTCTCAGCAGCACTTTGATCAAGAATCCAAAAGATGTTTTGCAAACATCTGTTTTTTATAATAGCAGCAGCCTGGAAGAACAGGCGAAATCTTAATTCCAAAAAGACAATTCATTAGGGGGCCCAAAGAATATGGTCCAGGGATACGACTTTCTCCTGATCTGTCTAACATAGGAATAAAACGTGGAGAATTTTAAGGTTTGAGTAGTTACCATGCTTTTAGCCTAGTGTTTCCTTGAGATGGTAAAGATTTTGTTTTCTTTTGTTTTACATGAAAAATGAAATACATGAGTTTTTAGAATTGTTAATTGTCTATAGTTATATAATTATGTGGTTGTTTTGCAAAAGCTTGTTTACAAGAGTCAGTGAACTATATCTCTAAATGGAAAATTGTAGAAGAAATCATTTGGTGTAGAAATTCATGGCTTAGAGGTTCTTTAAGGGTAAGGAGTGGGCAACAAAGCCTTTTCTGAGGAGGTGACATTTGAGCTATACCTAATGAATAATTAAAGGAAACCAAAAATAGTAGGTTCAGGGCATGAAGATAGCTCAAAATGAAGTGACTGACTCTGAGAATGGGTCACAGTAGTGGTGATACTTAAAATAAATATTGAAGAGTGAGTTTTCCCAATGGGCAAGGGGGAAGGGCATTCCGAAAAGAGGAAGCTCCATAGGCAAACGCGTGGAAGCATGAAAGGTAAAACAGCAAGTGCATATTCAGGTCATTTTCAGTAGGTTTGTGCAGTCAGAGCCTGCCCATGTAGGACAGGGACCCAGTTGAGGCTAGGAGTGTTGAGAGTGAGATGACGAAAGACCTCATGAAACGCCAGAGAGTCTGAGTTTTGTTCTGGGCAGGAGGAAGTTTGTGTTTGAGCAAGACACTTGTGACCTGTTGTGGTGAGGAGTGTGGGGCTAGAACCAAAAGAAAAAGAAAAAAAATAGTGAAGATGCTGTTGTGGTGACACAGGCAAGAAATGATGGAGCCAGAAGTGAGTGTGGTGAGAGTGAGATGAAACGAGAGATGTGACTGAGATATTTACACAATAGAACCAGTTGAATGTAATAAATCTTTGGCTGGGGAAGGGGTATAAGAGAAGGAGGAATCCAGGATGACAGCAAATGCTAAGAACCATGGGAGGAAGAAACACCTCTGTTTGGGGGTGTCTCCCAACAATTTGTACGGTGTCCAACTCATGATAGGGTTCCAATGACCCACTGTTAAATGAATAAACGTTTCTGGATGAGGTGACTGGGAGAGCAGCCTGGTGTGACTGGGATTCGACTAATGATGCAGAATTGGAGACTCTAGCTGATATGCATAAGGCTTCTGTAGGACTAGACATATTTATCTGGTCATAATAATGGAACACTTATTGAGCTCTTACAATGTGCTAGGCACTCGGTTAAGCACTGTACACTACAGTATTGCAACTAACAGTCATGACACCTCTATGAGGGATGAATAATTATTGTACAAGTCATTTTGGGGATACAAATAACTCAGAGTCTGAAAGGTTAAGCAAATTATCCAAGGCCACAAAACTGACGAGTGGCAGAGCCAGGATTTAGATCCAGGTCAGTGTGATTCAAACCCCGTACACTCTTAATCATGATGTTTGGAAAGTGAGAGAACAACTTGTTCAAGGTCACTTATAAGGCAAGGGTTTTTTTCCAGGGGCTAGAGGTCTCTCTTTCTTTCTACCACATGTTCTGGCTGATAAGGCTAGGCAAAGCCTGGTGATCTTCTACTATAGGACTTACACTATAGATGCATGCAAGCTATTTTGGGAAAAATGCAAAGCTGTACAGTTCACTAGGCAAATACCAGTTAGTGCTCTAGTTTTGTTGAGTCTCCACCCAATAAGCTGCCTTATCCATTAACTTCACTGCTAAAGATGGGAAGGGTTCAAAGAGGAAGAAGGAGGGGACCATGGGTTGGACTTCCTTAGTGAGAAGAGAATAAAATAAGTGATTTTATTTTTAGTGTGATTTTGTATTGGTAAATGAGATATTCACAGAACACTGGCATTTTCACACTCCCAACCAACTGATGAGATATTTAGGAGGAATTTTAAAGTTAATTTTCTTTCATAATTGCACATGAATGCCCAAGGCCAAGTTGTCATAACAATGGAGAAAGAGACTGTTTAAAAGGCATGGTTCGAGAGGCCATCGTTCGAGAGGCCATAGAAAAATTCTTCCTTTATGTATCTGTCACTGACAAACAAAACAGAGGTGCATTGATGGAGGAACTTCAAGTATCACGTATTCAAGTATCAAATACAGGGCTAATATCCAGAGTCAAGTTTTACCTGTACCTGTCCTTTCAGACTCTTGAGGACCTCACGTATATACTGATGCATGAGGAGTTTCATTTGCTGGACAACTCTAGCTGATGAACCAGGTTCCTTAACTGACTAGTATCTGTGAAACTGTAATTTTTGGTCTTTCCTAAGTGCACCCCATTCCTCCACAGAAATGATTCTTCACATACTGGGGGACAGTTCTCGTATCCCATGATGTCCTGTCTCTACAAGGTTGAAGGAACAGCTTAAGTCACCAATATAAAAAGAATGTAGATAAAAATAGCTTTCAATTATTGAGCGCATTAGACCCTATTCCAGATGTGCTTAATAAAATACCATGTCTGGTATTTTATTTAATCCTAACTTAAACTCAAAAGCAAAGTAATAATTGTCTCCATGTTATAGATAAGGGTATTGAGTCTCAATGAAGTCTTAAAAAAATCCCTTTTTTGCTCAATGAGTAAATGATGGTTCTTGAATTTAAATGCAGATGGGTCCGATTCCAGAGATGAAGATTGTTGTAAATGCCAAACTATCTTTTGAGTTTTACCTACTTTGACTCTTTTTCATCTTTTATTTGCTCCCTTTACATACATAGTTATGAGTGTAGAGAAGGAAGCTCAGTTACGGAGGAAAATCTGCTTACTCTTCAGAAAGTTTTATATCACACTTATTTTAAGTCATTTTCTGGGGAAAATTATAAGCACATGAAACATTTAGTGTACTTCTTTCTTAGTCAAGGTCACCTTTCAGAACATTATTTTGTGGTAATGTTAAGAATACAAACATGAAAATAATCTAGGCAAGTCAAGTTAAACTATGCCCTTTAATTCTCTGCTTGTGGGAGTAAAGGTAAGAAACACTTTTTCAAAAGCCAATTTGTCAATAGGCATCAAAAGCTTTAATATTCTGCATATACTTTAATAGAAAAATGCATTCTTTCATGAACACATTCAATTAAGATATTTATTGAGCATCTACTAATTCAAGATTTTTATAGCTTTTGGGAACACAGTGATGAAGGATTTGTAAAGCTTAAATTCTAGTGTGGGGAAACAAAAATGTACATTGATAATATAATAAGAGGATTTATTGGAAATAAAGCAAGATATTAACAGGATAAGTGTAGAGGGGGAGGAAGACTGATGGGTGATGAACTATTTTAGAATAAATTAAGGGAAGGCCTCATATGAAGACCTGCATGAAGAGTTTTCTGGAGGAGGAAAAGCCACTGTAAAGCTCCTGGGGCAGAAATGAGCTGGTCTCTTTCAAGGAATGGTGGGAGGGCCAGCACAGCCAGAGTGGAATATGGCTGGAGTGGAATATGGCTGGTGGGGAGAAGGAGCCATGCACACAGGTAGGGGCTAGATCGCACAGGACCTCAAAGGCCATAATGGGAACTCAATCCTAGGTGTTTTAGGAGTAGGAGATTGACATGATCTGCCTTTATTTTTAAAAGATTTCTTATTCTGTTAAGTGGAAGAAAAAAAAAATTAAAGGAGTAAATGTAGAAACCAATTGACAATAAGAAACCAATTGTCAGGCTATAGCCATGATGAGGAGGAGAGGTGGCCTGGAGTGATGGGCCATGGGGAGGTGGCCTAGGGTGATGGGCCATGGGGAGGTGGCCTGGAGTGATGGGCCATGGGGAGGTGGCCTAGGGTGATGGGCCATGGGGAGGTGGCCTGGAGTGATGGGCCATGGGGAGGTGGCCTAGGGTGATGGGCCATGGGGAGGTGGCCTGGAGTGATGGGCCATGGGGAGGTGGCCTAGGGTGATGGGCCATGGGGAGGTGGCCTAGGGTGATGGGCCATGGGGAAGTGACCTAGGGTGATGGGCCATGGGAAGGTGGCCTAGGGTGATGGGCCATGGGAAGGTGGCCTAGGGTGATGGGCCATGGGGAGGTGGGCCTGGAGTGATGGGCCATGGGGAGGTGGCCTGAAGTGATGGGCCATGGGGAGGTGGGCCTGGAGTGATGGGCCATTGGGAGGTAGCCTAGGGTGATGGGCCACGGGGAGGTGGTCTGGAGTGATGGGCTATAGGGAGGTGGCCTGGAGTGATGGGCCATGGGGAGGTGGGCCTGGAGTGATGGGCCATGGGAAGGTGGCCTAGGGTGATGGGCCATGGGGAGGTGGCCTGGAGTGATGGGCCATGGGGAGGTGGCCTGAAGTGATGGGCCATGGGGAGGTGGGCCTGGAGTGATGGGCCATGGGGAGGTGGGCCTGGAGTGATGGGCCATGGGGAGGTGGGCCTGGAGTGATGGGCCATTGGGAGGTAGCCTAGGGTGATGGGCCACGGGGAGGTGGTCTGGAGTGATGGGCTATAGGGAGGTGGCCTGGAGTGATGGGCCATGGGGAGGTGGGCCTGGAGTGATGGGCCATGGGAAGGTGGCCTAGGGTGATGGGCCATGGGGAGGTGGCCTGGAGTGATGGGCCATGGGGAGGTGGCCTGAAGTGATGGGCCATGGGGAGGTGGGCCTGGAGTGATGGGCCATGGGGAGGTGGCCTGGAGTGATGGGCCATGGGGAGGTGGGCCTGGAGTGATGGGCCATGGGAAGGTGGCCTAGGGTGATGGGCCATGGGGAGGTGGCCTGGAGTGATGGGCCATGGGGAGGTGGCCTAGGGTGATGGGCCATGGGGAGGTGGCCTGGAGTGATGGGCCATGGGGAGGTGGCCTAGGGTGATGGGCCATGGGGAGGTGGCCTGGAGTGATGGGCCATGGGGAAGTGACCTAGGGTGATGGGCCATGGGGAAGTGACCTAGGGTGATGGGCCATGGGGAAGTGACCTAGGGTGATGGGCCATGGGAACGTGGCCTAGGGTGATGGGCCATGGGAACGTGGCCTAGGGTGATGGGCCATGGGGAGGTGGGCCTGGAGTGATGGGCCATGGGGAGGTGGCCTGAAGTGATGGGCCATGGGGAGGTGGGCCTGGAGTGATGGGCCATGGGGAGGTGGTCTGGAGTGATGGGCCATGGGGAGGCGGGCCTGGAGTGATGGGCCATGGGAAGGTGGCCTAGGGTGATGGGCCATGGGGAGGTGGGCCTGGAGTGATGGGCCATGGGAAGGTAGCCTAGGGTGATGGGCCACGGGGAGGTGGTCTGGAGTGATGGGCCATGGGGAGGCGGGCCTGGAGTGATGGGCCATGGGAAGGTGGCCTAGGGTGATGGGCCATGGGGAGGTGGGCCTGGAGTGATGGGCCATGGGAAGGTGGCCTAGGGTGATGGGCCATGGGGAGATGGCCTGGAGTGATGGGCCATGGGGAGGTGGCCTGAAGTGATGGGCCATGGGGAGGTGGGCCTGGAGTGATGGGCCATGGGGAGGTGGGCCTGGAGTGATGGGCCATGGGGAGGTGGGCCTGGAGTGATGGGCCATGGGGAGGTGGGCCTGGAGTGATGGGCCATTGGGAGGTAGCCTAGGGTGATGGGCCATGGGGAGGTGGTCTGGAGTGATGGGCTATAGGGAGGTGGCCTGGAGTGATGGGCTATAGGGAGGTGGCCTGGAGTGATGGGCCATGGGGAGGTGGGCTTGGAGTGATGGGCCATGGGAAGGTGGCCTAGGGTGATGGGCCATGGGGAGGTGGCCTGGAGTGATGGGCCATGGGGAGGTGGCCTGAAGTGATGGGCCATGGGGAGGTGGGCCTGGAGTGATGGGCCATGGGGAGGTGGGCCTGGAGTGATGGGCCATGGGAAGGTGGCCTAGGGTGATGGGCCATGGGGAGGTGGCCTGGAGTGATGGGCCATGGGGAGGTGGCCTAGGGTGATGGGCCATGGGGAGGTGGCCTGGAGTGATGGGCCATGGGGAGGTGGGCCTGGAGTGATGGGCCATGGGAAGGTGGCCTAGGGTGATGGGCCATGGGGAGGTGGCCTGGAGTGATGGGCCATGGGGAGGTGGCCTGAAGTGATGGGCCATGGGGAGGTGGGCCTGGAGTGATGGGCCATGGGGAGGCGGGCCTGGAGTGATGGGCCATGGGAAGGTGGCCTAGGGTGATGGGCCATGGGGAGGTGGCCTGAAGTGATGGGCCATGGGGAGGTGGCCTGAAGTGATGGGCCATGGGGAGGTGGCCTAGGGTGGTAGACTATGGGGAGGTGGGCCTGGAGTGATGGGCCATGGGGAGGCGGCCTAGGGTGATGGGCCATGGGGAGGTGGCCTGGAGTGATGGGCCATTGGGAGGTGGCTTAGGGTGATGGGCCATGGGGAGGTGGCCTGGAGTGATGGGCCATGGGGAGGTGGCCTGGAGTGATGGGCCATGGGGAGGTGGCCTAGGGTGATGGGCCATGGGGAGGTGGCCTAGCGTTATGGGCCATGGGGAGGTGGCCTGGAGTGATAGGCCATGGGGAGGTGGCCTGGAGTGATGGGCCATGGGGAGGCGGGCCTGGAGTGATGGGCCATGGGGAGGTGACCTTGAGTGATGGGCCATGGGGAGGTGGCCTTGGGTTGACGGGCCATGGGGAGGTGGCCTAGGGTGGTAGACTATGGGGAGGTGGCCTGGAGCAATGAACTAGAGAAAGTTGGCCAGGGTGATGGTATAAGGAGGCATGAAGTAGAGTTCTAGAAGTGGAATTGGTGAGCAGTTCTGGGATTTGGGGTAAATTTGAAGCTGCAGTTGGCATGACTTGACAACACTGGGGATCTGTGGCACTGATCCTACTTCTAGAAACTTACTCTAATAAATCTCCTCAAAGACACAATTAGAAGAATGCTCATGGCTTAAAATGGTAAAATGTTAGAAATAACTTGTACTTGTGAAACTTTGGGCCTCGTTAAATAAATTAGGGCAATTCCTGGAATGACACAAATCAAAAATTAGCAGATAACTTGTCAGGAGAGTGAAATTTTGTAGTCATTATTTTTCTTTCATTTTTTGTTTGTCTGAATTTTTAAATCTGTTTGAGACGGTTTTACTTTGTAAAACAACAAAAAAGTCAAAGTTATGTTTCAAAAGTAAACCTGTCCTTATTTGACTGCACTTTTTGCACAGCAGGGTCAACTGACATTTAAAATCCATCCCAAGAACTCAACTGAGTTGGACATCCTGTGAAGACTTCACAAATACTCATGATAGATTTACTACAGAGCAATATAAGCCCAAATTGAGGCTGACACTGGGATTCATACATGTCTGGAGAGCTGGCTGAGTGCATGTTTATTTATATGTGTAGTTTGCACTGGTTGGAGGGGGTGGAGTGGGTAAGGCTGCAGAGAAAGAGGAAAGAGAAATGGTGAGAACAACTGGGTGCCTATGATGTGCCTGGCATGGCCCAGGGACTGAAGTTAATGGAGCTATTTATTCAAAGGTTTTGTGGGGTACAAAAGAACAAAGAGGGCATCAAGGAGATGAAACATGGCACAGAATGAGGACAAACAACCTCCTTCTCACCCTGGGGGGGAACGTAGTCACACCTGGGCATTTTGAAGATGCCTGCACATGCAGAGTGTCTGGAAGTACCAGTTCTGGGAACATTCTAACATAGTAGTACACTTGAAAGTGCTGCAGGTCCCTTTCCAAGTGCATTTATCATCATCCAACAGCAAGAAGGGCGGGCTGGGGAGGTAAAAGATGAACATGGTGACACCTTAAGGCATATGGAGTGAAAGGGCTTGTTTGGGTAACATCTCCTGCAGTGTTTTCAGAGAATTAACAAGCAGAGATCTGGAAATGGAATTCTTTGTTATGCAGAAGAAAATATAAGCTATCAGGTTTAATGTTACCTTATTTATATACAAAGGGCAGTGTAAGGTGGGGGAATTGAGGTTACAATAGAATAGTTTTAGTCCCCAAATCCTAGAAATGAAGAGGGCACTGAAGTTTTTCTAATGCCTTTGTTCAGTTCCCCAGCCACCCAGAGAGATGGTTTCTCAGTGTTTGAATGTCTCTTTCGATGCAACAGAGTGACTTCTTTTTTGGCAATATCAAGGTAGCCTCATTTCTCTCCTCTACCAGTAACGTTTGGAAACGTGGGCAGGGATGTCATGGCTGAGAAGATGAGCTCAGTGGGGACCGATATCAAATCTGACTTTACCCACTAAACTGTGTGCCTGGCCTTGCTGAAATGAAGCTCTTTTTTTTAACTCACTCAAGGGCAGTGCTGAACTTCTCCTTCTAAAACTTCTGAAAAGAGACAGGTCATTGGCAGTTCCCACAATTCTATACTCTTTAAGTTGAAAACACCCCTGTGAAAAACACAAAACAAAATGAAACAAAAAATTAAACCTATAAGCAAGCTCTCTTTGAGAACTACAATTTAAGCAAGCTCCCTGAAACAAGTATTATGCTGAGCACGTTTCATTTAGCATCTCGTTTAACCTACACAATATTCCTTGGGAGTGCATTTTATTCTAGTCTTATAACTAAGAAAACTGAAGCTCATAAAACTGCAATTCTTACACCTAGAAGGCAGCAAAATCAGGACACCAACTTACGTTCATTCCACACTGCTTCTTGGATTTGCTACAGAGTTCTTTCGGTCTTTATGATTGCTGGGTTCTTGCTGTTCCATCTCCCTTTGGTCATTTTACTGGCATCCACTCTCTTCAACACCCTCTTTACTGTTTTTTCATCAACTAAACAGAATGTAACCACTCACCTTTGTCTTTTGGGGTACATTGCATGTTGCCAATGTCAGCTCTGATAATCCTTTGCAAATTCGCCGTCTTGATAATTTTATAGAACCTATCCTTGTGGCAATCCCTTTCAACTCTGTCCTTGTCTGCATCATTCAACTCCTCCACACATTCTAAGACAGTTTAACAATCGCCCAACATAACTCTTTCCTCCTTTCAAAAAAGCCCTCTTCTATCCCCTCACTAGAACATGGCCCTGAGTCTATTCAATATTTATTTACAGCCTCATTACTCTCCAGGAATCCTGGTCAAACCTGTGAGCAGCCCCATTCCGCACCTCTCTGGCGGTGTGCACATGAACAGATCTACATGGCCACACAGAACTTGTGCATGCTTCTCTGTCTACAGCTGGGCTCCAGTTGTGTCTTGTGCATTTGTTTTCTTCCTTCAACTTGACTATGAACTCCTTGATGGCAAATGCTGTGTATACATAAGTCATGCAATAAATATGTGCTGATTGATTAATTCTTTTGTTACTCAGTGCCCCCTGCCCACTCTCTCTGCCTCCCTCTTTCCTGGTCACCTGGTTAAATAGGCTCTTGATAAATACTTACTGAATGAAATAATGAACCATCACCAACTAAGTATAAGGTGTTATTGTAATAATTGGCTGGGTCAGACAGACATTTCAATACCATGTGGAACACTGTGGCTGCCCTGGAATGCCACTGGATATATGGAGGTCTGGCAGAGAGCAAACTGTGGTTAGATTTGGGCACAAGAGGGTGAGGGTGGGAGTGGGAAAAACTGAGCAGGAGTCATTATGTCTGGGATGAAATGGAAGGTCTGAGCAGGAAAGAAAGCAGCTGAACAGCAGACTGGCTCTCAGCACTGAAAAGTCAGGTGTGAAAATCAACAGCAGCCACAGTACCAACACCAATAATAATAAAGTGATAGTATTAAGAGTAGATGAGCCCATGGTTTGATGTTAGCGCAGTCATTTTCTGGATTGCCAAATCTGCATCCAGACATGGAACCTAAAATGCATTTTGGAAAAGGAAAAAAAAAAAGGACTCATGAAGTATATGACTTTCTAATTAATGATATGCTTACTGGAGTACTTGGGTGAAGCACGGTGATGACTGCCGCTGACTTTGAAATGCGTCCCAAATTAGATGGACTGATAGGAAGAGGGCCCTCTGGGGAGGCAGGACATGTGGTAAGGCAAGTACAGTGAAACATCAGCTGGAGAATCCAGATGGTAGGTATATATACATTGAATGTAAAAGCATTTCAAGTTTTCTTTATGTTTGAATTTTTTTCACAAAAAAATGTTCGGAAAAAATGCATTGTGGGGCAGTTGCTTCCATTGCCTTAAAAATAATAATGTTGGATCCTATAATCATCAGAGCAAAATACAGTTCATTAGTAGAATTTTCCAGACTGGTAATAATAAATCTCTGTATTTATATAGGGTTTTATAGTCCACTAAATACAAAGTGTGAGAACTGAGAGTGTGAGACTGGAGCCAGACTAGCTGATTTCTGACTGCGAGCAGTGGACAAGCCATTTAGCTTCTCTACCCCTTGGTTCCTTCATGTGTAAAATTTGAATAATAATTCTTCTGAGAGATGTTGTGCAGATAAAATAAAGCAGTAAATTTAAAATGCTTAGAAAGTGCTAGGAAACTAATTAGTTCTATATTAATGCTAACTATTCTCATTATAATAATTATTATTTGAGCTTCCCATTTGCATGTTGAAATACGAATAATTACTCTGCTTTACAGCTGAAGAAACAGGTTTAGAGAGATGTCTCCTGTCCAGGACCAGACAGATTAGTCAAAGGTTGTACTGGGACTAAACTCCAGCCTTTTTTGCCTCTTTCAAAAGATGCTTCTTCCCGTCTCCCATCTCCCCTTCAAATGTTCAACCAACCCCAAAGTGGAAAAGAATGTTAAGTGCCCAGCAGAGTGCTTGGCACCTGGTAGGCACTTAATAAGTAGATGAATGATGAAAGTGCATGTATAGCACTTACTGTGTCTGTTACCCTGCTAAGCACTATACATTATCTCAAAGTATCCTCATAAAAGCTCTTAGAGTTTACTTTTACTACCCTTATTTTCCAGATGAGAGCAGAGGCTTTAGAAAGGGTCTATCACCCAAGATACCAGAGCTAGCACGTTTGAGCCACAGATCCATCTGGTTCCAAAGCCATTTTAAACAGCACTGCAACACTTTCATGAATGAAGGGAGGGTTGCTTCAAAGCTTAGTTGAATGGTAGAAATTAGGACACATGAGCCATTTTACCCTTAATCCACAGAGCTCCCCCTCAGTCCCTCTCATCATAGATGCATTGTATTACTAGCAAATGTGAATGTTTTGATGAATTAGGAAAACACTCCAATTGCCTGTACATTGCAACATCTTCCCTTCAAAGGCCAGGGAATGTAGACTGTACGTTCTTTGTCCAGCTTGTCTGAATGCGTCAACGCTGTCTGGGAGGCACAGAGGTGGACGCTTTCCTAGCAGGGGTGAGGCCCCTCCAGCATGTCCAGCTCCTGTATTTGTAACATTGCCATGTGTTGTACCACTGGGCCAAGGAATGAAGGGGCCCTTGGTCCCAGCCACCTCAGATTATGCAAGCCAAGAAAAATGTGCAAATCGCATGAGAAAAGCAGGCAGTCCCCAAACATCTTTATTTGTTCATTTCTGTGCCCTGACGCTTTGATTGCAGTCTTGCACTTAGAAATTTCAAGATAAGTATCAGCAGCTGGACACTGGGTAAAGCAGAGGCACAGACTCTGTGTAAATACTGAAGTTTCGAAAGCACGAATTTATGTCCAACAGCTTGGAGCACAGGACCCAGTGGGAAGGGAGGGGGAGTGGTGTTCTGGCTTTGGCAGAGTCAACCTTCTGAGAAACTCATGGACATGTCTGTACATGTCTGAACTTGTCTGACAAAGCCAAGCAGAGATTTCAGAATCTGCCAGACCCCAGATACAAGCCGCCTGCTTGCTCGGAACCAAAAAGGAACAGCCAGAGGAAGTGAAGGATTAGGATGAAGAAACAAAACATTATGAGGCAGGAATCTGTTAACAGAGCAGAAGCTGTACGCACAATGATGACAATACTCTAAACTGCCATCTATCGAGTGGCTACCATTGATAAAATCTCAGGCAAGGCTTTTTACATCCAGTCACATAGTTAACTCTACCGGTAATCCTGAATGTAGACCAAATTTGCTCCATTTTACAAACAAATATTTAAAAAGGAAAGTGAGATTGAGTCTTAAAACAAGTATCTCAAGGTCAGAAACTAGCAAGTAAGAGGAAACAGGGTTGCAACACAAGTCCATCAGATGCAAAGACCAATGTATGTTACCTTGAGATGCCCCCCTGACCAGCAAACACGAATTCAAACAAAGAAGAAACCCGGAACCTAAATTCCCCCACAGTTAGACTAAATAATAACCATTATGAACCATGTTACAATTATTGAAGGGGTTATAGAACCTCCAGGTACTGGATGCAGAAGAGAGAAAAGTACTATGAGGGGCTTTGCCTCCAGGATGATGGCATTTTCTATGCCAGCTATAAAGTTCAGCCAGTAAAGGAACCCCTTTTTCCCCCTTCCTGACAGAAGTGATTGGAAGGAAGAGGGGATTCTTCTTGAGAAAGGGGGCGGGGGGAGGCAAAAGAACAAGTCAAAGAGAGAGAATCTCTCTCCTTAGGGGTTAAAGCAATGGGTGGGACCAACCTCTGAGCATACTGCGGGGAGAGATGAGAGTGTTTGCTGCTCAGATCTGTCAAGGCCACACCAAGGAGATGGACTACAAAGGCATGGATGCCACTGGGTGTGACAGCCTGGTTGGTCCAGCCGAGAGTGTACAGATATTGGTGAGTAAAATCAGGATACTGGGTAAATTAAGCTTCCTATGTTGCAGCTATGCTGTGAAGCCTAGCATGTTATTTAGATCCCTTTACTTGCAAGTAACAGAACCCAACTCAAAGTAGCACAAGCAGAAAAACCATGAGAACTAAGAAAAGCAAACCAGAGCTTCTCTTGGAAATGCATGTATATGAGATAAAATAAGTGTAGGAAGAAAATTCAAGGTGGCTGGGAGAATAGGGAGAGGTGATGCTGGGGAAGATGACAGAATCCAAACCCTGAAATTCTACACAGGCCCCATTAAGACGCTCATATTCAACTCTAAATGCAACGATGAACCAAAAAAGGAGAAGTAGCATTGCCTAGAAGCAGAAAAATGGGATAATTGGATGAAAGGGTCATTCATCTGCTGCATGGATTAGACAAAGGTAGGTGTCAAGGGGTGACTGTTGGTTATCTTGGCTGCATGTATTTAGTAGTGCCACTGAGATAGGTAACATAGAAAGGGCAGGTATGAGCCAGGAGGAAAAGGTTAATGATGCATTTAGTTTTGGACCAATTGGTTTTTGAGATGCCTGTAGGTCCTCCAAGAAATACTGGTAGAAACTTATATGTATGAATGGAGTTCAGAGGGAATATTTGGGCTGGAGTTACAAATACGGAGTTGCTAACACAGAGATGCTAAACTGAAGTCATAACAATGGATCAGGACATCCAAAGAAATGATGAAAGAAAGTCTAATACAGAACCCTAACAAATAATAGTTATGGGTCAGATATCTTAAGAATGCCTTCAAATTTCAAGAATAGCCAGAGAGATAAAAGGCAATTAGGATAAGGATTACTTCTGAATGGAAGTGTAAAGACCTTTGAAAATCTACTCCTCCATCAAAACAAGAACAATGGAAATATTGTCAAAATCAACTTTTCCAAAATTCCAGAAATTAATCAAAATCTTGCAATAATCTGACACATATATAAAAGAAAACCAGTTGAATCTCAGTAAGAACAGCAAGAGGCTTTGTGACATTTTAACATGCCCTCTTCCTATTTCCTTCTTCACAGATAGTGGCCGTGAAAATCAACAGTCTCACAGTCATGGTAGCCTTGAGAACCAACAAAAATAACGGGCAGAATTTAGAAATTTCAGAAAAGTCCATTCACAGAGAATTATGACTATTTGATCTGCCTGGCAGCTCTAGCTCCTTGGAAAGCCCATTCACGGGGCTTGTCTTTGTCTGACCTGACGCAAGGACTCTGGGAGATTGTTTTAATATCTAAAATTCAATCAAGTAATATACCATGATAATAAAGGAAAAAAAACAAAAACAAATGGTCACCTCAGTAACAAACATAAAAAGGACTTGACAAAATCCAATACTATTTCATAATAAAACAAATCAACAAACTATAAATAAAAGGGAACTTCCTCATCCAGATAGATGGCATTTATGAAAGCCCACAGCCGACATCATGCTTAATGGTGAGAGACTGAAATCTTAGGATCAAGAACAAGATAAGGATGCCCATTCTCACCATTTCCATTTGACATTTACTATAGGTTCTAATCAGGGCAACTGGTGAAAAAAAAAAGAAATAAAAGTCACCCAGATTAGAAATACTAACATGAAACTGTTTCTATTTGTAAATGACATGGTTATTTATATAAAAATCCTAAGGAATTCACAAAAGAAGTATTAAAACTGATAGTGAGTTCAGCGAGTCTACCAGATACATGATCAAGATGCAAAAAGCAATTGTATTCTACACACTGGTAATAACAATTTCAAAAGAAAATTAAGAAAACAATTTCATTGGCAATAGTATTGAAAAAGAATAAAATATCAAGGAACAAATTCTTACAAGAAGTATAAGTCTGGTACACTGAAACTATAAAACATTGTTGAAAAATTAAAGACCTAAACAAACAGAAATATAGCTCATGTCCATGAACTAGAAGCAATATTCCTCAAATTGAAATACAAATTTAATGTAACCTCTAACAAAATCTCAGCTGCCTTTTTCACAGATAAAAGCTGATGCTAAAATCATAGGGAAATACAAGAATACCCAGAATAGCCAAAAAATATCTTGAAAAAGAAGAACAAAGCTGAAGGACTCAAATATCTTGATTTCATAACTTACAACAAAGATATAATATTCAAGACAATGTGGTACTGGCATAAGGATAGGCCTACAGAAAAATGAAATTGAATTGAGAGTCCAGAAATAAATATTTACATTTACAGTTAACTGATATTTGATAAGGTTGGCCAGACAAACCAACAGGAAAATAATCATTTCAACAAATGGAGCTGGGGCAACTGGATATTCATGCAGAAAGGAATGAAGTTGGACCCTTCACCATGCTATACAGAAAAATTAACCTAAACTGGGTCACAGATATGAATATTAACAATTACAAAATTCTTAGAAGTAAACTAGTATTAAATCTTCATGACTTCCACCTAGGCAAAATTTTCTTAAATATGCCACCAAATATAAATGGAAAGAGAATAGATAAATTGGACTTTATCAAGTTTAAAACCTTTTGCTTCAAGTACACCAACAATAAAATGAAAAGACAATCCATAGAATAGGAGATATTTGCAAATCATCTCTCTGATAAAGGACTTATATCCAGAATATATAAAGAATTGTTTTAACTCAACAATAAAAAGACAACACAATTTAAAAACAGGCAATAGATGTGATAGAAATTTATTTCTAAAGAAGTTATAGAAATAGCCAATAATCTCATGAAAAGGTACTCAGCAGTAGCCATGAAGAAAATATGAATTGAAACCACAAAGACATATCACTTCACACTCACTCAGATGGCTAAAGTTTTAAAAGACAAATAATAACAAGTTTGACAAGGATGTAGAAAAAATGGAACCCTCACATATTGCTTGTGGAGACATTAAATGTTGCAGCTGCTTTGGAAATCAGTTTGGCAGTTCTTCAAAGTGTTAAGCTTAGAGTTACCTTATGACCCAGCAATTCTACTCTAAGGAATATACCCAACAAAACTTGCACACACATATTCATAGCAGTGTTATTTATAGTAGCCTGAAAGTGGAAACAATCCAAATATCCTAAAAATAAGTATAGTATGTCCTTGCAACGGAATATTATTCAGCCATAAAAAGGAATGGTGTACTGATACAGATTACAAAGTGAATGAACCTTGAAAATATTATCCTGTGCGAAAAAAGTCAATCACCAAAGACCACACTGAATGATGTCACTTACAAAGAATGTCCAGAATACCAAAAAAAAAAAATACTAAAGTATATTAGTGATTGCCAGAAACTGGGTGGGAGAAAGGAATTGCAAGTGACTATAGGATATGGTGTTTCTTTGAAATGACGTAAATGTTCTGGAATGAGGTAGTGGTTAGTATTGCACAATTCTGTAAATACACCAAAAACCACTGAATTGTACACTAAAAAATTTATTTTCAGCTATGTGAATTATATCTGAATAGAACTATTATGGGAAAAAAAGAGGAAATCAGGAGGCATGGTGACAGCAGTATCATATGCTGTGAATAATGTATATAAGAAATGAGGAACATTTATGGGATTTAGTAACAGTGAAGTCTTTGATGAACTTGGCTAAAGATAGCGGAGAGTTGGGGCAAAGCAAGTTTGTTTCACCAACCAATATTTATGAACTGTACATTACACACTGCCATGTACCACTGGGCTGAGGAATGAGTGAGGGGAAGAAAGCCAGATGGTATTGGGTGGGACTGAGAATGGAAGATGAGAAAGGAAAGACTGGCAGTATAGAGAACCCTATAGAAGTTTGGCGGCAAACGGCAGAAAACAAGTACGTTAGTCATCATAGATTTAGGTTTGTTTGTAGTTTATTAATCTGCTAAAAACATAGATTTAGGTTTGTTTGTAGTTTATTAATCTGGTAAAATCTTCTATATCTTAACATGGGTGAACTAATCTCGGTTCGGTGCTGATGGGAACCACTCAACAGGAGAAAGAGGGGTAGGGCTGATGATACACAACAGGGAGGGAGTACCTGAAAGGACAGCATTGTGGAGTTCACCAGGGCACTGACAAAGGAATTATCTTCAGATAGAAAGGAAGGGACATACACATATTTTCTGTGTGTGATAGGAGGAACAGAGGGAAGATGGATGGAAATATAGCTTATCTTGAAGACTTGTGTGAGAACACTGAAGGAATTCCCCTGTGCTGGCTTTCATTATACGGGGGTGTTTATCAGTGCAGAGCCAAGAAAGAGTTGGTGGAGCTTTCAGACCCAAGTGGAGGTGGTAAAGTAGTTGCAAAGGCGGAAGTATGAGATTCGTAGTGTGTAAGGGAAACATGAAAGACAATGCTCTGTGCTCAAGGCACAAGTATGGTGTGGGGCTATCAGTTTGTTGTGGCTTAAATCCACAGTGATGGACATTTCTTTTTCATTCCCCCAGCGCTCAGTCCCCCCAGGGTTCTGATACACCAATAAGGCAGATCTCTGCATTTATCCAGTTTATTTTTTTCCCAGAGAGATCAGTCAATGTTCCATGGTAAAGGAAATAAAAATACTTTATCGATAAGGGAATCCTTTAAAGTAGACACCTAGCATCTAAGCTGTGGGAAGGAAGTAGAGTCTGGGCATGACTGATAGGGAGAAATTGGAGGGGCCAAAGAATCAGCAGCGTTTCCTCCTCTGACCTGATCTGTTTTTAGTTTCCTCCCCTTCCCACCAGCCTTCTCCTTCCATTTCTTCTCCTTCTTAAAGAGATGCTTGTTTAAAATTGCTCTTCTACCTAGATAGTTGTTTACGTTCCCGATGGATAAATTCATCAGTTCTTGCAGAGCTGTTAACTCTGTGGCACTTGGATAGGAGTTAGGTCTACTTAGGAAACTACACATAGTCAATTCACGGTTTAGCTTTAACAAAGGTATTCTTATGTGATCTTCACAGCATCTCTGCTCTACAAGTGAGGTAAAGAGAAGAAAGAATCAACTCCAGTGTGGAAAATTAAAGGAATTTCCAAGAGGTTGAGGGATAATCCTAAACTATGAAGTACCTGGTTGGAACACAGGCCAGCCTTGTACTCTTCTCTATTCCATGCCGACAGATAATTTAATTTACATAATAAGAATGCATCTATTTGGTTCAGCAAAGAGAGTCCTACCTATCGGGGGAGACGGGACAATATTAATCAAAGAAAACATTAAAAAAATCATAATCCTCCATACAGTTTAAATATAATTATTACGCTATGAATGTAGTCCTTCCCTGGCTTTCTAATCCATCTTTTCAATATATTCACTCATTGTCATCTCCCCACACAAGCGTTTTCTTCAAATTAGGACCCACAGATGAGCTAGGAACATCCTACACATAATATGAGAAAGATGATTAATTTCAAGGGGCTTAAAATCCACCTGGGAATAGAAAACATATCTATATCTATGCATGTTTGAGTATATAACGGGTTATGTTGGAAAGAATTAATTATTTATGTTAACTTTTAATTAACTTTCATGTGATAACACAGTTTTCCTAGCAAATTCATTTGAACATCTGTTTCCTCTGATAATTTAAAAATTAACAAAACTTTCTTTAACATTATTATAATCAACCAATATTTAGATAAAAATGTCAATCAGTCTCTGAAAATTGGAGGGTATAAATTGCCATTTGGTTATCTTTAAACTTAATGTCGATGCCTAACAAATGTTTATTGATTTTAACAGAAATGTTAAACCAAACAAATACTAAATCTTAGTACAAATGCCGACATATATTGTCTTCTATATATTTGCTAATTTTCTAGTGTTGAGATATAAAAATCCTTCACTACTTAATTATTTTGTGACTTCAGGCAAGTTGTCATGGAACTCCCAGATATCAAGTTTTTCACTTGTTAAATACCTTCTATTCTCCTTACCTTTCAGGGGTGTTCTGAGGATTAAATAAGGGAAAATTCTATGAATCCTGGTAAATGTACGAAAGCTATAAGCAGTTATGGACAGTGTCATTTACCCAGAGAGAAACATAGCATGAAATATTATTACACAGATTCACAGGCCTATTATGACCTTTTAGATTTTTATTTTATAGGTAAAACCAGAAAATAGTAAAAGGGGATATTGAACACACACATACATGCCCACATACACATCTTTTGAAAAGCCATTAAATCAAAGAATAATAATATCTTCCCCCCTGATAAGGGTGAATCTAAGAAGACTAAGAGATAAGACTAAACACTTTTGGGTATTACTAATTGATCATGTAAGAAAAATACAAAATGTCCTTGAATGCTTTTACTCAGATACTACCTTTAAATGTTGGAGCAGAAGATACTTAATATGTATCACCCTTTAAATGAAGACTTCTCAACCTCTGCAGTTTGGTCTGCAAAGGCCTTTGTTGGGAGGTGATGAGAGGTGTCCCTCTCATTCTTTCTCTTTCTCTATTCCACGCTGACAGATGATTTAATCTGTTTTTAGTTTCCTCCCCTTCCCACCAGCATCATTCCCACCAGATATGACAACCAAAAATGCCTCTAGATGCTGCCAAATGTCCCAGGGACATTTCTCTAAATAATGTGAACCAACAAATTCATGCAGTACTTTGCAAATCTCTTTTAAATAGGTTATATATTAAATTGCCCGCAACAGTGAAGGCTTTAAGAAAGGAAGTGGACTGATCACACAGCTGGGAACCAGGGAAGCCAGGGTTCAAGCTCAGTCTTCTGATGTCCCCATTTCCTGCTGGTGTCACGGCTCATCCTGCCACCATGTGTTCTGTTCTCTTAGGCAGGGACGTGGCAAAGCCACAGGGTCCCAACCAAACCATTTTCTAGTTCCTCAAGGATCCATGAAGGGACTTCTGGCAGAGAAAGATGCCAGCCCCTCTTCTTCTCTCTTTCTCATTCTTTCTTCCCCCTCTTCCCTGAGTAATGAGGCAGTGAAAACATGACTTCCAGTGAGGCCTGTTCCTCTACTGGACAATTAGGGTTCCACAGTAAGGGGTTTAAGGTCACTGTTTCTATTCGGCTTGGCGGTTCCCCCTCTTTTGGACTTCCTCGGGGTGTGCTTTCTCTTCTCAGTTCTTGTTGCCACGAAATGCTAATAAGGGGGATTTTGTTCCCTTATGGGACCCCTGAATCTATGTTTCCATTGAGACAAAGCTAAGAGATAGAGTGACCCATTTGTCCCAGTTTGCCTGGGACTTCCCTGACTTTGGCTCTGACAGTCCCAATCCCAGGAGTCCCTCAGAAGAAGTAGAATTATATCCCCCGTGTAACTGACTGGTGCTCTCAGAAACCTAAAATTAAAAGGTGAAAATAAGAGTCCTCAAGTTAATATAGAACAACTGATTACCTGACTTTGGCTAGAAAGGGGTATCCCTTATTTTTAATAAAGTATACTTCAATGCAGAAAGCAAAGAGAGAGAGAGAAAGTGAGAGAAAGAGAAAGAATCAGAGTGCCGTGAACTTTCCACAGCAACCGTAAGATGATTTGGGAGGTGAGTAGGTCTGAATATGTTGACATGTTGATATGGCAGTATGTTGACATGACTTGTTTGGATAGATGAGAGAGGTCTTCAACGTAGATTCTAATTCAGAGTTAAAAACACGTGTACATTTTTCTCTCACAAAACTCCACAATATCCAAAAAATGCTATCAACATCTCTAGTTTATAGACAAGTAATAAAGGTTCACTGAGTAAGTCCTTTGAGGACACATAGCTATGCAAAGGCACAATTGGGATTTGAACCCAAGTCTGTTAGATTCTTCTCTCTCCTCTCTACCCTCTCACCTCTTTCCCTCTCTCCATAGCTGACATCTAGAAATTACCATTATCTTAAGGTAATAAGAAGCTATGAGAGATCCTTAAATTCCTCTTAGGAGAAAAACAAAGGTCATTATTAGGTTTTCTACTTAGTTCAATTTACATCCAATTATATTTATTGAGGGTCTTCAATAAATAGCCTTGAAACTGCACAGTATTCTTAAGGAGGTGAAGTTTGAAAATTTCAGTCTTCTCTGGTATAAGAAACTTTGAAGTTTGTTTTTTTTTTCCTTTTTGCTTTTGAGAGACTCTCATCGCCTCAATGAACATCAAAGCATATTCAAGGGCAAAAGGGCTCATTTTCTGTTATCTAAAATACGGTATTTTAAGGAATGACTATTAATGCACTATTAATCCATCCAGCTCTATTACTTCCAGACAGATGTATGACATGTTTAGGGCACATCTGCTGAGTGTCCTACTGCATTCAGGCACAAAGACTTCTGTCCTTAGGAAGGAAGAGTCTAATAAGAAAAGTGGGAATATTAGTGACTTGAACGTGAGCTACAATTCCCTCTTTGTTGCCATTTTTATATTTCAAATTTCAAAGAACCTTGGAACCCAAGGAAAGCAATGCTAATTTCCATGATGTCAACCCCAAGTTTCTTATCTGTTCCTTTATTTATTACTTCACTCATTCAACAGATACAATGCAGCTAAGGACAGGGGACACAATGAGGAGTAAGTTACCATTCTTGCTCTAATGGAGCAGACAATCTTGTGAGGCAAATAACGAAATCAAAATGTGGATATAGAAGAGAAGATGGCACATGGGTCCGTACATTTGTAGTGGAAGCAAAGAGGAAGAGTGCCTAACCGGGGTGAGGAGAATCAGGAGACACATCCCACAGAGGTGACGTCCACGGCAGCTTGTACACAGGTGAAAGAGAAGGGAACTTATCAGAGTGGGGTACCCTGGGGATGTGGCATGGGTAAGTTGAAGGACCAGCACATGCTAAGTTGCAGAGTCAAAGGAAAACTGAAGCAGTAGAAACTTATTCTGAGTAGAGAATAAAGTTATTTTAAAAGTTGGCAAGGGTGAGGCTGCAAGGGTACACAGGACTGGAGTGTGAAAGATTTCTTTGATATGTTTAGAGAGGATATGTCGCTGAAGAGTTTAGATGAGGGTTTGATCTGGTTGGATCTAAATAGCCGGGCTATTCTGAATCCAGGGCACGCCCCTTCCACCCCACTGTTTACCCCTCTACTCGTGAGACACTTAGAAGTGCCAACTTCTCCATCTCAGGTGGCGTTCCCCCTAGGGATTTGAGGGAAGACTTTACTTATATATATAGGCAGCCAAAGTTTGGTGTTACCCCATTACGGTTGGCCCGGGCAAGACCAGGGACACATCTTGTTCTCCTTGAAGCTGGTTTTAATTTTGAGTGAAGCCAGAATGAAGACAGTGCCGGGAGGATGTGAGGGATCCGGAAGAAGCATGAATCACTCCTCTGGGGGATGCCCCAGGATAAAATGAGACCCTGCGGAGGTAAGGTGGGCACAGTAGGCAGGGCTCTTTCTCCCCTTCCTCCTAGCCCCCGAGACATGACAAGGTTTCTTTAAGTAACCTGCCTGCAGTTCTGCCTTACAACACCCTGGCCTAATAGAAGAGAATGGATTAGAGCATTGCAGCCCTGGGAAGACTCTAGCAGACCATACTGCTCAGTGGTCCTCCTGTATTTTCAGAAGTGGAACTGGAGGCCCAAAGGAAAGAAAGAGATTACCCAAGGCCTCATGTCAATTTCATGATTATAAAAAAGATACAAACTGTTTCTTCATTGAACAAAAATGATTACTTGCCCCTGCAATGTGCCAGGTTTGCATAGCAGGTCACCTGACTCTTGTGGTGTACATCATTACTACCTGAGTTTTTTTCTTTTTCTCACCACTAAGCCTGGTAAATCCCTGGAGGATGAGGTTTACCCTTTTTCACCACTGCATTATACACAGTCCCAGACATAGAACTTTGCACCGGGCAAACTCTCAATTGATGATTAATAATGGGGACTAGCTGTGTGAATTAGAAAGCTGGCTCTCAAGCTACATAAAGTCCACATTAGAAGGCAGCACACCTGAGAATATATCTCCTAAATGGAACCAAGAGTGCCATGTTGATCACTTGACCCAAGTTATTTCATTCAAACTTTGTTGGGATTTTAGGGAGTCTCCCAAGTTCTGAATTTGTGTAACTAAGTTACACAAAAGAGTTGGAAAGAGAACAAAATGTTGATTTTATTACTGTAAGAGCCATTTGAGAATGTTCAGGGGAGTTCTTCCAGAAATAGACAGAGGTGTGGTCACAGAAGCACTGGACATCCCCAGGCCTCTTGGGCATGTCCAGGGTCTTTACTGCCTAGTTGATTGCATGGCAGAAGGCTAACCAGAGCACAGGTTCTCAGAAGACAGGAAGATTCCACAGAGGAAAGGGATGGTGCTGAGCTAGGAATCCCTGGTTCTTCACCCCAATTAGATAAATAAGGGGTGGAGAGAATCTAGACATGTTTGTTTATAGGCATCCCACCACATGGACACACACAACCTTCCCTCCACTGACATTCCCAACTACCATATAAAATCAGTGCAATTAATGGGACCTTTTTAAAAATGAGGAAGCTGAGATGCAGAGAGTAAGGGACTTGCTCTAGGTCCCATTGTGAGTAGACAGATGGGTCCAGGTTTGAAACCAGGACTAAGGTGGGCGGGTCATGAAGGTCTAAACAATATGCTGTTTTACCACATGGCCTCTTTCTCTAAGGTGGTTATTCCAATTCTCTGTGTCAGTTAAAAGAAAATTCTTCAAGGGGTTGTTGATTAATTAACTCACTGCCTTTATCCATCAGGTCATTTTGCTGGCATTTGAATGGAGAGTAAAGAGGGCAGTACTTGGTAGGGCTCTGCTGTTTGAAGTGCAGGAGGGGTTTTCTCCATAGCTAGAGGCACAGAGAGTGTAAACCGTGAGAGCAAGGAGACTGGCTGGACACACGTTCCCCTGGGCACAGTGAGCCCTTCTTACGTGTCACGAACCAGATGATCAGGGTGAAAACTCTTCCACACAAAGTCTTTTCCCACTGGCTACTGATTCACCTTAAAAGTAAAATTGTTGCTTTGTACAGAAAGAATAAGTAGAAAGCAATCTTTTTTGATCACTCGGGAATCAGAAGTTATAACTAAGATGATCTGCCTGACATTTTCTATGCTTTCTGAAAATACCCTGTGCCCACTAGAGGGAAGAAACAGAAGAACCTATTTTCTCTGACCGTATCAAGCAGTATTATTTTGACTGCACAGAACAGAATGCAATTTTAGCGGGAATGGGTTAAGCACGTGGCACCTGATATCAACAACCTCCTGAGACCCTAAGAAATTCATTTCACTTTTCAGAGCCTCTTTTCTCTCATTAATAAAACTCAGTTGATATCTGCCTTAGACAATCACTTTGGAAACCATGTTTACAAAAGTAGTAGGGTAAACTCCAGAGCAGAGTAGCATTAAAAGCACAGACTTTGAGTATAAGAACAAAGAAAAACTGAAGGAACAAAACAGCAGCAGACTCACAGAACCCAAGAACGGACTGTTACCAAAGGGACAGGAACTGGGAAGGATGGGAGGGAAGGGAGGGAGAAGGGCGGGAAAAAAGAAAGGGGGCATTACGATTAGCATGTATAATGTGGGGGGGGTACGGGGAGGGCTGCGCAACACAGAGAAGACAAGTAGTGATTCTACAGCATCTTACTACACTGATGGACAGTGACTGTAATGGGGTATGTGGGGGGGGACTTGGTGAAGGGGGGAGCCTAGTAACATAATGTTCTTCATGTAATTATAGATTAATGATACCAAAATAATAATAAAAAAAAAAGCACAGACTTTGGAGGTAAGGAGACTTAGTTTAAATCCTGGCCACACCATTTATGGTGGTTTGCCTGTGGGCGGCCACTCAGCCTCTCGGAACCTCAAATTTGCCACGTGGAAACACAGTAATAAGACTTGCCCTCTTGCATCTTCTGAGCATGCATAGAAACAATGTAAATAAAGCACTCTGCACAGTGCTTGACACATAATAATAAATGCTTGCTAAATGGCGGCTGATTTCATTATTATGGTAATAGTAGACACTATTATTATCATCTGGTTCCTAGTAAATATGCATTTATGGAGTGGTGTAAACAGAGAGACTTTAGAGAAGGAGCCTCATAAAACTCATTTTTAAAAGCATTTTAGAGATATTGAAGAGGGTATCTCCCATTTATATTATACGTTAATCATTCAATAAGGACCCAGGAAAGAAACTGATTTCAGCCTTAAAAAAAGAAATTCACTGTTTCTTCTTGAAAAGTGGTGTTTGCATCTTGTAACTGATTGCATTTCCCACCTCGTTTTCAATGCTAGGAAGCTCGTATTTCAAGGAGGACAATAAATTAACACTCTGTAAATACCCTTTAATTCAAGGGCTCATTATCCCAGTGAGAACATTGAGGCCCAAAATGATTTATTTTATGTATTTGACACAATTGATCTTTCTCTCAAATTTGGAACCTCTTGTTCCTTGAGAAACTACTCTTTTCAAAGTCCTCTCCCTTTTTTCTCTTCGGGCTTTCTGGCTTCTGGCGCTGCTTAAGACTCCACATGTTTAGTGTGCTTTACTGACATCATCATATTTAGTTGTCCCAGAAATGCTCTGAAACATTAGTGTATTGTTATCTTCACTTTACTGAGAAGGAAACTGAGGCTTAGAATGATTTTCATTCTGATACACTGGTCTTTCAATCACTGCTCTCACTAAGCTTTCCTTCTGAATGATACGATATATTTATGTGGCTTGAACAGTAACACTGGTTCCAATCAGTACCAAAATTTCACCTACTCTAAATTTCAGACACTCTAAATGCAGTATGTTGAGAACCAAACTTAGTATCCCCCACGTGGAAACCATTCTTTTTCCCGTAGACTCACTGTAACAGAATTAAATTATTTAAAAAATAACTTCCTGAGCATTCGCCATGTTCCGGGCACCATGCTATGTGTTTTAAATGCATTATCTCATTTAATCCTGAAAATAATTTTATAAGGCAAGTTTATCATTTTCTCGAGCTGAGAAGTATGCCATTTGCTCGAGGCTGCTCATCAAGCCCCGGTGATAGCCTGTCTGCTTCTATAGGAAAGGGACTGAAACGATAGCCTTTGTCCAAGTCCTGCGGGCTGGAAAACCTTATCTTTCAGTCTTCCCTCTTCCTTCCTGGTCACATTCAGTTAGTCATCCATCCCTGTAATTCATAAACCAATGGTTCTCAAACTTGGATATACAATGGAGTCATCTGGGGAGCTTTACAAACCCCTGACCCCAAGCTGAGAGTCAGAGTGGCCACAGGGCAGCGCAGATCTGAGCAGATCCCTTCCCAGATTACATCTAGGGGTGGCTTCCTGCAGCCCTTGGGGCAAAGTCCCAGGCCCACCTTCCCCTCCTTGTGGCACCTGCTAAGCTTGCTCCCCGGGGGAGGTCCCACACAGGCTTGGCTCCAGCCTTGGCTCTTAACCTCAGCTGCAGCCCTGGGCGGAACACAAGTCTTCCCCTAACCTAAAGGATTAAGTTTAGAAGTCATCTCTCTAAGGTCGTCCTTGCCTGATTTCATCCTGATGAAATCAACTGCTCTCTCCTCTGTACCCTGAAAGCCACAAAACTATTTAAGACCATTAGAATTTTTTATACTAAGGTCAGCTTGGTTAGACTGTAAGCTCACTGAAGATAGGGAATGTTCTGTTCATTTCTCTCCCCTATGGACACAGCACCTACTACAATAGAATTCTTATGACGATTAAATGCTAATAGTTACTGAAAAAATAAATATATTTAAAAAGCAGTTGTTCTTATGGTATGGGGGATCAAGGGGAGAACAGTGTAGCACAGAGAAAGCACATAGTGACTCTGTGGCATCTTGCTACCCTGATGGACAGTGACTGCAGTGGAGTATGGGGAGGGGACTTGATAATATGGGTAAATGTAGTAACCACATTGTTTTTTCATGTGAAACCTTCATAAAAGTGTATATCAATAATGCCTTAATTTTTAAAAAGGCAGTTGTTCTTTTGTGTAACTTCCTTTGATTTTTCTTCTTCATTTACTTCAAGTAGGATAGCTCCATCCCCATGAGAGATTTCTAAAATTGTATCTCATGGTTAGGAACCGGACAGAAACGGGGGACTCCTCAGGTTCTATCCACACTGTTGTACTGATCTTGAGTAAGTGTGTTAGGCTTTTTTCTTTTTTTAGATTCTCCTCTTTCATTGAACTATAGTTGACATACAATATTGTATTCGTTTCAGGTGTAGTGATTTGACAATTATATACATTATAAAATGCTTTACAGACATGACAAATATAGTTACCATCTATCACCAAGGTTATTAAAGTATTACTGACTACATTCCCTATGGTGTACTTTTCATCCCCATGACTTCCTTATTTTGTAATTGGCGGTTTGTGCCTCTTTATCCCCAGCTATTTTGCCTACCTCTCACCACCAACCCAATGGCAACTACCAGTTTCTCTGTATTTATGAGTATATTTCTATTTTGTTTGTTTTGTTTTTTACATGTAAGTGAAATCATATGGCATTTGTCTTTCTCTCTGACTTATTTCACTTAGCACTGAAGTTTTATAACCTGCAAAATGGAAATGATAATAATACTTATTTCAGAGGGTTGTTAGGAGGATATAATAAGACAATGGATATAAGATGTTTAACTTAGTACCTGGCACACAGGAAGTACATAACTACTTTTTTCTTCTTCTCTGTGAAGCCTTCTTACCTATGCCAAGCCTCACTGAGGACTTCCTTTCCCTTACTCGTTTGGAAATATTAGTTGAGCTCCAATATATACAATACACACTTCTCTAAAATGCTGCAGACAGAGCAGTGGGAAAACCAGCAGAAAGCCTTGCTCTCAAGCAGCTTACTTTCTAGTGTGGAGAGAGAGAGAGAAAGAGGGAATCAACAAATAGAACATATAGAATAGGACACGGTGGTAAGAATTATGGAGAAAAATAAAACAAGGGAGGGAGATAGAAAATGCTGGGGTAGGTTTGCTCTTTTACATAGAGTGGACCTCTATATCCTCCCTGAGAAAGTCACATGTGGATGGAGATCTGAAGGAGGTGGAGAAATCAGTCATGCAAAGGTCTGGGGAGACAGAATTCCACGCAGGAGAAACAGCACGGACGTCAGCGGGGCCAGAGCAGAATCCCCAGGGGTAGGGTGGGACGGGT
Organism: Manis pentadactyla; assembly: GCF_030020395.1. Classification (NCBI taxonomy): domain Eukaryota; kingdom Metazoa; phylum Chordata; class Mammalia; order Pholidota; family Manidae; genus Manis; species Manis pentadactyla. The sequence continues at coordinate 203,779,361 of NC_080021.1, read as the reverse complement.
GGGTAATGAGTTCAGGGAGGGGACATCGGGTCAGACGTTTTGCAGGGTTTGGCTTTTACCCCGGGTGAGATGGGAAGACTTTGGAGAGTCATCCAAGAGCCAACTGACAGGTTCTCCAGGATCCCTGTGGCCACTGTGTCGAGACCAGGCTTACATGGCAAATGCAAAGGGAGACTAGGCAGTAATGTGACTGAGAGAACCTGGAGGCTGGCACCAGGCTGTAGCCATGGAGATGACAAAGCCTAGCTGGATCCAGCATGGATTGTAAAGGGGATGCAAACCAGACCCTGTTAGATTGGATATAGGATCTGAGCAAAAGGGAACTTCATTGTTGTTATTGTTGTGTTCTGAGCAATAGGAAAGATGGAGCCGTCAATGAACTGAGACTGGGGGCTCTATCATAGGAGTGGGTTTGATGGGTACAGGTGGGGAGTTTAATTTTGAAAATGGTAAATTTGAGACATCTGAGGAGAGATATCAAGTACCCTGTTGTATATACCAGACTGAAGTTTAGAGAAGTGGTCCAGAATGGAAGGCAAAAATAATGGTGTACAGCTGATATTTAAAGCAAGGAGAGGGAAGGAGATCACCCAGGAGTGAATACAGAAAAGGGGTGCTCCAAGGACTGAGCTCTGAAAGATTCCAGTATCAAAAGTCAGGTTGAGAAGTCAGCTAAGAGCCTGAGAAAGGCATGGCAGTGAGCAGCGGGCAGGACCAGGAGAGTATATATGACATCTTGGGAGCCAAGTGAAGAAAGTGCTTCAAGGAGGTGGTGGTGATGAACTGTATTTTACGTTGCTAACAGGTGAACCAAAACAGGACTGAGAATTAACTGTGGGGTTTAGCCATACATGTGCCAGTGTCAACCTTGATAAGAACAATTTTTGGTGAAAAGGTAGAAGTGAAAGCTTGATTAGAGGTGATGGATGGAAAATACGTGGAGAGCCTATTCACAAGCTGTGGGGCATTATATTTCAACTCCCTCATCCGTTGCTGTTATTCCCTTCCCTTTTCCTTTCTTTCCTCCCTTCCTTCCTGCCCTTCCCTCCTTCCCTGATTTGTAAAGTGGGAAAATAATGTTTATTTCATGAGGGCTTTATGACGTCATGTACGTAAACTATGGTAATATGTGGCTTGTCCTCAATAAAGGCAGGCCCTACCTGCCCTTCCAGGATCCTCCTGTCTTGTGCCCTCAGTGCCCGGGATAGGATCTGCACAAGTGGGCACCCATTCAACGTCCCCTGGAGACGATTAATTAGGTCCTCAATTCTCCTTCTGTCCCGGGTAAGTGCCTAGTTATTTGTTTGGATCAGACAGGCAAACATTCTTGTTAAAAGTGAAGGAGCAATGCTGGAGTCCACCACCAGCTTTTCAGGAAAGAAGCTTTTGGCTCGGAACTCCATGGAGCTTCTGACTGTAAATAAAAACTGCAATGGCTTCTGCTTGGAAGTGGGGATAGGAGGTCTGAGAATAAGTGCACTCTGTCCAGGGCAGCCTCCTGCGGAAGTGATTTCCGGAGCAGAGTGCCAAAGTGCTTTCGCAAATGCCTCTGGCTCACCCCTCTCCTTATCTCCTGCCCTGTATATGCAACATTTATAAAAATAAACATCTGTAGGAGGCATTTGGGAGGAGGCCAAGGTAGAGCACCCAGCAAAGGAAACAGAACACCAGAGAACTTAGAACTCCCAAGAAGAATATTAGTTTTCAGAGCAGGGAACAGAAGGACCTGTGGGTGTTCGGGAGGGCAGTAGGAGGAGAGGAATGTGTGAGTTTCAGAGCGCCAACTCTGTCTTTCCTCAGTGTGTCCTCTCTTTCTCTGTCTTGTACCTCTCCTTCTTACCCTCTAGAATGCATGATACTTGAGGGAAGGATCACTTTGTACACATTTTTGGACTTGGAATATTTACTCAGAATGACACATTTATCAAACACTCACTTGATGCCAGCAACTCTGTTCCTACAACCGTGTCTGTCATGCATTAGATGTTCCATAGTTAAATAAGCATTCTTTCATCCTTAAAAGTTAGTATGATTTGATCCATTTGGAGTAGCAAAAATGTCACCCCCCAATGAAGCCAACCTGAATCCCCACTCCAGGCAGAATGAGGCTTTCCTTACTTGCTGCATGCTTCATATTTCTTCAATTCCCCTCACTTTTAACTCTACAACAAAAGCTCCCTGAGGGCAGGACTTCAATTTGCTGAACTGTATGTCCTACTGTCTAGAACAGTGCCTGGAACATAGCAAGTACTCAATTAACATGAGCAAATGCTTACCACCCATTTTACAGTTATTTCAATTACCTATGCCTATTTCCACTCATAGACTGTGATTTCTTTGATGGAAAAGATGATGCCATTTTCTTGATTTCTCCATTTTCTAGCACTTAGAAGTCGTTCCATAAACGTTAATGGCAAAGACATAACAAAACCTCTCTCATAATTCCTGAGCCTCTGTTAAATTATTCTCTACATTAACTAATCATAACTAACAAGTAAAATGATTAAATAAATATATTACATCAAATATGGAATAAAGCAGCAAACAGTTGAACAGAGACTGGTACAAAATAAGGGAAGTATAACCATCATATTCATCATTATCAGCAACAAATGCCTGCTGCTATATTCACCAATCATAAATATTCGTTGAGCACCTACTATGTGCTGTTACCATGTGGGGCACAACAGAAGAAATGGAGATCAAGAGGTAAAGTCTTTGCACTCAAAGGTTAGCCTAAAGATAGGGGTACTGATGGCTAATGAAGCACACAGTCCTACCCAAATTGGTATCATCAGAGGAAAACTCCCAGAGGGCAGACCAATAAAGCTAAAGAATGAGTCGTAATAAATCACATAGTCAAAGGGTAATAGCCTGGGATTAGGCAAGAGGGAGGGAATGAGGTGAGGAGGGTTGGGAGAAGTTGGCTCCAGCAGAAGGAACAGCTTTTACACAACATATAAATAATAGAGTGAAAGAACATTCAGGAAAAAGAAGTTCAAAATGGCCAGTATAAAAGACTGCTGAAGGTCAAGTGCATCAGGAGGAGAGAGCACAAGTTTGAGAAGGCATGTCAAGGAGAGTCCTATTATTTAGACTCATTTCTCAATGCTGAGTTCTGTATTTTCTCACCTTTGAGCTTCATTAACTCACAGAGGCATGAATAAGATAAGTAATCCACCAACAAGACTAGCAAACGGATGTCCAGAGAACCTGTCAGAGGAAAATCTCTGGTTTTTAGAAGACCTGGACCTAAATCTCAAATCTCCACATTCTCAAATCCAAATCATTGCACTAGAAATGGAAATCAGGTAACACCTCTTGTACTAATTACAATTAACTGGTAGTAGATATCTGGAGTCGGTGTTTTTCAAAGGCTTTTGTGGTTCCATCTGCCTCTATAGGAAAGAGAGCTAGGATAGTTTCATGCTGTCTGCCTTGGGTGGTTGAGGGGAGAATGCAGCCCTACCTGTCATGTATCTGGCATTTCCCGCAACCATATTGTGTAGTTTCCCAGTTATGCCATACTTCTATTTCTTGGTGAATTCTTTCTAAATGATTATGATTTTCATTTATCCCTTTTCCTTGTTTGAGCATTTCCTCACCATGACACATACCAGAGATTTTCCTAGAAATCCAGAAAAACTGCTAGCACTGGCCAGTCAGACTGATGATTGTGAAATCCTCCAAATTCAGAAATGGCTCATTTGAGTCAGGCAAACCAGAGGGAACACTTCCTGCCGCCTCCCCCACCCCTATCACACACTTATGAGCTGAAGGGAATCAGTTCCAATCATAAAATCAACAGTGATTACCGCCTCAAGCTGACTGCTTGTTCCCATTTTAATTAACCAAGCCTTAAATATTGAAAAGCATATGGAAGTTAAGGTTTTAACTCTCCCATGTAGGACACTGGTACTTCTGTATAGGTACTTGTCCTATTATTCTTACTTGTCCTGTTGATAGCACATTTCACTTGCTAGGTATTCAGTAAATATTTACTGAATGAAGAGATGAATTAATTGATGAAATATATAGGTAAATAAATGAAGGCATAAATTACTGACTCCTATCTAGTTTTAATTAAGCTTTTTGAGGAGAGGAACCATCCATTTTTCATCTTCGTGCTATCATGGAGTTTATCATAATATCTGACACATAATGGTTTCTTAGTAAATGAATATGGATGAATTGGAACACTGTCTCTCCTAGTCTCTATATACTATGTGTATGTCTCTATATACTATGGGCCATATTCCTTAAGAACATCATATATACATTCTCCCCAGAACCTTCCACAGTACCTGGTACTCAGTAAGAGTAGATGAAGCAATGTATGTTTTATATCATCTTTGAAATTCAGGTTTCTCCACAAGTGGTTCATGGACCACTTCTACCAGAATATAAAAATTAAGTATAAATAATTCCTGGGTCCAGTTCCAAGACCAATCATGGGCATTTTTAACAAGTTCTATGAGTGGTTCTGATGCACACAAAATGGAGATCCACATTCTAAAGTGATAGCTACATGGGGACAGGAACTAGGTAGGTTTATGTATCTTTGATTCTTGAGTGCAAAGCAGCCTAATACCCAGTGCATAATGAGCCATCACTGAATGGAAGGGCATCTTTGATCTCTCAAGTCCAATGAGCCTAATGCCTGGCACACAGAGGTCCTTAGCTAATGGAGGAGCTTACAGGGCAGTTTCTTACAGGTGATGACTTTCAAACTGGCTTGATATCTCAAACTAAGCTAGTCAAGAAAACAGATGATCACACAAGGGTGAGACTCAGTAACAGTCATTTTCTCCACCATGCTTCCAGAATTTATGAAAGAATGCCTCAAACTTTATAGAACTGTGCGTTCTCAATACTCCCTACTGTCTGGGCAGTATTTAAGGAGTATACTACTGGTGTGATTATTGCAAATCCTTGAACTCAACAATATTACCTAATAAATTGACTCTGATCAGGTTCCTTGGAAACAGATTCTGGGGCACAGATATGCATTTCAGAAGTTTATTAGCAAATTTTTTCGGGAGATACCCCTGTCGGGCATCTGAAGGTACTAGAACTGAGCAAAGGGAGGAATTAGGCTGCAATGCAGTCACAACAGAGGCCTCAGCTGATCCCACAGGGAGCTCTGAAGCTGGATGGCCCTTCAGAGTCATTCCACAGAAGGCAGGCCTTTGACCTGCACATCAAAGAGTCACTGGGACCTAGGCTGAGGAGGCTCCCTTCCATGCAGGACAATTGAGTTGGACAGCGACAGTGACCAGTAATATCAACATCTGGGCAAATGATCCTTTAGTCCTAAAAGAAGGTGTCTGCACATATACTAAAGCATCTAACACAGAAATTATCTATAACTATCATTTTTACAAAATTTATAGTTTGAAGATGGTGCAGTATGTTGTAGTTAATCATGGGCTTTGGGGTCAGGAATAACATATCTGAATCATGCCTCTTCTTTTTACTTGCTGGTAACCTGCATATGTCACTTAATTTTTCCAAACTTCAGGTCTCCCTTTGTAAAATGGTGACTGACAATGCTCAGCTCCCAAGAGATAATATATGCAAAGTACCTCTGCTTCTTAACCCTTTCTCCTTAAAGGTCATTTAACACCATTTACCATTCATTCATTCATCAAGCAAGTTCTGGTTGATTTGGCTCATTATTTTTCTATAAAAGTAAAATGACTGAGGGAATAGGTATAGTGCATCCCCTGAAAATGTTCTCAAAATAGTGCCTTTAAAAATACATTTTAAAAGCAATATATTGAGAGCCTTTACAACATAATCAAAATAATATGAAATAAACAATCATTTCCTTAACAAACATTTGAGTGTCTATGCCCTGTGGTAAGCCTCTCCTGTGTGCTAGGGATTCACTGGTGAACAAAGTAGATGGAATGCTTTTTTTTGAGTGCAACTTCTAAATGTTTATGTATTTATTTAAGCAACTTAAATAAGTATATATATATATACATATGTACATATATACATTTTATGTATTTACATAAACAATTAAAATTAATTAATTAATTAGAAAGTTTTAAGTGCTATGGGGAAAAACTAGAAAATTTTGAGGGAAGATGCAAGTTGTACTTTAAAATAGGATGTTGAGAGTAAGTTTAAAAAATGAAAAGTGACCTTTGAATGAAAGCTGAACAAGGTGTGGGAGCCAGCTTAGAAGGTAAGAATTTCAAGTAGAGCTAACAGTCAGTACAAAGGTCCTGAGGCAGAAGCAGGCCTGTCATATTTGAGGAGCAGCAAGAAATCAGACTGTGAGACAAGTAGAGAAAATAATCGAAGTGTGGACTCTTGACTGTTCTAACCTCTGTATCAATCCACAGTGCTGGGCCTCCCCTCCTCCTCCCCTGAGGCTCTGCTCTGAAGGAGAGGCCCCATGGTACTTTAGGTCTCTCTTTGCTTTCCAACTTCCCACATAGAACAGCACACTACACATAATCATGGCATTTTATTCCAGCTCCCCTCTTTTTTATAGAAACCACGATAGTGGATTCAATCTGGAAAAAATCACTATGATAGAACACACACACACACACACACACACACACACAATCTAAGTTACAGACAAGCCTGGAACTGACATCCCAAATGAACTTCCAGGAGAAAGCTCAGGGCTAACTCTTCATCTTGTTTCAGCCTATCAGTGGAAGTTACTAAGAGAAACTGATCTCTTATATTTCCAAACCTTGAATGTTTCATTCTGCAGTGGAATTTATAAAATGGAAAGAAAAGATAATAATTTGTTGTATAAGTAACACTGTCTCTCAGACTCTTCCCCTATGATCTGTATTCCACTTGGATTGGAAATTATGGTAGATATATACTCACATGGAGTGGTTCACATTGTTTGAATTCATACTCATAACTCAGCTTTAATATCCTGAAAGGATTTAGTGACAGATCTCAGAATCTTGTAGAGAAAACTACAAAAGATTAAATCTTGACATGCATATCTTCTGGGATCATATTTGTAAGTATGCGTGAGGATGGAAAATTTTGGATCCTTTCCCCACACCCAGGAGGAGTTACATAGTATCAGTACTTGAAAGCTCCAGTTTCCTAATCTAGATCTTTGCTGACTGTGGTTTGGTGTACGTAATGGTATTTAGTTCCTCTTGAAAAGCGTGGTGTTACAGTTATTTCTGAGGGACAACTCAAAACATGTACCTGCTCTGATTTTTACCCAGGGTTTCTAATAATAGCTTTGATGCTGCTACCAAATGACTGTGATTTTGGCGAAGACACTTAAAATCCCTCAAATTCTTTCCTTATCTACAGAAAGGAGTCCTGTACCTAGAACATGAAGACAGCGATTTTGTTTCCGGCTCTGTTGCTTATTACCTCTGTGTCTTAAAGCAAGACACTTAAACTTTCTGTGCTAAAAGCTCCTCATCTGAGTATGCTATCTCATAAGATACTGTGACACTACATGCAGAGTAACTATGAAGTGATAGTGAAAGAGGCCTTAATATTGCTAGTAGTCACTGAAGTCTGCTCTCTGCTGCAAAGTTCTATAATATCTAGAGAAGTCACTTAAATTTCCCTAACCCATTAAGATAAAAAAAGAAAATCGCTCACACATTTTCTTATTCTGCTGATATTATGGGTGTTTCCTCTTCTGGGGTTAACCCCTCTGAGGGCCAAATCTATGTCTTAAGGATCTTGAATCATCATCCTATTCTTCACTAAGAGAATCAGTTTATGTTAATAATTAAGAATTCAGCCACTGGAGCCAGAAAGTTTCCAAACTCTCTCACTGGCTAGCTGCATGACCTTGGGCAAATTCCTTAACTTCTCCAAACCCAAATTCTGCAAAGTACAGGTAATAATAGTACTTTCTTATTAAAATGTTGATTAGACTTAATGAAATCATGTGTATACTTGTTTTAGCATAGTGTCTGGCACAAAGTGCCTAAAGCTGACTATTATTATTGTTGTTATTAATATTATATAACTATAAATATTATATAATTACATTTTTTAAGTTAGGCATTGGAAATCAGCCTGTTAAAGCAAATGACTCTGTGGCCCATTAAAGTTGTATTTTCAACATGACTATGATATTGTTTACATATTGGCTTACAGATTAGCTTTTTTTTCTCTTTTTTAAGGGTGGGGGCAGAAGATGGCAGAGAACTGAACCAGCACGCTTAACTGAGAATCCACTGTAATTAAAGTGCTGCGCTAAGAATAGAATTGAGGTATTTGGATCTAATCAATATGTACTTAAAAGAAAGAGGACTTTCAAGTGGAAGCTAAGAGAATTTTCTGCCAGCACTCTGCCTCTCCAATCTTGCTAACAAAACACAGGCATAGAAACCACCAGAAACCTCTGAATCCAGGCTGCTTTCACTTACTCCTCTCAGTTTGTCATGCCCCTCATTAGAGCCTGATGCTTTTTCCCCAAAGGTTAAAAAAAAAAAGAACTTGAGGTTTATATAGGTACTTTGGGGCAATATAGAGCCTCACATAATTTAGTCTTACAGACTACTGTTTGAATCTCAGCTCTGCCATTTACATTAGCAGGATGACCTTGAGAAGATTCTCAGCATTTCCTAACATCTTTCCTTCAGTCTCATGCGATGGCCACGTGAGACGGCTGAACCTACTGTCTCTTGAGGACCGAGCATGAGCCAGGCAAGGTGAGAGATACTTGACTGATACAGAGAAGTCTACTGGAATCAAACCTTAGGAAATATTGTGGGGCTAAAGACCTATCTCCATGAGTCCAAAGCAACCCAAGGGATGCAAGCAGTAAATGGTTAGATTTCAGAACAGGACGGACAATTCAGACACATCAAAGTGAAAGTCTGTCCTCAGCCACTGAAAGTTATTTTATCACTTTTGCTTGTATCTGCCTCAGCTTCCCTACCCATAAAGTGAGGGATATAAAACCTAACCCCAGGATGGTTGTGAGGAATACATGAGATATGTATGTAAATTACACTGCATTGTTTTGCCCATAGGGATTTACTTAATAGGTGATAGCTGGTTTTTTGTTGGTGGTGTTGGTAGAATAGTAGTAGTAATAATATGATCATGGTTATCTGTTATTGAAGGGAGTGGTCAGAAAAGGTGCATAGGTTTTCCAGATAACGGGAGCAACCTGAGCAAATGTGTTTGAGTTGGAACCCCATATGTAATAAGGGGTAGCAGTGCACTGAATACACGCATGAGCTGATAACACTTCATAAATGGAAGAGTCAGAAAGTAAATGCAGAGACTGGACCTCACCTCCAGCTCTTATCCACCACCCTGAACTCCTGCCCAAGTAAGGGCAAAACCCCAGATAGGAGACAGTGCAGAATTTGATCCACCTTAAGGCAGCCCGTGCATCTCCCTCTCTATAGCTAGAAATGGGACCCATTCCTCTGCCTGGAGTAGAAGTTCTAATAACCAGAAAAGGTTGGGGGCAAACCTTTGCATCAAAGAAAGCATCTGTGAATGCCCTTTGGAAGTTTCCACAGATTTCTTTCTTCCTGGTGTCAGAGCTAGTAGGGATAGGGTACAGTCTTCCGTAAAACAACAGGGATGGGATGGGATGCCAGAACATCAAAACAGCTCAAAGAGTTTGCTCAGCTCCTTCCTCATTTTACATTTGGGAAAACTGAGGCTTCTGAAGGGGGCCACTTGGGTAAAATAATACAGCCAGAAAGCAGTAAGACTATAGCAGGTGAGAACGCAGGGTGTGTGCCTCCAGACTGAATGCAGTTTTCACAGTCATGCTGCTGCGCACCTCCACACGGCATAGTAATGGCGCTATAAAGAAGTGCAACTCAAAGATGGCTTAGTAACCCAAAGCTCTGCAAGTTATAGATGGGAATTCTGAGCCCATGGAGAAAAATGGACTTATCTCAGGTAGTAGTGAATGGATGGGCAGATTAGAATCAGATTTCCAGTCTGTCCTCAGTGTACTTCTGCAGCCCGACCCCAAACTTCTGCAGGAAGTCCATGGGCTGGAGTGTCCTGCAGGAGGTCTCCGCCTTTCAAGGTTTTCCATGTATAGACCAGGAGTCAGCCTGTGAAGGCCTTCAGCTTGTGGTTGGCCACACTCCCGGTCGGCTCCCTGTGTCTCTCAAGTGGCAATTCCCATGAAATACCTCACAAAAACAGAGCGGAAAGGAATGAGGTCTTTTATTAAATCTGTTTTAGGCTTGCTGCCTGCTGCCCTTTCTTGGCCAGGACAACATCTTCCTCAGCCTCTTGGCTTTTATACAGAAGGTACAGGTGCTGAGCTCAGGAGTCCAGAGGTCCAGAACGCTGACCCCAGCATGAACAGTCTCCCTCATGCTTTTTTCACCTAGAGCACATATCAGCTGAGCGCTCCTGGCCAGAGCTGCTGAGAGAGACAAGCCATGCAGCTCCTTGGCCAGGTAGTAGTGAAAGAACCACAACAAACGGCAGCATCTGGAAATGTGTAATCAGAACTGGCACAATTGCAGGGGAAATGCAGTGCAGCATATTAAATTATTTCTGCAACTGTGGCTCTGTCTTTAAAAGGGAAAAAAAATAATCACTCACAATGTTTCATATTTCAATTTTAAAAGAGGGAGGCTCGGTTTTTAACGTCAAGCACATAGTTCAGAGCAAGGCACGCAGTTGGGTTTGTAATTTATTTTCATGGGCTTATTTATTTAATTATGGTTAGCCAAGTTCCAAAAAGGATTTGAAGCAAAGGATTTGTAATTTTTTCTTTTCCCAGTTTGGTCAGGCCAAATGTTTTCATTAAGTGGCTTATCACTGTGCTGCAAATTTAGGGGGCAGATAAAAGAAAAAGTGTGGTCCTTGGCCTCGAGGTCTCAATCACATGAAACAAATGCAGGAGAAGTAACCCGATGATTCAGATGCACACAATGGCTTATGGATTATCAAAGTATTATCACATGCTGCAACCTAATTAAATCTGTTCAGGCGACACTAGCAAACAAAAGTTTCTCTAGCTTATTCATGATTAAACTGGTACTGAGCGAGGAAAGATAGTCTCATCAGATTCAGGGAGGAATTTTATCAGTGGAAAAGAGTAGTAGGTAAATTCCTTTTTTCCATTTTTCCATCGCCTTTGATAGGCTATTCTGAGACGCTATTTATTACTCAGGTTCTGAGGAGCAGCATCATGGGCAGGCCTCAGAGAGCTGGGCACTGGACAACTGCTTGTGAGAGATCACAACCCAAAATTCAGTGTCTACTGGCCCTGTCAATATCCCAGAAGACTCTTCACATTGAAAACAAAATATAGAGGTCAAAATATGTATTTGGCTTAAATTTTTCACCAGTAACCAGGGAAAATAAAACAAAAACAACTGACAGCACTATAGCAGATCACTTTACATTCATCAGCTCATCAAAAATCACAATACTGACATATTCTTTTGAAAATTCAATGGATTCTAATCATCCTGTGTCCTGTATTTTTGGTCACTTTCCAGAACCTAAAACTCTCTCTCGGTGAACAGGTCAGGGAACACTATGATTTTGTTTACGTAAAGGTTCCCATTTATTTGCAAGTCTTATCCATTACTTTGTAAATTATCCACTCAACAGCCAGCTTTGCTATTTCCATTCTTGTTTAACCTTTCCACCATCCTCAACCCCATTGTTAACTGTGAATATTTGTAGGTTAAGGAAACCAGGGTGCCACAGTGGCTCAGAACTTAAGAACTTGGAGGTGTGCCTATTCCACACATCAGCATAAAAATTAAACACTTCACTAATACACAACTGATTTTGTTCAGATCACTTCAACTCTTCAAGTTTTAAGATACTTTTTAAATGGATCATTTTCCCGGCATTAAGTGGGACATTGGACTCAGTGACATGTTAGATTCTTGGTGACTTTATGGCCATATGATCCATAGTATTCTGGATCCTCTTTCATTATTTTAAACATAGTATTTAATGAGAAGTCAGAGGATTGGTGGGGAGGATTGGCAGAGGAAGGGAGAAGGGTGGGCATTGAAGGGGAGGTCCACTGGTGCCAACTGTGTATTGGAATCCTATAAAAGTAGTTTTGGGTCCCAGATGAAACCTACAGGGGGCTTAAATAGTAGCATGTGCACATAGTTAGAGTTGAAAAGCATGTGCTTTTCCAGAGCACACATCTCAGTCTGCACATCAGGCCAGCAGTCTTGGGAGGTGGCACCTTGCAACCGCCCCTAGATCCATATGTAGCCTGGAGTGCCCTGGGAATCTGCCCCGACAGGCCTCAACCATCCTGCCCCGAGATGAAACATCCCCTCAAAATCTGTCTCCCTAGTGTTAGAATGGGTACCACTTCCACAGTCATGCCTTGGGACCATTCCTTCTCACTTAGAAGGAGCTGCTGGGACACACGTTTGGCTCCATGCATATCTGGGGATTGTGTCAGACCCTTGGGAGAGGAAAGATCAAGCACTTTAAAATTAGGATAACATTTGTGGCTGTTTCCCCAGCTTCCCAGAAAGCGAGGAGGATGGGAATGGGGAAAGGGAAGACACGTCCCAAGCCAAGATTGCTGGACTGGGAGTCAGCAGAATTCCTTAATGAAGCTATGGGAATAACAGAAAGGCCAATTAATAGAGTGGCTTTGTTTCATTCAGAAATATTTACTGAGCTCCTACTATGCACCAGGGACAGTTCTACACTCTGGAAACACCTCAGTGAAACATGTTACCCACTCTTACAAATTCAGATTCAGTGGGAAATAGGAAATGGTTTATTTACCTTCTCTTACAAATTCAGATTTAGTGGAGAATAGGAAATGGTTTATTTAATGAATCACCACTATTTCTAGTACATAGTAATAGCTCAATAAAATGATCGTTATTTAAAAATACCTCCAGGTAGGTAAAGCCATGAGGGTAGGACTCTGTTGCATTATCCTTCTCACTGTTTTAGGCACTTGCTATTTATTGAATGACTGAATGAATAAATTAAAGAATCTGAATTCTGGATTTGGTTCTGTCAACTAAATAGATGTGGGATTTGGGGAGACTCACTTTCTCTTTTTGGGACTGTTTCCTCCTCTATACAACAGAGAAAGGAGCAGGACATTACTGATCACATGACTCCTAATTACAGTCCCATCCCAGTGCCTCCCTCACCCCTGCCCCAGCCCAGAGCACTCAGTCCTGATTTCTTAGTCTCACTTACAGGACCTCTACAGGGAAAATGTGCAACAATTTTTTAACCTTCTCTCTCACTAGCCTCCTACAAGACCTCTATGCCTGGGGTGAACCAACCTTATCAAAAACCCTCTAAATTACCATCTGTCCTTGCCCCTAGACCTTTGGCTTACAGTGCATCCTCTAAGGCCTTTCTTTTATTTTCTTCATCCACCTGACCTTTTCTTGCTATTCAAGTTTCAGTACCAATCATTGTCCAAGGAATATCCCCTACTACTCTCCCTTACTCTCAACATCTAGAGTGGGGTAGGGACCCCTCTATTGTGGCTAGCAAAGCTCCCTAGGCTTGCTCTTAATTTGGCATGGGCCACAACTAATTGTGATTCTCTGTTTTTGTGTATTTCTTCCTTTTGAGCCCAGAGAAAATTTTATTCTCCAATGAGTAGCCAAGACTTCCTGGTTCCTTCTTATAATAGCTGCTCAATAAATGTTTCTTGGGCTGAACTACCATTCTCTGTATGGCACCAGGAAGAAACTGCCAACTATTATTTTACAATGGGTTTACATGAATATTCACAAGAATTTGTTATTTTTAAAGTTAAGTTCTTAGAAGGTACTTCACGTGCTTTATACATTGTCTAGCTGAAGAAACGCACAGGGAAAATGTCAAAGTCTGGATGTTAAAAATAAGCTATCATTTTGTGGTAAACTGAAATGACATTACAAATAAATGTCAAGGCAGTAAGGTGGGAAGTCCGTGAATGGATCTTAAACCCAAGCTCTGCCATTTAATTTAGCTCCCTGCCTTCCTTGGAGGCAATACAATCTGGTAGAAATAGCATTGATTTTGGCATGACACAATCTGGATTCAGTTCCTATATCCATCTTTTTGTAACTCTGAACAAGTGAAAGAAATGTATTTCTATTTGCTAAGGTTTAGTTTGCTTATCTGTATCATGGCTAATTTGATGTATCACATGGAATGTTCTTAATATTTTATGAAATGACATAAGTTGGGAATTTAGCATAGCATTTACTGCATGTAAGATGCATATTGGTACTCTTATTTATTATGAGATGAGGATCTTGAGTCAGAATGTGTCTAAGGCCTTAGCCGTGTCTGTGAAAATGGTCTGCCCATTTACTAGCAATAGTTGACATCAAATATATGTGTCTGTTAAAATAGTGAAAATGGTAGTATCATACTTGCCCTTCGGCTGACCATCAGCACTACAGCTTGAAACGTACTTGATCTAGTTAGCACTTAATTTTCTAAAAAAAAACGAAGAAGAAGATAGAAGAGCAAAGAAGGAAGAAGAAAAAAAAGTGAAAGAACAAAGAAGGGGGAGGAAGAGGAGGATAAGAAAAGTAGGAAAAGAAAGAGATGACGAAAGAAGAAGAAAGTAGGAGGAAGAGAATTAAATTGCTATACAAAGAAGAGAAAGTTATTATTTTTCTCTTAAAGGGGCATAAAATATGATATCCATGTTATTGAGATAAAGGAAATGCTACCCCTGGAAAATATTTCTGAGAGCTTTCAGCCCAGAAGAATCCTTGTGGATTCTGTCTATACCAAAGGATACCCATAAGAGGAAATGGGATGAAGTTGCTTTCATTCTAATTTTTAAAAGGCCTGTCTATGCCTCTTCGAATGAAGTGTTCTCTCTATACTTGTGAATTTCTTGGAATTCCAAGATGGCTATGGCCTTGTTTCTGTGATACCAAGGCAGCCTAATTGCAAGGGTCTGAACTGGATTTCCTGACTTAAGTTCAAAAGTCTGATTTTTAAAATAGTTCATGGAAGTTAAAAATATCTGAGTTGACTTCAGGGAATTATCCCTTAAAAAATTATTATTTCTGTAGAAAGCGCCACATGTCTGGTTTTTTCCATCTCATCATTGTCATGACCATTTTTGCAGGCTTAGTAATGATACTCCTTTTAAACTTTAGTCTCAGTGATGAGGCCCTTTTAGGACAGAACCAAAGGCTCCTTATTTAACTCTTCAACTAAAGAGCATGAGGAAGAAGTTGATTTTGTTACATGCTGCAGAAATGGCTAACCTCACCTTGAGCAGCAAAAACCAGCCTTGAGAAACAGTCAAGTCTGCCTGCGCACTGGTCTTTTTAAGATTAGGGAGTATACATGTTGACGATGTAGGATTTTGCTTTTCTTTGACTGTTTTTTTAAATAATTTCATTAGCCATTTTCTTGGTTGATCTCTTTTAATTCATTTTGTGTTTATTTCCGATGTTATGACATTAAAAACCAAAATGTCAAAATTGACTTTAGATGCCTTAAGCACAAGTTTTTTCCTTGCTCTTGATTATGAAAGGAATAGAGGCTCAATGAAGAAAATGTGAAAAATAAAGGAAACACTAAAAACAATACACAACATCCATATGACACTAACCAGAAGAATGTGTGTGTGTTATATTATATTATATATTATAAATATGTTGGCCTATTTCTGCCTAGTTTTTAGTCTGGGCTTTTTTCGTTGTCTTACATAATTTTACATTCAGGGTTGTTTGATTTATTGTATTTTTTTTTTTTAGCCTCAGCTGAAATAATTGAGTCAATATTACTCTTTATTTCATGGTAATTATCACTGATTCTTTCAAGGCCCCACATTTGCTCTATTTTGCTCTTTTATATTTTATGTTCCATTCATTTCCTCTCCCTCGCCCTATGCCATTTCTTCCCCAAAGGATCCAGACTAGTGTATTTGATGTTTCCTAAGATATATATATGGCCAATCATGAAAAAAAAGAATACGTGTATATTTTTCATTTACATAAGTAAAATTATAAATGTCCTGTTTTATTTTACATTTCTTAATTTTTTCAATATATACTGTTTCCAGTATCTAACCTTATTCTTCTAAGTCATCTAATTTAATTCTTCTGACTATGACTCTACTCCATTGGGAAAATCATTTCCTGTTTAATTTATCCAATTTTCTGGTAGAGACACTTAAGTTGGCTCTACCATCCCACTGCCACACATATTTTATCTTCTTTTATTCTTGCACACACATTTTATGAATAAATTTGTCATGTATGTGACTTGACTGACCTGTGTATGGCTTTCTCTGAAGTAGGCACCCAAGAGCAGGATTCCTGGGCCCCTGGACATGTGCAAATGAAGTTTCACTCAGTAATACGATTTGCTCTGCAGAATGGCTCCATCATTTCAGGCTCCCATCCACAATATAGGAGGATGAGTTTCTCATCTCACCTTTTCACATGCAGCAATGTGCAATGCTTTCCGACTTCGAGAAAAATCTGCTAACCATCAAGATATAAAGTAGTATATGTTCTCTCTGCCTGCAATATTCTTCCCCAGCCATTCACACAACTCACACAATCTCCTTTATGTCTTTGTTTAAATGTCAACTTGAAAGTAAAACCTTCATTGAGACCCTTTAAAAATATTGCACTTTCTATTCCCTTTCTCCATTTTTTATTATTTAGTAGCACTTTGTGACCTCTTACATGTTAATTTTTGAGACTGGTTCAAATGCTCCTGAAAAAAAAAAAGCATATTTTCTATTGGGTATATAGGATTTTGTATGTATCTATTAGTTTGCACCTACTAATTGTATTTTTGTAGTGTTTCAATATTTTTGCTTATTTTTAAAGTCTACTTGTCTATTAGAGGAATGTGTTAAAATTTCAACCTACAAATTATTGTCACATTAATTTCTCCCTGTAGTTCTGCCGGCATTGCTTTATTAATTTTGAGTTGATCTTCTTAGGTGCATGATGTTTATGAATATTGTACCTTTTTGGCTTATTCTTTTAATTTTGCTATTCTTTACTGTTATGGCCACTTTTTCTCAAATTATATTTTTCTGTCATGAAAATTGATACCTAAACCTCCTGCGGTACACACTTTCCTCATATGAATGTTTTTATACCTTTGTATACACTGTTTCTATCCCTTTGTTTTAAAATTTTCTCACAAAGATAGCAAATTCATGGATCTTGGCATAAGAAATACAATCTAAAAATCTCTGACTTTTGAACAGTGAATTTAAACCACATATACTTAATATATCCTCATTATATAGATACAATGCCACTTCTTTCTACAACTGTTTCTTTATTTTCTATTTGTCATGCTTCCTCCTCTTTTCATTTCTCCTTTCCTACTGTCCAGTGGACAGAGTAAATTCTATTCTCCTTTTATGAAAGTTATATACTCTTCTGAATATCTTCAAATAGTTCAAACCAGTTTATTAAGAAATACAATTGTTTTATTTTTATTTTCTCATCAATTTTTAATCGCTTTCAATGTGCATATCTTCCTCTGATCAAGACAAACATTTAAGTCTACTGTCATCTCCCTTGATCTTGCCCCCTCCACCCTTTCATTGTACCATACTGAGCTTAGTCTAAATTCCTATATATTTGCCTTCTTTCCTTTTTTCTTTGTTAGGGTTATTGCTGTTTAAGAATTTTTACTACCCGGATAAGTAATTATCTACTTGTTGCAATACTCCCTATAAAAGTGTTTTCAAATAGTCTGTTTTTTTAATTTAAACTACTGAGACTTTTGTATGCATACATTTATTTCATTTTATTTCATTTTGCATTTGAACTTTATATACAAGTGCTTTTTAAAAACACTGAAAACATTTCTCCACTCTCCTCATAGAATGTTGATTCTGACTTGATTTCCCTTGTATCATGTATTTTTTTCTCTAGAATTGGAAATAATTTTTTCTGTTCTTTAATTTTACTGTACTATGATTACTTGTTCATTTCTTTCTTGTTTGTCTTGATTTCTACACCCATGCTATTTAGTACTCTTGAGAATTTTCTATCTGAAATGCTACTTTTTAAAATGTGGAGATATTCTCAACTGTTATTTCTTCAAATAACCTCTTCTCCATTTTTTACTCCTTTTATTACATGGATATTGATACTTCTGCTTTTTTCCTCTACATTTTTGTACTGAATATATCTCACCTTTTTATCTCTTGCACCTCCTAAGAATCTTCTTTGACCTGAGCTTCCAGTCTACTACTTAATTCTTCACTTACCCATTCTGCCACTCACTCATGAGAACTTTCATTCAGTTACTTCATTTTCCCTGATATCTCAGTTGTATAAAAAATTTATTGTTTTACATTCCCAATAGACTTTCTTATTACTCTGGATATGGCTTTTTATGCTTATATACCTCTTCTCGAGCAGATCCAAGTTTCATGAAGGCAGAGGCCATGTACTATTCACCCAGTTCTATATCCTAGCACCTGATAAAAATAAGGAATTCAAGCAATATTTCCTAAATTAGCTAAATTACTGAAGAAAACATATGTTGTATTCATTATGCAGCTTTTCAAATATGTCAATGAATCTTCAACATTTTCAAAGCATGCTTATTGATTAGTGGCAGAGTTTTCTCAAGTTTATTCTGCCAGAATTGTGGTTTTTGCTGAGTCCCTAGTACCCAGAATAGTGGCTCACATATAGTAGTGGCTCAAAAGGCATTTTGTCTAGTGTTATATGAATCAACAAAAGGTAAATTCCATGGAATGTTCCCATGGTATAGTGGGATGGACAGTGGCCCCAAAAAGGATATGTCCACCTCCTAATCCCTGGAACCTGTGACTATTACCTTACTTAGTCAAAAAATTACCTTATGTAGCAAAAAGTAAGACTAAGTTAAGGATTTGGGGAGGAGGAGTTTGCCCTGTAATACCTAGATGGGCCCTAAATCCAATGCCAAGTATCCCTGAGTCAGAGGGAGATTCATCACACACACATACAGAGGAAAAGGCCATGTGACCACGAAGGCACGGTTGGAGTGATGCAGCCACACCTCAAGGACTGCCAACAGCTGTCAGAAGCTGGTAGGAGTGGAGAACAGATTCTCCCCTAGAGGTTCCATAGGAAGGGTGGCCCTGTTAATACATTAATTTTGGACTTCAAGCTACAACAATTGTGAGATGGTAATTTTCTGTTGTAAACTAAGCTTGTGGTTATTTGTTACAGCAGACACAGGATATTAAAAAGTTTGGCAACTTTTTAGATTTATACTACACATTACTATATCAAAAGATTAATAAAGTTCTGTTAATTTATTTAGGTCAGCATTTCTAAAACTTTAAAAATTGGCATACTTTCCCTCCTTATTTCCTTATAGCATTTATTGCCTGTGCAACTATGGTTTTGCAGAATATACTCTGAAGAATATTGAATTAAATATTCTTCACCTTTAGGACAGAAAGTTACAAAATCATAACATACTTGTTATTATTCTTAAAATAACTGGTACATTGTTAGTGATACTTTAAATAATCATATTACAGAATTCATGTTTTCAATAGTAAAGTGGACTTTGTAAGATATACATAGATTGGGAAAGCATAAATTAATAATCTGAATTTTTAAATGAATTTCATTATTGCTACTACACATTTCACAAACATTAACAACATTCTGTATAGCATATGGGTCAGCACATTTCTTATATACTGCTCCAACAAATACTTATATTACTGCCATTTGCCTAAAAACATAAGATTGTAACTCCAATAAGCAGATAACTGAAAATTGTATTCAATCCACTTAGCCATTATATTTCACAATAAATTAGGTAGGGATAAGTATTTAACTACAAGAAATTCTAATCCCTAGTCTATTGCATTTTGGAAAGAAGACATATTTAAAGCCAGAAATGTAGGGGATGAAATGCAGTACAGTGCTGCTAAGTATCTTTTAAATCAGAGCAATCGCTTATTAATTCTTTTAACATCTTTTTGAACACAGATTTGTTTAGATGCCCTTGCATATAATACGCATTATGCTAGGGGCTGGTTTCAAAAACAACAGCAGAGAAGAATTTAAGGAAATACTAGCCAGTTAATACCACCCATTTATGTTTAAGAAAACTAAGATTCAGGGATACAAAGAAACTTGCCAATGGTCACACAGTGAGTTAAAAGAATAACAGGCTTAAACTGTAACAATATTAATGTAATAATCCTGTTGACATAGTGCACATATAATCAGTTTACATTAAGGATGAGAACATATCTAAATGCAACCCTTGATTTTTATCCAATCATTTAAAATTTACTGATACTTTTTTTATTGTCCAGTAAATGGTTTATTTACTGAATAGTCTACGTACACACAAAAGGAATGTGTTTTCAGCTCTTTTTGGGTGCAGTGTTCTATAAATGCCAATTAGAGTAAGTTTGTTAATAGTGTTGTTTGAGTCTTCTACATTCTTACTGATCTTCTGTCTACATGTTCTATCAATTAATAAAAGAGGAATGTTGAATCTCCAACATGGATTTGTATGTTTCTATCTTCATTCCTATCAGTTGTTGCTCATGCATTTTAAAACTCTGCTATTATGTGCATGTATATTTAGGATTGTTGAGTCTTCTAGGTGAATTGACTTGATTGCCTTTATCATTGCAAAATATCCTTTATCTCTAGAAAAAATACATTTTTCTAATGTCTATTTTGACCAATATTAACATAGCCACTCTAGTTTTTTTATAATCACTGTTTGTACTATACATATTTTTATACTTTTATATCTTCAATTTTTTACTTATATTTTTATTTTTTTGTACTTCTATTTTTTAGTCTATATGTGTTTATAAACTTCAAGAGCATTGCTGGTAGTCAGCAACTGGTTGGATCTTCCTTGTTTCCAACATGATGATCTCTGATTTTTTATTGGAATGTCTTTATCTTTAGACCATTCACATTTAAGTGGTTGAGTTTATGGTTGACTAAACATTATGAGTGATATGGTAGAGCTTATATCTACAATGTTGGAATTTGTCTAATTAGCTGTTTACTCCTTTTTTCCTCTTTCTGCCTTATCTTGGAGTAATGAGTACTTTTTAGTATTACTTTTTATCTCCATATTGACTATATCACCTCACTGTGCTTTATTTTCTTAATTCTTACTCTAGGATTCACAATATGCTTTTTACATTATTAAAGTCTACCATCAAATAATATTAGACAAATTCATAGTTTCTATTATCCTTTTCACTTTTACCTGGCTAATTCCTAGCTTTCCCTGAAAATTCAATCCAGGCATCGCTTCTTCCTGTCTCCTAGAATAATATAGGCATTTCTCCTCCTCTGCTTATCCAAAGTTTCTGCTGTGTAATAATTCTAGCTCCATTATTCAGTGGACATAACCATGAGCAAATTTTCAACCTTTACATTCCTGATTCCTCTCACATCTTTAAAACAAGAACACATCAACCTCTTGGGGTCATTGCAAGTGTTAGATTTTCCACTCAGTATGTGTTGGATGTTATTATTATACCCTTTTTTGCATGTGCTGTAATTCTATTTACTGCTCTGTTTTCTACTCAGCCTGGGCAACAGGTCCAGGATTTACTTTTGTTCTATCCTTAGGGCAGATGTGTGATGGGAGCTCAGCAACTCTCCACTGAGTAGCAGGAAAACAGCTTTCCTTAGGAGTCAAAACATCTACCTTTGTAACTGACCTGCTGTGGTATCTTCAGCAGATCACTTTCCTTTCTAGGAACGACTAGATTGGAAGACGGCTAAGTCCTCCTCTAATTATATGATGCTATGAAATCTATCAAACTATAGGGTGAAATGCTTTGGTGATTTTCCTATTTTTCTTCAAAGAGTTTACTCCAACCACAGGGTGTGGTACCACCCAATAGAGGCTCTCAAAAGGCCTCCTGGCACATCTGGGAAACCCAAGTACTGAGTGGAGTGAATATTACTTAAGCTGGTAACTCAGACAGTCTCAGTCTGGACTACTTTCCATGGCAGCAATTGGACATACATTGTTCCTGCTATTTTAGCAGGACCTGAGAGGCATATTTATGACTGAGTGTGTTAAACCTGCAGAGAGAGAAGCTGCCATCTGTAATTTTCACATGTTAAGGTGACTATAAGTTGAGCTGGCAGAATAATTATGGCCCCCTTTCTCACTTATTTTAGGTCCCATCTTCAGCAACCTGATTTTTTTTTTTAATTAAGACCTTCCCTGAACTATAGCTTTTGAGACCTTGACAATTACTGGCAGAAAGAATATTTTCCAGAGGCAAAGGAGCAAAAGATGCAGTTGTCTCTAATGGAAAATTCCAAGAACTTGTACATGATATTTTGAATCAAGCAGACCCAAATTCTGTGTAACTGAGCTCAGTCACTCAGTGCTTGGGAAATTTATGATCATCTCTATGCCTTCCTTTCCACATCTTTAAAGGGAAGATATTATCTACCTTGTATGATTACTGAAGAAATTAAATATGATATATTCAAAAGCTCTTGGTCAATTGTAAACTACCAATAAAATAAATTATAGTTAACTGAGAGAGTCAAACTTTGATTTGCCTATTTAGTTAGCATCTTTACACACCACATAATTCCAGTTTTTACTGATGGTATACAGATTATATTGAAAATAATGAAATTTTGTTTAAACATTAGATCTTATGGGGCCTTGGAAATATTTTTGTGTGCAGAAATTTTCACTGTCCTGGAATAAAGAGAAGCAGAAGGAATTGGGTTTATTCTAACTTTGCTCCACTGTGTTTTCTAGAACTAGAGGTGTGGAAAGCAGTTGTGTTGTTACACACACACGAACACACACACAATTTCATCTTTGAACTTTATGTAATTGTATAATTGCCCTGTTTCTCCTAAGCATAAAGTCAGAAAATCAAAGAAAGCTGTACACCTTGGTTGTAAAGAGGGACATTCATACCAGTCCTGTGAGCGCTGTGAGGAACAAATGACCTAGATTTATGTGACTAGAGCTTTGCAAACAGTCACATTATACATGTCTTAGAGGCAGCTGTGAGGTATGAAGTCATCAAGGGCTCTGATCTGAGGTCACAAGCCCTGGGTTTGAGTTGAGCCTCTGCTTCTCTGCCTGGTCTTTCCAGCACAATCCAGGACCTACTTGTTGCAATCTCACAGTTTCAGTCTCCCTGGGTATCAACCATGATATCCCCTCTTGCCTCACAGGGATGTTACAAGGAAGAAGAGGGATGGTGAATATAACCTTGCTCTGAAACTGGCAGCATGTTCTACACACTTATGGTAAAGATTGGGTTCTACTCTAATGATAAGAAAAGCAGAGGGGCCCCTGAATTAGCGGGGGACTTATTCCCTCCTCAACTGAAGTCTTGAGGAGCCAAGAACAGGGCTCAGCCACCAAAATCACAGAGGCGGAGCACGCATCACTGCACAGCAGAGCATTCACAGCCCACCTCCAGAGCGCGGCATGTCTCAGCCTAGCGCTCTCCTGAGGGCCACCCGCAGCAGAGAAGAAACAGGCAAGCCTTGGCTGCAAAGACGAGTTCCCCTGCAGGAGGAATCAGCTCCTCGGTCTGTCCTGGGGCTGGGCCCGCAGACACCATTCTCTCCCTGAGTCTCAGCTGGGTCAATTCACACAAAAGAAAGGGATTAATGAAACAAAATTCCTGCTCTGAGTACTCGGCCATCCCTGACATAAAAGTGGAACGGAGACAAACAAAAGGGAGGCTGTAACTGTCCTCACAGCTGGGAATGCATTTCCCTTTAATGTTCCTGTCCGTGACAGTCATTGACAATAAAAGCAGACACACATATTTTAATGAAGCACTAGGAACAAAATAAGAGTATCCAGAAACTTGACATTACAAATGTGCTAAGAACCCAGTTGTGAGTACTACTGTCTGTCCCATGGAAAACAACTTTAAACCTTTTGCCTTTTGCTTTTGTTTTCTGTGTGTATTGAGACCTGCCATCTCTGTTTTGATACCTTTGTTTTGTAGAATGAGGTCTTCAAAGATACTGGCTATGAATTCTTCCTCTCATTACTGCCCTGCTTACCACAAGAGTGGGCACTAATTTGTATGGGAGAGGGAGCTTATAACAGGACCAGGCAGTTTGGGGCCACCACTCTTCAGAGAAAGAAAACTGGGGTACTGAAGTGAATGGGGAAGGGCCTGGAAACCATGTTTCATGGTGAAAAAAATGGAAGTAGGATGAAGACAAGAAGGCAGCAGCAGATCCGGTCCGCAAAAGCCCCTTGTGGCTTGAGAGACCACACTTCCAGTATAGTTACAGGAAGGAAGGAT
Source organism: Manis pentadactyla (assembly GCF_030020395.1). Taxonomy (NCBI): domain Eukaryota; kingdom Metazoa; phylum Chordata; class Mammalia; order Pholidota; family Manidae; genus Manis; species Manis pentadactyla. The sequence goes on along the minus strand of NC_080021.1, from coordinate 203,755,138 downwards.
TCTGTCCCCATGGCTGTACAAGGATGACTTGATTTAGTACCTCTCTCCAACACTTGGTGGTTTTTCATACTGTGGGGATTTTACCTGTAGGGATTATAAAATGTTGGGTCAGAAAATCTGATCTACTCTTGGACATCATCTGTTCTTGTCTACTCTTGAACATCACTCAAAGAAATCCAGGGTCCCAAGTGAGGTCATTTGGCTTAAACGAGCATTAAAATGCAGAACAGTAATGAAACTTCATCTGGGCACATGATTTGTTTTTTCATTTTTCCTGCTGAGAATCACTGATTTTTCCTCTGATGGGAGATAATTTTTCTAAAACAGCATGATGGCATTTCTTTTTCCCTGAAGTCCCAACCTCAGAGCTTTCCAAAGAATACACATTCCAGATTCAGTCATCAGGGACCTCTCATCAGACAGCCAATGTTTTGGTACAAAGGAACCCAAACAGAAGCAGTGGGGGAGAAGGTTCAATGGCTAACAAGCTTCATGAGAGGAGGGTGTTAAGATGATCTAGAACTACTGGGTATTAGGCTTTGAGGGAATTTTAAAAGACACAGGGAGCCTGAGGTGCAAAGAAGTGATGAATTTGGGGCCAGAGGTAATCCCCATGTACTATAGCACTACGGTGGTGTTACAAGGCGCCTTAGCAGACTAGACTCTGCCATCGGGCTTCAGAGACCAGGAGTCAGAAACAACGCTGGACCCTGGATTCTGGGGAGGAACCAAAGTCGGGGGGAGAAGGGCAAGGAGAAAGGCCTTGCAAGGGTCCCCACTCAGCCTCTGCAGCTTCCTAGAGTGAGTGAGCAGTAAGCCTGTGAGAGCAGGGCAGTGCTCAGAGCCCCTGGTCATCTCCTTAGCACCCAACACAAGGCCACACTCTTAGCAGGTGCACAGCCCAGCCCCTGTACCTGCTAGTCTCAACAGCCACTTGTTAACTGAGTAAATGAGAGATAATGGGGAAAGTAATTTTTGCCCCATTAACTTCTAGAAATAGAGTCTGAAGGTGGAAAAACTATAAATGGGAAGGAACCTAACATGTATTAGGAACCATAAATCAGTACTTTGTAAACCAACCCCAAGATGTTGTATGTGCCAAGCAAAATGGGCACAATCCCTGTGCCCCATGGCATTTACATTCTGATTTCCTGTACCCATTTGAACAGAAGACAGTCTCCTTTAACAAACTACAACGATGTATTTCATATTTTGCTAAATTGATGGACAAATTTCAGTATCTAGATACCTAAGAATGGGTGATGCATTTCACTGCCTGATCAGGACTTGGGAGATTTATGTTCTACACCATAAATGCCTTGTCTCTTAGCCTCAGTGTCACCACCTGTAAAATGAGCAGACTGGGATAGCAGTCTTCTTAATTCCCCGGTGTGGAACCCCACAGCCTCACCTGGGAGCAGGAGGAAGGTTTGTGGTATTTCACTTTAATCTGCAATGCCACCTTGTGGCTATCAACAAGGACCGCGCTAGGGACAGGCACAAGGCTGGGCGATGGTCGGTAGGTAACACGGCAGCCAGGTCAGGAGATGACCGAGGTGGGGCAGAGTTTATTCTTCCCTCCCTAGGAGGCTGGATTCAATGAACAGGATGCAGAAGTTTTCTTTCAAGTCCAACTCCATAGCCCTTGGAAGCTCATCTACTTAGAAACATTAAGAGTGTGGGGCTGCCTGGAGGCTTGGAGAATGTGTCCGCCCCCAGCACGCCACACTTACATGCCCTTCCTTAAGTCAGCTGGATGATGACAGATGGAATGAGGCAGGGGCAAGACACTGCGACAGAGACGAAAAGAAGATGAGCCGGTTTTCCAGGCCAAACTCCTCTCACTCAGGCTATGGGAAAAGGATGTCATCGTTTCCAGGGTCCAGGAGGTCCGAACATTTTCAAGCTTCAGAGTCTATTTATTTCCTCTTATAACCACTTTTTCTTTTTCCTCATGGATACAGTATAAAAAAGAATTGTCATATCCCCGAGAGCCCATATACCAAGTCCCTGGTCTCAGTTCCATACCTTTCAGCCCTGAAACTGTGATATCCTAGTGCCGAACACCAAGCTGCAAATGAGAATTTGCCACATACAGGGATCCTGATAGAGTGAACTCAGGTGTGCTTGGCTCTGACAGCAAAGACGTTAGGCTTATAAGAGGAGAGAGAGCCAACTGGAAATTACCAGTCCTCAAACACATCAAAGATCCAAAAATGCATTACTTTGGGATGGGAAGTGACATGGCACAAAACAACCATGATGATAAAGGCACCAACTAAGGAATCCTCACTCGGTACTTGGCACCAAGCTAAACATTGAACATGCATTATTTTACTTAATCCCCATAACAACATTATGAGGTAATCAGTCTATTATTCTAACTTTCAGAGTGAATTAACAAGGCTTAGTAAAGACAATGTAACTTACAGTTTCCCAGCTTGGAAGTGGTGTCACCAGGATTTGCACTTTTGTCTCTTACTCCAGGGCTCCTGCTCTGACAACACGCAGAGGAACAGGAGGCCGGGAACACAAAGGCTTCCGCTCAGGTTCTCACCGGGTCACTTGAGAGCTTGGACCAGTGCTCAACATCTCCAGCCTCTGGCCGCCTTAGATAGGAAAGGGATGATACAATGGTATCAGACTAAGGGCAAAACTCTAGATCAGATCATGCTGTCAAGTTCTTCCTAAACTCTAGGACTGTGTTCTATGATACGTTGGTGGGGACTGAGGCTTGTCAGCCAGCACCCTATATGGGAATTCAGATCACCAGTTTGTTTTGTTTGCTCTAAAATCTGTTAAAAGTTTCAATTTGAAAGACTGACCATCCATTCATTCTGGCTCCCATCTTGAGCTAGGTCAGGTGTCTGCCTGAACTGGGTAGACGTGTGAGTCTGAAACTCTTGGTTTAAGTCCAAGGCTTACTATGTTGGTAATCAGAATGCAGGCCATCATAGAGGCTAACCTCACTGCCAAGCTGCCTGAATTATTATCATTATTATTATTATTATTATTATTTGGGTGTCCTAAACTCTTGTTTTCTCTTGGATAGCAACTCATAAGACCAAAGTTGTAATACTGTACAAAATATTCTGACCTAGTTCTCAGAAGAATTCTACTCTAAGTTGTGTGTGTGATTCTGGGCAAACAGGAATCTCCTTGAGCTTCAACATCTCCATCCGTGGGAGGTGTACAGCAAACCTGCACTCTTCTATGTCACGAAAAATGGACCCTTCCTTTCTGACTGGTCCAACAGTTTTTTCTTCCTAGCTGCACATTTGGGTTGTGTTTTTAAATAACCTGGTCCCATGTACAGACACTTCATTGACTCACACATCTGTATCTTTTAAAATTCCCCAGGAGATTTCAATGTGCAGTCAAGATTATGAACCACTGTACAAAGGGTGAACTTGAAACAGATTATTATTCTCATAAAGGATACAGGAAGGTGAAAAATAAAACTGCCCAAAGTAAAAAAAAAAAAAGTGTCATGTTCAATATCAAACCTCAGACTAACTCCGAACCTAGGTTCTTTTCCATTATGCTCACCATGGCTTAGTACTTGAAGAACCCAATCTCTCTTTCCCTAGAAGACATACTTAAAATGATTTTTAAAATGCTCAACAAACTTAACAAGGTAGCCTGTAAAAAACAATCAGGTTATTGCTTTCCCTGAGTTCTCCAATTACTGGCAGAAGTATACATGGGCTCACAACCTTGTTCCCAGTGGGCTCAAAGTGAAGAGCAAAGCTAGAACTAGGTGCAAAGAGTGAGGGAGAAACTTGCAGAATTCTAGCAGTTAGCTGATTCTTACATACAGACTGAAAAACCAAGCAGCACTTTTTAGATTTTCTAATCAGTTAAAAAGCCCCGATTATCACCATCTAGGGAAAGAGAAATGACTTGGAAGTCCGTTTCTGCCGATGCCTGCAGCTTTCAGCAACTCTATTCCCCGCTTCAGAGTCCAAATCCATCCATCAAGTCACACCAGCCCTTTTGCAAATTCTGTGTGGCTTCACAAGGACTCTTTTATTCGTCACATTTATTAAGTAATAGAAAATGAATTATAGTTGTTAGAGAATATAAAAATTATTTTCATTAAGGTGTCCAAATGAGTCTCTTTGGCTAGAACATGAAAAAGGAACCCTGGCTGACTTCTCTCTGTGCCCAACAATTGTGCCAGGAGGTAGAGTGTTGGACAGCCCTTTCTAGAAGATTAGCTTAGCACTTAAGCTAATTAAGCTTCACTTCTTCAGATTTGTTTGCTGAGTGTCAAATATGTGCCTGGCCTGGTGCTATAATGGGCACAGTAATGTGTATAACACAATGCTGCAAATGACTTAGAAATATTAAAGCTTTGGCAAATATAAAACCTTTGCAAAGTTTTTTTCTTTTTACTTTTTTCTCCCTAGAATTATATTTAAGATGGAGTCATTTTTATGTAATGGACAATTGCCTATCTGTTCCAACATGAAGTTCTTAACTCATTTCCAAGGAGGCCTCAAATTTCCCCCATGCCACGGTGATTGATGTCTTGTTCTATGTGGCCCTGATAAAGGCCATTAAACTTCTGTTTTTTGACTTCGTCTCTCAGAATCTTGGCTTCCTCTCTTCATCTCTTTATGTCAATTTTCAGTGCAACATTAATAAACCTTAGGAATACGAATCTTTCCAAGGAAGTGGTGGCACTCCCACACGGAATTACAGATCTTAGACTTGGGTGACTCCTTTGACTAACCTGTCTATTTTCAAAATTCTGGAAACTTGGATGATTTTGCTGAAGAAGAGGAGATCCAGAGAGCACACTGGAACTATCTATGTATATTTCAAATTTTGACCCGGAAGAGAGATCACACCTATTATCTGCAATGAATGGACTGAAGACTAAGTGGCTGACCGCAATCATTAGAACTATGATATATTGGCATGGGCTCTCTGGAAAGTCACTGAGTCCTCTGTCATCACAAATACTTAAGTAATAGCTATATTAAATAATGTTGGGTGTGCTACATGCTGGGCTAAAATGATTCAGTTCCTCAAAACTGTCAATTGATTTAGTTGTAACTCACAGCATTTAAAATGTAAGTGTGCTGTATACGTTTGGTTTGTCCTTCCAGATACACTTTCTATCCTTCTCCACCCTTTTCTGTGCCCCAAGTGTCCTATCTCTCTGGGCTTCCTTGACTTCTAGCTTCAGGTTAGATGCATCCAGTGGTAAACAATTTCTGAAAATTAGAGAGAGAAGAGGTCAGGGAATTTACTCTACCAGCTCCCTACAGGTGGCTGGGCATGGACTGGCAGTGTTCCCTGGATGACGGTCACAGTGCCTTACAGGCTCTGTACGGGCATCTGTGTCTCAGGGCCCGTTAGGTACCTCTTGCTCTCACCCTCAGCTCTAGGTGTGACGCAGGCACCCTGCTGGCACGGGATCTAGAGAGGCGCAGTAAAGCTTCGGGTTTCCCTTTGCCCCACCCTCACCTTTGTCAATAGTTCCTCTGTCATATTCTCCTCAGAAGACCCATCTTTCTACTAGGATTCTGACTTATAAAGTAGGATAAAAATAAAAGGTGAGAACAGAGAATTTAACAATTAAGGTTTCCTTTCCCTTTTAGTGCTTTCCCTAAACTCCAGAGATTACAGGTGAGACCTGCAGGTGTGAAGTGACTCACAAAATTAGTGGCAGAGCCAGGTTAAGAATTTTTATTTCCTGCCACGAGACCAGACACCTCAAACCTCTCCCCTGTTGCCTGAATACTAAAGGAGAGTTGGTTGAGAAGCAACCCATTCCCAACCTGGCAAATGTTATGTCAAGCAGGTCTTCAAAGTCAACAGCCTCTGTGATAAACCATGTTAACAGATGCACCCTTGGTGTGACGAGAATGGCACTTCAGCTTGGAGGTCCTCCTGCCTCAAACCCCAAACCACAGTTTAACATTGACAAAACACAACAGATGAACCCACACTGAGGGACATGCTACAAAATGCCTGACTTGTGTTCCTCAAAACTGTCAAAGTCATCAAAACAAGGAGAGTCTGAGAAATTGTCACAGGACAGAGTCATCTACAAAGACTTGCCAATTATATGTGATGTGGTATCCCAGAAGGAATTCAGAGACAGGAAAAGGATATCAAAGAAAGCTGGTGAAATCTAAATAAAGGGTGGCATTTAATTACTGGTAATGTACTCATATTAGCTCCTTAGTTGTGTCAAATGTATCACAGGAATGAAAGATATTAATAGGAAAATGGGCAAGGGATATATACAGGAACTCTTTGTACTATCTTTGACATTTTAATGTAAATCTAGAACTATTCTAAAATAAAAAGAAAGTTTTTAAAAGAAATTACTACTGTCCTCTGAAACAGGACCTGGGGATGAAGTGCCTGAACACCTCCCCTCCCCACCCAACTGATAAGAGACCATGTAGGAAAAAAAAAATGTCAATTTCAAGATTTAAACAGAAAAAATGTTTTGGAGCACAAATTCTGAAAAAAATCAATTACAGAAACTTTCATGAAACTTTGAAAAGAGTATAAAAAAACTTTCTCCAGCATAGATCTTTATAAACCATATGTAACTCCAGGGGGGAAAAACCTGGGGCAAAATACCTTTGAAACCAAAAATCAGTCAAAGGGAGAAATAAAGTGGGAGAAACCTGTTTATTTCTTACCAGCAGTTGTCTAGTGCCTCTCTGGACCTGGCTGCAGAAGAAGACAAGAGCGCCACTCAACCTCTCCATACAGATAAGCCCTGCTAGCCCAGGTAATATCTATTGATATGGAGATGGCCTACTTCTCTCCACCCCTTGCTAACACCTGTTGATACACAGATGAACTAAAGCCAGGTGAGAGATTCTGGAAATACTACAATTTTACCCACATCATATTATCTAAAACAACATCCAGCTATGGATACCTGCTTCTAGAAAAATAAAGTTATGTAATCAATTTTCACCATGTAGTAGTAGTAGTATTGTTTCAATTTTTAAAAAACTGAAGACAGATAATTAGGGCAGGAATGTAGAAATGGCAGAGAAATAAAACACATTTAAACCCAGATAACAAATAATGATTGTATGTCAACCTACAAAGCCCAAATATTATTTATACATATTTAGAATTCTCAGGATTTGGGGTTTGTAGTTTTTAAAACTAAAATCTATCCACTCTAACTTTCCAGTGTTTGAAAGGAAACATTTTTAAATGTATACTTTTAAAAGAAGATATCAAATATCCTATAGAAATTACATTTTGTGATTCAAATCCAGGAATTAAGTTTTCCTTAAATTGCACATGGGATTTAGAAAAAATAAAGGGAGAGGATGTTTAGTCAACTACATTTGGGATTTTAATGAATCTGAAATGAAACAAACCCCAAATTCTTCAAGCTGTAGACCCAGCTTTCAAACGTCTGATTTCCCTTGTCGCCTGTGGGCATGGGGAGGTCTGAGAAGCCTACAGGGCACCTGATTGTAGGACAAGGAGGGAGGCTTCTAGAAAGCCAAAAGCTTGGAAGAATGAAAGCAAGGAAGGGAAAGAAAAGATAAAGAAGGGAGGGACTAATGCCTGACTTGACAATATGTCATCAAGGTATTTTATGAGTACCTGATACGCCTCCAGGATTTTGATAAAAGCTATTGGCATGTTAAGTAGGGTGCCCCTATAATCCATCACTAAAGCAGACACTTTTGAAAAGGACTGCTACCAATAATTACACTAGCACAGAGATAAACCAAGACCCTTTGCGGCAAATCAAGACATTTAGGCCCTCTAGTTATAAGGGACAATGTACTAGTATTCCTTGAAATGTGAAATAAGAGTGACATTAGGTTTAAAAACACCATTTGTCATACCCATCACAGCAATATCCTAGAGGTTATTGGAAAGCCTTTTTTTTTTAAATGAAGATAAAATGCTTTCACCAGCTCATGTATGCTCCTGATGTGAACTGATGGTTTGTGCCACAATGTATGTATCTCACGTATGGAATGGCATGTAGGCAAGCCACTGCCTCAGAAAGTTCTGTTTTCTACAAAATGGGACTATAAGTGGGTGGCTCTGAGGACTAGAAGCAGTGTTTGGAAAGCTTTTAGCATGGTATTTAGAGGCATATAAAAATCCAGAGGTATCTGAAGCTGTCACCAAAATCAGTCTGCCCTTTTCATTTATACCACCCATCCTCCATTCAATGAGTAGTTCCTGAATACACGCCGTCTTGCAGGGACTATGGTGTGGTGTGTAGTGCCGACACAATAGTGACCAGCAGCACGATGGATTCGCACGGCAGACTTCCATACAGCGACCAGGTAGTTACTCACTTCCTAGGGCTTTGAAGGAAAGTGACAGAGCACTGAGACTCGAGTCCGAGGAGTCTGCTTCAGGCTATGAAAGAACTCTTCCTGGAGAAAGGGAAGTGAAGAACTTCCTAGGTCAGAAGTGAAGAACTACCTTAGGAGGCAAAGAGGGTGTGAGGAGAGAAAGACATCCCTGTCTTCAGAACCACCCGGACAAAAGCATGGTATCTCCGCCAACTTTCAGGGTTTGGTGTCCTCCATATTCAGTCTTCTCCCTGTCTGAACCAGCTCTCTGGTTATCAACTAATTCCACCTTAGTGAAAAGATGATCAAGCCAAGAAACTGTAGAATTCTAGGAATTAGGAACTTTGTATTTCAGAAAGGGTATTCTGTGGCTTTTAAATTTCCTTTTAAGCATGAGAGATAAATGCAATGGGAAGGAAAATTACATGACATCTAGCAGTAAAGTCTGGATGGAGGTAAGGGAGAGATGGTGGTGGGGAGGAGGATTTGGAAGCTCTTGGTGACACTGTGGGTTTGAAGGCACAAAGGCTTCATCTAGTTTTGTGACATTGGAAAGGAGAAGGAAACTACAATTAGAAATATCTAAAATGAAGACTCAGTTGGTCTTTAGGATTAGTTAATTATGGAAATGAGTCCAAATCTCTGGACTTGGGATTCTGGAAGCACAGTGGGAAACAGTGGGAAAGAGGGTTTAAGAAAGCAGGTTCAGGAAGACAAAGGTGAGTTTTAGATGCATACTACCTGCTGGTGGCACAATCACCCAGAGATCTGCAGGAACCTGGGCATTTGGAGGACACCACATTATAGACATTTGGAGCCTAATCAGACTGCTTGAGGGATCGATGCATTCTTGATAGGTTCCACATAAAAGTTAGTCCTCAAACTTGGAGGATGTGCCTGCTTCTTAGTTCTGTTGTAAAGCATCAAAGTGGCTTGGTGCTGATTCTAGCCAGTCTAAGGTAAACCCACTCCCTGCTATACAATGTCTAGAAACCTTGAGCAGTAACTCTTTATCCTCATTGTGAAATGGAGGTATCACTATTACTATTACTCATAGGTTTTATTATTTATTTTAGCATTTAAAGGGAAAACACCATGTAAATTGCCTAAAAAGAACCTCTGGCACATAGAAGTCACCTAACTATACTACTAATTGTTTAACATTTCATATAAGACTTCACAGTTTTTAAAATACTCATCCCATATACTGTATCACTTAATCTGCACTATCAAAAGGGCATTAGGTCATCTTACAGGTGGAAAATATGATGCTCTGGTATTCAGTCACTTGCACAGCTTTTTAAATGGTATAGCTGAGACCTACCATTCCACATCTTTTTTCCACTATGCCATTCTGCCTCCCCCAGAACAGGGGCAGGGAAGCTGAGAATCCTCAAGCACGCCACCAAATATTGTATATGATCCAGGAGCTATACACAGTAGTTTTGCATTTTAATGTATATCAGATTTAATGAATATCAAATAATTTACATGACCTACAAATAATGCAGACCCAAATTTAATCATCTTTCCCCTTATGGTTTGCATTTCTGTGACTGTTTAACAGCTTTACTGAGGTATAATTTACATACCATAAGATTCACCAGTATTCATGTCTACAATTCAATGATTATTAGTAAATTTATGGAATTGTTCAAGTACCACAATCCAGATTTAGAACATTTCAGTAACTTGAAAAAGATCTGTTTTGTCTACTTCTGTAGGCTTACTTCTTCTGGGCATTTCATATATACAGAACACAGAATATATGTTCTTTTGTGTCTGGCTTTTTTTCATAGCATGTTTTTGAGGTTATCCATTTAGTATTAATGTTTTATTCCTTTTTTATTACTGAATAATAGTCCATTATAAGGACATATCGCATTTTGTTTATCCAGTCATCAGTTGATAGACATTTCCATTGTTTCTATATCTGGACTGTTATAAATAATGCTATTATGAACATTCACATGTAAGTCTGGTGATAAGTGTTTTTCTTTTGGATATACACCTCAGAGTAGAATTGCTGGGTGATAAAATACTTTCATGTTTAACTTTTTAAGGCCTTGTCATATTGTTTTCCAAAGTGTCTGTGCCATTTTACACTCCCAGCAATGTAGAAATATTGCCATTTCTTCACAACACACCACTTACTATTATCTGTCTCTATTACAGACATTACAGTGTATGTGTTGTGGTATCTCATGGTGGTTTCCATCTGTATCTCCCTAATGAGTAACAATGTTGAGCATCTTTTCATGTGCTTATTGGCCACTTTTTTATCTTATTTGATAAAGTACCTATTCACATATTTTGCCCATCTTAACTGGATTGTTTGTTTCCCTATTAATGAGTTGTATAAGTTTTTATATATTCTGGATAAAAGTCCTTCATCAGGTACCAGACTGCAAATATATTCTCCAACTCTCTAATTTACATTTTCATTTTCATAATTTTTCTTTTTGCAGTAAAAATGTTTTAATTATGATGAAGTCAAATTTATTTTGTTCTTTTATGAATCATGCTTTTGGTGTCTTATTGAAGAACTCTTTTCTCAATCCAAGTTAGTGAAGATTTTCCCTTAATTCATCTTATAAAACTTGTACATCTTCCCATTTCCTTCAGTCCCTAGCCCCTGGCAACCACCATTCTATTCTATCAGTCTGATCAGTTTAGATTCCTTGTTTAAGTGATTTCATGTGATATTTGTCTTTCTAATACTGGTTTATGTCATCTTGTATCATGTCTTCCAGATTCCTCCATGTTGTCATAAATACCAGGAGTTCCTTTTTACTTATTTTAAATATTTTTTTAATTAAGGCTATAAATTTCCCACAAATCTCTGCTTTAGCCATACCACATAAGATTCAATAATGCATGTTGTCATTATGGTTTAGATCTAAATATTTTAGTTTCCATTATGCATTCTTAACTGATAATTTAATTGATTTTAGTCTTCAAAATGTATGAAAAGGATTTTTTTGTTACTGATTTCTATTTTGCCGTGGTATGATTACATAATATGGTCTTTTGGTATCAGGTCTTTGGAATTTGCTTAGAACTCTTGCATGGCCTAGTTTATGACACATTCTTTAAGAATATTTCATATGCTTACTTGTTCTTTTTACTTTTTTGCCTACCAGTTTTGGAGAAAAGTAAATTAAAATCTCCTACTATAGTTATGAATATGCCATTCTCTACTTATGATTATGTTAACTATTACTTAATATATTCTAAGGTTATGATGTTAAGGGCAAACACATTCATGAGTCTTATCCTAAGGCATTATCATTTTGTTTTTAATTAGTACACTTTAAATAAGCTTTTTGTCTTAAAGCTCTTCCTATGTAAAACTTCCTTATTCCAGCTTCCTTTTGGTTCTATGTGCCTTTTATATCTCATTTTACCTTTTTATCATTTACATTGCTCTTGTTTTGTTTTACTTGAATTTCTTTAAACAACATTTAACTGTCATTTTTTAATCCAGTCAGAATTCCTGTCTCTTATCAGGTAAGATGAGTATTGTCACATTAATAGTAATTTTTTACTTTGAGTTTATGTCTATCATTCTTCTAAGTGTTGCCTATTTAATATACTTTTCCTTTATTTTCTTTTTCTTTTTTCCTGTCTTCATTTGGACTGATGAAATTTTGTTTATTCTCTTTTGTTTCCTCTATTAGTTTTGAAGGTATATATATATATATATATAGTATATGTATATATATATATATATATATATCTGTATATGCACATATACACACACATACAGCATTTCTATTTTTTAGTGTTTACTTTTAAAATGTTAAGATGCATATATAACAACAAAGTCTAAGGTGTATTAATATCTCTAAACTCCCATCAAACAATTCAAAGAGCCTAAAATACTTTATTTTCTTCATATTGCCATTGTAGTTTTTCATGTTATTAGTTTAGAATACTTTCTTTCCACCTTGTTTCTAATTACCTAATTTTAGTTACTATTTTTATTTCTGTTTATTTAGATTTACTAATCTCCTTACTCACTGTTTTTGTGCATCTCTAATTTATGTTGATACAATTTGCTACTTTCTGGCATATATTCTCTAGCAACACTTTCTGTGATGATTTGTTAGTCTTTACTCTGCTGAAAATTTACTCAATTTGCTATCAATCTTGAATAACTTTGTGGTCTTTCAGAGTCATCTGCTTAAAATTACTACCCTTTGGCATGTTGAATATATTATTTAATTTTAGCCTTTATTGTTGCTGGTAAGAAGTCTACTGACCATCTAATTCCCGGTTTTATTTTTTATATATTTTTTTCCTTTGCATGCTTTTTAAGATTTTTTACTATGTCTACAGTTTCATTACATTGCACCTGAGTGTATGTTTATTTTTTTTTTCCTCTTCAGGAATTACTATATTTCTTTAAACTGATATCTCACATCTCTTTCCAATTCTGAAAAATTCATAGCTATCATCTCTTTAATTTTTACTTCTTTGCCATGCATTACCTATCTTTTCTTTCTGGGACTTCATTAGTTCATTCATTCATCATTCCAACAAATACTTCTAGAGTACTTTCTATGTGCTACATACTGTTTTAGACAATTAATAACATATCCCTAATATAAAATATTGGAACTTTTATTTTCTGCTCTGTGGCTCCTAGCCTCTTTTTTTATTTACATCTATTTATATTTCTATGCTACAATTCAGGCAATGTCACTTTTTTTATCCTCTGGTTCTTTACTTCTCTCTTTAGCTATGATTAATCTACTACTTAACATAGACACTGATTTTTTTAATTTAAAATTATGTACTTTTCTGATATCTATTTTTCTAATTGTAATTATTCATTTTTAAAAACATTTCTTGCTCTTTCATTTTAATTTGTTTCCTTCTGTGTTCTCTTTAGCATTTAAGATGCACAAATTTGATAGCCTCTTTCTTATGCTTTGTAATTTCAGTTTCTTGGGGTAAACTTACTGTTTTGTTGTTTCTGATCCCCCACATGGTAGATCATTTCCTCAAGTAATCTGTATTTCTGGATTATTGTTTATTTTCCTTGGTGGCTTTTGCCCCATATGCTACCCTCTCTATCAATGACAGGCACATATCACCTGGATTTTGGAAGTGTCTCCACAGTTGGGTTTCTTTCATTTGTTTCTGCCAAAACCATGGGATTTACAATGATGCTACAGTGGTTTTTTTGCATAATTTTCCTCACTTGTAATCCCTACTCCATGTGAAAAACTTAAATTCTTGCCTGTCATCATGCATGGCACATACTAGGTTTCTCCATTTATCATTGTAGATAAGTATTTTTCTCTCCACAAACATAAGCTTAAGCTTTCTTGCTACTTTAACTTGTAAGAACTTTTTTCCCAATTACCTGGCTCCTGAAATCTTTCAGGGTCCTAGCTTTATGTACAGCACCTAAAGTTCCTAATTTTCCCACAGTCATAACATCATACGTCCTATCCTCACAGAGTTCAATTTCCGACTTGTCAGTTACCTTTAAAATCACCATTGCATTAAGTTGAAAGCATATGCTTTTGGCTTATATCTGTCTCTTAATTCTCATTCCTCAGAATTTGTTTCAATCTTAGCTATGCTTTACTGTATTATTGTTGCTATAATTAATTCAACATTTGTGTGTTCAGAGTATGCTGAGGTATCTGAAGTCTCAGCCTACAATATTGCTAGGGGTGTAAAGTCAGGTCAGAAAGAGAAAAAGACTAACGTTTGGTCTTTAGCATGCCCATCACACAGCCAGGTCTCCCGGCTCTTGGCTTTGCCCTCATAATTCCACCATTGAATGAATGAATAACCACAAGCCTTATTTACTTTATACTTTCTTCCCCCATAGCACATCTTCACTGCCATCTACCAGCTATTCTGCCTTTGCCACTGCACTCGTCCAAAGATTTTAAAAGTAAATGTTTCTGAGGCCAGTGCTTTATAAGGTTGCAATGCTTAATAGTACATCTTTAAAACAGTGGTCATATCTCCACAGGGGGCTGTGTAATAATGTAATACAAGTAATATATACAGTACAATAATAAATCCCCCAACTCAATGCTGTGATGGCACTTGAACAATCTAGAATAAGCCTCCAGAAGGCATAGACTATTTGATGTGGAATTTTAAAACAAGGGATGTGCATTGCCTAATGTAGCAGTCACTATTTGAAAACACTTGAAATGCAGCTACTGATGATGTTCAGGGCAGACTGCTCCAAAATATGCCAATTTGGCATATTGATTATTTTGAATTAAAATCACTTAAGAAACAGCTGGTTCAAGGGTAGGCTGGTCACTTTTGTCCCCCTGAAAACCCAAAATAAACTACTCCTGTCCAGGGTACCCTCCCTGCAGCTGGAGCTTAGAAGGCACCCCTATTGCCAGAGGCAGGGAATTCAGAGCCATGAAGGCTATATAAACAGTTACTTCTTCATTAAGTTTTTGCTCCAAGCCCAAAAAACTCCTTTGTCTTATCTTCATAAAAAATTGTTTCTCTGTTTAAAAGGTATAAAAACTGGTATCGGTCACTTCTTTGGGTCTCATATTTCTATGAGCTCTTGTACATATGAAATTATATTTCTTTTTTTCCTGGTAATTTGTTTTTTGCCAATTTAAGTGTTAGACCAGCCAAATAATCCAGAAGAGAAGTTTTCCTACCCTACACTACTAAAATTGAGGAACTACATTTAAAATTTTTAATTAATTTTAATTTTAGTTAAGTTAAAATGGATGCTCAATTCAATTACTGAAAACCTTTCAGTACATTTGGTAAAGCTGTGATATGTGAATCTCCTTTGCCAACTGTGGATTTGATAAATGTAAATATAGATCAGCTATTTCTGATGACAACTTAGTGCCATAGTAACATGTGCTGTTAGGGTAGGGTAACAAACTACCTCAGTTTGCCCAGGATTGAGGGGCTTTTCCAGGATGAGGGACTTTCAGGGCTGGACAGTCCCAGGGAAACCAGATGGGGTGGTCACTTATTTAAGGACAAAGCTTTTAAAGCCAAAGTAATTTTTTAAAGAATGCAAGATATTTAATTTACATTTTTATGTGAATCACATGTTTAATAATATTTTACATATATTGGGTTAATAATATGTATTATTAAAATTTATTTCACATATTTCTTTTTGCTTTCTTTTAATATGAATAGTAGTTATATTTCTATTGGACAGAGTTGAAGTAGAACATAGGCCACCTGGAATGATTTTATCTATCAAGCCACCCATCCATTCATCCATCTCTTTGTAGTATCCACCTATTTACTGTAAGCACTCTAAATTTAACATCTGGACTTATAAAATCCTTGAGTAGATCATGTAAATATTAATTGACCTTATATCCTCACTGTCTAATAATTATTATTAATAATTGTCATCATCTCAGCAATTACAATGTTCTAGCCACTGTGCTTTTCTATATTCCTAAATTCTATGTATTCCAATAGAATTGAACCTTTAAAATGGCCAGTGACATAGGTAACTTCACTATATTTCTATTTACATATAAGAAAATTAACGTACATAATGGAAAAACAACTCTCTAATCATCATCGTTTTTGTCAGTGACAGAACCATGGTCTCCAACCCTGAATGGGAATTCTCACCAAGGTGACTGACACACTTCAACACAAGAGTGGTCACTGGCCTCTGCATGGACATTTATGGGACTGGAGTTTATAGTAACACACAGGCACAGAAGTGAGAACAAGAAGCATTGGTTCATCTGGACAGCCAGCTTCTAGTCAGTAAATGCCGATAATTAAAATAGTCACTATCTTTTTCTTTTTACTTTGAGTTTGACATTTAACATTTGTGGCAACCGACTTGTACCTAGACAAGATGTGGATCTTCCTAATATCTTGCTGCTTCCTGGCTCAGGTTGGTTGTGATCAAGAACAAAAACTGTAGGTTCCTGGTAATGGTATATGCAAAAATACTATGCTAAGTGCTGAGTATGCAATATTTCATTTCCTCTTGACCTAAACCTTGTGAATAAAGATATTATTATTAGCTCCCTCTTATAGACAGGAGCATGTAATCCCAGAGAAGTAAGACAATGTATTAGAGATTGAATCAAGACAGAATATTAACCTAGTTTCATTTGCTTCCTGAACAGAAATTTTTAACCCTCTGATATTCCGAAGATGTGTCAGACACTCTCAATATTTTGGGTGCAACGAATATGAATCTTGTTTAACAGAATTGAGTCCAATGTTGGCTTCATAAATTCCATCTCTGGGGGTGGGGGGTTGTTGCCAGTGATTTGAGGTGCACACTGTATTAATTTCCTATTAATGCTATTACCAAGTGCCACAAATTGGTGGCTTAAAACAACACATATTTATTCTTTTACAGTTATTGAGGCCAGAAGTCTGAAATCAGTTTCATGGGTCAAAACCAAGATGTCAGCAATGCTGTGCTCCCTTGGTAGATTTTGGGGTAGATTCCATTTCCTTGGTTATTCCAACCTTTAACACTGCATTTCTTGCATTCTTAAGTTCGTGGCCCCTTCCTCCAGCTTCAAAGCCAGCAGCTTAGCATCTTCAAAACTTTCTGCTTCATTATCATGTCACTTTCTCTTACCTGTCTGTGTGGCCAAATCTCCCTCTGCCTCCTTTTTATAAGGACCATTGTGGATATATTTAGAGTGACCCATTTAGGACAGTACAGGATAATCTCTTCATCTCATGATCCTTAACTTAATCACATCTATAAAAGTCCTGTTGCCATATGAGGTAACACTCACAAATTCTGGGGATTAGGATGTGGTCATCTTGGGGGAGTGATTTTTCAGTCTACCATCTACACCTAAAACCACTGTCTATTTGTGTATGTCCATGATTTCCACAAGATTCATACAAATAAACATAAATGGGTCTTTTAGAAAAGCCATACAGGAGTACATTCATTAACATGTCCAAAATATTTTTCAACACCTTTGTAAAGTTAAGTGTCACGGAAGAACTAAAGATGTTGATAACATTAATTCTAAATCTTATTGTCTCTTGTCAACTCTCTTCAAATATACATGCGTGCGTTTTGGCTTTCTTCATCACAAAATGTGTGTGAAAGTATGCTGCTTCAAACAGTTCATATGACATAAACTAATTAAAAAATGGATCCGCCTAAATGATTTCATGTGACTGTTTCATGGGCTTGTGGTGGATACAGTCAATGTACTTTTGCTCTGGTAGGCAGCTTTGTTTACAACTGATGAACATATATAAATCAAAAGTTCTTTAGTAGAGGAGCTTCTGTACTTGTAGCAGTAAACTTATAAAACACTAAAAGAAGCAGACTAGTCAGTTATAATAGGTAATATCTTGTTGAGAAAATAAAACATTATTTATGCTCCCAGTCTACTGAGAAATGCATGACGAATCTTAAACCATCTTGTTTCTATAGAGGACTTTTACATGTTTCAGAGGGGAATAATGCTATACTCAAATGATCCCCATAGATGTTTTTGAAATAGGTAGACTAGATATTATACCAGTTTTGGAGAAAAAAAAAAAAAGGCCACTGAGAGAGAAGTTCAGGTTAGTTCTTATCCAAGGTGTCTGAGCTAGTTACACCCAAAGAGAAACCAAACACAGAGATCTTTCAGATCTCTAGTTCTACACGCTCCCCTTGAAACTATCCTCTTACTTAATCTGTGCTGGTGTGACTTTATTACATATTTTCTCTCACACAATTTAAATATTCACTTTAATTGTCTTAAATGAATTGAGAAGTTCTAGTATTTGATAGTTGGAGAAACAAAGACAAAAATAATTCAATGTGGTCAACATAGACATTCACTTGGTCTTTTCTTCCATCAAACTTAAGTGCTCTATATTATGTGGTTTTTTTTTGTGTGTGTGTGTGTGCGTGTGTTTGTGTATGTGGGAGCATGTGCAAATTTTATACATACACACACACATATGTAAATTATACATATCATGTATTTGTTGTCTGTGCCCCTGTGCTGGAATGCAGGCTCCATGAAGGCAGTGATTTTTGTATCTTTAGTTCAATAATTTATTCCAAGTGCCTAGAACTGAACTTTATCCATAATAGGCACTCAATAAAAAATTGTTGAAAAAGTGAAAAAACAAGTTCTTATGCAAATAAATGAGTGTGACTTTGACAGAATAATAGTTATGAAAATAGCCTCTTATAGAGTATTTTTCCCATCAAAAAGAACTTTCATAAAATGTATTCCCATGGTACTAATGAGAGAATTTAGGCTAATAGAAATGAAATAACTTCTCCATAGTCACTCAGTATTTGAGTATTATATATACACACACACACACATATATATATATACAAATATATGGATATAAATTTAATGGCCCCTCCTTCTCCAACCACACTTGGTCACTGAATAAAACATTCATTTATAGAATGGTTTTTTAACCTGCAACATATGGGGTAGGATTCATGCTCTCACTGAAATCTAAGAGATAAAAAATAACAGGAGCCCAGGGGGCTGGTTGTGACAGAGAGCACAGGCTGGGTATGTTACCATTTACCATGAAACAATATATACTTCACAAAACTTTCCCTGGATCACCTTCACCTCCATCACCCCAGCAATTTTCTTTATGCTTAACTGTTCAGATTCTTTTGGGGACAATTATTCTAAATAGAATAGATTTGGGGAGCAATTATTTGAAATAGAATAGAGATAATTCTGCCAGCCTTCATCTCCACCCCACTCATACAACAGAAATGAGATTCAGTATTAGACACGAAATCTTCATTCTCAGGAAGGAAAGAATGAAATGCTCCATTTGCCAACAGTGTCCATACTGATTAATCTGCACTCATGTTGTGGTTAGGCCTGGAGAAAAGCATGTGGCCATGTTTGCATAATTGCTTGCAAACTCATCCTACTCCTCTATGAGTACATATTTATACCACAGGCTTCATTCAGTTGAGATTAATACTCTCCAGAGTGACAGCAGCAGAACTGCAATCATTCATGTAGGGCGACTGTGTTCTTCAAGGGGCAACAGAAGGACCCCGCTCTTTCATTTGACTGCATTACAAGTAAAGGGCGTCACTGTGGCATCCTGTGGTTGATAAAGAGAACTGACATTTACTAAATGCCCAAGGATTTAATACTTACATCCTCTAATAATGCAGCAAAAATGCAAAGCAGGTGTTTTGGGTCTTATTGTAATACTGAGGCTCAAAGAGATTAAATAATTTGTCAATGTCAAACAGCTACTATGTGTTGAACCAAGACTTGAGCACGGATCACACTCCCAAATATTTATACTATGTCTCAATGCCAATCTGCTTTTTTTTTCTAAACCCACGCTTGCTTTTAAGGAAGGGAAGAGGGTTTGGAGGAATTATCATATGAAGTCTCTCCCTAAGAGTATGTTTGCAGAATAAATATTCAATAGCCATAGTACTGCAGTTTCAAAGGAAGTTCACATTTGGGGGGGTGTGCCCATTTATTAAGGACTCACAATGCCTCTATGCATTTCCTACAATGCACAATAGCAACTGTCATCTCTCAGTGCTGTTGCTGGGAGGAGTGAGGTTCTCTGGAAGCAGCAGACAAGTGAAGCAAACAAATACAAAATACTAGAAAAGGTGTTTTTATTCTATCTCAGATATAAGGGAGAAGTTAATCAGCTTGAATGCAGCTGTTGATGTTCATGCTAGAAACCTGCTAAGAATATTCTTTTATTTTCCAGAAAATTCTTTGTCTCAGAGCATACTGCAGCTTGTAAAGTACTGAGAAGTCTGTAAAGTCCTCAGATAAAGTCCGGAAAATGGCTTGACCCAATGAGTGGAAGCCAGTGAATGTGATCGTGTCAGATCATGCCAGATGAGAAGAAGATATCTGAGGCCACATTCCTTTTATTACCCATATCAATTTTTCTGACTAGATCATGGAGTTATTGAATTCAACAATGAGTAGGAGTCATGAAAACCCAGACCACAGGAAGACCATTATCGAATAATCTATTCCATGTACCACCAATAATGCTGGCATCATCTATAAACCAAATTAATACCCAGCCCCCAACATTCAAACCAATAAGCTTGTATACACAACAAGAAAGTACAGTAGATAAATGAGGTTAGTGAAAAATGCTATGAAGAGACTATGATACAGTCATGAGGCAGTATTTGGGGTGGGGTAAAGGTTAGTTCAGCTAGGCTGGTCTTGGGACATACCTCTCTCAAAGTGCCACTTGCACTTGAATGATTATGACCTATCCATAAAATCTGGGAGAAGAATTTTCTAATACAGGGCTTGGAATGTAACAACTTCCTGAATGGGGTATAAGTGTAATATATGTGATAAACAGAAATGAGGTCATTGCCAACAGACAGAATGGCATAGATGAGTACTGAGAAGGGTCATGGGGGACCTGGTAGGTCATGGTGATGACCTAGGATTTATTCCAATTCCACTGGGCTATAATTGGAAGAATTTAAGCAAAGAAAATAGAAGACATGATTTAGATTTCTAAAAAAGATTGCTAAATGGAGAATGTAGTGAAGTACTGCAAAGGGGAAAACAGGGAAGGACAATGCCCACAACCAACAGGAATAAAAAAAAAAGAAAAGAAAAATGTTTATTTAGGAGACTTGGATTGTCCTGGTGGGCAGGGGTGGTGGAGACAGAAGGCACACTGAGGAGTTAGCAACCAAGATGAAAACACTGAGGAAAGAATAATAAAGGGAAAAATGAATGGCAAGGAGGATGGGAGGAAGGAGAGAAGAAACAAGGAAAAACCAAAATGTATGTGATAAGAGGACACAATAGAGACCTACAGCAATAGACACAGGAATTCCTTTCTAATTCTATAATAACTTACTTGGAAGGAACCCTGGATATCAGAGTCTGGAATGGTAGTAATAAGAACTACCATTTTCTATGTATTTTTCTACGAAAGACATTGTGTTTAAGTGTTTTATGTGCCACATGGGGAAACGGAGACTTCGCGAGGTAATGTGAATTGTCAGAGCCCCACAGCCATTACTTTGCAAGATCAAGATGCTAATCCAGATCCGGACAATCCCAAACCATTCTCCTAACTATAAATTAGTTTTGCCTATTTTTGAACTATACATAAATGGAACCACATAACATGAAATTTTTGGTTATCTGGCACATTTGCTAAACATGAGATTCACCCATGTTTTTTGCACTTTCCTTTGTAATGTAAGATTCTATTGCATGACTATAACACATTTTAGAGTTAAGGGACACTTGGGATATTACCAGTTTTTATTCTTGTAAGTCATGCTACTGTGAACTCTCCTGTGTGCATCTTTTGGTGCACATAATCACTTGTTTCTTCTGGCATAGCCTTAGCACAATTGCTGGATCAGAGGGTATACACATAATCAGTTGTAGGAGATACTGCCAAAGAATGTTCCAAAGTGGTTAAACAAAATCTCTTCATTTTTACAGATGGAAAAAGTGAGCCTCTTGGAAAGGAAGTACTTACCAAAAAAGAATGAGCTGAGCCTAGGCTAGAACCCAGGTTGCCAGCTTTCCAAAGGCTGGTGCTCTTTCCAGTGCATCAACCCACTCCCCTTCCCTACTCTGAACCACTCGATGCTCATTCATTTCTATTGTTGGTCTTCCTCCTAAAATATTTTCCTTCTTCTCTAAAAATCTAAGATCAAATTCTTTAAGCAGAATTAACTTTAAAACAACAAAACGAGGTAACCATTTGTGGGAAAGGCTGTGTGATGGGAAAACCAAACAGTTACTGCCATAGGTCTTCAGTGTACCTTTGAGTCAGCTGAGATTCCTTAGCAAGTTTTGTTATAGAGATGAGTCATTGCTGGTTGACCACACTTGAGAATAAGTGCCATTGTATTAAAGAAGGAGTTAGCAGAACTTTCCAAAAATCCTACTTCCCTTCTACTCATTTTTCTGGACATTTTGTATCCACCTAAATGTGAGAGAGGCAGCCAATTCCACTAATTGCCATAACAAGACAAAAATTCTAGTTAAGCACATTACAATGTAATAAACATATATATTTCAAAGCCTTACAAAAAGGAACAAAACACAGTGGACAATTTCATTCCTCAATGTTTTGTTAATTATGGAGAAAACAGATGTGCAAGACCCAGTGTGTGTGTGTGTGTGTTTCATTTTAGTGAGTGTTCTAAGGGTTATTCACTATTAAAAATCCATGTAAAACATGCTGATTTTTTGGACAAGTACATAAAAAGTCTTGTAGGATCCCCACCTCTGCTCAATGTCTGATGTTTTAATTTTCCTTCTACCGAAAGTCTATGTCTTATTCTACTTTTAATGCAACCACCAAATACTTCATACAGTTGTTCTCTCTGAATCTGATATTCCATATGATCAGCAATGTCTCTTTTATATATGAGATATTCTAGAAGAGTAATTGATATATGAAAAAACTAATCTAACACTCACCACATTTACTACGTTTTCAGTATTTCATTCAGCAAACAGTTGTTGAGCACTTACTGTATACCAAAGCCCTAGATGCATTGTTATACTAGAATTACCTTGTGTGTGTGTGAGTTTGCTTTGAAGGAACATTGTCTAATGGAAGTCCATCTTTCTTTGTGATGGCACAGTGAGTAGCTTTGGGGCTGTTCCCTTACCAGTATTAGCTGTTTAGAGGACTGTAGTAAGACAATTTAGGTAATTCCTCACTCAGAACAAGAGTCACCATTGATCAGCATTATCTAAGAGTAAGCAAATGGAAGAAAGTATATATCTGCATCATCGTCTAACTGAATTTTTGGAAAGAAGGATTCAAACATCATAGAAGATAGAGTAAGAAAGGTCACAAAAGGGCAGTTTAGCAACAAAGGATCAGACTGCATGTATACAGGAATCCAGACAAATTCTCAGCATGTGAAGATAATGTGTGGGTCTTGGAGGGATCTGGAAAATGCTCCCCATCACTTCCATTCTATTCCCCTTCTATAACTTCCAAGAACAAAGTACTTCAGCAAGTACCTTACTGAGCAACACAGTGCAAAGCAGAAATTATCAGATTAAAGAAAAAAAGATCTGGACGTCTGTCTGTGAGACCTTGGGAAAGCTATGCCTCCCTCCTTGGAAGCAGTTTTCATGTTGGCTAAAAGAAGGGACTGGAACATGATGAGCTCTAAAGATGGGCAGAGAAACTTGCCTGCTTAACAGAGCCTGCTGAATAACTAGAAAGAGGACTTTGCCTAACACACCTTAAGAGTAAGCAGAGCTCCCTCTTTCTAAGAGACGATCTGCAGAAGTCCTTGTGGGCCCTTTTGGGTGGGGTGGCTCGCCCTGTTCAGCAGATGGACCCAGACTGCAGTCAGGGGTTGGTGAGTCATTTGCAGCGCACGTTAGTCATTCAGGTGCATTTGCACTGGAGTCTGCAGCTGGGAACAGGCCCCAGACTCGGAGTTTGTTTATTTCCATGGACAGTGTATGTCCCAGAGCTTGTTGTGAAATAAGAAATTTATAAATTGTTATGTTCTACTGCTGACAGCCTTCTCCTTTCTCTTGATGATCAGCAGCCTTTCAGGCAGTCCCTTGTTCCATTCTAGAGGAAGGGCATTTTTTGGAATGAACACCGACCAGGTTGTCCTGTCCTGAACTGGGAGCTTAATACCAAGGATCTCATTTTATCTTCATAACAAATTTGTGAGCTAGGCATAACTATCCTCATATTAGAGATTAAGAGCAGAGGCCAAGAAAGTGTACAAGGATTTGGCAAAGTTCCATAGTTAGAAGTGTGGAGCTAAGATTCAAACCCAGAACTGTCTTTTCCAAAGTCATGTTCTTCATCCTATATTACACAGCTATCATTCTGGAAAAGATCAGACATTCATATGTCATTTCATTTTGGTTCTCACAAATATCTTCTGAAACTGAGAGGCAATATGAAGTCATATCTGAAGACAAGAAAGTTAGCAGTCACATGTTTTCATTTTGTTCCTTTTTTTGAGAGAGAACACTACCAATTATAATGGTAACTTAGGGCCAAAAATATATTAGGGCTTCAGAAGTGTTTGTGGAACTGAACTAAACTGATTTTGGGTCCAAGAAATGATTTTAGAGTTTCTGTTGTGTCCATTACTGGGAAAAATTTAAATTAGGGTATTAAATAGAAACAAGGATATGCTTAGGTGATAACTGAAGGAGAGAAGAAATGATAAAAGAAAAACTAATCATATCATCACTGTAACATAATTTTTTTTGGTATCATTAATCTACAATTACATGAGGCACATTATGGTTACTAGACTCCCACCATCACCAAGTCCCCCCCACAAACCCCATTACAGTCACTGTCCATCAGCATAGTAAGATGCTGTAGAATCACTACTTGTCTTCTCTGTGTTGCACAGCCCTCCAGGTGCCCCTCCCCCATATTATGTCTGCTAATAGTAATGCTCCCTTTCTTTTCCCACCCCCCTTATCCCTCCCTTCCCACCCATCCCCCCCAGTCCCTTTCCCTTTGGTAACTGTTAGTCCATTCTTGGGGTCTGTGAGTCTGCTGCTGTTTTCTTCCTTCAGTTTTTTCTTTGCTCTTATACTCTCTACTGTAACATAATTTTTAAAATAAAAATCAACAGCCTCCTATTTCCAATCTCATATTTCCAATTATTTGCAGAAAATAATTAATGAAATCTTGAGTTACTTGAGTTCACTGGAAGACTTGTCAGCTTCTAGGAACTATGGACTTCAGTAACCTGAACCCAAACAACTAATTGCAATTACCCTGCAACAGACAGATCTGTGCATATATCCCACCGACCTATCTATCCACCTAAACCTGAAGGAATCTATCATGTTTGTTAGCCCTTTCCTGAATGGAAAAAAAGGAGGAGGAAAAGGACAATTTGAGGACAGGCAGTGCCAGAACAATGTTATATGTATGGGAAACCTGGAGTGTAAATTTGTAGCAGAAAACTTCTACTGAGGAGGTCTCTGAAGGGGCACAGATGTCTCCACATCTCTAGCTCACAAGAATTCAAGACCGAGGTCTGAGGCAAAGCGTCAGGAATATTTGCATTCTGAAAAAATGCCAACTTTAAAACAAGTCTTAATATTAAGTAGTGTCTGTCCTCCATATTTCTTCCTTTTTCAAAACAGAAAAGTTTGGCTATTCTAGATGCTTTACATTTCCACTGGACTTTTAGAAGGAGTTTGATACTTTCTACAAAAATCCCTGCGAGGGTTTTGGTTAGGACGACATTGAAAGAATTAACATCCTAAAAATACTGAACTATGAAATCGAGGAGCCCCCTCTGCATATGTTTAGGGAGCTCTCTCTGTGTAGCGAAGTCTCCTCTGTTACTCTGTACCGGTGGGATTCTAGTCACCTTGGTCTTCTGGGATTCCCAGTCCATCATCTCAACCTAGGCCGTCTTTTGGCTCAGGCTGTGTTCCATTTTCCTGCTGCTAGACCTGGAAATTCTCTCCAGGTGGTAAGCTGTTATAATTGTAGGGCTCACTTTGTTTCTGAATGACCATTGTTTCAGTTGCTGAAGTCTTCAAAACCAATGGTTCATATATTTTGTTTGCTGGTTTCAGTGAGGTAAGGTAAGGAGTAAGGTGTTACTCCTTCTTGGTGGGAATCCAAAGTCAATTAGCTTTTAGTGAAATTTAATAAATTTAATAGGATAAAAGATATACATTTACTATTGCCCATGTTGTTCATTTTTTGTATAGAGGCAAATTTCCCTCTGGTATTATTTACTACTGTTTGAAGGCTTTTTTAAAACATTTCTTCTAGAGGTAATTGGCTAGAGATTAGGTTTTTTGTTAAGCTTTCCTTTTATCTTTAAAATTCCTATTTTGCTTTAATTTAAAATAATTAGTTATAAATTCTAGATTGAACATTGACTTTTTTTCCATTTAATACTTTGACAATGCTTCTTTATTGTACTCTGAGTTCCATTTGTTCTGATGGATAGTCAGCCAGAGTTTTTAACCTTCTGTACAGAATGTGGTTTTTCTCTGTTAGCTCTTAAGATTTTTTAAATACTGGTTAAAGAAATGATTATGATATCCATGGTGTAATTTTCTCCATGGTTCTTCCATTATAAAGTTTGCTGTGGGTCTCAGATATATGAGTTCATAGTTTTAATTAAATGTGGATAATCTTCAGTTATTATTTCTTCAAATACTTTCTTTTGTCATTCCTCCCCCTCTCCTCTTCTTTGGGGAATCCAATTATACATATATTTGGTTGCTTTTTGTCCCACAGCTCACTAATTATTTGATTATGGCAGTACCTGTCATGTTTATGCACATAAAGTTACTCCACTTGTAATTAGTAAGTATCATGTGGGGAGATACCTTGAAGTTATTCAAATAGCCCATTTATCATCATCTCCAACTGTGTATCAATTGTTGTACATAATAATTATTACTATGGTGTTTGCCAAACAGTAATTTTCTGTTTACATCATGCCTTTCACGTTTATTAAGTATAATTTTATGTGATAGGCAGAATAATGATCCCCCCAACCAAAGATGTTTATATACTAAACCCAAGGCCCTGTGAATACTTAATTTTACAAGGCAAGAAAGAAATGATTATAAATGGAATTATGGATGCTAATCAGCTGACCTTAAAATAAGATTATCCTGAATTATCTAGGTGGTCCAGTGTAAACACAAAGGTCCTTGAAACGGGAAAGAAGGATGTAGTGTCAGAGTGATCTGATGTGAGAGAGATCCTACAGGCCATTCCTGGCTTTAACGAAGGGAGGATATGGCACAAGCCTAGGGATGCAGGAATTCTATAGAAGCTGGAAAAGGCAAGAACATGTATTCACCCATAGAGCCTCCAGAAAGGAATGCATGCCTGTCAACATCCTGATTTTAGCCCACTGAACTACATTTCAGACTTCTGACCTCCAGAATTGTGATTTTTTTTTAATTTTAAAATTAATTTGTGCTTTTTAATCCACTAAATTGGTGGCAATTTGTTACGGCAGCAGTAGAAAACTATACATTTTACCATAAGGAAAACCCTTTCCCTCTTTTTATTTCACGACTCATTAATTCATTCACTTGTTCATTTATTGTATCAGTATAGATTATGGATATTTACTCTATTTTATGGTTTATAATTGAATACTATCATTTTATTCTGTTTCTTGACTCATCCTAGATTTGGCCACTTGGAATCTCTTCAAATTGACTCCTCTGTCCTATCAACATTTGATGGAATGCTTTCTCCCCCTCCAGTTCTTGTGCTCCTAACTCAATGTTATACTGACCTCCATGAGCCAGATTTTATATATGCAGTTGCTTCTTAAGATTACTGATGGAATTAATACTGCCAAAAACTAGTAGTCCACAAAAAAGTATATTTTTAAAAGCCTGATTAAAGGTATTCATAGTCATTCACCCCTAATGTTTGGAATTGACATAAAGGCACCTATATGAGTTCTTGAAATACCTTTACTTCATAATGGTAATTGACTGAAAAATGGTCTTGTACCATAATTTTGTCTCATAATGCCTTCATGTCAGCATTTAGCTACATCTTTACTCCAAAAGGGAATCAGAATACACATGTCCAACACTGATAAAAACTCATCCCAGCCAAAGTGAGAACTTTCAAAACTAATGAATCAGTAATTATTATCCATACAAACCATACAAACCGAAGTGTTTTCTACTTTGTTAAAATGTACCTTTAAAAGATTCAGTTAAATATGTATTTACAGTTTATTACGGGCTTGACAAGGTGCTGAAATATTAGAAGCTGCTAAAACTTGAAAAAATTATACAATTTACCTCCATAATTAAAATGTATGTAAATGAAAATATGACATTTGATTTACAAATGGTTTCTTAGAATGTACAGGTGTTATGTAGAAGAAGATTTACTTACAAATGAAATAAAAATATATACTGATACTTCATGGGCAGGACTATGGCAAATTACAACTTTTATAGGCTACCTTCAATAGTTTTTATGCACTTGGTTAATAATTTCTAGGTTATTAGATTGTAAATCTTTGAATATTCCTTTAACCAAATAAACAGCTCTCCAGGTTTTCTAAAATTCCAGCTCAAACACCTCAGTAATATTTTATATTTAAATTAAATTTAGGTATTTAAATATCAGTGATCTATATAGAAATATTCCAAGGCAAAAACACTGATACTTTCTGAGATTAAAAAGATGAAAGACGGAGAAAGTTAAGTCTCTGAATATTATGAGAAAGAGACAAAGCAAGCAGTGCAGTCTTACTTAGCCACTGCCAGAGTAAGGACTAGCTCTGGAAGGCAAATCAAATTGGATGACTGTGATGTTAGTGTGTTTTACTCAACTGCACTGAAGACAGGTGAGAAAATAGCATGGGATTCTTGAGAAGGTAGTGTTTGAGGTGGGCACTGAAGGAGAGGTAGGGTTCTCTATGACTGAGAAGGGCAAGATGGAAGAGAGAACAGAGACAGGAAGTGGGCATTCCACACAAAAAGTCAATCTGGAGCAAAAGCACAGAAATAGAAACTCCGGGCAAGAGTAATGTAAAAAGAGGAATAGCAAGGAACTGGAGTCACAGGTTGAGCAGATTGTGAAGCGCCTTCGATGTCATCCTCAGGGTGGGGGCACTGCTGCTTGCCTTCCTGGGATCTGCAGTCCTCTGCAATGGTTCATGTTGTTTGGCTAGAAATCTCTTTAACTCACACTCCAGGGGTCCCAATTGCCCTGCACTAACAGATTTCAGTAATCCCACGTATCTTCCCACAGTGTTCAACTCAGAGATGGCATCAAATCTAAGGAAATCAGTTTATGCCACCTATGTAGACCCAATGATTACTTCAGAGGTGAGTCCACAGTTTAAGATGGAGAAATTAGAAGACATTCTTGATCTGTGTGTGTGTCTCTCTGTATCTACACAGTGTGATGTGGAGACAGGATACCTATGACTTGTTTTAAACATTCTGCCGGAGTGAAAGGAGCCAGCTAGAGAATCAGATTGACATTTGGAGGGGAACTAAGAGAGTAACAGAAAGAAAAAGCTCGGGTCCTGATCAGACTGTGCCCAATGCCCAAATCACGTCTGGATTTCTAAGGTAGGTGAAGCGATATATTCTCATTACCTTTTAATGTGATATGTTTGTTATTGCTTCTTGCAAAGAAAGGTGTCCTGAAAGACTTATTATTCAGAGAATAGAGCATCTTTGAAGGTTTTTGAACACTGATACATAAAGTGCTTTGTGTGATATTATAGGAAGAACATTCTGATGTCTCAGTAGAAGCAGGATTGAAACAGGCAAGTTTAGAGACAGGGCACTGGGGATGGCACACTAGTTTGGGTGGGAGAGAAATCCTTTTTAGGTATGGATATGGAAATTGACAAACATTGCCAGAGTTAAACTGAAGAATCTCTTCAGTGTTGACAGCTAAGAACTATTATACCCATCAGTTCTGCTCTGTTCACTTCCCCTTATAAATGGCGGAGTATACTGATGTGAATTTCCAAGTGAGCCATGCATAGGAACTGTTCTTAACATGGTCCTGGCATGGAGTATATCTAGGATTCTATTATTTTCGATTATCCACTGTCTAGTCCCTGGGGCCCAACTGTGATGGGGTGTTAATTATAGGAATGAGAAGGTTGGGGGTAAAAAAAGATGAAGAATGCAAAAAAGAAGATAAGTAGAGAGGGGATCCAGGATAGGGTGGCTTCCAGAAATATGTTAATCCCAAATCACCTCACCCAAAGGAGCAACAATAACAAAACAGAGTGGTAAAGACAGTAAGTGATAGTGAGGATGAGACAAAAATATGTAATAATAATGAGGATGATAATCATGATAGTAACAAAGCTAGTAGCATGATGTAATATTTATCAAGAACATCCACGTGTCAGCCAGTGTGAACAGTGCTCTACCTTAATCAACTTTACATCCATCCTATGAACTAGATGGTGACAGTCAGCCTTAGAAAATTAAGTAACTTGCTCAAAACCAAACAGCTGTGAAGAACTGGAGCTCGTGTCACACACAAGTATGTCTGACCATACAGCTGTAGAAACTGGATTCTTTAAAACGACCATCCAGGTCCTTACCTCCCTGGTTGAATCTCGTACCAAATGACATTCCAACTCCAACCTAGAATATTCTTCCTCTCTGGTGCTAGCCTCCTCACCATTCTCCTCTTTCCTCGGCTTGAACATCCTTTGTCCTGGCATAATTCCCATGACTACCTGGAACCATACAGTGCCGCCTCCCATGGTGTTCCCTGGCCTGCCCCCATGATGGTATGACTGCTTAATTACCTGCCGTGGCAGACCATGGCCTCTGTGAGGGCAGACACTTGCCTGTTTTGCCTTCTGCTTGGCACACCATGAATGTTTAGTGGTGTTGAATGAATGAAGTCAGCGGGGAGTGAGTTGAGAACAGAATGCTCTAAGTAATAAGGTGTATGTGTGTATTGGGGGGTTGGGGGCTGATTTTCAAAACTAATATCTGAACAAGAGCAGGAATGGGCTTGGGCTTTCTTTCCAGTGTCCTGGAGCCTGGATGGGAGAGGGAGATTTCTGCATTGGGTAGCAAGGTATGTTTATTTATGCTTATGATTCCACACATCCTTTCAAAAGGCTAGATTGAGCTTGAAGATTCCAATGTCAAATGGATCAGCGTAAGAACTTTGTTGGTAAAAGGGAATGAATGAAAGCAGGAGAAGAAATGGCCAAGAAGAGAACAGGCCAGACAACCCAATCTCCTTCCACAGCCACTCAAGTAATTAAAATAAAAACAATTACTCATATACATAGAGCAGGTCAGCACATTTTTTCACAGAACAAGGGAAATGCACAACTCCTAAGAGGCAGTGATATAAATATTTCAGCTGATAGTACGTCCAGGACCAAGAAGGTAAAATAAACTAGATTTAAACAAACAATTTGACACAGAACTCGAAAGGCATTGTGAAATTCTGCAAAATTGCAGATCCAATTTCCCTGGAATATACTTCAGCCTAGCAAAACCTTGACAATTATTCATGTTGGAGGATTAGGCAGAAATGCAGACAATGGGAAAACAAACACTCCATCATCAGGTTTCAGAATGCCACAGTGCCCAGAAAAATGCCTTATGTTTGCCTCTTTTTCCCCTGAATCCTGGAGCTGGCCTCCTGATCCCTATACTTCCCAATATGTATCTTGCCATTAACAATAAATGTGTATTCATGAGAGAGAAAGACTAGAAGGACTCACTGGTTGGAATAAGCTTTTTTGCCTTCCTACTGGTAAGAAGAGGGTCTCTGCATTTTGGGGCCTCATACTGAGTTTGCCTTCTCATTTTCTTTGTTGAGAAGTTACTATGTGCCAGGTCCACAGCAACTCAAAGATTTTGTTTTCTTTTTAAAGAGACCCTGAGTTATGAAGTTGTATTCTTCCCCAGCTACTGATCAAACACTGGGATTATCATTTTGAAATTGCAGATCTGACTATACCACTGTTCGTCATCCATCTATGACATTCCATTGTTTTCAGGATGAAGTCCAAATTTCTGATTCCAACTCAGTACCCTTATCCTTCTGACCATTTCTATCCTAACCCCTTAATCTAAATTCAAGAATCACCTTCCTTGTGTAACCTTTCCTCAGACCTTGGAACTCTTCTGCATATCCCAACTTCAGGTTGTTTAGATCTCCTCTGATCACTTAGGATGTTCTAGCATTCCTTTCTACTTACAAATCAGTTTCTTCACCAAGGCTATGCCTCTTAGGGCAAAGATTGTGTATTATTCTTCACCATGATCCTGGGACTCAGTGTCTTACTTAATGTCAAATCAGTGCTCACAAATAGTGGTTAGCTTCAGAGGTTGCAAGTCTGACTTCCCTTTCCTGAGTAATTATTTTGTTCAGTTTTCACTCATTCGTTGAATAATTATTTACTGAGTTTCTGTCATGGACCAGCCTTCTTCTAGGTACTGAGGAAAAAATGGTTAATAGAAATAGACAAGATTCCTGTTCTTATAAAGTATACGAGCTGGAGGAGGAGTCACCTATCATTCCAATCATCCCAGTGATGAATATACAGCTACACATGTATAGGAGAGTCTGTTACTGCAGTACTGTGATTGTGGATCGGTGTACGTTCCACAGAGGAAGTGATGATTACACTGGGATATGAGCAATGATTACACATTAATGATCTGGGAGCAGGGGGAGGGAGACTACCTCAGAAAAAGGAAGTAGGAAATTCAGAAGTTCCATGATGAGAGGTAGCATGATTCATTTGAATAAACAGGGTGTCTAGGGAAGAAAGATCTAGGGGACATTTGGCAAGCAGGAGAAATTTTTGGTTGTCGTAAGTGGAGAGTGAGTACTGTCTAGCGGGTAGAGATCAGGGATGCACCTAAATATCCAGGGATGCTCAGGACAGCCCCCAATTGATTATGCAGCCCAGCATGTCTGAGGAGACAGACACAGGCAGATGATGAAAGTCTTGTAGCTCATGTAAAATAGCTCGATGGATAAAAATAGTAGGAAGCTACTAAATAATTGAAGGTACAGAGATGGTGTCATATGGTTTTAATTTTGCTAAAATCACCCAGACTACAGCATGGAGACATACTGGGTGTCTGTCTGATCTGGGATCAGAGAGGAGCAAGAATGAATGAGAGAGAACAAATTTTTTAATATCCAGGCAGGATATATAATGTGACTAGCTCTGCCTCCACTCTGTTACCATCCATTCCCGTGCTGATGTTCAGTATCTTTCACTGCTCCTATACCTCATTATTTCTTTATTTTTAGTTCTCCTTTTACATTCACACCCCATCCATAAGAGTGATGCCCATTCTGAAAGGTCACTTTGCCTAACTAGATATTGTAGAATATTTTACAGCTGGAAAATATGTGAAATATCATAGAGTCTAAATTCTAGTCTGATGCTCAAATACTTTGCTGACAACTATGAGGAGTAAGTATTTCCCAAAGTACCTCTGTCCTTTGGGAAGGGGACAATTTGCACCACATTTGTGCCTGTTAGTGGTTTGTAGGAAGCAGAGGGAATGTCTTCAAGTGGCATGAAGGTGTTACATGAGACATCTACTTCTCCATCCTTCAACAATCCTCTTTGTGCTTCAACTTTGAGAACAAGCACTGACTTACAGCTCTTTTAACGTGTCATCCTGTTTCACTGCTCTGTAGTTTGCAAATGCTTTTCCTCTGCCAGAAATGCCCTCACTCTGCTAACCATGCCTGCATGGAAAACCACAAACCATCTTCCACAGTGACACTCAAGCATGGCCTATTCTGAGTAGATTCACCAGGAAACTCTTGTTAATTAACCCCTAACACTGTCCATTGTACACACTTTTCAAAGCAGAATGGATTTCTTGAAAGTAGAATTTTTTCTTATTTATCTCCGGTTCTCACTGTTGTTCACATAGGCTCAGTTACCTGACAGCAACTTCCAGGGCTGGGCATGAACTAGGAGAGGCTCATTTCTCCTTTGTTCCTTTGAAATTTGTTTCTAGCAAATTTCTCTGATCTCTTCCTCTTAATTGTACATGCTTCTTTGTTCCTGTCCAAGAGGACTGACCTCTTACTGTTAGTGCAGTAGGCTGCCTCTCCTGGTTCCCTGGGACCTTCATGCTCTAGATGGTCACTACTTTCTGGAGGACATGTCATCCAGATCTTAGGCTTCAGTTCTCCTTTGGTTTATCACTGCTCCCGGCTCACATCTGCCTCCTGAGACCCCTGTAGAGTCTCAGCATTACCCTTAGCTTGCCACAAAGGAAAACCAGAGAATTTAGCACAGTCCTGACAACAAAGTAGGTGCTCAGTACATATCTGCAGATATATATTAAAATCCTATATACATACTTCTTGTGAATACATAAGATCCTGCTTTTTCTGTATTTCCTACATGATTTTGAGCAACCAGATCATCAAGGGCCACATGCTGGCATTCCCTCAACAACAGACTGACTAAAACTTTGTAAATTTCAGAAAGACTCTTACACTTCCGGTTTCCATTTTGCTACCTGAAAAATGGCAACTAGGGATGTGTGTTCCTGGATTATACCTCAATCAGGTCTGTTCAAAGAGTTATTTGGTAAGAGTTTGTAAGGACATATGCATGCTCAAGCCTGTTCAGATCTAGTGAATTACAATCTTCATGGGTGAGATTTAAGCATCTGTATTTGGAGACGAATCTCCAAGTCCTGCTAGTGGTCAGCCTTGGCTGAAAGCCACCGACCAGATATCCTCAAGGTGTCTCGGATGGACACTTATGTATAAAGGCTCAAAAGTTCTTCAGCTGGCCGATGGATGAGGCACTCAGGTTTTTGTTTGTTCGTTTGTTTGTTTTTGAGAATAAAGCTTGTGCTGGGCTTTTTGGTCAAAATACCCACTACCTTCAAGTGCCAGATGCCAGATATGCATTGAATATATTCAAATGTAGGGTCACTGTGTAAAATTCCACACTGGGCTCCATCCAGCCAGACAACACAGAAGTAAAACTGCTTTAGTCAACTACTCTGGCTAATGCCTCAAGTTTCTGCATTCCACTTGGATTGCCTGTTAAAAATTCTACCTTTAATTGATTATCATTTCTTATTTGCTTCTCAGTCACCTAAATGTCATGCTATTTCCTAGAAATTTCTCATATTGAAAAAAAAAAATGCTTCCAGAGAATGGAAACATGCTTAAAAAGTAAAACGTTATAGCTAAGAAAATGGGCAGAGTAACAGCTGAAAAATTACCGAATTCAAACTCAGCTCAAATTCTGGATCCTGTTGTTATTTGCTAAGTGTTTTGTGGAAAGTCAGTTTAACCTCTGTGGGCTTCAATTTTCCATCTGTAAACAGGACAGATTAACATAGTTTATATGTCCTTAATTAATGGATGAAGTTCAAGGTAATGGCTGCAGTAAGTTTTTTTTTCCATGATTTTATGATCAGTGATGTGTGTGTTTGTCTCACTTCAGTCCTATCTGTAGAAGATCCATAGGTGAAGCTAATTAAAATTACGGTCTCAACGACAGTGACAAGTAAGTTAAACAGCAACAAATCAGTTATAAGATCCCTTATTCTATTATATCCTATAGTTACACTGACCTAATTTGACTACTAATTCAGAAAAATCCAGTACTTTGGATTTCATACATATTTTTGCTATGTAGTGCACAATAACAGGATTTTGAAATTTTATGAATATGCATTCAAAGTCCACTTGGGATATTAAATCATAAAATTTAAACCAAAAGTCATCTTTGGTGCCAGAAATATTCTATATTTTTTGTTCCTATCAATTGTGTCACAACAGCTCTACTTTTATCAAGTTGCCATAGCATTTGTTAAAATCTTAACAGACCCATGTTGACCCAGTAACCAGAAGCAAATATAAATAAAAAGCCTTCCTTTTGACAATAATTTCACATTAAGCTTGGACATTCCCCCTTCTAGAATGAGGGAATCTGGGTGTAGAGTAAGATTTACTCAAAGCCACACCAGAATAGCAACACTGAAACAATTTCTGACCCCAGAGCCCTGTTAAATCCAAACAGATTAATGCCATTTTCTGACTCTTTCCTTATCATAGCCAGGTAATGGGTTTCAGAAAGGAAAAATGTAACACCTTTTAATGACTTCTTGTGTCATAGGCAGAAGAAGTAAATAATTAATGTATGCACTCTGCCCCTAGTCCTTTTCTTCTAGTCAAACTGTTGGAAGGTCTATTCTCTCATCCTAGATTAGTGTCTTTATAAAAGACATTTAACCTTCCTGAAGTTCAGTTTTCTTATAAATGGAGGATGGCTGTAGCCAATTTCTACGGCGTCAGAAACTTCATTTAGGGCAAAGTCAAGTATTTCTACTGATTTATCCCTGCTGAGTAAATGTTCTACTTCTTTCCCTATCCTCACTGACCAAGTTGCCTTTAGGAGCCAGGGTTGTTTTCACAGCATCACAGGGTAACAACAGAATATACAATTTTAAAATTCCCTCCCTAAATGCTTTCCCTCTTATCTCAGTGGTGTTACTCTCCTAGAGAGCCACTTATCCCCAAGGCCATTATCAACCCCTCTCTCTCATGGTCTTTCAGTACTTCCAGCTGGTTTTCCTCATTTCCTGTTTGGTTTTCACATTTTCCATGGAGCCTGAAGGAGTTCCCAATTCATTGGTCATAGAATTTCTCAGGCATTAATCCTAGTCCGTAAAGGATTTCCTACCTAATCTGGTTTTTAAGGACCTGAAGTTACATTGCATGGGGTGATGATGAACCCAAACAGCTCCCACTAGGCCCAGTCAGAAAGCTAGCAGTGGGTAGAAGGAAAACATTTGGATTTCTTGGCTTTTTCAGGCCCCAGTAACTATCCAATCAAAGCACTTTCTAGCCACATAATTGGATACACCATGAGTCAATTTCTCCCTAGATATCAAAACAGCTGTATGCTTACTGTTGATCAATACTAAAGCACTCAGACCATATTTACATTTCTTATTAGTGAAAACCACAATGGATGAGTAATGGTGAGAAAAAGGTCTTCTGTACCTTTCTAAGAGGATGAAAAATATTACTCTGCTCCAAATACCAGAACACAGTTTTTTTTTTACCTTTGTTGAACCTGGCTCAATGTCTGTATTTTGATTCATTCTTTTTTAAATCATTGTTCATTTATTCGCTCATTAAAAAAAACTGGGGGAAGGTGAGACATCTAGTTAAACAGATAATGTACTAGGCTGCAGGCATTTACAATAAGTAAGATAGTTTCTGTCTCCAAGGAGGGCAGAATTAATGGATAAACACAGACATGCACACAAATAACAACACAACTATAAAATTAGTGTAACAAGAGAGGCGTGTGCATCATACTTTGAAAATTAATTAAGGGAAACCCCACTGACATGGTGTCAGGAGCCCTGCAGGAGAAGTTCTCATGCCCGCCACTCCTTGTAAATCTCCAATCCCTTCGGAAAAGAAAGAGACCAAACTGTTTTAGCTACTTAACCACCCAGCAGTTAGAAGGCAGCCTCCACCATGGAGCTTCAACCCAGTAATGAGAGATTGTCACAAACCAGTCAATTAGAAGCCATGAAACATGGTCCCAGTGGACTTTCTGCTTATAAGCAGTTCTCCTAACTCGCCCCCTTCCCCTGTAAAAGAGTGTTCCTCACTTTTATTTTCCAGACATGCCTGTGGTTCCACTGTGGCTCGTGTGTCCTGGATTGCAATTCTCTACCATTCCCGAATAAACCTGTTGGTGCTGGTAAGGTAACTGACTGTTTTAAGGTTAACAATATGAAGATGGCATTAAGGAGTGAGTGGCCACAGCAGACTTGTAAGGAAGGTATTCTTAACTGGGTGATCTGATCTGCTTTTTGAAAATACAGTAAGAAAGTGATGGAGAAAATTGCACCAGAGAAGTCATCATGAAATTGGGCACATTATAGACTTTGGACTTGAGCCGGGTAATGGGCAGCTATTAGAAAAAATTAAACAGGAAAGAAGCCATTTGGAGGGCTCCCTCTGACAACCACGGTGGGGTGGGAGGGGGGTACACAGACTGGTGGAAAACATACAGGACGCAACAAAAACTGTGAAGACGTGGCAGCAATAGTTCAGATGGGTGTCTGAACAAGGGAAACGGACATAGGAATGAAAAGAAAGTGATTGGGGTGAAATTAATAGGATGTGTTGACTAATATATAGGAGAAGTAAGCCAAGGAAAAAATCCCTATTTAAGACTGAAATGTGGTTCTCAGATATAAGCATGGCACGAAATGTCATATTAAGCTGTTGTAATTCTCTGACAAGTCCCAACAAATAAGGTGGTCCCTTTTCTGAGCTGTAACTCCTTATCTTTTTTGACTTACACAGTAGAAATTTATGTCCTCAGTTCTGGAGGCTAGAAGTTTGAGATCAAGTTATCATAAGGGCTGGTTTCTTCTGAGGCCTCTTGGTGATACTCCGTACCTTGTCCTACTTTGACATAAGTGATCTTCCAAAAAAAAAAAAAAAAAACACCTCTGGCCAGTTTACTTCCATGTAAATCGTTTCCTTGCTATTCCTTTACTCTAAGAATTAAGCCCAAGCTCCGTAACATTGCATGGTTAGGTCTTGACCTGCTTTCCTAGCCTTGTTCACCCCCTAGTTCCCTATATCCAATCCCATCTCTCCCTGTACACTATGATCTAACCGCAGTGAATTTTTCACTTCACCTTGATATCACTGAAAATGCAGTTTCCTTTGCCAAGGACCACCACCGCCACCACACACACACACACACACACACACTATTGCCTGGCAAACCCCTAGTTAAGTTCAAAGCACTGTTGAAATGTCATGTGCTTTGTGCATCTTCCCTGTTACCCCCACCCCTCAAATGCAGGGTTTATTCCACATCTTCTCTCCCTAGGTCCTTTGCGATTATTCAATTACAAGGCCTGCCACTTATTTTCTGTTAAAAACGAATCTTCAGTAATCCAAACACTATGCCTGTATGGCTAGGGATACATTGATACCATCTAAGCTGAACTTACTCCCTAGCAATAAAGACAGATATTACTAGTTGTGTGGGTTATTAAGAAAAATACTTCGCACCTTGGGAGTTTATAATCCTTGAGTTTTACCAAGCCGGGAGTCATTTGTACCCGATTATAATCTAATGTATTATAATCATGGAGGAGGGAACAAGGGCAGATATTCTTCTTATGACATAGGAATTGAAGGCTAAGGAAAGATTAGAACTCAGGGACAACACAGTCACCACCAAGGTCATGAGTGAGACCCACTCATTCGAGGCAAGGGCAGGAGCTCTGTGAGCCTGTGTTACAGTGATTTACAGCAAGGAATTCATACATACAGCAGTCCCCCCTTAGCCGCCGGGATGCAGTCCAGGACCCTCGTGGATGCCTGAAACTGCAGATGCTACCAAACCCTTTACATAACTATGTTTTTCCCTCCCCATACCTCTGATAGTTCAACTTCTAAATTAGGCACAGTACGAGATTAACAACAATAACTAATAATAAAATAGAAAAATTATAATATACTCTAATAAAAGATGTGCAAATGTGGTCGAAATTTCTCAAAATACCTTATTGAACCGACCTCACTTCCTTGCGGTGCCGAGAGAACATAAAATACCGACGGGACGCGATGAAGCGAGCTGAGTGGCGCAGGCTTTATGACGTAGTGTGAGGCTACTGCTGACCTGACACTACGTCAGGAGGATCACCTGCTCTGCACCAGGGTTGACGGTGAGAACTGAAACCGCCTAAAGGGTGGGGGAAGGGGGCTGTTGTAGTTGGCTTTTTACCTCATTTCTAGCATAGAGTAGGGTTTCCTGTGATGGGAGCCTTCAAAGTCTTTTGTTATGTTAATGGTGACTTTTGGAAAGCCCTTAGGTGACCTAAATAAAGGGGCCAGTTGCCAGGGAACCAACCACGTGATTAGGGGGTGTCTACCTTTCGGTCCCAGCCCCCTGTATCTGGGGAGGCGAGAGGGGCTGGAATTTGAATCAGTTGCCAAGGGCCAATGATTTTATGGCTCATGCCTGTGTAATGTAGCCTCCGTAAAAACAAAAGGACGGGATTCTGAACGCTTCCAGGTTGACAAACACATCCGCACCACGGGGGTGACTCACCCCAACCCCACAGGTAAAGAATTTCCTGCGCTCAGGACCCTTTCCGACCTGGCCCTGGGAATCTCCTCATCTGGCTGTTCGTCTGTATCCTTCAGCGTGTCCTTTAATAAACGGGTAAATGTCCTGAGGTCTGTGGGCCATTCTAGCAAACTATCGAATGCGAGGAGGAGGTGGCTGGGACCTCTTATCTACAGCCAGTTTGTAAGAAGCACTGGTGACGGCCTGGGATTGTACCTGGTGTCTGAAGTGTGTGGAGGGGTGGAGAGCGG
The DNA here is from genome assembly GCF_030020395.1 of Manis pentadactyla. Taxonomy (NCBI): domain Eukaryota; kingdom Metazoa; phylum Chordata; class Mammalia; order Pholidota; family Manidae; genus Manis; species Manis pentadactyla. The sequence goes on along the minus strand of NC_080021.1, from coordinate 203,714,960 downwards.
GCAGTCTTGTGGGACTGAGTAACACGTGGACTCGATCTTCTGGTAGATAATTGAACTCAACTGTAGGTCACCCAACTGGTATTGCAGAGAATTGCTTGGTGTGGGGAAAACCTGCACAAATTTGGTGACCAGAAGTGTCAGAAGTGTTCACCTAAGTACTAAAGGAGACTCCCCGGGAAGGAGCGCACTGTAGCGAAGAGCTGTGGGTTCCTTTTTCCCTATGTAGGCAGAAAATCTGCCGTAGACCCTAAAGCTGGGTTGAACTTCCTGATTCTGGGTCTGACTCAAGGAAATAGAATTCTGCTCCAAGCCCAGCCTGACTGGCATCTAGACGCTGCTGTAAATTCTGTTCCTATGTATAAACTAAGGGTCTGTGTTGACTCTGTAGGTGCAGAATGACTCTCCAGTGCATTTATAAGTGGAGATCTGGGAAACACAGAGCCAAAAGAAATGCACGCATATCTCATTTTATTTCACTTCATTTTATTGTGCTTTACAGATACTCTGTTTTTTACAAATTGAGGTTTTGTGGCAATCCTGCTGACACCATTTTCCTACAGCATTTGCTCACTTGGTGTCTGTGTGTTAACATATCGGTAATTCAAGCAATATTTCAGACCTTTTCATTATTATTGGTCATGGTAATCTGTGATCAGTGATAACTTACTGAAAGCTCAAATGATGGTTAGCGTTTCTTAGCAATAAAGCATTTTTTAATTAAGGTATGTAAATTGGGTTTTTTAGGCTTAATGCTATTGCACACTCAGTTGACTACAGTATAGTGCAAACATTATTATATGCACTGGGAAACCAAAACCTTCATTTGACTCACTTTATTGCAATATACACTTTATTGCCATGGTCTGGAACTGAACCTGCAGTATCTCTGAGGTATGCATGTAATTCAAAGCTTTGGGAAAGCTCATGGTGTACTGTCAATCTCTGCCTGTGGGTATAGCAAAGAAGCTTGCATGAAGATTATGTGTGTGTCTATGTGTGCATTTTAAATGAATGAATACATGAATTCATGGATGAGTGAAAAAAGTACATGAATTAGAGAATCAGAGTGTGAAAACTGAAAAACTGAGTGTGTGAATGCATAAATGAATGATCGAGTAAGAAAGTCATGAATGAGTTAATGACTGACTCAGTAAAATATGACTAAGTTGATACATGAATATGTGAATGAATACATATGGGTGAGGAAGGAGAAGTAGACAAGAAAGCAAATGCATATGTGATTGACTAAGTGAATATACACAAGAAACTTATTAAAATCAGTTTTTCCAAAAGAAAAAAAAAAGCCTGCATCTTGTAGGAATTAGTGCTCAGAGAAAGGGTTAGACTTTTCTTGCCTCTATCAAAGTCATACATTCTGAAGTATACTCTTACCTTAGGAAGAATTGGTTCTATGAATATCTGAGGTTTGACTGTTCTATAGCTCTAGACAGGGATTCGGGGACTTCAAAAAGTCAGTCTCAACTTAGTGGGAAGACCTCTTCTATTCATCCCTGCTAAAATGAGAAAAATGGCAAGAATTGCAGGCTGAGTTTCACCAGGGCAGTCCAAGTGGGCTGCATCCCATGAGGTATTAAAGACATTAACTTGTAAATGTAGCAAGCCTTTTTTTTTTTATGCCAGGAAACCTGCTTTTTTCAATGTGAAGAATAATGTGCTATTAAAATGAATGCAAATTTTTTACTTCTCAAACTTTCCCAAAGATGGAGACATAAACCAAATGTCTTGGTAGTAATTTGCACTGAGAACTGCCAAGGGACTGCAGTATTCTTACGCAGGACAGTGACTTGCAAACGTGTGGTCTTCAGGCCGTTCACTTCATTACCTCTTGCAATACGGGACAAAAATGCTCCTGCTGAGTCAGGATATTTGGAGATAGAATCCAGACTCCTACATTTGAGAACTACTGATGTAGGCCAATCTCTTTGGCTAGTTAAGTTTTAACTGAAGGTTTACATGGCTTGCATTCTTAAGAACTGGTCCTCAGCTAAAGAGCTTGGAGGACCACTGTACAGAATCCCTTCAGTGGGAGGTCTGTTGGTCAATAAGCTTTCTTCCTGGACTGGTTCTCAAATGGATACCTTTCTCTCTCTAGGTTTCCACTGATGACCCTGCTTCCTTTTGCTTTACTCTCCCTGCTCTTGCCTGAGAATCTCCCTCTCCTGTTTTGGTAGATCTTGTTTGCTTGTTTTGTTTTGAGGAATTAAACATGTGCTCTAATTTAATCTCTTCTTTCTAGTGTTTTAGTGGTTACGGTAAAAATTACACACATACTTAAAATCCTCAGTTAACAGATATTTTTACTCCCAGGCTGAACAATACATGGGCTTTAAAATGCTTTCACTCTTCTCACTTCTACCCAATACATGTGTTATTGGTGCCCAGTATTTCAGTTCATCTTGGGTGGTTTTTATTTTTTAACCTTAAATTAAATACTCTTACTGTTTTCCAGATAGTATTTGTTTCGACATGCCCAAATGTTTGCTATTTCTTTGCATCATTGATCTGTCTTATTCCTGGGATTATTTTTTCCATGAGTACATCCTCTATAAATCTCTTTTATGAGAATTTACATATAATCTATTCATTGTTTGGTTATATATAAATGTCTTTATTTTAGCCTCATTCTTAAAAGATAGTTTTGCTGGCAATAAATCACTATTTTCCAGCACTTTGAAAATATTTTCCCATCTTCTTCAATTACTCTAGCCCTAGATGATTTGTTTCTTCTGTTATTACAATTTAAATATGTGCATCCATACATTTATTTTGATTTGACTTTTAGAAAATTTTTGACTGAAGCAGTCTGCCACACTGGAAAAAGCTTACAGTTTGATTACATAACCCCTCTGATACTGTTTTCTGACTCTGTACACTAAAATTATTAATGTTTTTATGATGAAGTTGTGAGATTAGATTAGGTGCGTGTATGTAAAAATGGAGGCCTTTGGTAGTTCTTCAAAAAAAATTGTATTTACTATTAATAGAGAGACTTGCATATTTCATTGTGATTATTTTATAGTGTCTCTGCAAGGGTGAATTCATGCAAGGTGTTCAGTAACTACTCAATGACTTAATATTCAAGGAATCCCAAGTTAGTACAAAAATATAAACTATTTCAACTCTGAAGTGGGTGGACATTTCAGATGCACTGCCATCCAAGCAAAAGGACAGGCAAGAATGATCCATGTGATGCTCACAGAACAGAAAACCTGGCTTTTCTGAGTAAGGACATCTGTCAGCTATTGGCTAACCTCTATCATGGAAAATTACCCAGGAGTTCTCGCAAAAACACTACACGAATACATAAGGTTGTGTGACACATATTAGATAAAATAAACAAGCTGATATTTTTCTGAGTTCTTTTCTGTGCTTTCATAAATCAGAACATGCCTTTATTGTTTTTAAACTTAGCAAGTATAACTTCCCTTGGCTTTGGAAGGTAATGATGCAATAGTAGTAATTAATACTATAATTACAGCTTAAATTTCTACAATTTCCTATGCCCTAAAGGTTTCCAAAATGTTGGCTTGCTATCTCACCTACAGGTATTCTGACTATGACATACTGCAAAGAACCATGAAGGTAGAAACCAGCTGCTAATAACAGTGCTTTACTGGGGGCCACAAACAAAAGAGTTGACCCAAATGGGACTTGTGGCCAGAATTTTGGAGTCAATATATAATTTACCTTTGGACCCCTGGCCCAGTGCTCAAGTTTCAGGAAGGATAATACTCTGGACTTGTCAAACATAGAACCATGTATATTTAAGGGTTGGAAAGGGCCCATGGAAATTATGCCATTCCAATCAAGACTTAGTGAAGCAAACAGTCTTTTCAAAACTTTAAAAATTAGTGGCAAGCCTGGGAGGTGGAGTCTAGGTAGACTTAATGTCTTGTCGTTGATTACTCCGGACTTCCCTGAGAGCACCCCTCTCACTGACCCAAGCTCTTTAAAGGTTGGTGCAAGGGATTTGAAAAGTCATATATTCAGCTCACATTGATTGGTGCTTGCAGTATGTGTAAGAAACCATAGACATACTGGGAATCAGATGATCTGAGCATAGGCTCTGCCCTGAAAGGTAGGAATAATAGCTGAAATGTACTACTGTTTACTATATATGCTGAGCAGCATTTTAAGTGCTTTGCATACACACAGACAGTATATGTGTGTATATATCCATTTAAGCTTTATGACTATAAAGACGATGCATATATTGAGTACACAGTGTGTATTTTCAGAATTAAATTATATAATATTTCACTTAAACTTTTTACTTTGAGCTAAATACAGATTCACATGTACTTCTAAGAAATAATGCAGAGATCCTGTATACCATTTACCTATTGTCCTTCAATGATAGCATCTTACAGTATCACAACTAGGAAACTGAAATTGATATAATTTACCTACATTGCTCAGATATCCAAAGTTTTATGTGTTCTCAGTTGTGTGTGTGTTTAATTCTGTGTAATGTCATTACATATGTAGGTTTGTGTATCACCACTACTGTCAAGGAACAGTTTTATCCCATGTCCCTTATATTGTCCTTTAATAAACACATCCACCTCCTCCTCTCTACCAACATCTCATCCCTAATCCCTGGAAACCAGTAACTGGGTTGTCTCTTCAATTTTGCCATTTGATAATATTATACAAATGGAGTCATGCAGCATATAGCCTTTGGGATTAGTTGTCTGTTTATTTTTACTTTGAGATTCATCCAAGTTGTATCAATAGTTATTTTTTTTGTATTGTTGAGTAATATTCCATGGTATGGATGTACCACCATTTGTTTAACCATTCCCCATTAAAGGACATCTGGATTGTTTCTAGTTTTTGGCTATTACTAATAAAGCTGTTATGAATATTCATGTACAGTTTTTTATGTGAACATAAGTTTTCATTCTCGGGGATAAATGCCGAAAGGTACAACTGTTGGGTCATGTGGTAACTGCATGTTTAGTTTAATGAGGAACTGCCACCCTGTTTTCCAGAGTGCCTGCATCATTTCACATCTTTGCCAGCAATGTATGAGTGATCATGTTCTCCATGTCCTCACCAGCTTTTGATATTTATTATTCATTTTTGATAATAGAATTGAGACACAGGACAGTCAAGTAACTCCAATTATTCATTCAATAAATATTTGTTGAGTCAAATACCACCCTATGTGCTAAGGATGCAGCAGAAAATAAAAATCTCTGGCCTTGTAGAACAGATATTCCAGTAAGGAAGACAATTTATAAAAGAAATACAAGTAATAAAAAACAGTGTGTTACATAGTGACATGCTCTAAGGATGGTAATCAAGTAGGGAAAGGGGAAAGGGATATTTGGGGGTAATATTTTAAGTTTAGGAAGGGTTGGCTCTGAAGGTGACTCTTAGTAAAGACCAGAGGAAGTAAGGGGACTGCTAGGTATCTGAAGGAAGGCATTCCAGGCAGTTAACAGCAAGTATACAGCCCTAATGCTAGAGCTCATCTTGGTGGGGCTGGGGGACCTTGAGATTGTCTGGAGGCTGGACTGATACAGTATGGGAGGTGGCAGATAGATAGGTCCCATCGGACCACGTGGGTTTTGGGAATGACTTTGGGTTTTACTGTGCCCGAGACAGAGAACTACCAGTGGGTTGTGAGCACAGGAATGACTTGTCATGACTGTGTTTTTACAGGATCATGGTGCTGTCTTTACCCAAGAGACATGACTAGAAGCAGAAGAGCCTGGAAGACCTTAGGCTTTAGTAGAAAAGAGACAAATAGCATTAATTAACACTATCACTTGGTTAAGTGCCACTGGAGATTTTATGAACAAGCTGAAGCAGAGACGACGACGGGAACAGCTCTGCCTGGGAGGAGAGGATGCTTCCCTTCGCCTCCCATCTGCCTCCTCATTTACTTTCAGGTGAGGGACCAAAACCAGCCAGAGATCAGCACTATTCTCTCTCCTCTGTCCTTTTCCTGCACCCCACTTCTCTCTGCCTTTCCTCTCTCTTCTTCTATCCTTCCTCCAGGTCTGTTCTTGAAGGAAACAGGTTTAAGGGCAACTTGTAAATCTGTACTCTAAAGGAGCCCCTCTCTTTTTTTTCTCCTTGTGAAAACTTTATTAAAATGTTAACATGCATGAACTACTGGCTTCTCTCATTGCCAACACTGGATATTCACGGGACACCTACTCTTTAAGCTCCATTTTTTTCTCGGTTGGTTATTAACTACAAAGACCCTTTTGCAACCTACTCAGACAACAGGACTGTAGAATAAAGCGATGAATAATGCCCACCTCATCTACCTCTCTAAGGTGTAGTAAAGATCAAAGGAGACAGCATGTGTGAAAATGTTTCTAGACGATTACATGTAAAATGATAATTTATCACTACTTTTAAAATAATTTATTGTTCAGTAATTTCAAATTTACAGAGAAGTTCCAAGAGCAACATGAAGTACTTCCGTATCCTTTTCACACATGGGTTATTACTTTGCTGGGGATGCTGTAACCAAGTACCACAGACTAGATGACTTAACAGAAACTTATTGTTGCACAGTTCTGGAGAGACTAACATCAAATCTGAAATCTGAAATCAAGGTGTAGGCAGGGTTGGTTCCTTCTGAGGTCTGTGAGGAAAGCATCTGTTCCAGGCTTCTCTCCTTGACTCGTAGACGACTGTTTTCCCTCTAAGAATGTCTCGGTGTCTGCATAGGCTCTTGCAAAGATACCAGTCTTACTGGATTAGAGCCCATACTAATGACCTCACTTTAACTTGATTACCTCTGTAAAGACCATATTTCCAATTAAGGACACAATCAGAGTTACTAGGGGTTAAGATGTCAACATACGAATTTGGAGGGGGGAACATAATCCAACCCATAATACATGGATTCTCCACATTCACTCTCTCCTCTCCCCACACCCACTGTCATGAGTCTTTTCTGAACCACTTGAGAGCAACAGCAGACATGATGTCCTGGGCCTCCTTAGTTCCCCAGTGTGTATTTCTCCCAGAGAAAGACACTCTTTTATGTCAACATCAAACAAACCTCCAAATCAGAAAATCCACCTTGCATAGCACTACCATCCTATCTGCATAACCCAGGCAAATTTCACCAGCTCTCCCAACAGTGTCCCATTTGTTTATGTGGCTGAGGAACCTATGCAGGAACATGTCGCTTTTAGTAGGGAGATCTCATCCCCCTCCTGTCTTGAACAGTCGTTTGGCCTTCCCGTCCTTCCCGTTCCTAAGTTTTTAAGACCAGGATCCTTTCATTTCATAGACCAACTTGCAGTAAGTGCCCTTGGTGTTTCCTTCTGACCTCGTGCCTTCTGTATAGGAACACCACAGAAATTCCGCTGTTTTCTTGTCAGTGACTCACATCAGAACACACGATGTTGACTGGTCCCACCACCAGTCATGTAACCTCAATCACCTGGTCTAACCACCATTTTCCCACAGTGAAGTCACCATTTTCATTTTGTCGTTGATGAGTACTGGGGGTAGATATTCAGGTATTATCCAATTCCATCTACTTCATTAGCATCCACTGTCTACATCAACCCCAACTAGGATGATTGCCCAGTGGTGATTTTCTATTTCCATTATTCCTTCTACATTTATTAGTTGACATCTTACTACAAGGAATAAATAACCCTTCACCCTGTTCATTTATATTTGTTTGCTTTTTTGTTTGTATCAGTGTGGACTTATGAATTCCAATTAATTCATTGGGTTGCTAGATGTTTTTATTTGATGCTTAAATTGTCCCACCCTTGGTCATTGGGAGCACCTTCTGACTCCTATATCTTTTTGACTTGTTTTATTATTCCTTGAGATTTTCTTTATGGCAAAATAAGAGTGTTCATGATGCTCATTTCATACTTTCCCTTTCTTGGACCTAAATCATCTATTTCTCTAAAAACTCATCATTCGTTTTAGTGGAGGAAGATATTTAGAAGCCAAGATCCTTTGGGTGTTCACTGTGCTCATTGCTATTGTTCTGTCATTGTTCTAGAAACTCTCAAAGAACAGAGGTAGGAAAGATATGTATATGTGTATATGTACATATATGTGTGCACATGCATGTGTATACATACATATACACATATAGACTTATATGTGTATATATACATACAAGTTCATGACAATCTCTCTAGCTGTTTTTAAATGTCCCCAGATTTGTTGTCACTCCCCCGTTCAATGGGTAAGTTGATGCCCCCTTCCTTTGAATGTGGATAAACTTGTGACTCATATGTAACGAAATGAAATGGCAGAAATGATGCTACATGATTTTTGAGGACAGGCAGAAAAAGCTATGCAGTTTCCACCTTGTTTACCAGAATATTTCCACAGGGGCTCTGGATTAGCACTAAGAAGCTCAACCACCCTGGGAATTCCAGATTCCTGATTCTAGCCCCCTGCAGTGAAGTCACCCTCAACCATCACATCTTCTCAGCTGAGGCCCAGGACATCACAGAGCACGTCAGTCTGCCTCTGGTGCTTGCCTGGATTCCTGACCCACAGGTATGCAAGCAGAAAAAGTGTTTGTTTAATGCAACTAAATTTCAGGATAGTTTGTCATATAGTAGCAAATAACTGGAAGAACTTCCAATTTCTAATACCTCAGCGTTTTTCCTAGATTTCTCCCTTTTTATGTTTGTAAATCACTTCTCTAACATTGAAAAAACTGGCTCTCATTATTTTCAAAATATTTGCTCATTGTTCAGTCCTTTGATTTATTTGCCTAATATAAACACTCTCCCAAGCACAATGGCTTTGTCTTCTGTGCGTCTGCTCCCTTGACCACTGGGCACTCCCCTGCCTGTGTGCGCTCCCCTCTGCACACAGGTCGGCACCTCTGGAGGGCCAGTGTACTGATGCGTTTTGGCTCCCCTCCCATCCCCACTCTACTTCCTTGGCTGTGAGGCATTGCTGATGCCTCTGTGAAGGAAAGAAGAAAAGGAAGAGGAAAGAAAGAAGAGGAAAGGGAAATTCTGTTATTTTTATTTTGTTACTGCTTTAAGGAATCTCAAGATCCAGATTTAGAAAACAGTTGGCTAATAAAAATTATAGCTATACAAACATTGGTAGAGTGTCCACTCTGACCCAGTATAAAAGGACACCTGACTGTAAAACTTATCACAAGTGGGTTTCACTATACATTTCCCTAGCTGGGTGCTCCACCCTCTGACCCTTAGCTCTCCGCTTACTTGAGGGTCTGTTTTCATTTTACTCATATCCTGTCTCTTTAGAGCTGCCTTTATCATTTCTGGGGGTTTTCAGTTGGCTCAGCTAGTTTCAAACTGAGGGCAGAGAAGGCTGGTAAGGAGAGCACAGTACACTCTCTTTGGATGACCCCCCAGAAGTACCTGGACGACACTCTATGAGGGACTGGGGATTGCACAACAATGGGTGAGAGTGAGAACCAGAGGGATTATTTTTATTACGCACAAAATGACCCTGTTTTTACAACCTTAAGAGCAGCTCGTGTAATACATACGCACTTTGAAAAGGAGAGAGTTGTTTATCAAATGTGTAGCCTTTCTTTGCATGTAGTAGAACTGGATTTAAATCCTGGTTTGCATTATACTACCTCTGTAGTCTTATTTGAATCATTTCCTTCTCTTAGTGTCAGGTTCCTTTGTGATAAAATATGGATACTTATTATCTTTCAGAATTGGTACCTAAAAAATTACTGAAGTGTTCTTATATTTTCTAGTGAATTTCTTCACAAAGAAAGGATCTGCATTAAACCTTTTTTTTTCCATTTAATCCCTGTAAATTCTATGTTGTGTGGATTCTTAGTGTGTGTTCACGTGTATTTCCCACTGGATGAAGAGTTTAAGGTTCTATTCCTGATTCTAGAATAAAGCCAAAATATCAGTGTTCATCTTTGTATGCAATCCTTGCCAACCGAGGCCCTCAGCCTCCTGCATTTATATTCAGAGACTAGACCATTTTAGATTCCCAAAACTGAATGCCCATTAGAAACATCTGGTGTTATTTTCAAAAATACAGATTTCCCTGGTGTCATCTAGATTTAATTAATCAGAATATGCACAGTTGGGGCCTGCTTATCTGTTTCGTTCAAAAGCTCTGATGTAATTTTTCCTTTAGGAGGCCCAGTCAACCCCCCACTAAATGATCCAGCAAGTGGTGTTGGAGTGACAGCATGGCATGGTAACTAAGGGCTCTGTTTCTGGGGACAGAAGGGCATAGTTTCCAATGTTAGCCTCTCTATATACTTAGCTAGCTGACCTTAGACAAGTCGTTTAAACATCTCCCAGTTCTGTCTATAAAACAGAGATAATAAAGCTATGATTCATGTATAATCTCTGGGTTCGTTCAGAGTGCCCCACTCAACACACACATATGTTACACTTGAAACAGACCAAATTGCTTCAGATTCTCAAACTAGCCTGTGGAGGTCCAAAGTCCTGCCCAAGGTTTATTATACAAATCCCTGGAAGATACTTAGTTTCCCTTGGGATCTAGCCTTCTACCTACCACTTTCCCCCTCACCGCATTGACTTAGGTTCCATTTTCTTCTTTGGCTTACACACCATTAACAACAAAATCACTCACGTGAGCACACATGAGTTTGATAGGCTGTGCTAGAGAATTCTGGGGGCCTCCCTGAACGGATGCACATAGACCTCGGTCATTATGAGGCTCCCTGCTTTGGTTTTCCTATTTACTTTTTATTTCACTCACCCTCTCCATCCTGCAAAGTCCTGAATACCCCAAAAGCAGGGCATGGCCACTTCTCTCATGTTTTAATACCAAACATGTATATCCAAAGACATCCACATTTTCAGAAGAGCAAAACTCTTTCTATGTGACAGACTTGGCCCTCCTTTGAACAAAGCTGAGGTGCAGGGATAGCAAGCAGACACTCTTGGTTTGCTCTGTGTCTTTTGTTTCTGTTCTTGTTCCACATGTAAAGCACTTAGCACAGGTTTTGCATCCGTGGCTCTCTCATCACGTGTGACACAGCTATTCAGATGCAATCCAGCCATTCTCTCCTTCTGGAGATGCAACTCACATTTCTTCTTATGGGAAATCAACAGATATCAAGCACTTTCCCCAAATCCAATTTAGTGTGTAAATACAAGCATAGGCAGAAAATGATAATCTGAGTACCAAGGGTTCAAAAGTCTAAAATCTGACTCAAAGAATGCTTGCTAGCTTTGAGTGGTAAACAAGCACTTACTGTACAATTTTTATTTCATCTTTACAAGCATCTCTATGCTTGTTTTTCTATAGAAGGAAATTGAGGTTCAGGGAGATTAAGTGGCTGAATCAGGATTTGAATTCAGGGTTTGCCACTACAAAAAAGATGTCTTACTGCATCACATTCTTTTACAAATAATTAATAGGGCGCTCTAAGCTGTTACATTGCAAAGACATAAACTGATCTAAAAGAGATGCTGTTAATACACATAGAGATCTAATAATGAAATCGTTGTAATTTAATGATAATAGGTTCTTTGTTCTTTGGTTACATTTAATTGAACTTTGTACCAGTCACGTAGCATGCCCTTGTCAAAAACACAGGCAATTAAAAAACCAGTGATTCAATGTTTCCCTGTATCATAATGACTAACTACATAATAGAACTGATTCACTCTGTGTAGATTTATCAGAAAAATGGCAGGAAAAATAGTAGCTTGAGCAAAATGTTGATTCACATATTTGAGGCTTTGTGACACAACAAGATGGATATAAATATTCGTGGCAATTTCCATTTTAACAATTCTTAATGTACATCATTGTGCTTAAATTTGTTGCTTGTAAATTCAATTTGGAAAAAAACAGGTAGACAACGGAACAGAATGGATACAACACATGAAATATTTATCAGACTTTGGTCATAGTTAGAACTGAAATTTATATCTTGTTTTACAGTTTATGAAATACACATTTATTGGCTCATTCCCTCCCTGTAACATGAGAGAAGTCTTACTATCACCATTTAATGGATGAGAGAACTTAGGCTCAGGGAGCTATTCAGGGTTGCTCAAAACAACACAGTCAGTAAAGGACAAAATCAGTAATTAAACGGGAGTCTTTCTTCGTCACTAAAGTTCATGTTTTTGCCATTACATCATTTGAGAGAAAAGCAGATAAATAAGTAAGTTTAAGGGTCGGCTATAACCTATACCATTTTTAGTAACCCAAACCTCAGGTTAATCAAACCTCACATTACCCAATAGCAAAACTGAATAAATAAATAGGAACTGTAATGTAACCACTCATCAACTGCTATTTATTTAGTTCCCATAATGTACCAGGCAAATGGAAGTGGGTATGTACAAGCCACAAGATCCCAAGTTGCATGGCGCTTGCAGACAAGCAGGGAAGGTAGCAACTAAGTACAAGCTCTGACCCATTTTATAGAGCCATTAGAGAGAGTAGACAACTAATGCTTAGAGCTATGGTGATATGTTTTATCAGCAAATTCCAGGATGTGAGGCACATGCATCCTCAAGCTGCTGTGTCAGTGAGATGCAGCATCCTGGCCTGTCTTACGTCTTACACTGTGGTTTCCATGGTCATAAGTCTGATGACAACACCTTTCGTTCATACACACTAAACACCGATTTACCCGTGAAGGTTTACAAGAGACTCATGTAATACAGACACTTGCCACTTTACTGTTTTATTTATTTAATTAAAAAAAAAAAGAGCTTATTTTAGACTCCAGCCAACGATCTCTAGAAGCTTAGGGAAATTCATTTCCCCATTTCCCAAAACTTCAAACTTTAACACACGTGAGGTTTCCTATTTTCAAGTTTTTCTCTTGATATTTTTTTCCTTTTTCTCTGATACATGTTCACACATACACATAGTATATGTCAGCTTCATTTAAGCTATTAAGCATAAGAATAAAATCAGCACAAACCCAAGAACATGACGTTTGATTCATATCTACCTGTATGCTCCTCCCTCATCCATCCCACTGTTTCACTGTTATGTTTTACTTCATTTAAAATATGGAAATATTTTAAAAAGTCAAACAGTACTATAAGACTTTTGACACAAAGTAGCAAATAGCAGTCCTTCACCCCTTCTCACTAGAGTCCTACTTTTCTGAGTGTTACAGCTTCAACACGTTCAAAACATTTATTTGGGTATTTGCTTCCATTTTTCTAAATTATGAAATATGTTTATTTTAGTCTTAATTCTGGACATTATCCACTGACTTTTAACTGTGCATGATGAAGATGTGGCTGCTTCTTACAAGGTACTCCATGGCCCCTTCCTTGTACCAACACATAAGCCAAAATTTTCCTTCCTTTAACTTTTCAAGATGGTTCCATCAGATTTTAAATGAAATCAACATTTAGTGTTTATTTTATTAAACTATGTAAATATTTTCAGAGCTGAGCTATGAAATAGGGCACAGCTATTTCCTTTCTTACTATATATTTTTTTCCCTTTACTTAAAAATTGCCTCAACAGTCCATTTGCTCAGGGACTTTTTTTTTAAGTTTCCAAATTATCACTAGAACAATACAAGTTTTATTCTTCTGGTTCAAAACAAAACAAATACATGTACGCATGTATGTACCTGTCCACCTATCATCTATTTTTCCCCTTGGTGACCTCTGTCCTGGAGCCCCATCATCTTTGGGCTCCAGTCCCAACTAACCACTAAACCAACTGCTCTTCAGGCTTTTCTAACAACTCGTACATTGGATGTTCACTTCATCATCATCCTGGGGATTCACTTTGTCTTCTCTTCAGTAGAGAAGACACCATTTTCTGAATCATGTCCTTTTCTTGTTTATATTTCGGTGCCTTATTTCACTGGGACACATGAACTTCCTGTGTAAAGTTAAGCTTTTGAGTCCTTGCATATTTCAACCTGTCTTTATTTTGCTTTTACATTTGAATGAGTCTAGATATTAGATGTTAAAAATTCTTCACAGTGTTAAAGACCTTGCTGCATTTTCTTTAAGTGTCTGGTATTGTGCTGAGAACTATGATGACATTTTGGTTCTCAATTCTTTGCATATGAACTGTTTTCTTCTGCTCTCTGAAAATGCTTATGATCTCCCCAACATCCTATTTTTAGAATTTTCACTATAGTGAGCCTTGATTCATATTTGTGTAATTATTACACACACACACACACACACACACACACACACCACTGATTTCCTCCCCTCCATTGTCTCTGGTCCTTCTTTGTGGAACCACTACTAGTTATTTCTTGGAATTTCTATTTGACCCTCTTAATATTATAAGTTTCCTCTCGTATTTTCCATATATTTATCTATTTTCTCTACTTTGTAGGATATTTTATCAACATTATTTTTCATTCAATTCAAAAATATTTTTGACAGGCAATTATGATTTTAATTTCTAACAACTTTTTTCTTTAATTTCAAATATTTCCTTTTTATAGCAATGTATTCTCCTTTTGTGGATGTAATCACTTCTTTTATAATTATTGTAAACCTCCGATTGTAGTTTTACATTTGGGTTTTCTCTTTAATGTTAGAGCCTGTCTTCAAATGCCTGGGAATACCTGACCACCCGTTTATATTTAGGAACAAAGAATAATAATCTGGTGCACGGGTGGAGTTTGTTGATTATTGGATTGCCCTCTCCGAATGCTGATCCACTACTGACCCATTTAGTTTACTGGGATCCTTAAGAGCATTACTTTCTGTTTATTCCTCTAGATGAATCAGGATCCCCAGGGATGACCCCTCTAGCCAAATCTCCTGTCTGCATTTCAGTTGGCTAAAGAGGGTAGGGAGGGATCACAATATTTATTTGTTACCATTTTACCATGGAATATTTACCATTCAGAATATTTACTTATTTCCTTATTTTCGAAGTGGTATCTCACCTCTCACCTCTCCTTGACTGGTCTTTCCACATTAAAGCATATCTCTTCCTACATCCCCGCATATCAGCTCTTGTGTCCTGCTAGGATTATGAAGACAGTTTCCTGGATGCACAGGGCATAGACGTGCACCTACAGGTCTAACTGCTTGTACAGATTCTTGAGAGAGTCTGTGCTTTTCACCCTGTACTTTCCAAACTCCCTAGTACCTCCAATTTTTCAGCTTTTCCAGGGTTCTGTGATGAAAATCAGCTTTTTTTAAAAAATAGGATACCTTTTGAAAGGCATTTGGGTTTCAGGATTTTTAAGTCTGTTGGGTCAGTTACAACTTAACTCATCTACTTTTCTCTTTCAAAAATTTGCTACTGACTTTTGTCTAGGTCATCTTGTCTCTGGTTCTCTTCATCCTCACAAATTTATACATTTTAATTTAATTATCATCATTTTATGGTGACTCAGAAAAATACACATGCTAGATTACCATTTTAACTGAAATTCTTCTGTCCTGTATTCACATAATAGGAATTTGATATATGCAAATTATACAAATACAGGCTATTTGAATATTGTGACTATAGACTAAGATAATATAAATGTACTATCTCCAGAATTGCAGAATGCAATAGAAATCCTGGAGTCCATTCCTTGTTTTTTATTTCATGTGGGAATCACTCTATACAGGAATTATTAGGTTTCAAGCACTTTTGTAAAATTCGTAACTCAAACATATTTGAGGAAGAGCTCATGATTTTACAATAATCCTTGTGAATGTCATGCCAGTGGATGATTAGGGATATTTGAGAATACATGGAAAGGAAACCTTAGGAACTGGAGGAGGGTAGGCCTTTCTGCGGAAATGACTTTGAGATGAGACATGAAGGATGACTAAGAATTGGTCAGGATAACTGGGTTGTGTGTGTGTGTGTGTGTTTACTGGAGGTGTAATGTAGAGAGGATTGGGGAATAAAAGTGCTTTAGCCAAAGGCCAACACACTTTGAATAACTGAGATGTTAAGTATGGATGGAGAGCAAAAAGAAGCCATTACAGTATCTTTAAAAAGATAACTGTGAAGATCAGATTGTCATTTTAGAAATGCATCTCCAGCTATATTACAGAATGAACTGTACAGAGGCAAGAGTAGAGGTCAGTAGTTCAGACAGAAGGAAGTTCAGAAGTTTAGATAAAAGAGAAGAGGTTGGAAGTTCCTCTTTGGTTATTGATACCCAAAGAGGAAAAGATTGGATCATAATACTCTTATGGTGTGTTGGACAGAAATCAACAAATTTTTAGGTAGATGAATCAAAAGGATTTGACAATGGATTAGGTTTGAGATATGACAGAGAGAGAAAAGTTGAGGAGTACTATTCATTCATTCATCTGGCTTAGAAGCCTGAGTGAAATTACTTTTGAAAGAGAATACGTGTAGTAAAGCATACTGATAGTAGATTATCAGCAAGTCAGATTTTGGATCCCTGCAAGTCATTCAACTTGAAATTTCATGTAGGAAATTGCATGTGCTTTGAAGCCATGGGTTCTACTAGACTTCATGCAGATCTGGAATAATAAATGTAAAGGCTGTAACTGAAGCCATGAAAATAGATGCAATCATGCAAGAAAAGCATGGCTACTAAGAAGAAATATGAGCCTGGAATTCATTTCTGAGGAGAACCAGCATTTAGGGGACAGTTAGAGGATGAGAAGCCTCCATAGGAATTTGAGACAAAGTCACCAGAGAGGTAGAAGAAAAACAAGTCAACTGAGTTGTCAGGGCAGCACAGGAAACAGCATTTTTCAAGAAAGGAATGGCTAATTTTAAATAAAGAACTGAGAAGTGCTCAAAGACTCAGCAACAAGGAGGTCACTGATGACTGTTGAGTTTCGTAGAGCAGTAGGAGAAGCCTAATTAGGGTTGAAAAGTGACCGAGATAGGGATATGCAGATGGCTAATGCAGACTAGGTTTTCAAGAAGCTTGGCTAAGAAGGAGAGAGGAGAAAATTGGAGAGAGAAAAAAGAAGGAAAGAGGGAGCAGAAAGGATTGTTTCAGATTGTCTTTTTGGAGGAAGAGAACTAAACATGTTAAAAAATGGTTACAAAAATACAGTGGGAAGGAAGAGGAAGAGAATGAGGGGCTATGAATAAGGGGAGGTATTTGAAGAGTCAAAAAAGGACTGGGGTATGTAAAATAGATATAGAGACTTTTCTTTTTTGAGATTAACATAGGAAAGGTGGGATGATGGGTCACATGAAGCTAAATTTATAAATATATAGGTCAGATGGTGGGCAGCTGAGGAGACATATTTCTAATGATTTTTATATACTTAGTTAAAAGAAAGCAAAATAATCTGCAAGTGAGGTGGTATAGAAAACATAGAAATATGCAAGTAGGTATTGTGGAGAAAAGGGAAAGTAACAAAAAATACAACAAATTGATTTGAAGAGTGAAGTGCTCAGCTGAAACTGATGATCACAATTTTGTAATGGCATCCCACAGCTGATGTAGAAGAATGCTAGTTTTGAAGACAGAAAGATCTGGATTTGAATTCTGATCAACAGTGTGACAGTCAGTGAATTGATTAAATTTAATGAATCTCCATTTTGTCATCTGTACAATGGGGTGATTTCATCTACTGTGCAGAATTGGGCATTAGCAGTCCTTGGCACATAGTAGCTATTATTCTTATTAATACATTTTTTTTCCTTTGGGTGACTATCCAGGATGTATTTTGTTCCAAGTTTTAAAAAAATAATTCTCCAAAACTGAAGACATTTACTTTTTTCTGTATAATTAAAAAAGTAGTCTGTCAGTGTTTTCAAATACATTCTTCAGAGATATTAATTCCTTATGATGCTATTAGTAACACAACCAAACAGTTTTTAATGGTCAAATATTTGAAAAGTGTTTCTTTACATTTACATTAAAGAAATGGGTATCTATTGTAAGACTTGTCAGTGTCTTTAATATATCTATGTGCATTATGAAATTGCACATGAAATGTACAATGTGTGATAGAAGCCAAGGTTTTTGGATCAAGATCCCCTTTACTTGGGACAACACAAGGGACCAGTATTCTGCAGAGATCTTCCATAAGTACTCCTATTGGTCAGAGACCTCTTTTAAGAGGATGGACAAAATTATTGCAAAACCCCAATAAACAGCAGTGAAGAGATATCTCCACTCACACCACTTGGCAGTTGACATTTACTAGTAAAATAAATCACAATAGCCAAGATATAGAACAACTGAAGTATCTGCTGATGGATGGATGGATAAAGTAAATGGGGCAATACATGCAACAGAATATTGTTCAGCCATAAAAGAAGGAGGAAGTCCTAATATTGTCACAACATGGCTGAACCTGGAGGACATTTCACACTTAAATAACCCCGACACACAGAAAGACAAATACTGTATGACTTCACTTACATGTGGAACCTAAAAAAACTGAATTCATAGAAGCAGAGAGTAGAATGATGGTTGCCAGGAGTGTTGGGGGAGTGGTGAGATGTCAAAAGTTACAAATTTTCACTTATAAGATGAATACATGCTGGGGATCTAATGTACAGCATGGTGACTATTGTTAGTACTGTACTGTATACTTGAAATTCGCTTAAGAAAAGTAGACCTTAAGTATTCACACCATACCAAAAAAGAAAGGTAACTAACTATGTGAGGTGATGGATATGTTATCTTGTGATCGTCATTTCATAATGTATAGGTATATCAAAACCACGTTGTACACCTTACATGGATTCAACTTTAATATGTCATTTACATCTCAAAAAAGCTGGGAAGAAATAAATGGTAGTGTGCTATGGCTCTCTTATCATTGAGAATTCCTGACTTGAATCGTTAATTCTTCACTTGTTTTTCTCACGTTTATTCTTTCCGATCCTTCTTTTGTGCAGGCGTTCAGTGGTGGCTTGTATGGCCTCACAGGAGACCACTGTTAAATTTTCAGGGATTTTGCGAGTCAGTCGACATCACGGCGATAGTCTGAGGAGGACCGTGGTGGGAGGATCCGCACCGCAGGAAGCAGCCAACACTGCGACTGTGAGCTTCCTTCCGGGGACGCCGGTCGGCGAGCCCCTCCCAGCGCAGTGCAGAAGCGGAGTCGAGGCAGTGCGCTCTGAAGGTGAGTCTGACGGGTTTTCTGTGTTCAAAGGGGCTTCCTTTCTGGTGAGGAAAAACAAGACTCGGACCCACATAAATATAAAACGTGAAAAGCGATTCTTAATAATTATAGCAAATAACATTTATTGAAATCTTGCTATGTGTTGGGCATTATTCTAAGTGTTCCTTACATGCTATTAAGTTCTCAGAACTAACCCAGTGAAGAAGATGATGCTATTATCCTTGTGTATGTAACAAAGAACGAGGTGCACACAGATAAATAATTTTTTAGAAATTAGGTTGTTAGTAGGTGGCAGAGTCAGAATGCTAACTCAGGTGTCTGACTCCGGCACGCAGACCACAAGCATTACGTTTTATCATGTCTCCCAAGCATAAGGAGATGGGCAGCTAAAGGCAAGTGGTGCTCTGATGTGGGAAAAGGAGAGGATGTGGAGCTGAGGAAAATGGTAGCCTTTTGCAAATACTTCATTTACGCTTCCTATGAGTAGACACAGCCCCTTTTCCCCACCTGCACTCTCTCTGCCAGCACAAAGGAGTGAGCCGAGGTGAACCATGTCATTAGAGGCCTAAACTTCAATTGTCCTTCTTCCTGGCTTCCAGCCAGATCCCCTGCTCCAGTTCGTGTTGTTTTTCTCTGAGGTATGCACAAAGTAGAGGTTACTCATGTCACATCTGTTCCTGCTTTGTGGGTCCATTGCAAAAAAAAAAAAAAAATCACTGACTTTATTTTCCATGAGAGACCCTTTAAGAAAGGCCGGATGCAGAGTGGCCAGGAGGGAAACCTGTGTATGTCCTTAAAAGCGATCCTTTCAGCTTTAGCATTCATAAAGCATACCTTGGCATATGCGTTCAGAGTCTAATGATGCCCCCCGACCCCTGTTCAGGTTTAGAATTTCAGAAACGTCACACTGCTACATTCCTTCTCTGCAAAGGAAATCGGACCTCAGTATCTGTATTACACACCCATATTCAAAATCTTCATAGATAGGATTGGCTTTCCTAGGGTTTCTCACCAGAACAGTTTGCAGCTTTAAAGATGCCTTGTATTTTTGTCCTGGTTTT
Source organism: Manis pentadactyla (assembly GCF_030020395.1). Classification (NCBI taxonomy): domain Eukaryota; kingdom Metazoa; phylum Chordata; class Mammalia; order Pholidota; family Manidae; genus Manis; species Manis pentadactyla. The sequence goes on along the minus strand of NC_080021.1, from coordinate 203,694,898 downwards.
CTAACTCAAAGGCTTTCTCTTGCTTAGAGCCTTTGTTTGAAATGAAGTGTTTTTAGGGAATCTTATGTCTATGATTCCTCCATAGCATCTTATATATTCTCTTTTAAAATAGTAATGGTACACAGCTGGATATGGTTATAGGCAAATTCTATGTCTGCAAGGAAATTCATATTTGAAAGTGAACTGAAAAAATGTGGACAATTTTCAGGGCAATGTGCACACGACTCCTTGAAATGGGGCATCTGTCTGGCTGTAGGGCTAATTTCAGAAAACCTGGATATTCCTTTCCTCTGCTCTTGTACTAGATTGGTAGTAATTCAGTTAGTAAGAAGGCAAGTAAAAACCTCGTGGTTGGGTAGGGCAAGGTCCTTTATTCTTGGGGCTAAGTTGCCATTGACCTGCTAAGCTATGTAGTGTAATAGCGTGTTCTGTATTTTCAGGAGACCCCCACTTACAACTCTGTAAAGATTGGGTTATATGGGGAGACCCTGAAAGGAGTGATCAGAGCAAGAATGAGGAAATGGGACATTTATGCACATTCATCACCAAATTAATTAGTGAGGAGAGGTCTTCCTTCCAGTCAATCATGACTCCCATTCTTAAAACAGGCTCCTGACTCTGAATTACTGTGGAGGGGATGCAACAATCCTGCCTTATCACCTCCGTAGCTAATTCTCTTTCTAATGCATTTATGTCTTGTTTACCCAAATATATATTGTGACCTGGAAAAATGCTTTATATTATACATGTCCTCCTGTTTAGGCCAATGCTTTCTATTCAGTAAGTATTTTAAAATTTTTGACAAATAAAAATTGTATATATTTAAGGTATAAAAATCAATGTTTTGATTTATGACTACACTGTGAAATGATTACTACAATCAAACTAGATAACATATCCATCACCTCCCATAGTTACTTTTTTATATGTATGGCAAGAACATTTGAGATTTGTTTTCATAGCAGATTTTGAGTATACATTATTATTAACTGAGTCAACATCTGCCCATAAGATTTCCAGAATTTATTCATCTTAGAACTGAAAGTTTATACCCTTCGATCAGTATCTGTACCTCCCAGCCTCTGGTAGCTACCATTCTACTCTCTGTTATTGGTTCCACCCTTTTTTTTTTAAGAGTCTACATTTAAGTGAGATCAGTATTATTTGATTACATTATTTTTGGTAATTCTCTCTCTCACTCCTCCCTCCCCCTTTCTTATCCCTTGAAAAATGTACACAGGCCGTCCTTGATGATTTGGTAGGCCACCTACTGCTCTGTTCTCCATCTCTATTTGTGGAGACAGATCTGCACATCAGAGACCTAACGCCTGAATTGCTGTTTCCACCTCTGCGACCACTCTTGTAGGACTCCTGGCAGACCACTAACCAACCTGTGCCTCAGCTTTCTTGTCTGCTAAATATAATTATTAAATTAAATATACACTGAAGGCTTGGAACTGTGTATTAGGTATTTAATACATATAATTTTATTTCCCTTGTCAAATTTTCCTACCGTCTGTTGGTCTGTCTAGCTACCTCATCACCCTGTGTCTTCTGGCAGCTTTCATCTTCTAACAAGAAAATTAATTAATTAATTAATGCAAAGCAATAGTAATTTCACTAAAAATAGAGTTATGCTTGGTTGGAAAGAAGGATGTTTTGTTGTATGACACCACGTGGCTATGACAATTGATTGAAATACAGGCCATGTCTTCATTTACAGTGTCAGTTACTTAGACATGTTTATGTCTTGCAGCAATTCATTTGAAAACAAATTGATCTTCCCTAAGTGGGATATGGTTTACCAAAAGAGGACAACTGGAAAGAGGGTTATGGAGTGCCATTCATTATGTATTCCTCAGTCAGAGTAACGCAGAGTGTCTGTATAGGTTTATTTATTGAACAACCATTCATTGAATACCTTCAAGACTCCACACCAGGTAATGCTGGTGCTGCTGGTGAATTTAAGGTGAAAGATGGTATCTGCAATCCCGAGGCACCTGTCAAGTAGGGAAGACAGATATGCCAAAGCTAAATGACAATGCAGTGGAAGGAGTTTCTGCTGTGAACATAGGAGGCGGTGGGAGCCCAGGGAGAAAAAAAACCAGAGGAGTCTTCCCAGGGGGCGTGATGAGAATATGAATGGGGGAAATGGAAGCTCATCAAATGTCAGCACTGGAAGGACCCTAAGAGGTAAGGGTGTCTGGCTGGAAGCCTCCTGCTATAAACCAGTTAACTAAAGACCTGAGAAATACCTGAGCTTGTGTTACACACTCCAGGAAGCTGGGATGAGAATTTTTCAATTTACATATGGGTCTGTGGGACATGGACAGTTGCTGCAGGTTAGATTGTTTGGGAGCAGACACTAAAATGGAGTTTAGAATGCAAGAGATCAATACCTGTGAAAGGAAGAGGGGAGATGTGGGAATATTTTTTTTTTTGTATCATTAATCTACAATTACATGAGCAATATTATGGTACCTAGACTCCCCTCATCATCAAGTGCCCCTGACATACCTCATTACAGTCACTGTCCATCAGCGTAGTAAGATGCTGTAGATTCACTACTTGTCTTCTCTGTGTTGTACAGCCCTCCCCATGTCCCCACCCTCACATTAAGTCTGCTAATCGTAATGCCCTATTTACCCCCTTATCCCTCCCTTCCTACCCATCCTGCCCAGTCCCTTTCCCTTTGGTAACTGTTAGTCCATTCTTGGGTTCTGTGAGTCTGCTGCTGTTTTGTTCCTTCAGTTTTTTTCTTTGTTCTTATACTCCGCAGATGAGTGAAATCATTTGATACTTGTCTTTTTCCGCTGGGCTTATTTCACTGAGCATAATACCCTCCAGCTCCATCCATGTTGTTGCAAATGGTAGGATTTGTTTTCTTCTTACGGCTGAATAATATTCCATTGTGTATATGTACCACATCTTCTTTATCCATTCATCTACTGATGGACACTTAGGTTGCTTCCATTTCTTGGCTATTGTGAGGTATGGGATTTGATAAAGAAGCTACACAGCCGTGCAGGCCTAATCAAGGCTCAGCCAGGACAGAGAGGAGCTTGTTAGAGTGCCCTGCATTAAGTCAACACGGCTGAGAATTTATTCCCACCTCTCTGTCTGTGGATGCAGACAGGCAAAGGGAGGGTGTGAGACCCATGAGGCAGTTCTCAGCTGAGGTGAACCCCAAGTTGCTGACAATTGTAGGCTCTCTGCCAACTGCATTCCCAGGACCTGGGTAGTATGCCCTCCTTAAAAGGGGATCTAGGCAGCACATCTCTGTACCTGCCATAACTACTGGACTCACCAGTATTTACTGAACTTACCATGTGCCAGAATCTGTGTCCAGCAACTTTACATGTATTATCTTAATTGATTCTCCTAGGAATCTTTTGAAGGAAGTCTCATTTTGCTACTTGTAAGGTCACAAATTCATGGGTCAGCCTCTTTACTGCTGAAATTGTGAAAATGTCAAGACCGCCTTTCCAGTGAGAATCCCAAAGGATCTAAGAGCATTTACTGGCATTATCTGTATCTGCGATCAGCAAGAGGCATTGCAACAGCTATTGACTGTGGGAGGGGGCTGGGACAGAATCAGGCTATGGTTTTTTAAAGACAAGCTATTGAATCTTGGTCAAAAGGGCCAATGTCTGGGTCAATTCCACTTCCTCACCTGAGGAGTTTACAGTGATTACTGAGCAAACAGACCATTTTATCATCCAAACGTAGGCTTGAACTTTGGAAAGAGACCCCTAACCTGGCCATCCTAATCCTTCCATTCAAACTAGGAATCTCTTCTATAATGATCTAGACAAGCTGCTTGAATATTTCTAATAAGTAGGATCTCACAGACTCAATGCAGCCTGATTGTGGTTCTGCTAGTCTGTGGAGTCACACAGAATAAAAGCAAATTCTCCTCCCTTTAGCTGTCTTTTTGGATATACGAGAGCAGCGTTCATGCTGACTTCTCTTCTTCCCCCACATTGCTAACCCTGTCTCTGGCACTATCTCTGACCTTGGTTCACTTACCCAACCTCTCTCTGGTATTATTCCTCATTCGTATGGTAGATATAAGTATCTCCACCAATAGGATTTTGAGTAATGAAACACTGCATTTACTTGGTAAGCACCCAATAAACATTCATTATGAGAGCACTGTGCTTTAAATTCATATGGACAGAATACTTTAGTTAAAAAGATCATTAATGTACACAATTCATTTTGTTCATTGATTTTTTTCTCCCAGATGACATGTGTGGTGCATCCAGCTATGGTGTCCCAGTCTCTGTGCACATCAGAGTGCTTATGGGGGACGAGAATCCCCTGCATTCTATGTTTTTCTATTTGGCATGTTACATACATTGGATCATTTGAATTCACATCCCCATAGAGTATGGAAGTAAAATGGGACTTGAAGTGATAGCCTCATCCCAAATCATACACATATATGGGTCAGAGCCAGTATTCAAGTTTAGGCAGTGCTCTTTCTTACATAGCAGAGGCACCTCAATGTATGGATTATGGCCTTCTAGGGAAATCTCATGGATTCCCTCCCTGGAGGGAGGGGGACTTTGAACACACAGACACATGTGCACACACACACACACTTTTGTTTAATTGCAGGAGTTATCTACACCCTAAAATGAGAACTGAGTACTTAAGGACACTATGATTAATAGCCTCAGTAATTAAGAAATTGGGATGGTAGGGAATTATGTCTGTAATCTGGCTCCTGGGTGAAGAGAGCAAAATTGTCAGAGAAAAGACTAAATGGGTAGTGGATCCATTGTAAGAGAGTCAGTGAAACTTGTATGAAAACTTCACATCTCTTCTATATTAGGAGAGGCTAATATTCTTGGAATAAAGAATGAAATCATGGGCATTCAGAACAGAGCTCCTAATTTTAAAGCTAATGCATGTTCTATTAGCTGCATATGTCAGAACACTCTGATTCATAACTCCGTGAGACCCAGAGCTATCTGTCCCGGGGGATGGCAGAAATAGAAAAGAAAAAAAAAAGATGTCTTGTTATCCTTTGGCGAGGCCTGGACACATGGAAATATTTGTTTGTTTCATAAGACTTGCAGTTTCTTTATCTTTCTTATCCTGAACATACAAACCTGCTATTATTACCTAATCCAAGCATCTTTTTCCCCCCTTTCTTAAACTAATATGAGAACTTTTCACTTCTAATTGCTGCCTCCATGTCTTCAGATCTCCCCACTTTCTTATATATCATATAAATCTTCCCCACCTTAATGGCAGGTTTTACCTGCAGAACTGGTTAAAGTACAAATGACTGGGCCATGCCATCAAAAACCCAGGCTAACAAAAGGTTTGACATTGAGCCTAGGCCTCTACAATTATCATTAGTTCCTTCACTGATTCTGTGGCTCAGTCATGTTTGAGAACTCTATGCTATACCAGTCAGCTTTTTGCAGCTCTCTAACCCAGTGTATACTGTACTAGTTGTTCACAGCAGTTCTTTGGCACCATGAAAGCCTCAACACTACTATCTACCCTTTCATGAGCTTCTCTAAGAAATACAACCAGCGTTTTTCATTTCTTAGATATTTTACTGAAGATTTATGAGGTTCTGAGGAAGAGTAATACAGTGTAGCAACAGCATTTCACCTGAAATAAACCCACTAGATGGATGGATCTCCTCTCCCACTGGTCTCCTCCTCACTTTTAGCTCCATCTTTTGAGGCTGACTGTTCCCCCAAGCAGCGCCAGTCTTTGCTCTATTCTTCCTCTCACCGTAAGCATGTAGAGTGGACTCTTTTACTTTATGATACTGGCTCAGGAGCCAGGACTGACTTCCACTATAAAGGGTACCTATTAGAAAGAAAGATATCTCCCTCCCAAGCAATTCATATATTAATTGTCAAGGGGACACATCTCTCTCCAAGTCACCACAAGACTATTGCCTTGTGTTTAATCATTACAAGTTATAACCTTCACCTCCCTCATGAACCTCATGGGCCCCACCATAGTCAAAGTGATTGCTTCCCACCCTATTACCTTTGTCTGGGAGTTTTAAAAGAACTGATGCTTGGGCTCCAATACAGACCATTAAATACCTTTCTGAGGATAGGCCCCCAGCATAGATATTTTTTAAATGTTCCTCAGGTGATGTTGATGTATAGGCAGGGTTCATACTACTAATTAAAAAACATTCCAGATTCCTACAAGGTCCTGGGTCCCTTTAATGATTCAGCCTTAACCTTCATTTCCAGTTTTATGCCCCACCTGTTTTCATCACACTCTGTGTACCAGTCATAACTCTAGGAGGTCTCCTACCTCAAAACAAAATAAAACAAAAGAGTAATCCTTCAAGTACCAATTAAAATGCCACTTCTTCCATCAAGTCACCCCTGATTCCCACCATTTAAAAGAACTCTCTTGTGAGTTCTCCACCCCCTTCCTTTTACCTCTGCTACACTCATCACAACAAGCCTGTTCCATCTCCATATTAAAAAGTCTTCATATTCATGTAACTTCCTCTCCATTAGCCCATCAACATTCTTTATTATAAAGCATTAAAATTAGCATTTGTTCTATTTTAGCTGCTATATTAATACAATCTGTATTTGATGAATAGTCTTATTAATGGAAAATTTAAACATCCATCACTCTACATTTATAACACTTAGCTTCCCATGCCTTACAGGAGACAGCAAAATTAGGTGTAAAAATGGTAAAACCAAAAATAGGTGATTTCAAAATTGACACAGATCTTTAAACTTCAGAGCTGAAAGGACCTTAGAGATGACTTACTTTTATTACCTTATTATACAGATCGATACAACAAAGACCAATAAGGGAAAGGAATTTAAGCTCATATAGTAGCAGAGAGCTGGGATGGGACTCCAGAGGACCCTGGTAAGCACTCGGGTGCTTTCTCTACTCAACCAGGTCAAATAACTCACATTAAAAACATACATATACATATTTATTTTATAACCCTAGAAAGTTTGCTCTGAAAGCAACTAGGTGGCATCATACTCTGCCATACATGGCTGGGGAAAAGCTAATTTTGGTACAGGAAACAGTTATAGGTTCTTTGCCCCCGTTACAACCATCACCGAGCACCCCGACACACTTTGCATGAAATCCTGCCATCAATATACCTTCATTCATCAAAAACACATCTGAATGCATATCAAGTAAACATGAGTCAATACAACTTAACCTGAGGCTTTGAAACCCTTTCTTGGAACCCAGATGAGTGCTCATGCTTTGTGATCCAAGAACATGATTTAGCAAAAAGCAAATAAAACTAATTAGAGTCCTCTATGTTCCAAGCATGATGCTAGATGTTTTAAGGAAAACTGTGATGCCTGTGTCCATGGCGAGTGTCATCTTAAAATTCCTAATCTAGTTTGGGGAAGACCAACACAAATATCCAATTGCTCTAAACTAAGGCTAACTGTAAGTATAAAAATAAATTATCTATGGGTGAAGAAAAAACTTTGCAATTCAAAACTAAAATTGCCTCCTCAAGAGAGTAGGGCCTGCCAAATGAGAGACATTTTAGTTGTTCCTTGCATTGCATTGGGTTTAGTTATCCTAAGACAGTCTGGAACTGAGTTCAGGGATAGGAGCTGCGAAGATCCATTTCATTCAGTCTTCCTAGAGATCAACATTCTTACCCAAAGCCCTTTCGCAATTTCCCTCTTTAAGGAGTTTTATCAGAAGTCAAAATCTGTTTTTCCTTTAAGAATTTAATTTTCATATGAACCAAGAAGAGCAGAGTAGAAGCATTAATTCAGACCTTAAAACAGTAACATTTGAGATGAGATTGGCTCTATATTATAGATTCCATGCACCAGATTATTGCTTGAATTTCCCTTTACTTCAAGGATTTTCCAGGTATACAAACAGTCTCTTACCAGGAAAGAGCTTTCTTCCTTACACACCATTTGTCCTTCTTGACGCTTGTTCAGTTTATGATGCATTATCTGTTATGATCTCTCAATAAAAACCTCTGCCCCATACACTGGGCTTTAGTCACGGCTGAAAGCACTATGGAAATTGTTTTATTTTCTCCCACTATCATTTATCTTTTCCTTTACTGCCCTAAAGAGGTGCTAACGTGACTCTTAGCAATACAGGGCACTTTTTCTTATCTGGGCCTGGGTTTCAGCATACTAATGTAAGATATTAGGGTGATGCTAAATTATCCCATTTGTTTAAAAAATGACACATAAAAGGTATTTCACATGGCAGCACCAATCAAATCATATCTGCTCTACCCCACTAGTGACATTTATGGAAAAACAGGGCTATTGTTGGATGGCTGCAGAGAGGAAAGTGTCTTTGTCATATAATTGATATTCTCAAATCCTATAAACATCATGCTCTCTGGAGAGCTATATTTTAGAGCCTAGTGAGTTCATGTTTTGTTCGCAAGTTTTAGGGACTTTGCAAGAGAGTTTGGAGTTTTGCATGTAAGGCAGCCTTCTGAATACCAAATATTCAGGAGTGGATGTTTGATTTTCTGTCTTTGTCAATGCAATCTCAAATACCAAGATTTGAATCAAATACGTCAGAAGGGTAGTTTCAACTCCTGAAATGATACAGAACAGTGATTCTCAATCTCAGTTGCCTAAAATCACCCAACAGATTTCTGGACTCCAAACCAAAAAGATTCTGACTTAGTGGGTCTTGGGTGGGGCATGGGAATTTGTACTTCTCAGAAGCCTCTAGGTGATGTATGTGTGTTGGTCTACATACCCAAATATTGACATTGACTAGGTGACAAAATACAAGATGACCTTACTTTCAGAAGCACACTGTTTATTTTCATAATTTCCACAAGAGTGAACCCTTTTAGAAGAGTTGCCTTTTTTCAGTTGCTCAAAATAGTCAGGTATATTGAAGCCTCTGGGATTTTGCACCTGTTTATCTGCCTGGAACCTCTTTCATTTTCTGTTGGTGTGGCTCATTTCTGCCTCAGTTAAGGGACATTGCTATAGCATCTAGGACTTTCTTTATTACTCACTCTCCTTTCAAATTGTTATGTAGGGCTATCCACCTACATTGTACTCTTCATGATGTTGTAGATTTTTTCTAGTAAGAACACTATTATGTCTTCAAAACCAAGCATAGGATTAGCACATGGTAGTTGCACTATAACTATTTGTTAATTGCATGAAAGAGCTCAAAGTTCTATTAAAGGTATAGGAGAATAACTGATCAAGTTCTGGAAAAGAAATACAACATTGTAAGGGCAGAACCACAAAATGGTTCATAAATGATTCAACCAATCCACTGTATTGGTGCTAATTAAGACCTAGAGAGAAAAACGGGACTAGTCAAATATGTTCCCACCAGGGCTCAGTCCATTTTTATCTTCTTCTAGCCCCAGCTTTATGAAATTTGAACATTGTTAAAAACAAGACTGAAATTCTATGTCCACATAGAAAATGAATTAAATCCAGGTGACACTGGGGCTACTTAATACCTTTTCTCCGAATTTCTCCACCACAAGAGAATCTGAAGTGAAGGCACATTGCTCTTGTTCCCCAAAATTGGCTAGCTCATTGTTCTTTATGATACAGCCGCAAGACCTCAGTTCACGCCCCTCCATCAACATCCCCACGGTATTTCTGAGTGTCCCAGGTTGAGTGCCCTGAAAAGCAGACTCTCACTGGAGATTTGCAGGCAGGTGGTTTACTGGGGATCCTCTCAGGAACACCTGTAAACGAGTGAGCAGAGCACGACTGGACAGGGAGAGAAGTCGGGCTACAACTTGGTACCATATGAAGAAGAACTGAACTCAGTTCTCTGCAAGTGGTCACAAATAGAAATGTAAACCACCTCCCTTGATACTGCCCTCTATATTTACTTATTTATCCAAATCTTCACAAGATAGGCCTGAATGATGCTGTTTTTGAACTGATTCCTACAAATTAGTAAGATTCTGGGATTGAAGGCACCAGGACTAAAATATATTGGATATTATATTATAGGTCATACATACATTCATTTTTTTATCACCATAGCTTTATGGGATTGACCGTATAAGACAGATAAGAGATAAAGATCTCTTATTAGGTCAAAGAAAATTGAGTTAACAAAGGCCCTGACTTTTTCAAGAATCTCACACATCTAAATGTTGAGCCTAGATTTGTCTAATTGTATAAAAGCCCATGGTTTTAACTTCAATCAGTGGCCAGAATGGTGAAGAGATTTGCAACCATTCTGTATAAAATAAGTAAAAGAATGGAGGAATGTTTAACAAGGAGAGGTTCTAGCTTATAAGAGAAGGGGGGGAATGATAAGTATTTTCAAGTTTTTGCAAGGCTATTATCTGCATAGAGAGAAGATCAGTACTGAGGGGGACCTGGATTGCAGCAAGGTAACTGGAGCTGAATAGCCTGGAGATACTGTGGGCTTGACTCCAGACGACCACAATGAAGTGGATGTCGCAATGAAGCAAGTCAAGTGAATATTTTGGTTGCCCAGTATATATAAGTTATATTTACATATGTTGCAGTCTATTAGGTGTGCAATAGCATGATGTCTAAAAGTAAACAATATACCTTAGTTAAAAAATATTTTATTGCTAAAAATTGCTAACCGCCATCTGATCTTTCCGTGGGCCATAATCACTGATCACTGATCACCATAACGAATACAATGATAACAGAAAAGTTTGAAATATTGCAAGAATTACTAAAATGTGATGCAGAGACATGAGGTGAACAAATGCTGTTGGAAAATGGCATCAATATACTTGCTCAGTGCAGGGTTGCAGGCATGCATTCATAAAAAACTCAGTATCTACAAAACGCAATAAAGCAAAGCACAATAAAATGAGATATGCCTCTATAAGGGCTGGCATTCCGATGATTCGGATTGTCGAAAAACGTGGTAGGGATGTCTTTGTTAGCAATAATCACATAATTATTAAGTCCTTGTTTTCATGCATAGGAGACACAGCTGGGAATGCATCCCAGTCACCTGCTCAAAGAACATAGTTTGATAAAGGGAAAGGGGCAATCAGGCAAGTGCCTCATTATTACATACACTCAAGCCAGACACTTATGTGGTGGTCCTATTGGCAGAGAAACCAAGTATCCAGTCTGAATTGTCAAACCCAGCACTGCCAAACTGTGTTCTTCAAAGTCTAAGTGTTTCCTAGCACTTCAATAGATGTGAAAGTGGTCCTGCAGTCAAATAAATTTGGAAACAATTAAAACCAAATGAGTTTCTTTTCTGATAGACTTCACAGAGCTTTAAAAATGGGCATTGTGAATCTTTAATACAGTAGGCAGTAATTTATAAAATTACTTGATCAGGAAATCCCTTACTAATACCTAGTTAGGGTCATGCTGGTGATGTGATGATTGCTGAAGGTCTGTCTCATCTTGAAATTCTGTAATTTCTCAAGTACCAAATGAGCCAAGGAACTTAGAATTGAGGACTGATCTCGAAGTCACTGTTTTCTTAAACAATTTTCTTCCCTTTTCTGAGCTTCAGTTTAGAGTTACTGGCTGAAAAAATTATTGCTAGGACTTTTCGCCTCCAATATTTTGTGGTTTTATGGAGGTTTCAGGTCATCAAAGAGGAGTTTCACCTACTTGACAGTTCTCCAGGGCCTGCATTCTTCTAATGCTAGCCAGTTTCCAACCTGGTGGCTTTGAGGGAGTGCATATTGTTTTCTGGTTCCTGTTCTGCTGTAGAGCTGCTTGAGGACGGGGAGCCAAAAGGACCTCCCATTCTGAAGGTTTCCAAATTAGTTTTGCAGACCTCAGCAATTCAGAGTGTTTGAAGACACTGCAGAGATGTGCAGTTCTGCGGTTGACCCCTCTCAAACAGTACATAATTCTGAAAAACTTGGAGCTCCTCCATAAAGCCATATTTCAGTTGCACATTTTAGTCATGAGATTTCAGCCAAAAGCCATAATATAACACTGCTGAGGATTTTTTTTTCTTGCAAAAATATGCATTTGGACAAAACTTCGGAACTTAAAATTACAAGAACTGGAATGTACCTTCTTTGTTAACCAAAGTGCTACAGATCGAATGATAAATCTTAGAAATGTCGAGTTTGATGTCTTCCTAGAGATTTCCCAGTCCAAAGTCCCATACAAGCCTTCATTATTCTGTATATCTCTGTGAAGTCATTGCGTAGCTGCTTGATCACACATTATGAAGGGCATGCCATTTCTGAAGCAGACCAATCAACATGACACATCTCTTATCATTAGGAGGGCCTCTCTTGTCTTAAAAGTGTATCTTCTGCTATACCCATCTGTATTTCCTGCTCAGCATTCTGAGGCTACAAGGGAATAAATCTGTTCTCTCCTCTCTCAGGTTATCTTGAGTTTTGAAGACAAAAAAGCATCTCTCTCCACCATCTCTAAGCAAAAGTTTCAGTCTTTCCACATGAACATTCTGTTCTTTCAGTGAACAACCAAAATAAGGCAGTCTTTGAAATCAAAAGGTCCTGAAGCTCTTAAACTGATCTTTCTTCCTGCCCACTGATGACCTTGAACACTCTACATAATGCTGATAAGCCCCATCTTGCTCATGTGAAAATGGGCGAGAATAATTATATCACAGGATTGTTGCGAGGAATAAACAGGGCACAGCACATGAAGCCTTCTCCATGGTAAGCACTTCGCATACTGCACTTGTTCTCCCCTTCCTCACTGGCTTTTCCACTCTCTTTCTGCAAACCTGATGTCATGGGACATGACTTCATGCCCCTCTGTCCTATAGTCCCCCTGCTTGTCTCTCAGAAAGCCCGGGGTCTGGAGGTAAACATGATTCTAGGAAAACTGCAGAGCTGGAGACTCGCCTCCATGATTTTGGCCATTATACTTGTTTATTAAAACTACTCTGTAATATTAAAACATTCCATTTCTCTTCAGACATTGTATTGCAGACCAAAGAAAGAAGACTTTGAACATTTTTCAATACACCACTAATATGGGTGAGAGTGCATTTTGAGGAAGTCAGAGCAGCCAGTGTACTTGGACAATAACTAATTTCCTTAAGGATTATGTTGTTATGCACTCAGTGTCCTGAAATGCCAGTATCTGCAGATGCAGTGTGATTCCTTTGCCTTTTTCATTTCAATTATTCTTTAAGAAGAGTGATCATTTTTCATTATGGAGGAAAAACTTGTATGCTCTGGACTAACATAATAGAACAAAACAACAAAACATCATCTCTCTGAAAGGTCTGACGTCAGATTTAATCATGCTGGAGGCAATGCAGGTCACTGGACTGGGATTCAGGGGCCAGCCTGAGTTTGGCCTCCCACTCTGTCCAGAAGTGACATGTGCTTTTGGGGAGCCAAAGCTTGGCCTTTTGTAGGAGTAAGGGGAATTTAATGTCTTCCATCTGCTCATTAAAGGGTAGGACTAGTTAATATTTAAGGACAATTTTACCTCTTTATTTCTAGTGCTTACAATAGGAAAGAACCTAAATCAGGGGAACTACACCCAATAGCCAGTCCAAAGAGCTTCCCACAAAAGGGAGCAGAAAATACCCATTCAATCCTAGAGAACTTATGGGAACTGTGGGTGGGGACTGGAGGCTAGGGAGGCAAATGTTACTTTTTTAATTTGAGAAGGGAAAGCAACTTGCCCAAGATCTTTGCAATACAAATTAACTGCCCATCAGAGACCAGAGTATGCTTCCTGCCTCCCAAATCAATTGTCTTTCTGTTCTCTCTCTCTGCCCGTGGAAACTACTCAGATATGGGTTTCTTCATTTCTCCCATCACATTATACTTCCTCATCAATAGGAAATAAAGATGTAAAAAATGCCAGTTTGGCCTTTGTAATATGTCATCTTAAGATGTTATGCTGGAATAGGTCATGATGCCTGGAAATTTAGCCCTTGCTTTAGGATAACATATATTTGAAAGCTTTCCCCCATTCTCTTAAAATTATTCCATAGCACTATGAAAATTCTCTCCCCAAAAAAGGCTTTTGAATTATGTGATAGAAACAAATCTATACTTTGAATTTCTCTTATAAAACCTGTTTGATTACAACTATGGAATAGTGTATAATGGAAAACAAAACATAGAAATAAGGGGAATTCAGAGTCTTGACTGTTGACTCTGAGGGTTAGGAGTTCTGTGACCCTGAGGCTAAATTTTACCAGAATAAGCCAGCTTCCTTATATAGTAAGGCTATAAAAAGCCTCAGTTTCCTTATATGAAAGGATAAAGTTCCCATCTCTCAGAGTTGTTATAAGGCTTAAATTAGATGGGATATTAAAACACCTTGCATAGGACCAGCACACAGAAGATTTTGATAGTTGCACAATAGGTACTGCAAGTGAGATTTCAGCCGAAGCAAAATCTCATGAACACTACCTCTCAAGCCTTTCGTAAGGCGTATGTGAACCATCTTTAGGCAGAGCTCCTAATTCCAAAGATGCGTCTGAAAAAAATCTCTCAGTGACCTCAATTTATATTCGAGAGTGTGAACTATCACCAATCTACAAATCAGGCTCACATACTCTCCCTACTCCTCTCATATGATACGGTTCAACTGTATATCCATTAAAAAAAAAATTCTTTTTTTTACCCATAAAAAGAAAACTGTACAAATCCTACATGTCAGTGATAGTAGATGTATTTTTTAAATCTACAGAATAGACATTCACAGGGAGAACTGGTAAGAGGATGGTAAAATCCAACTCCCATCACTTTAGTCGTTGGGCCAACAGAGAAGAGGAAAGAAAAATATTCCTGGTCGTCCTAAGTATAAGTGAGTCAAACTTGTGTTATCGACATTTGGGCAAGGACTTGAACATATGTCTATGACAGTACAATTAAACAGGCGGATGGTAGCTTGCAGCTTTCAGAAACATTTGCACAGTGCAGTGAGTTATTCAAAGCAAAACATTCACTGTTTCTTTTTCCCTCTAGTGGCAGAAGGTTTCAAGAGGGTGAAAGAAAAACAGAGTTCTAACTCTGTGTAAGGCTCCATGCCAGGTTCTTTGCAATCATTTCATTAAATCATCACAAGAACTCAGTGAATTAGGTATTTTGATGCCCATTTTACAGAGGAGAAAACTGGAGCTCCAAAGGAGAGTAACTGTTTTCAGTTTCAAATCTGTTTTCAGCTTAAAATTGTTGTAATAAAATGTGAAATCACAATTCTTGGTTTTCTTGACTGAAATTCAATTATTTAAACTTTAGAGCCACAGAGACCTATAATTTAGAGATTGATTTCACTATCCATTTCTCCATTTTGTTGTCTCATGTGCCACCATTTTTATGTCCATGCTTTTGCTAGCCCAAGGGCCTTCCTCATGGGCTAGCCTGTTTTTGCCTACATGCTTCCTTCTTGACATGGTCCACATTGTCCACCAGGTTGAAACTTGCCACACCTCTGCCCACTGGCATGACCCACTTAACCTGTCTACACTGCCTTGTTTAACCACAGCTCTTTCCAATGTCTATACAATTAAAAAAATATATATTTATTGTTCCTTGCGTCTTCCTCTAGAGTATCAGCAACAGAAGGGCAGGGACCCATGTCTACTTTTGATCACAAATGTATCCCACTCATTCACAACACTGACTGGAACATATAAAACATATAAAGAGTTCAATAATATTTGTGGTATGAATTCTTAATTAAGCATGTCATTCTCTCCATTGTTATCAAATACGGTTTTGGAATCCTTTTTGACACATATCCTGATGGTTGGTTACCTACCATTGGATCTGAGCTATAATTTCAACTGAATTTAAATGTCCGGCCTCCATTTCCTTTTCTGTGAAATGAAAATGGAGGTGGTACCATCTACTACAGGCTTTCAAGAGGACTAAGTGAGTTAATGTATGCAAAGGGCTTAGCACAGGGCATGCTCTATAGGGGGCACTCAATTATTCTTTCTCACTATTAGTTGCTGGCTTTCATTTATGTGGCCTATAGCATATATATCTAAATAGTTCCTAAATAGTTCTAATTAAAGAACATGTAAGATTTTATGTAATCAAGAGAGTCATCTTCATTTTCTACATCATTCTGTATGTGAAACCTTATTACAACACTATTAAAGAAAGCTTCAAGTCTTCAAGACAAAACAATTTGTTTACTCATTTTTTTCATTCTCTTGGTACCTAGCATCTATAAGTCTTTATATATTCTTTCATGTGTCTGTTAGCTGCCTTACTTACAAGATATGACTTGTTCCAGGGCAGCGTCTATGTCTTGTTGCTTTCTTTACAATATTTCCTCAGATGGTCTCTGGCTTATATTATACACTTATTCCATATTTATTATGTGGTAAACATCACTATAGCATGCTGTACAGGAGGTGAATGTAGAAATTACTAAATTTAATCTCTATAGTATATACAGGGCCATTAAGACTCAGAGAAAGGAAAATGAATCAAAGAAATAATACAGCTAGTTATTGTACAATTTAAGTCTAGAACCCCGTTTTACAAACTCTAAGTCCTTTCTTCTGTAACATTTATACTTTTTAATTAGATATCCCTTGACATAATTCATTTACTTGCTTTTCTTTCCTTCAATTTCATGTTTAACCTTGAGGATGTACCTTCATTAAAAGTCAAGTTTGCAATGACCACCTTTTTTTGGAAACAGATTCCAACTGGATAATTCTAATTAAAGGGATTAGAATAAATAGTACATTGGGTTGACAATTTATAATATCTAGCCTGTGACCGAAACTGACTAACCCTTGGGAAAGGCTGAGTCACTAAGGCTATCCTAGAATCAAAGAATTTGGAATTGGCTATGTGTGCTTAAGAGGAGAGACACTGTCTTCTTTGAATCTGTTTCTTTCCCAGATTACAGTCAGAGCCTTGCATGGAACAGACCCTCATTATACATTTGCTGCCTTGAATTGCATCTAGTGAAACCTACCACATAGTGTGGGAATCTTTACTTCTTGCTTAATTGTCCAGTGTTCACTCAACCTCAGCTTCCATACATCTAGCAACAGAGCAATTACTGCCTCTGAAGAGTCACTGTGACAGACTTCTCTTGTCAAGACCACAAAGCACATTACTCTCCCCACCCCATCCCCAGAGACCATCTGATATTTGGAAATGGTGACCACTGCTTCTCTCCCCTACCTAAATCCACCCCCCTTCCCAATGCATACCAATGGTAAGCCAAGCATACCAATTCAAGTCATCTCTCCGTCAGGCAAAATGTCCTTCTGGATCAAGCTATTTTCAATGGCTAGTAAACCAAAAATGTTTGGTCCCTTTCTTTTCTTTGATGGTAAAGTCCCTTTGATTTACCATAAAAGATTGTTTTCGGACTCCTAAAATGAAAGGGTGAGTTAACCAATAACAAGCATATCATTCAATGGTGTCTTTCAGAGACAGTCTCATCCCACATACATCATTTAAGTGGTGTGTGGGAAAGGAAAATGAAATCCCATTTATGGAATGCCTATTATGTTCTGGTCATTATCGCATTGATTAAGTCCTAGGATCTTCACAAAAATCCTTAGATGGACATATTATTATTCCCCAATTTTGGGGTGAGAAAATTAAGACTCAGTGGTTTTAAATAACTTGCTCCAAACCAAACATCAATAAAGTGGTAGAGATGGAATTTGAACCCAAGTCTGTAGAATTCCTCAGGTTTTTCTCCTGAAATTCTACCCAGCTGTCCCCTTTATCAAGGTGTACAATTGTGGTCAAAACTCTGCTTCTTTTACTTACTGTGAATACCTCCCATGAGCCATAAACAGTATGGTCTCTCAGCAAATCTGACATAAATCCACTGGAAGGGCCACAGCTGGTCAGCGGAATGATGCATCTTGGCCAGTGGCCTGTGTCTGAACACGGCCCCAGAGGGCAGAATCATGTGCTCATTGATATTCTGTGCAGGGGCACAAGAGAAAACCCAAAACTAAATGTCTTATTCAACATTTTGAACTGATTCCCCTTTTGCAATTTTCCTCGGAATGGCGTGACCATTGTATCTTTGGCTATACTTCCTCCAGACATCCAAACTCTCACTACAAATTCTGCCTACAAAGAACTTCTCATATTTGCACTCTTCTCTTCATCTCTATTGCAACTGTCTTTATTAAGACTACCCTCTTCATTCATTTGTCCTGAGTACTTTCCTCCCTACTTAGTCAACCTAACTACAGTTAAATTTACTCTGGTCTATCCTCAAAGAGCAGCAAGAGAGGCATTTCAAAGGAGATCTGATCACATCGCTTTCTTCTCTGAAAAGTTTTCATTGCTGTTAGGAGGAACAGTCATCATATTTTCTTTTTTTCAAGAGATTCTATTAAAGTAACACATTTTGCCACTTGGTCCAATTTTACTTTCTCCTTCCAAGAGAGGATAAGTGAGTAAACTAATTTCTGGTCATAGAGTTGAGCCTCAATTTCTTGACTGAGTAGAACTCATCTATTGAAAGACTATGAACATTAAGAATTTGTTCTTTCTCCCAGGAACCAATATGATATATCACACTATGACTTAGGACATTCTAAGATAAGAATTTGTACTTTGCAGACTAGAGTTGTTCCTTATCCTGTCAGTATCAGTCAGCATGGGTAGGTCTTGCTGCAATAAGAAAAGACCTTCAGATCTCAGTGATTGAGCCATAAGTATTTATTTCTCACCTATATTCTTTGTCTAGGAAAGGTAAGAAATAGCATAGCTTCATTTCATCTTCGCCCCAGGACCCAGACTGATGGATTAGCTTTCATTTGGACCATAGTTGGTCACTAGGGCAGACAGAAAGAAAACAGATACAGAAAATACTGTCTTTCAAATCTTCCACTCAGATACATGTCACTTCTGCTAATATCCCGCTGGACAAATAAGTCTTTTGACAACACCTGAATTTTTAAAAGTGGGATGGTAAATCTTGTCATGGGTAGGGGTACACAGAGAAGGGCACCACATATGGGTGAATAGTAATACACATTATCACACCTGATGTTCTCCTGAAGTCTAGACTGGAGGGTGAAATAGTGAAAGCAAGCCCACTTAGTCCCATATCTTAGCCAAATCGTCTACTAGTATTTAGTTATTAAAAAGAAAAAGCTAACATTTTGAACTAGTGCTGAGAAAGGGGAAATTTTTTACCTCACTCTGCAAAGATTATGAAACTTAGAAGGACTAGAAGCTAAAGGTCTTACCACTAAATGAAATTGTTTCTCAAGCTTCATTGCCCATATCTGGCACAGAGTAGGTGTCTAGTACATGCTTATAGGATTGAGTCGAATTTATATGACCCACTGGTCAATCTCTCCCTGAAATGCACTTTTTTCTGTTCAATAAACACAGCTTCCGCCTGTGTTCTGTGGACTAGGAAACTGCACCACACTCTTTAACACAGAACTTCCACAGCAAATAAATCCCCTACCCTTCATCCAGCCTGTCCAAACACACATTTTGATTCCTATATTGGTGTCATGTCACCAGACCCCCAAAACAATAAATGAAAAACAGACAAATGTCTTACGAACAGGAAAAGCCTCCACGTGCCATCCCTCATTCTTGGTTCAATATTAATCCCACTTCCCTGCTTCTAGGCCAACAATCTTTTCCCTCAAGCCCCAATTCCTTCCCTCTCTGGAAGAAAGACTAGGTATTTCTTGAATTCATTTAGTGTGTTTTTCCTTCTCTTTAGTTGTCTTCCCTAGTAACGTCTTCCATATGTCTGTGAACCATTGTGTTAAAGAACTCTGCCCAAAGTCCTTATTTATTCTGAGCAGATTGGAATGGCAGCCTTAAGTCTGGTATTTCCTCACGTTTGACAGCTTGAATTACAGACTTTGGGTACATTTAACGTAATCCATTCATGTGGAATGGCTGTTGTTCTTCTCATAGTAGTTTGAAAATATAAATATTTACAAACCCCTAAGACAAAAGCTCTTACTGACAAGGTCTCTAAAGCAACAGCTCCATGGACAGGAACCTTTCCACTTAAGAGTTTTCCACTGACAGAGTCTCAATTCTCCTGGGTCATGTGCACTCCATTTAATGCTAATGGAATCTTAGTGAAATCACTGGAACTTATCTATGTGTCCAAAGAGGCAAAGGAACAGAGTGAAAATATGGAAGTCAGGTTTTCTCAGCAGAATACAGTCAGCTAGCTCTTTAGAGGCTAGCTAGAAGTGAGGTGCCCTGGAATTGGAGAGAGGGTCTGACCTTGTGGGAATTTCTATTACTTGGTGCCTTCTCTATTCCAGGCACTATGATAAATACTTTGCATACCATCATTTACTGATAACTCATAATGCATTTCATAATCCAAAAACACCATTTCACGATGATATCAAGCTTTGGGAGATAAATGAGTTCATACAATGTCAAAGACCTATCAAGTGGAGATTTCAGAGATTTGACTGCAGCCTTTGTCCCTTCAGACAGGATGGGAAGAACCAGGAGAGTCTCATAAGCAAGTTGTCTGAATGCAGAGATAACCAATAACAGTGGGAGAATATACATTTCTGAACAAATTTCTCTTAGCTACACATGACCCACAATGGTCACATTAAATCTTCTTTATTCATGCCAATTTGATCAATATCTAACACTTTCTGTTCATCTTTTTAAGATCTATCCCTCTATAATAGTTGGGATTGATTTCAGTTGTCTATGAGGGAGACAGAGAACAATATCCTAAAACAAGATAAAACATCAGCTCTCCTTCATTTTGAAGCACATTGCTGGGAGGAGGTCTGAAGTTGGTATGGTGTCTTTGTTTACATCAATGATAAAAGACCCTTTTACCTCTCCACTCTACCATCCTTTGAGTGTATACCTCATCCTCATGGACCAAACTGGCTACTACGATGGCACCCATCAAAACCTTGCTCCAAGCATCAGGGAGGAAAAAGATGAGAGGAAGCACACATAGCTTCTCTTTCAAGAACACTTCTCCAAACTACCATCTACACGCTATCTCAGCTTGTACATGCCTTTAGCCTGAACTTTGGAGCAAGATGGCATCTAACTGCACAAGAGGGAAGAGTAGAGGAACTGGAATCTTATAGGTGGGTGATAAGGTGCACAGCTGAAAATTATGGCTCAATGATACAGGAATAGAGTTTTGAAAATTGGCCCAGTTGAAAGACATTGGGACCAAAGTAGAAATTCTAATTATTGCTCTAGAATTTTTGTCTTGGTTAAGAACTTTAGTAGAATGTATATTGCAACTAGAAGTCTTTTGCTCACCATAGTTCAAATCCCAGCCTAAGTACTCCATATGGAGGTGGAAAGTGGGCTGGTTTCAGTACCACATAGATCTAGGTTCCATCCTATTTCTCTCTAGATAGATGGTTATGCTTTAGCCAGGGATATAGATATAACTGACCTACTTGAAGATATGCAACTTCATAATATACAGTGAATAAGAAAGCAGCACTTAAAAAAAAAATCTAAGTGAGTCAAAGGGTATAACTGGTGCAGTGTCACACAGTTAGAGCTCAGGGTCTTAGAGAACCAAACTTAGAGGGCACAAGACCCCAAATAAAATGAATTTGCTAGAGCAAAGATTCCATCAGTGTTTGCCCTACTCTAGACTCATGATGTTAACTGAAGGCAAAAAAAGGTGAGGACCTGCAGATAAGCCCTGAATCTAGGGAAGATAGAAAAGTAGAGTTTTTGTAGAAAGTAGGATGGCTTTGTATTTTTAAAGTGTTCATGTAAAAACAGGGTGCAGCAATGGTCCCATCTGAGGACATGGACTATGTGTCCAATCTCTAGGTGTGGAGGCCAAGGCCCATCGAAGAGAGCAGCCTTGAGTCTGGCAATAGAAGGTCCTGAGGAGTGCTGGACAGGATGGGGGTGGGTGGCAAACAACTGAGGAACCAAAGTTTGGCCACATCCTGGAGAATCTGTGGTCAGTGATACACTAACCAGCCTTGGCCTCACAAAGTTTTAATTGGAGTCATTTCCCATGAATGTGGCCAAGAAAACTGTAAAAGGAAAGAAAAGGGACAAAAACAAGAAAAACCAAAATCATCCATTTTGGGGAGAGGTTTATTGGGGTGGCAGTAGCTTCCAAGACTAAAGCAGACAGAGTGAAAGCCCGTGAGATTCTGGAATGAGAGCTGGATTCGTATCACACCCCACAAGTTGCTAACGGTAAACCCTTGTAGAATTCTGTCACATCTCTGATTCTTATTCTGGGGATATTTTAAAAAGAATACCTGCCTCACAGGGTGGCTGGCTGCATTATGTAAGGTGAGAGATTTGAAAGATCTTTGCAAGCTGCAAACTGTATTCCTGTGAGCATCTAATGCAGAGGCATTTCATGATAGCATTTCTTCTAATTCTAATGATTCTATACCTAATCACATTCTGTATTCTGTCCTTAATATGGTCAATTTATGTTTTACATTTTTAGTGGTTTTGTAACACTAACACATTGTTTTGAGCTAGTATACTCAAATCATGGCATCTTATAGCTTAGCATCTTGCCTGTTGAATAACTTTTAATGGAATGGGTTGTGAAAGTTGGTTTGAGGTGACAACCATTGAGACCAAATCTAGAAATTCCAACTATCGTTCTACATTTTCTATCTTAGAGAAAAAGGGCCTTAGGAGACTCTACCAAACTTAACTATAAACTAAAACAAAGTAGTTCTAAATATGACTGTACAACTTACTAATAATAAAGAATGAGAACTTGGAAACCCTAATCCTGACTAAAATTTGAGTTTGGAGTCAATAAGCATTCCCTATACTAGAGGGATATGATGATGTGTTAATGATTTTAAGACATTAATTTGGTCATGAATGTGGTAAAAATATCAAAAAGCATAGTAAATTTTAGAATGAAATTAAAGTGTGTATTTTAATATTGATATACAGTTAAGTCAAAATAACATGTGTTTACATGAAGTTCTTCCAATAATTTCCTTAAAAGTAACATGAACTTGTGCTGTATCTAATGATCTGTGATGCATCTAATATTTGACCACTTTTATATGTCACTCAACTCTAGCTCAGAAGGATAATGATAAAAATGTAATTTGAAGAAAGTATGGAATGGAAAACTTTTAAATGGATACAGTGGGTGCATGAAGAAAATATTATGGAAACTAAAAGATAAAAAGAATAATGGAGTTAAGTTTTAAGGCGAGGCTCTCTTATTAATTAGCTGAGTGACCTTAGAAAGGTATGTATACACTGAAAACCTTAATTTTCTCATCTGAAAATGGTATTCACAATACTGAGCTCTCAATGCTATTAGGAAGATGAAAAATAATAAGACATATGAAAAACAGACTACTTCCCTTTGATTTTCTGCTCTGCTGTATGTTACCTGTGTGATCTTGGCCAAATTCTTTACATTTTTGGGCCTCAATTCTTTCATCTAAAAAATACCAGCACCTATATTATTTCAATGGTGGGAGTATTAAGTATGTTAATACACATAAATTCTTAGGGTCTAGTACATATTACTAGCTAAAAAATGAAGAATACTTATGTCTATACTGTCTATATGACAGCACCTGACATATACTAAGTGCACAGTCATAAATATTACATTTATTAAAGAATACTTTCCCTTTTATACTCATAACATAAAATGGAAATTTTAACCCATATCATAGATGAAAAGACTAAGGTTTAGTGTCTGTGATCTATTGGAATCCCACAAATACCTGGGACCATAACCTAAGCTTTTTTAAATTCCAAAATTAAGTATAATATTATATCATACATCCACGTGAAGTGTTTCAGAAGTCAGGCAGATACTCTGGTTTCTTTAAGAACATGCTATTTCCATTAGAGCTTTCTCACCCCAAATTTGAATCTCCAAGTTGAAAAGAAAGGTTACTACTATGAACTGACAGTTCAGAATTCATTCCACTTGTCTCAGTTCTTAAGTTTCACATATCTGTATATGGAAGTTAAATATATCTTCTTGAATGTGATTTATGAGGACTTTCTGACACGGTTCAAGAGGATCGCTCATAATATAACCCTGGACTGCATGCCACAATCTAAACACTGGAAGGAAAGTTTAGGAAAGCAGTTTCCCAAACAGTCTCCCCATCGTTGAAATCACAGTATCTTGTACTTGAAGCTTTACCCAATGATTCAACTTGCCTTAGAACTGAAATTGACTAAACTTATTATAACTTTGTGGCTTATCTGGTTTACATTAAATACCCAAGGAGAAATGAATATATCTATGGCGTCAGTGGAAGAGAGAAAAATGGTGTCAGGCTCCAAGCCCAGGGGAGGTGGCTCTTCTCAAGTCAAGACTTAAATAGAATTACTTCCTTTCCTCTTGTGGGCGACCCGAGACAGAAGTCAAATGCCTAGTCAAGGAACGAGAGACAAGTAGACTAATCTCAGCTTAAAAGACTGGCTGAATTTCATGGCCTCTGTTTTGGACTACCTTGATTTAATAGTATTTTGCATTGTCCACTACTATGAAGGTTATTTTCCAGAGTATGGCACTCCTGGGGCCACAAATTTCAGTAGATCCTTGTTGCCAACCAAAGCTTTAATGTGCTTTCCAAGGATTCTGTATCAAGATACTTCAAATGTCAAGTAATAGCAAATTCAAGTCAAACTAGTTTAAACCATAAAGGGGATTTATTAGCTCATATAAAATAAAAGACCAGAAATAGCACTGCTCCCATGTGTGGCTTAATCCATTGGCTCAAAAGAAAATGTTAGGACACAGTTTTTCTCCCTCTCCATTTTTCAGTCTTGCTTTCTCAGTGCCAGCTTTATTTACTTATTTATTTTTTAATTTACTTTTCCTCTGGATGACTGTCATAAGTTCCCAGAGCCTCAGGTTTTCTTGTCCACATCCAGTGAGAAAAAGAGCATTATCTTATAGTACATATTAAAGATAAAGAGATTTTCTTGCATAAGACCAATAGTAGAGTATGTTTTTTCACTCTCACCATTACCACCTTTGAACAAATCATTCTGAATAAGGAAATAGGACATTCTGATGGACTTAATCTAATCAGGGTTACCCCCATAAACTGGGAATGGGGCTAATCCCATCAGTTCTTCAAGGTTCAGAAATGTGGAGGTTGATGGATTAGATATTCAAGAAGCAACCGACAAGTTTCTTTCACTTCTGGACTCTAACTTATTTTTCCATCCTTACCTCCCACTTTGGATTTTACTTTCCATGCACACTGAACCACTTGTAGTTTGGCAAGCACACCTTGATCTTCTGTTCCCTTCTACTTTTCCCTTGAAATGCCCTTTTCTTTCCATGTTTTCTAAATCATATCCATCCTGTAAGGCCCAATTAAAACAGCTCCTCCTCCATGAAGCCCTTCCATATTACTCTCAGCTGGAGGTTCTCTGTCACCTTATTTCCAAGAAGCAATTTTTACACCCTGAATTTCTGAGTCTGACTGCTTCCAAACTTGTATTTTATTGTACCACATATGTCTTTTCTGGATGCTGCAAATTCTCAGAGAAAGAAGACTGTGCCTCCTTTATCATTGATTCCTTAGAGTACCAAGTACCTGCCCTGATTATTATAGGGAAATCAGTCAATGAGGTTTGGAAGTCACTTTTCTGGTGGCACACAGTCTCATATATTTCTATTACTATCAATTACCCTACTCCTCTTGAGAAGGTCTAAGGGTTAGCATTATGGCAGTTTGTCTAACAGTCAATTCTTCACCCTCCACAGCTAGTCAGTACAATGACAGCAGAAACACAAAAAGCCAGGGACTTAGCAAGTGCTTACTTTTTATATTTCAAAATCATCCATAATGCCACAGCCTTGTACCATAAGTGAGTGATTCATGGATCAAAATAAAGTGACATTTCCTTTCTTTTTCACTCTCTTGTTTCTCATAATATCACAGCATTTAGGTGACATGTACCTGAGAGTGAAAAGA
This sequence comes from Manis pentadactyla, assembly GCF_030020395.1. Lineage (NCBI taxonomy): Eukaryota > Metazoa > Chordata > Mammalia > Pholidota > Manidae > Manis > Manis pentadactyla. Next base: position 203,669,059 of record NC_080021.1, on the reverse strand, counting down.
AAAAGTCTTGCATGTTCTCAAAAATAAATACTTTAATAAAGAAAGTACTGTCTGTAGTGTTGGAGTGGAGGATAAGTAGAGGTAGTGGTAGGGAACCAGAGCCTTAAACACCAGGCTAAGGATCAAGATCCCTATCTAGGAGGTCAAGTGGGGCCACAGACAGGCTTAAGCTAGCAAGTGACCTGATCACATTTTTATTCACCTTGTTAACAGCCCTATCCATTTCCTTACCCCAGGGAAGAAAGGTTCATTTTCTCTCTCAAATATTGTTATTTTTACCTTTGACTATTTTACAAATATCTCCAGTTTAGCACAGTTAAAATAAAACTCTGCAGTCCCTCCAGAAACATGGCTCTCCCACATGTCCTCTTCATCTCAGCCAGTGGCTCCAATTGTTTCTCAAACAAAAATCCTGGGAGACATCCCTGATTTTTCCCTCTCTTTGGCTCCACATACCAATCTATAGACAAGTCCTGTAAATTCTGATTCCATACATAATATCACTGAATCCATCCACATGTCTCTCTCTTGATGATGGCCGGTTTCTTAGTCCGCCAGCTCCGGGAGAGCTATGACAGCCATCCCACCCTGATTTCCAGGTTCCTTATTTCCGTCTTCCATCCATTCTCCGCACAGGGTGATAACCCAGCCCCTGACTTCTTCTCCCACTTCAGTTGTCTTCACTCTTTCCCTTATTCATCTCCTCCTTAAGCTCATCCAGCTTTTTCCTCCCTCAGAGCCTTTGGATGGGCCATTCTCTTGTTAGAAAAGTTCTTTTTTCAGCCTCTTCATAAGGCTGCGCTTTTTCCTTTGTTTGGCCTCAGCCAAACTAGTGTCTCCTCAGAATGGCTTTCCCTTACTACCCCAATTAAATGAAGGGCCCGTTATTCTCTATCCTAATTTCTTGTTCACAGTATATCTCACATACTTGACACGTGTGCTTGTTTACAGTCTTTGCTTTTATTTTTGGTGTGCTTACATCCCATCAGGATGTAAATTCACAAGATAAGTATTGTGCCAACCTTGTTCCCCATTTTAATCAGCCCCTAATACAGTCACAGGTCAGGGCTAGATTAAATATCTACTGAATGAAAGAAGTTTCTGTTAATTTCTGCCCCTCTACTGTATTTCATAGGTTATTTATTGAGTCTAAGCTCCCACCCAAATATGAAAACAGTGGGTAATTTAAACTCCTATACTATCTAAATAACCAGTGTCTTCTTTAAAAAAAGGACTCTTAAGACTTTGTGGGATTTACAGTTCCCTCACCACCAGGAAACATCTTTGAAATTGATGAATGCACTTGAGGCATATCTTGAGAAACAGAAATTGGAATCTGTGAAAAATGACAATCTGTGCCCTTTTATGGCAAAGCAGACTTTCCCAAACAAAGATTCTTAAATCCACAGAGTCCTTGTGGTCTGCAATACACCACTGCAGTTCATTCAGTGGCCCCGAGCGGTGTTTTCCAGGGCGTGAATGCATAAGCTTCCAGCTCCCTTTCTACGTCCTTCTACCCCTAATCCTTTTCCCTAATGGGGGGTTTGCCAAGGTCTAAGCCTATGTCCCTTTTAATTCTAAATTCTATGTTCTATTTCCAAGAGAGAAATTTCCCCATCTCATGGTTTCCAGCTGTCTACTCAATATTGACAATTCTTAAACCCAAGTTTCTAATCCCAATCTCACCTTTCAATCAGGTGTATTTTTTTGTCAGCCTGCATCACGGATTCCTAATATTATTCTGCAGGCTGGATTCACATCTGAGTCTGACAAATCTAAATCTATCATCCCCACCTCTAAGCCTCAGGTATATAATTTTCTACTTCTCTCATCCATGTTTTCTTTGTACTTGGCCCTGAATTTTTACCTTATTAACTCCTGCTGTCAGTATATAAACATGTGGAAATGAGGAATGTTTCTCCATCCCGTATCACACAGTGATTAAGATTGTGTACTGTGCAACTCTAGACAGTGCCGTTTACACTGCAGTCTGTGTGAATGGTGCCCTCTGGGGTTGCCTGGAAGTATCTCTGACTCTTCTGCTTTTTTCATCTTCTATGCCAAGTGCAAGCCTCTCTACACATTGTGGCCATCAAGAAAATGCTGTTGACAGACTGTTTTGGCTCATGGTGTCAAAGAATGTCAGATCCACACCCTAAATCTTCTTTACTGGATTCTGTGAAACACTTGCCATGCCTCTGTCCTTATGCAGACTGCTCTCTTCTGAAAAGAATGTTTTTATGTTAAGTGTTGTCAGTTTATCTCTTACTTCCTTGTATAATCCTCCTATTGTAAGGGCATCAAGCCCAACAAAGAATGTGAAGCTGAAGAGCAGTTATTTCCTGATGGCTCTGCACAGAGATTGGTCACGGTGGTTACTCAATCTGAAAATTGGAACACAGGTTCCCTACACTGAGCACTCAGATAATATATTTACAGTAGTGATTGGCAGAGAGCGCTCACCCGGAATTGCTCAGGGAAGAAACTTAGAAACAATCTCTGTGTATTATTGCCTAGCCCAGGAACTGGCACTGGGTAGAGGCCCTCCAAATATATGCTGAATGAATGAGTTGGAGCTACCTTTGCAATGGTGGGAAAGTTCTTGGGTAATTTTCCCAAATCTAATGTGATTCAATAGAAGAGATCTGGCTGAGAGACTAACCAGACTCCTGACAATGGGCAAGTCATAGTTTTTAAGGGCGTCAGGACTCTTTAGTTATCATTTATATCCCTTAGATTTAATACACTTAGATTTGTGCCTTTTCACAAGGGATTTTATGAATCCATACTTACCACAGCATGAAAGGGTATCTGCAGTAAAAGTGATGTATCTGTTTGGGCACTCATGATAACCAATTTTGTGAATAATTTGCATATGTAAATTACTCATTACAAATAAATGCATATTAAGTAAATAATTAAAAGGATGAATACAGAAAATATTTTTTTACTTTTACATCTTTATATTCTTTAGTGCTCCTAAGTAAAGGTTCTGGCACATGATGGATAGTCAATAACATCATGAGTTAATGAATAAATCAATGAGTAAAAATTACATCTTACATCACTGGTCAGAGCTCTTTGAGGCATTATGTACAGCCCTCTCAAAGGCTAGGATAGTCCTTGACCCATTGTAGCTGTTCTGGACGCCTTCACGAGAAGGGGAGATTTGGGTATAATTGGGACCTGATAGATAATAGCTAGTGTGAGTGCATATTAAATTAAGCTCCGAGTTTCCCAAAAGTCAAGGCAGACAGGGCTGCACAATAGACTAAGTGGATCTCATTAAGTAAAAAACAACATTAAAAAAGCAAGTATATGAGGTCATATGGAAAGATCAAGGTCAGGAGAGGTTCACACTGGAACATCTCTAAGATCTCTCCGAGTGGTAATTTTCTAGACTTCTGACTCTATGGTTTAGAATGTGGCTGTATCTGAGACCAGCTTGAAGCAGCTCTGATTCAGGATGTTTCACTGGAACTGCTACCCTCAGTATTCCCAGATGGAATCTCCCCATTTCCCTTAGAAACTCTCAGGATTTTTCAGTGGCAGTCAACCACCTGCCTGCATTCCAGTTATGCTCCCAGACAGGTCTCTTCCCATCTCATTTTCTCCCCCACCCCAAATCTTTTCCTTCCTCCCTCCCTTGGTTTACTTCCTCCCCTCCAATCTTTTCACTAATGTGTGTTGAACATTAACCATGCATTAGGTCCCACATCGGGCAACATGTCAGGCATTGGTATATAAAAGTCAGTAAGGCAACCACCTTCCTCCATGGTGTGTCCCAGCCTTTTACACCTGCTTATAGGCTGCACTTCCCAGATGTGAGCTGCATGAGAATAGGACAGTGAGTGTGTGTTAGTAGCTATCTCCATTATCCAGCACAAATGCCTGACCCATAAAAACATTCAATTATAATTTGTTAGACAAATAAATCTAAACTGTTGTCTTAAGCCAGTATTTCCCCAATTATTCTGCAGAACACTAGTCAGGGAATATACTAAAAAAAAATCTGTTGCTCTAATGTGTTTGGGCAAACAACATCCTCTCTCTTCTACTATGAAAGTCACAAAATATACGAACTTCTAATGGCTCTGAGAAGTCCTGTAAGAATGATTAACCTGACTTTATGCTGTTTTCCAAATTTATTTGACCACAGAAATTTATTTTTAATATTACATCACATGGAACTAGTAATCTGTGGAAAATGCCCTCAGAGTTACTCCTTTTTCAGAAGAAGGGAAGCAAATGATGGGAAGCTGATGGTGGACAGATTTGAGGACAGAGAGCACTAAGCCAGGTCATATCCTTTCAAGGAGCTTCACCCGACCCTTTCCAGCTCTTTATCCTTTGTTTCCCTTATAACACACCATGTTCCAGCCACTTCCTAAGGACCAGAGCCACAATCCCTGTTTATTCCTTTGTCTCTGCTGTTTCCTCCTGAAACAGTCACCTCCCTCATCTTGCTCCTGACTTCTCCTCACCACCTCCTTTCCAGCAGTCATCACAATAAAAAAATCCAGGTCCTCAGGCCTGGGTCAGACACTTCCACGTTTCTGAAGATGTTCACAGTTGTTTTCCTTCACAAGCCTCCTGCCCCTGCCTAGTGTCTCCAAGAGGAAATCATTTCACCTTCAGCAGGTGAATTGGCAGTTTTTATTTCTATGTATCTTAAATATTCCAAAAGCATCTATCAGTTTAGCTCTTTGTATAGTGACTTGCAAACAGGAGCTTGTCAATGAACGTAGATTTGGGGTTGAAATCAAAATTTTATTTTTACTACATCCCAGCTGCCTTGTGTCGTCCATAGTTCCTAGGACAATTCTCTTCTGATAGCATTACCAAAAATTGGGTGATTGTACCAAATTATGACCATAAGCAAGTTTGGAAACTGACTTAAACCATTTCCCAAATTGTTAAGTGCACATGTATATTCAGTCACTGTGTACACACTGGTTTGATGTTTTTAAGTATACTATTTTTCTGTTCTTATCTAGTGCTTTGCAAATGGCAAAAACAGCATGGGTCACCCATCCATTTCATTTAGCACTGTTGGGATTCCAAAATGAAAGGGCACTTTCCCTTAGAGACCCCTGAGTTTATGACTTAAAGTTTTTCTTTATATACATCACTTACAGGGAGAAGTCATCTGTGGAGAGTATATGATATATCTATTCCAAGTTAAGAAAAATCTCCATAGATTACAAATGGCTTTTGTAACTTGTAACTTCATGTTACTTGTTTATTCTCTTTCTCTAACTTTGGAAGAAGGGGATATTTAAAATATTCAGAAGCCCATGTCTGCAAACCAACTCCAAGAAAAGACATTTTGAAGAAAGTTTACTGTGAAGTTAACGTTGAAAATGTCTTAGAAGAGAATTATATCTCATAAATGGTCTGAATAGTTCTTTGGGTTTTTTAGCTTATGATCCCAGAAGGATTTTGCAACAAGATGGCACATTCCCCCCCCCCCTTCCATTTTAGAGGAAAAAGCATATTAGTTCTACTAAGTCTTTATTTTCCATTAGTACTTAAAGTTTACAAACTGTTCTCATTTGATCCTCCCAGGAGTCTGAGTAGTTGGCACAGACGTAAAAATAGCTGCTATTTATGAGAGGTACTCTTCTCAGAGATGTGTCTCATGGATGCTCAAGCAGTCTTATGAGAAAAATACTATTATTATCATTTTGCAGATGGGGAAAGTGAGGCATGGGGAATACAAACAACTTTCTTAAGGCTACACAGCTAGTCTGTGGGTAGAGCCAAGGTACAAGCTCAGGCAGTCTGGCCCCATAGGTTTAAGCACTATTTTAGTCAGTGCACTAGACTGTCTCCTGAGATCACAGTGATGCTCATTCTTCACAACCTGCATGAAGAAGGATGACACGGTGACCATATGTCATCACAGAGTGACCACAACAGAGTGGCCTCTGGATGGGCACAGAGCAATATGGAGGACCAAATCTTTAACAGTTCAGAGACTTTTGGGGCCTCTTAGCTTAGTTGAATGGGGCCTCCACTATGGACACAGCACACCAAATTACGTATCTTCTCAAGGAGTCACTTAAGTGCCAATGACCCTAGAAATTCCACTTGTAGATCTATAAACAGGAAGTAAAAGCCTAGAAAACCACATAACTTACCCACAGCCACTGAGCTCCTAGATGGAAGAGCTAAGACGACAAGTCTGCAGATCTCCAAGACAGGGGCACCCCCCACTCGCCCTTTCCTATGCCTTCCTCTTCCAGCTCCCAGCTTTCACCTAACTCTGCACAGCAGTATGTCCTTACTCTTTGTCCAGCTAGACTTGGTCCCTGTCCAATGCTTAGTTTTCTCATCAGAAAAATGGGGAGAACCAAACCTACCCTGCTGTGTGGGTTTTGAGAAAGGATACAGAAAAATCATTGTTATAACACTATGAAAATGTACACAGAGAAGCATTTCATTTTTCCAGAATCTTGGTGGTGTACTATGCTTCACAGAAGCATATTTTCCATATTACTGAACTATTTATCATATATATCTCCCTGCATTTCCTAAAATCTCTCACTTAATGTTATCTTTCTGAACTATACGTTTTCTTTCCTAAGAAGGACAGACACTAAAATTCCTACTTTTGAGAGGTTTGCAGTCAAGGCATAGAGACAGCTGATTACAAGAGTAATCTGAAGCAGGTCACTAGGGAATAATTGAAAAAGCATCATGTGAAGAAGAAGAAAAAAAGAGGAATGATGAAGTCTTAACTAGAAAATTCGGGGACAGTTTTGAGAAAAGGGTAGCGCTTACATGGGCATGAGAGAGGATTTCAGCAGGCTGAGACTGAGGAGGGCAAAGGACATTCATTCTAGGTATTAGAGGCTAAGTGAACAAAGGCAGGGCGGTGAGAAATGTCAGGCATGCTCAGGGAATTAATATTAATTTAATGAAAAGATACTCCAGCTTGCTGTAGTGTCCAGTAAAAATGAGGTCAGAAGCTAATGTTCACAGGCAGGTATGGAGGACAGAACAGCCTTGTTGTTTTCTGAGCAGAGCACAGTAAGGCTGGACAGGAAAAGCTCTGTAGGAGGCAGTAGTTCAGCCAGACTTGGACAGGGAGACCAGGTACATAAGATTACACGCAAGGAAATGTGGGCAAGATCAAGGCAAAGGCAGTGAGGTTGGAAATGAGGCAAGAGGTGAATGGATACACTCAGAAAGGGTAAATAACAATAATGTTAATAAGAGCCCCCCCTCTTATCTGTGAGGGAGCTCAACAAATAGACTCGTGTGTGTGTGTGTAAGGGAAAAAAAGAGGACGATAGTTTGCAATTCATTTTGGCACAACAAGTATTTCATGGGAAAGATCTGGATGCTTTAGAGCATTATTAATTATTCACCTGGTTTTTGGCAACCTTTCAAACCATCTAAGTTCTTATATTATTTACTCCTTGCCCTAATGCATTGCTCCTTCTCTGTTATCCCTACCTCAACCCTGAAATGAAACAAAACTGTCATTAATTTTATAGCATGTAGAAAAATAAAGTCCAGAGAAACGTTCCTCATTTCCTGGAGGGCAATGACTCTCAACTGCCTGAAGAAATGGAAAATTATTTTTACCATCTTAGGGAGAAGAAAAACAGCAATTTCCAATTAAGCTGTTTGCTCTCTGTGTTCAGAAGGAGGAATGGACTGGTTTGGAACTCTTTCTATAAAACAAAATTAAAATGATGTGCAAGGTAGAGGACACAAAAAGAACATGATGAAAAATTATCAGTAACCCAAGGATGTAAATGAAGTGACCAGCAGAGCATCTGGCACAGTGTGTGTTGGTGTTTTTGTTTTTTGTTTTTTTTTTTAAATCACTCCGGGGTTCTAAGTATGAACTTGTTGGTTCTGAGATTCTGAGGAGGTCAGACAGATAATCTCATTGAATTATAGGGACAACAAAATACTCCCTCATGATTCTGGCAACAGATCTCATAACCACTTTTTTCTAACTTCAGGGACTTGATTGCATGAATAAAGCATCTATTCTTTTATTATTATTTGAAAAGAAATTAGACTTATAAAAAAGTTGAAAAAGTAGCACAATATGTTCCTGTGTACCTTGCAACTACTTTTCTGGATGTTAACATCTTACATAACCTTGGCACAATTATTGAAAGTATAATATTAATATGGATGCAATTCTGACTAACTTACAGACTTTACATCAAATTTTCCAACTACCTCAGATGTCCTTTCTCAAGCCCAGGATTCTATCCTGGATTACATAATGCTTTTGATTGTTGTATCTCCTCAGTCTCCCCAAATCTGGGGCAAGTCCTCAGTCAAGTCCTCAGTCCTTTTTTTTTTTTTCATTTGTGACTGTGTCACTTTGGAAGAATACAGGTCAGCTATTTGGTATAATGTCTGTCAACCACTTTTCCTTCATTTAAATTCACATAATGCACTTTTAGTAAGAATGTCATAAAAATGATGCTGTTTCCATTTCATTGCATTGTATTAGGAGGTAAATGGTGTCCACATTTCATTGCTGGCAATCCTAGAGCTAGTGTTGGTAAAAGTTGTTTCTGCCTGGTTTACCAATGGAAAGCTAATATCTTCTCCCATGTATTTAGTGTCTTGTAGGGAGATACTTAGAAGCTATACAAACATCCTTTTTCTCATCATACTGTCTCCCACAGATTTGAGTTTCTATTGATGAATCTTGCCTTCAACAATTATTGCTGTTATCAGCACCAAGTGATGTTGTCCCTCTATACTTCTTCAGTTATTAATTGGAATTCTAGAGAAAGAGCTTTCTTTCTCCTCCATATAGTAATTTATTAAATTACTTATTTATATCAATATAGAACAATGAATTTTTTTAATATTATGGGTTTTCATCCATTAATACTGTTTGAAAATTTTGTTGCTTATTTTTTCATGAAATTGGCCATGAGGGCCCCTTGTACTTGGTACCTGTGTCCTTTTTACATGTCTCCATCATTTTTGAAGCATTCCTTTTTTTTTTTTGGCGCCATAGAAGTTGTCCCAGGTTCATCTCGTATTTTCCCCATCCTGATCTGGAATCTCTCATTTCCCCAAGAAGTCTGTGTACATTTCATTGAAGAATGGTATTTAGAAACCATGTTTGCACTCCAGTGTGCTCACTGTGACTTCAGTTACTGCCTCCAGGCCTTCACAGCAGACAAAACTAGAAAATGTAAGTATGAATACATATACACATGCATTTATCTATTTCTACATCTATTTAGTTGTATATATACATTTATTGAATGAGTATACATACATACATATATAGTATATATACTCACATATACTTATTATTTATATCCAAAATACCACTGATTCAAAACCAGCACTACAAAATTTCCTTCTCCTTTTAACTCCTTTCTTCAACAATAAGAAACTTGGCTCATTACACAACATATTTATGTATTTGCTCAATCCTAGAATACACACAATTTCAGGATTGCTAACTGTGGAAAACAACTTTATTAACTATAGTATTGTATATAGTCCTTTTTTCTCATTAGCTTTATATTTATAGGCAAAATACTGTTTTTCAGAATAACCTAGGTTAGTCCTTATATTCGTCACCCCCTTTGGTGTGATGTTATTTATTTTTTTATGCAATTAATTCATTTGTTACTGTTTTTTATTCCACTTGAGATTTACCTTCTTCCCAAATCCTGATTGTTACTGACTGACTGATTGATTGGTATGTGATATACTATCATGGTTCCAAAAGTTAGAACTTTACAAAGGTATACTCAAGGTAATGTCACTTGCACTTCATTCCTTCCGGCCTGTTCCCATTTTCTCATTCTTTCCTACCCATCCTTTAAGCAGTCAGTCTCATTAGTTTCTGGTTTACTTTCCTACTAATGTTTTTGAACAAACGTGCAGATATATGTGCATTAAATTGTGCCCCCTTCTTTGTTAAATGAAGGATTGTATATTAGAGATACTAAGGGAGAACAAAGCCCCTATTTTTGATATTTCCAAGTATTGAAAACTTAAAGACATAGATCTAGAGAATGAGAGGAGATATATATTAAAGCCCCAAAAATATAGGGTTGTAAGGATGAAAGGCAACAGCTAAAAAATAAAGTTCCCCAAATTTCAGCCTCAACCCCTTTCACAGGACATATAGCAAGGCTTCCACATGTTCTTCTCCTTTGATCATTCTCCAGTGATCAGGTATCCAGAAAAGCTGGAATACCGAGTCAACTTTCCACAAAATTGTATCTATTGCCTTGCACACAAATGATATTTTATAAATTATGAAGCATTTTTGGATACATTTTTTTACTGAGCATTCCCATTGTCCTGTGAGGTAGCTCGAAGTGGTTTTCTCATCTCCGTTTTATATAGACCCTGAGATTGTTACTTGAATATTTGTCTATCTTCCCCACTAGGTGGCGAAGCTCCTGGAAAGCAGTGCATTGTGTCTTAGTCACCCCTCTGATCCTAGCATAGCTAGGTGCAAATGGAGAGACAAGGAAACATTGACTGGACAATGGTAATTTCACGACATACAGCCAGTCAGTGGGTAGATGAGGAATCCTTAATGCATTTAGTGATTTGACAAGCACAAGATATTCAACAAGCATTGAATATCTACTGTGTGGCTGGTACTGTGAATACTCAGATAAATAAGGAAAGGCTGTGTTCTCAAAGAATTCACTGCCAGTAAGGAGAGATGACTAAACATACAATTAGAATGTGATGAGCATGCTATGGCACAGATAATTGTTATGGTATTCAGGAAGTTCTTTTGACTAATGGCTGGGATATAGGAATAACTATGAGTGTAAGACAGATGACTTTAGGTACAGGCACTCTTCCTGGGATTTGGGATTCACCCTGTCCCTTTTCTCCCACGGTATCCCTTCCCCATCCCCACCATTCTCAGTTGTATAACTCATTCTTAGTCTTTAGGTCTCATTTTAGACTGTTTCCTCCTTGAGAATGCTCCTCATTCTGTCTGGGTTTGAGGATCCTCATTTTGAGTTTGCTATCACCCCATATTTTCGACACCAAAGCATTTTTGACACTGTATAAATGCCAGAGGTAAAAGATTGCACTAATTCCTGCCCTCTTGGAACACTGTCAGGTGAGGAAGAAATGGATCACATTACTGAGCCTTGATTTTCCTGCTAAGGCAGAACGGTGTAGTCATTAGGTGACTGAGGGTCAACTGACTTGTTTGGAATCTGACCTCTGTTCCTCCCCAGCCATGCAGTTTTGGACAACTTGCTTTAATCTCTTTAAGTTCCATTTTCCTCTTCTGGAATTTAAGAATAGAAAGGATACTTACTTCAATGCTTGTGGTTAGAATTGAATACAATCATAAATGTAAAGTACTTACAAAGGTCTTGCACTTAGAAAATACCTGTTAAGAAAGCACCTATCATCATTCTGCCCCTTACCAAAGTATTAGACTCTATAAATCACCATGATGTCTCCTCTGCCCCATGCATCCCTCAAGCTGTGAACCAGCAGACAAGAGGAACACTACAAGAACTGTCCCTTGTGACCCCTGAATCTTTTCACCTCCAATTTCACTTCTAGATTGTGGTTCAGGGTCTGTCTTCTATCTCTCCCCAGGAACTCTGATTCCAATATTCTGCTCAAGTCATCTCTATTCCATTATCCTGGCCACAAGGCCAGTGAAAATGTGGACCCAGTGAGATTGGAACATCCTTTGGATTTTGACAACAAGTGTCTATGCCAAAAGGAACACAAATGCCAATCTAATAGACCTCAGATCCCCAGAATATCAGAGTGGGAAAGAATCTAGGGAGAAGACCTCATTTCACGAATGGAAAAAGCTGAAGTCATAACGCAAATCAGTAATATTACCAAGATTGGAACTCAATCTCTTCACTCAAAAGATTTAATTCTTTCCAATTCACCAGTGAGCACCTGAAAAGAACAAATCAGATCAATGAATTTACCCTTTTCAAACAAATTAGTCAAAATTCTCTCTTGCTATACAGATTTGGAAATCCTTGGGAAATCCTTGGAAAATTTGATTTCTCTTTTGGGACCTATCTCCAAGGACTGAAAGAGGAAATAAAGAAAATTTTGGAAATCCCAGCGTTATAGACTGAACTGTGCCCCCATCCACCCCCTCAAAATTTATGTGTTAAATCTCTAACTTACAATGTGATTGTATCTGAAAATATAGTCTTTTAGGAGGTTATTAAGGTTAAATGAGGTCACGGGGAGGTGGCTGTAACGGGATAGGACTGCGATCTTGTAAGAGGAAGAGCGCTCTCCCCCTTGCTCCCTCCCTCCCCCCCCCTCTCTCCCTGCTGAGGGAGGGCACAGTGGGGAGACAGCTGTCTGCAGGCCCCAAAGAGAGCTCACACCAAACCTGACCCTGCCGGTACCCTGATCTTGGGCTTCTAGCATCCAGAAATGTGAGAAAGTAAATTTGTTATTTTAGTCACTTAATCTATGGTATTTTGTTATGGCAGCCCAAACTGACTAACATACCCAGGATTATATCCCATGGGCAATGTGGGTACATTTTAAATCTTTAACAAATATAACCTATAGTTGACTTTTTAGATACTGGGGAATAGGGCAAGAATTGGCAATGACATTTCCTCCCGAATAAGTGCTGTCCGATTCTGCTAGAATATCAGTGGATCCAGAATGGTAATGCCAGGTAAGAGGTGGGAAGGGGAAGGGGAAGGGAGAATTCAGAACGACTGTGCTCTCATTGAGAGGCTCAGTGCTTGAAATGACAATCATCAGAACTAAGGAGCCATGTGAGGCAATGATGGAGAGCCCTTCTTGTATTCCAATAACAAATGGGCATGTCTCTCCTCTTATATTCCCACCGGCACAGAACTCCCAGTGGGATACTGGGATTCCTCACTCTGGTCTAATTTTAAGTGAATCAAATGAGGTGGCACTCTGCCACATCCCTCTGGAAAGTATTCGAAAATCGAGCAGATCTCATCTTTTGAAAATGTTCCCTGAGTAATGGAAACATGAGGAAGGGGAATATACTACAAACCCCGGGTGCATCTTTCAACCACAGTGGAATGCAATATGCCAGACACACTTTTATAGTGGTCAGGATGGACGTGGGAAAGATTTGGAGGAACAGAACAATAAGCTTTGCTGTCATCCTAAATCACTTTCAACGCTAGATGCTCTCAAGGATTAAATAACACAGTGCTAGGCACGCTGGGAGGGGCTCAATCCCATTTTAATCCAAGACATGTAGGTATTGTTACATGGCAGCTGCCATCTAGGTACCAGACTAGAGTTTTCTACTTTTCATATAGATATTACAAGGTGAAAGTAGAAGAGATGAATTCAGACAACAATCACTCTACCCACAACTTGTGCAGAATTACAGCAAGATACCAGTAGAAGCCTCTCTGAATGTTAAGTTTTTAATATTTCAGCCCCTGGGTTTATACTCAAAGCCTCAGTTGATTTCAAGACTTCTGTGAGTTCCTAGCATATCCTTCTCAATGGCATCTCTGTCTCCTGGCTTCAGCATCCATGGGTGCTTCTTTGTTCCACATCTTGTGAACTCAATTATTTATTTACCCCAAAACCCCATTACATATGTTCTTCCAAGTTTGGCACTTAACTCTCTGGGTGGAAGACAAAAATGTATTTAAAAGGCAGCAAAGCAAATGATTTCCAGTGGTATTACTGAACATATTTTCAGTTGATCCATTACTAAATGTTTTAACTAACTCTTTATCTCATAGTCTCAACCTACTTTGATATTTCTGCCTTCTGTCTCTAACTCCAGCCCTGTAAGCCTACCCCCAGTTCTTATTTTCAGAGTGAAACAGAAATTTACACTGATTTAAGTTAGTATATTGAGAGATCCATCTATTGTTGCATTAAAACCATTGCCTTTCAATTTTTCCCTCCACTGAACCATTCCAATTGGGCTTTTCAAGATTTTTTCTTTTTTATAAGAAAGGAAATATAATTTTATCCCTGAGGACCTGACATCAGAGCCCAAGATAAGACAAGCTTTCCATTCTGCTGTATTTTCAATTGCTTCCCTAACACACTGATCTCCATGGAACAGGATGGTCAGGGGTGTAATTATCTGCATCTACAAATAATAGGTCCTATACCATGACCAGACTTTCACTGAGAAGCAACCATAGACTTTAGGCATCTTTCTCCTTAGGCTACTCAACCTGTTTCACCTGGATTACTCCTTGATTTGAAGAAAGGTTTCGAAGTCCTCGGTGAAATTCAAGTATCAATTGGGAATCTGTTGTGGTGCAATGAGAAGGCATATCCCTGTTTAGTGCACATGACTGCAGTTTTAATTCTATTCCTCCTATATGGTCAAGGACTTCTCTCAACCTTTTTTTTTCCATCTTAAAAGCAGGATTAATAAAATCTCTTATATATGCTATAGGTAAGTTCAAAGAACAGCTGAGTATAAAAAATGCTTTATAAATGTTTAATTACATATTGCTGATATTATTTATTATGATTTAGTTATTAATTGGCACTATCATCTTAAGCTGGATTTGTTTTTTAGGTTTTAGAGTGTTTCAAGATGGTGAGCTTTTTGTGATGGTGGGGGGAAATGCCAGGAAAATTAAGAACATAAAGTCTGGGTGGGTATCCATGTTAGGGTATTCCAGAGAAACAGAACCAGTAGGGTGAATATGTATCTTTATATATATGAACAGACTTATAAGGAATTAGCTTACATGATTATGGAGATTGGAAAGGTTCTAACAGTTCATCTAGTTCTAGGTTCATCTGTTCATGTAAAAGATAAGAGAACGAAGTCCAGGTAGGGATCTAGCATAGATTCATACATATAGAAATTCCCAGGGCTCAGATAAGAATCCACATCTAAATCCATTCCAGTTCCCTTTCTACCACATCTGAGCTTCTCCTTTCTCAAGGAAAAATTCAAATAGTGCATTAATTCTTCAGGGTAAAATTTTGCTTTTTGTTTTTATAAGTGTATATTGAAGGAATTGAAATTTCAGTTGGAAACGTAAAGCTTTTAGATGTGAGATTTCATATTCCTCTTAGAAAATTTGGGCAATAATTTGTGTCTTCTCTCTTTCTGACAACTGAGGTTGGGGAAGATTCCTGAGACAGAGGCAGGAAGGGTATGCTCCTTTTATCCTAAGCAAATGACTCATGACATCACAGAAGTTCCAGATTGGAAGGTATCAGACCTGCTGTCTTATCCACACCAACGCCTCCACACACAGAGGGTCATAACATCCTCCAAAATATATACCAAATACCGGTCCCACTTGAGTATCTCCGGAAAGGGAAATAGCCACCCATTTTCTGAGGTGGCTCAGATACTAAAACCATCAGGTACTAAATTCATCATATACTAAAACCAACATCAACTACCCTATAAGGCAATTTTTATAGTTATACTTCACAGGTGAGAAAACTGATCCTGAGAGAGATGAGATATTTTGCTCAAAGTTCGGGCAAGTTGGTTGCAGAGCTGCTATTTGACTCAGGCATGTTTGCCTCCAGTCTGTCAATAGTGTTTGGGGTACAGATTTTGGTAGTAGTTGGAATTGAGTTTGGAATCCAAATCTTCACTTGTTAACTGTATAGCCCTGGTTTCACAGCCTAGTTTCTCATCAGAAAAAAAACAGTAAGTAAAATGAAGGAATAAAATAAAGTACCAAACTCTAAAAGATTTCATGAGAATTTAGTTTGTTTTTGGGAAGGGCTTTACAGGGTACCTAACCTGGTAAGTGCTCAGTAACTAATAGGTGTTGTTAGTAATATGATACCAATCTATTCCTCTAGTCCATGGTTTGCCCATTTATGAATGCCATATCTGGAGTAGAAGTCTACAGACTCTTTTTAGCTCTGACAGGCTATGTTGTATGCTCAACTCCCAGTAAGTGGGTTTGGAGAGCTGTCAGGCCTAAATCCAGCAGTGATGTAGATGGTTGGTTTGGCATCCACAGCCTTCATTCACTTTGGGAACTCATCATAGGAGCATTTCCTTTGTTCTTCCTTTTTATACCCCCCATGGCAACATAGACAAAATCTATTATTACACTGCCTGAAAGACAGCCCAAGCTTTAGGAAAACAAACAGAGGCTGCAGAGTGTTCAACTAATCAAGATTTCTGCCACTCCTGTTTCGCATGGGATAGGTGTTCCTAATGAGAGTGAGTGACAGGCACATCCGTTCAGTGGGAGAGAAAAGAGAGCTCCATCCGGTGCATTTCATTCATTGACTGCCAAGAAGAGAGTCCCAGTCAAAGGTAAAAACAATTCTGTCTCTAGTTGTACCTAATTATGCAGCAGCAGAAAGGCACATGATGGGGGTGCCTGCCCAGTGTCTGAAAGCAGAGCAGATGTTTTCAATTGTTCCCTCCTTTGTAATTCTACCCTAGAAATAAGAATTTAAAACCTAGAAAATAATAAGAATACATGAACCTCACAAAGGGACTTGCACAGCAGAAGATGAGCGGCACATGGCAGTATTCAGGAATTATTTTTCCAATCAGATTAGTAGCTGGGGACACAACAGCACCTCCAAATACTTTCAGTTGAGTGGAAAATAAGGCAGGTTCTGTTTTGAATGTACTTTTTTTAAATAATAAAAAATAGCAGGATTTCTTTATGGTGCCAGGATTGAGCATGGGGCCAACACTTATTTGAGAAGCTCTGGTATTCTGAAAGATTTGGTTTGTAAGCAGAAAATTTTGATAAATTCCAGATAATTTATGGGTTTATCAATAGTGCCATATATTCAGCTTTAGTAGAGTTCTAAAAGATTTCTGAAGATAACTAGGAATCATTGTCACCAAAGGTGAGACCTAGGAAGAACTTGGAGATCTGAGCAATTGAGTAAATCCAACATATGCTTTTCACAAATGGAGAAACAGATAGGGAGAAGTTAACTCGCCTGAGACCAGAGAATGAATCAAAGACATATAGAAACTATACCATCACATACAGAGAAACCTGAAATATATGGGCAGATAATCATATTTATTTCCCATGTAGTTCAGTGCAGTAATTTGAAGAGTGATTAAAACAATTGTAATTCCAATATTCAAGCTCATATAGTGAATGACCAGTACACCAAAGAAAGAGAATGCTAATTCAAGAGTATAATACCATCTTTTACTTTCTTTAGCCTTGCTCTGGCATAATATTAAGAAAATAATCAGATTAAAATGTGTGTTTTACATCAGATAGGAATCAGTACCTTTGAAAAAAAATGTCAACAAGGAAAAGTAAATATTAAAGAAATGAAATGTTTACATTTGCTTCTTGAAAGGAGGTAATGTGGCCTCATAAGAGGAAGTATCTCACATAGTAACCAACTGCAATTTGAAAATTGCTCTAAATGATTCAGAATATATTTGACATCACAGAATCCCATCCGTTGGGAGGACCTTGGGATGCTATCCCACTCTGGTGTAACATTTATGGAGTGCAACAGTTCAGCTTTATTTTGAAGCCTTCTACTGAAACAAAATATCTAGAATCCAACACATGCAGCTGATAGAACATTTGTCCTTACTTTCAGCTAGGCCTCTCTGGAGCTGCACTTCTTGGCCACTGTCAAGCCTTTGGTGACTTCTAAAAGCAAGTCCTGTTCAATAACTGCATTTCGATGTTGGAGACCAGAGGTCATGTGCTCCCTAAATCTTCATGTTTCCAAACACCCACCAGTCCTTTCTACTTGGAAATCCTCTACAGTATTTGGTGCTGTGATAGTAATTTGTGTCAACTTGGCTAGGCTATGGTAACCATTTATTTGGTCAACACAGTGTGCATATGAATACCTGTGTTAAGTATATTTTAAGATGTGAATAACATTTAAATCACTAGACTTTCAATAAAGTAAACTATCCTCCATAATGTGGGTGAGCTTCATCCAGTAAGCTGAAGGCCTTATGAGCAAAGACTGAGGTTCTCCAGAGCAGAAGGAATTCTCAAGACTGCAACATAGAAATCATGCCTGAGTCCCCAGCTTGCTTTACTGCAGAATATGGATTCAAGAGTGTTCAGAATTTGGATTCAACAGTGTAACATCCACATCAACTTTTATCTGAATTTGTAGCCTGACTGCCCTATGGATTTCAGACCTAAGGATCCCCACTTTGACATAAGCCAATTCTTAAAATAAATCCCTCCCTTTCTGTCTGTCTTTCCCTCTCTGCAACACAAGGTCTTTTCAGTCTTAGTTCTAGCTTGTTGCCCATATTGTGGAAAGCCCATGTTAGAAACATTGTCTTGAAAGATGAGTGGAGGGTGTTTCATTTCCCTCTGGTGATGAAGATGGCAAAAATAAAAAGCCTCCTGTGTGCATAGAGATATAGCATAAACTATTCTCACAAATGTTTTCTCAGGGGATCCTAATTTCAAACCCTTAAGCTAGACATTGACTACATTTTATAGATGAGAAATGAAGGCCTTGGGGATATAAAATGATGTACCCATGGGTGGCCAGTTAGCTCAGTTGGTTAGAGTGTGGTGCTAATAAAGTGATTTACCCAAGACTTCTAAGCTCTTAAGTGGTAGACCTCCAAGTCTGATATTCTTCCTACCACCCCTTCCATGACTTCCTTTCAAGGAGACAGAAGAACTATATATAAGACGCTTTTGTGTCTATGCTGTTCACTCAGAGGAATCTGAGCCATTGCAACCAGGAACAGCAAAAGGAAAGACTTCTGCAAAGGTCAGAGCATGCATCGCCTGAGGTTATTGTTCTCCATTCCAGGCTCCAGAACTCTAAAAGATCAATGAAAGCATATATTGGGAAATAAAAAAGGCATGAGAAAATCTTACAAATTGGCTAGTTTTTGTTTCCTGTTGGCTTTTCCAGCACATTCTTGGCACTAGATAAGAGTAATGTGGTAATGCGGTAAAATGTCTCTGCTACCCAACAAGGGACAGTGAGATACCCTAGCCCATTGATGCCCTAAGGGCTTGTCTACCATCCTGAGGTTTTCATAGTAACCAATGTGGTTGACTTTTTGTCCTATCAAGCAGGTTTGCTTTTTAGAGAATCTCAAGCCATCAACATAATGGTACTATCTATATTTCTGCTGCTGGCTCTGATTTGGAAATGCCAGTAAAGGAGGTTTGCTTCATGCTTTCTTGATGTCTAAAGAAAATGTACAAGCTCAATCTTGTCTTGTCCTAACTGGCATAATTGCCCATTGTGGTATGCATTTCACAGGATTAGAACCAGTAACAAGAAATCACATTGTGCCCTGTTTTAAAGAAAAGAAGTGTCCAGTCCCTGAACTTGGCAAACAGATTTAGTAACAGAGTTAACCCCCACATTTTTAAAAAGGATTCTCATGTTATGATGTAATAGCAGCAGCTATGATTTATTGAGCACCTACTATGGGCCAGGTATTTTATGGAAGTTATTTACAATTCTCAATTCTCCTAACTATCCTGGAAGGCATGTAGGAAAAAATTGACATTTGGTGAAGGGAATTAACTTGCTGAATGTCACAGTTTGAAAATATCTAACCTACTCAGGCCTGTGCTACAGATGTTTCTGCTACTACTCTGAAGCATTTGTTTTAAGATCATACATAAAACACATTAACTATTTGCAAGGGAGAAATCTCTCTCTCTCTCTCTCTCTCACACACACACACACACAAATTCTTCCTATGGAAATGAAATTTAAATGAAATCCTGACAAAAACAGCTATTCCATCAAACAAAGTTATCTTTCAGGACATAGAAAATGGTTACAGTTATATTAGGTGTTCAGTTAATATTTGTGAAATAGAAAATGCATCATTTATTCCAACTGATCCAAAGCATTTCATCTAAGACTTTCTGTTGCTAAGACCCCCATCCGATACATTCTAAAAAGAAAGTCACTGATTGTTTCAATCAGCATGCACAGGGTACATACTCTGGTGGGAGATGTAGTTCTAGTAACTGGGAGACAGATTTATAAGAGAGAGCTTTCTAGCTTCTAGAGAGGCAACATTTCTCTAGACAGACTTGAACCTGACAGTATCAGACAGTGACCTTAGTCCTCAGTATGTGTGCATGGGGTGTAAGACAGCGCAGTGTAGGGCTACACAGAAGCCAAAGAAGATGAAAACCTGGGCTGCTCCCGTCTAAAGTATGCTGTTACCTCCTTTTTATGTAAATGCCTCTACATATTCTGTATCCTTTTCTATTAAAGAAAGCTTCTCTCTCTCGTCTTTGGCTTTTGGTTGAAAAAAATATGAGCTGTCATGATGACACAAAATGCTTTTGATAAAATTGTCTAAATGCTTATTAGAAGAGTTTGTTCCAATTTACATTCTCTTTAACTGGATGACAAAGCTCATTGCTATCCTTCCTTACCAACCTTTGGGTCCTATACAAAGAATGTCTTCATCTTTGCCAGTCTGATAGAATAAAGTATCTTTTTAAATTTAAAGTGCATATTTGTTTTCCTGTGAAGTCAAATGTGCCTCTGTGTTTCAACTATAGTTATGTCACTTGTGAATTATTATTCCATATCTATGTGTAAATTCCATTTTTTAGTCCAGCTGTTGTTGATAATTAATTACATTTAATATTTATACAGCAGGTATGTCTCAGTGCCAGGCACCATTCTAGATGCTTAACTTGCTAATATTCACTTAATCCTTACAATAAATATTATAGGGTAGGCACTATTATTGTCCCCATTAATACACAAGATAAAACAGGTTCAGAGAGGCTGAACCTTAAGGGCTCAGCCTTTCTGCTTGGTATGTTTGCTGACTCTCAAACACACTGAATTATTTTATTGTGTATTTTGTAATTAAAGATTGTGAGCTCATCTTCAATGAGGTTTTACCTGGGAGAATCCAATGGGACCTGAGATGAAGGCATTTCCCCTAGAGATTAAATTTTCTAATTTTTAATTAGACATTATGGATATTTCAGTGGTGATTTTAAATGTTACTGAGATATCTTTTATGCCTTTAAGTTTACCTCTTTAAAGTATACAAATAAATGATTTTTAATGTATTTACAGAGTAGTGCAACCATCACCATAATCTAATTCTGGAACATGTTTATCATGCTGAAAAGAAACCTTGTGTCCATTAGTAGTCACTTACCATTTTTCTCTAATCTACTAATTTACTTTCTGTCTCTATAGATTTGCCTACTTGGAACATTTCATATAAATGCCATCTACAATATGTGTTATTTGACACTGTCTTCCTTCACTTAGCAAGACATTTTTATGTTACTTTCTCAGTATGAGGATTAATGGACAATGCTAGTTATATAAATTAAATCCACAAAACTACATGAGGCTAAGGTCCATATTTATGGAGTCTGGGTTGTTACCAATTCCAGCTTGTTGTACCTAGTGGGAAGGCTATGGCCTAGCCTTGTCTCCAAGATGGTTGGGAGGCACTTAAAGAACATAAAACCCTGTAAAGATGGAAAAAAGGACTTCTTATACCTGCATTAATCCTTATTCTATTGTATCATTCATAGCAATTTAGTCCTGTGGGAAGCTTGGTGAACGGGTAGTTACCCCTGGTCTAGAGTATACTGTGTTATCTCCTTTACGTAAACATCTCCATTTGTTTCTGCGTCATTCTTCATTAGAGTAGCTTTATATTCTCTGAGTCCACTGGTGTCTTTCCAATGATTACAGCACTGATATATATTTCAATGATAATTAGCAGATTAATCTGATAGTCATGAATAAAAGCCTTATCCAACAACTGGTGAATACCCATTTGTTCATCATTCATTCCTTTGTTAGATATTCATTGAGCTCCTTCTGCAACTAGTCACTCTTGCAGGGGTCTGACTATGTTATTGAGTAAAATCAAGATCCCTGGCCTAGGAGTCTTAAGTTGTAGTGGGAGGAACTTAACTTTTTAATTTTCAATTATATGAGGAACAATTATACAAATTTAAATTGTAGGATCTCGCTGATCAATCTAAAGATAGGGAAATAAAAGCAAAGCAAAACATCATACCCAGAATCAGAGAGTGCTCCACCCAGATCTTCTCAGGCTTATCTTATCTCTGGCCACGGCCCCACATAAGCAGAGAGCCAGAAGTACCTGAGAGTTCATACTCTTCCTGGGTGGCTCTTACCAGTCAGCATGGGGGCAGCAGCATGAAAATGCAATTCCTTTGCCTTGAGTCAGGACAAACTGTGGAGTGAAATGGTCCAGAGCTCCCTGTGGGATCAAGCTGAGATGGGGACCTCACTTGAAATCACACCCTTGCTTGATGTCATCCCATCCCTCTCCTGCTTCTCCCTTAATCGGTCTCTCCCGGGAGCATTTCCTTAATTAATAACATGTGCATGAATCCTCATTCCAGACATTGCTTTGGGGAAAGCTAACCTAAGACACAGCATTCGTAGGTGGCGGAGCTGGAACCTGTCTGTGATTTCTGTACCTAAATTTCAGAAATTCTCTTTTATACCACAGAGGAGGAGAGAAGAAGATTTGGAAAGGTTCATATTTTTTCTTAAGGCCATGTAAGGGACTCAAAGCTAGTATTCTAAAATACAGAGATGTGTGCTGTACCATGGTACTGCTTTCAAACTTATCAGAGGGAAGTAAATCTGTATCAGTGAACTGCGAAGAATTCTTCCAGTCTCTCAATCAGAACTGTCTTTGTAATCTGAATCTCAGTTTCTCCATCTATGGAATTAGGACCCTGCTATTTTCTTCAATATCTTTTCAAAAATTAAATGGACTATCACATGGAAAGTGCTTGGCATTGCACCTGACACACAGCCAGGTACTGTGCATGTCATCCTTCACTGAAGAGCCAGGGTAAAGAAAATTTAACCAAATAAGGACTCTAGTGAGCAAAACTGCTTTGACCAACCAGAAGATTTTCTTGAAGTAAAGCCTCCATTTCTGGAAAAATACTACTGAAAAATAACAAATAATCCTGTCAGTTCGCCATACAAAATGGACTACATCAACGTCTCTGTGGACCTAGTGGATAAATAATGGAGTTCATATGTTCAGAAGGTTTCTTCATAAAGTCCAGCCCCTTCCCAAAGAAGAAAAGCCACGGAAGACAGGCACACCACATTAAAACTGCACTGACCCAGCCAGCCCTTCCTAACTGCTAACTAGGCAATTCTCAGGAGCCCAGAAAGGAAATCCAGAAGGATATAAACATGAAATGAACCAAGCGTGCAATTGATTTTGTTCTCTTTTTATTCCTTCTGTTTTGTTTTGATGTGTGTGTGTGTGAGAGAGAGAGAGAGATTTATTTATTTTTATCATCATCAGGACATTAGTGCTCAGAGGGAGGAAAATGCCTCTTGAATGAGATGTTTGTAGGGAAAATTACAAGGGAGAGGATGCTGACTTTGACCGAGCAATGCCCTCTGAGGATTGGGGTGGATCAGAATGGCTTCTCATGTTTTTTCTGCTCCCCTAATGGAAGTAAAATAACAACATGAAATAGAGGGGATGGAACAGCCAGCAGGAGGATAAATACCAAGGAAGCGATGTAAACACAGCCCTCAATTTCCCCAGCGAGTAAGAGAATGAGGAATGTGTTATTTATCTCTCTTTGCAATCTGCAAGGCAGAGTATGGAGCTGCCCCCCTTTGGGAATATCTTCCATAAATAATCAAAGAATTGTAGGCTGGGGGTTTGAATGGAGCGGAAGGAACCCCTGAGACTGAGAATTTCTCCAACTTCCAGGTCTTCATATGTATCTTCAGGAAGCCTCTCTTCATCCTCCCAAGCAGAGAAGCAAAAAAAAAGAACAGGTCCTTTACAGCAGAGGCACTTTAGAAGTCACTGACTATGCCCACTCCCCATGTTATTTTAGGTTAGAAAAATTAGTGCTAACTATAGATAAATGACTTAATAAGATTGCCCTGCACTTGCAGGTGAGTATGGGGTGTGGGTTCTGGAGTTAACCCACCCAGCTTAAACTCTGTATTCACTACTTATTGTGTTACCTTGGGAAAGTTACTTAATTTCCCCAAGCCTCAATTTCCTCATTTACAAAACTGGGATAAAACTCATAATAATTCCTACTTAATAGGATTACTGTAAAAAACAACATGGTAATGTGCACAAAATTCTTAGCTTGGTGCCTAGAATATATTAAGAGATTATTATAAAGCCTACAGATTAGTCTTCTTGTTGTTAGTCATTGAGAAGTAGAATATGAATTCATGTCTTCAGTCTTCAAATACACCCCTCTTTTCTCTCTACTCTGTCATTTCTAATCTCTTGATTAAGATTCCACATTTTTTTCTATCAATTCTATTTTTCTAGTATGTAGTACCTGGTGACATACATAGCTGATGCCATTAGGTAATAGGTTGCTTGTGGAACTTCTCAGACCAGGCCTCTGCTCATTCAAATCCAATATGCTTCAATAAATGTTAGCCAGATAAACATGGACTCATTTCATCAGATATAAAGAATACTGAGGGATTGCCTTGATAAATGGAGTCAAACATCTCTGATAAAGTGTTTGCTGAACATGAACTGAAATGATTAAAATCTATCTTTGTAGAGAAACCCTAATCTTTTTTAGAAAGGACAGGGCTGAGTAAGATGATAAGTGAAGTCCTTTGGAATCAGTGGCCCTTATGCTAGGACTTGAAGAACATGTGGGCCTTAAATGAAAGAAGGAGAAAAGAGGACATTCCAGGTGGGCCAACCACATAAGCAATAATGTTAAGGATTAGCCAAGTTTACTCAAAGGAATATTATTGAATTTTTAGCCTTCCTCTTAAAAGTCACTCCTTCAAAGTTGCTTTCTTCGATGCCCCACTTCAATAGTGTCCACATTTTGTTCTCACAGCACCCTACAATTTTCCATTGAAGCATGTTATTACTATTTAACACTGAATACCTATTATCTATTCATGTATGTGGGTGGGAAGGGAGTGGGGTGTACCTGTTTTCAGTTAACAGCAATCTCCTCCATTAGGCTGTACATTTGCTCTATGAGGGTAGAAATCAGGCCTATTTTTACTTAATAATTGTCCTCAGTGCCTAGCCATGCCCACCTGACACACTGTAAGTGCTAATAAACATTTCATCTCTGAATGAATGAATGTATGAATGGGAACATCAGGAGATTCACATGCATAGAGGAAGGTGTTGTGATACAGAGAAAGGGAGACGGATGAGGAGCGAGACAGATTATTCTGTCCCTGCCCCTACAAGGACCATGGATAAATCCCTATTCCTCACTAAGCCCCCGTTGTCTTTTCAGTAAAGTCAAAGTTAGAGATGAGTCCACTGTACACGCTGATCTAAGCTTTTCTGATTCTCTAGTTGTTTACTTGGAGGTTTGCCCTTTACTAGGTAGTTCCCATTGGTAAAAATGAAGATAGGAGAGTGGAGGGTTTCTTTTCTTTCTTCATTATGTAAATATCCACTGAGTACCTACTATGCACAAGGTGTTAGGGGAGGCGGAGATGAGTAAAACATGGCCCCTGACTTGGAATAGCAGAGACAGGCAATGAAAGAGGAAGAAAAGGATGAGGATTAAAAAGGACAAAGAAAGAGGAGACAGAGACAAGGAGAAAAAAGAGAATGAGGAGGAAGAGAAAGAGAAAAAGCATTGTACTGAGCATAATGCCAAGTATTTTACCTATTTTATACCATTTCACAAATACTGAAACTGAAGTTCCAAAAGCTTAACTATAAAGGTATTTGGTAGGCTTGGGTTTATACCAAGTCACTGCTCACAGTCTTGACAGTGGGGCCCGTTTAGCTTACCTCACTGCCTGGGAAAACACAAACAGGTAAAGAGGAAGTTAAGTGATGTAGTGAGAACTCTGTGAGCTGTATTGTCTGCACTTTTGGTCTGGGACCAAGGCCTTGTCTCCTGTTCCTCTAGGATCTCCCTCTCAGTACATCCATGTGCTCGCCATTCCCCTGCACTTGCCCGTAAAGAAAAGAAAACTTCCCATGGCCAATTGCAGGGACAAAGACTATTTTCCTCTGAAAGACACAGGAAGAGAGGAAGCTTGCAGAGGCATGGTTTGCAGAGGCCAAACACAGGGAGGGGAGATGGCAGGAGAGGACCAAACTGAAGCCTGAAGCATTCTGGCTCATCCCCTCAATTTTCCCTTTCTCTTGCCGTTTTTAAGCTTCATTCACTATTTCAGTGGGATTTGGGGATTGGATTGACGTTGTAGTAATAGAGGTGCCGGAGGCAAAAAACTGAATTTTCAGCTTCCAAGGAAAATAATTATCCTAATCTGGTCTGCCTTTCCTCCTTTTCCCCCAACAGTGGAAATTCACTGGGTTCAGGGAGCATTCTTGCAGAGGAGACACATCACTTTGTGGGACGACACTTGCCCAGACTTTTCTTTTCTCCAACTTACTGTATTTCCTACTGGTTTATCAAACATCTACACATACTTCATATAATTCGCATTCTTTGACACCTTACTAGGAACCCAGAGCTTAGTCAGAGTATTAGATACATTATTTCATTTAGCCTGTACAAAGACCCACAAGGTATGTACGATCATAATCCTTATTTATCCTGGAGATTTAAGTAACCTGCAAAAAGTCACACCTATTAAGAGGAGCCAATATTTGAACTCAGGAGTCCATTTTCAGAGGCTGTGCTCTTTTTTTTTCTTTTAAGTATCATTGATATACAATCTTAAGGTTTCACATGAGCAACATTGTGGTTTCAACATTCTCCCATATTACCACCTCCCCTCTACTCCATCCCATTGCAGTCACTGTCAATCGGAGTAGTAAGATGCTATAGAATCATTACTTGTCTTCTCCATGCTGTACTGCCTTTCCCTGTGACCTACCTGTATTGTGTTTGTGTATTAATAGTGTCACTTAATCCCCTTCAGCCTCCACACCTGTCCTACCCAACCTCTCCCCTTTGGTAACCACTAGTCCCTTCTCAGTGTCTGAGTCTTCTGCTGTTTTATTCCTTCAATTTTGCTTTGTTTTTATACTCTACAAATGAGTGAAATCATTTGGTACTTGTCTTTCTCTGCCTGGCTTATTTCACTGAGGATTATACCCTCTAGCTCCATCCATATTGTTGAAAATGGTAGGATTTCTTTTCTTTTTATGGCTGAATAATATTCCATTGTGTATATGTACCACATCTTCTTTATCCATTCATCTATTGACACTTAAGTTGTGTCCATATCTTGGCTATTATAAATAGTGCTGCGATAAACATAGGGGTGCATATGTCTTTTTGAATCAGGAATCTTGTTTTCTTTGGGTAAATTCCTAGGAGTGGAATTCCTGGGTCAAATGGTCTTTCTATTTTTAGTTTTTTGAGGAATCTCCATATTGCCTTCCACAACAGTTGAACCAAATTATATTCCCACCAGCAGTGTAGGAGGATTCCCCTTTCTCCACATCCTTGCCAGCATTTGTCATTCCTTGTCTTTTGGATGTTAGCCATCCTAACTGGTGAGATATCTCATTGTGGTTTTAATTTACATTTCTTTGATAAGTACTAATGTGAAGCATCTTTTCATGTGCCTGTCAACAATCCAGATTTCTTCTTTGGAGAAGTGCCTGTTCAGATCCTATGCCCATTTTTTAATTGGCTTATTTGTTTTTTGGGGTTGAGGGATGATGTTAACCCTTATCAGATAAGTTGTTTACGAATATATTCTCCCATACTGTTGGATGCCCTTTTCTTCTGCTGATGGTGTCCTTTGCTATACAGAAGCTTTTTAGTTTGATGTAGTCCCACTTGTTCATTTTCTATTTTGTTTCCCTTGCCCAAGGAGATGTGTTCAGGAAAAAGTTGTTCATGTTTATATTCAAGAGATTTTTGCCTGTATTTTCTTCTATGAATTTTAAGGTTTCATGACTTACACTCAGGTCTTTGATGCATTTTGAGCTTACTTTTCTGTATGGATTTAGACAATCTAGTTTCATTCTCTTACATGTAGCTTTCCAGTTTTGCCAACACCAGTTATTGAAGAGGCTGTCTTTTCCCCATTGTATATCCACAGCCCCCTTATCGTATATTAATTGTCCATATATGTGTGGGTTTATATCTGGGCTCTCTATTCTGTTCTCTTGAACTTTGGGTCTGTTCTTGTGCCAGTACCAAATTATTTTGATTACTGTGGCTTTGTAGTAGAGCTTGAAGTTAGGGCATAATCCCATGAGCTTTCTTCCTTCTCAGGATTACTTTGGTTATTCGGGGTCTTTTGTAGTTCCATATGAATTTTCGAAGTTTTGTTCTAGTTCATTAAAGAATATTTTGATAGGGATTGCATTGAATCTGTAGATTGCTTTAAGCAGGATGGCCATTTTGACAATATTAATTCTCCCTATCCATGAGCATGGGATGTATTTCCATTTATTGGTGTCTTCTTTAATTTCTCTCGTGAGTGTCTTATTGTTCTCAGAGTATAGGTCTTTCACCTCCTTGGTTAGGTTTACTCCTAGGCATTTTATTCTTTTTGATGCAATTGTAAATGGAGTTGTTTTCCTGGTTTTTCTTTCTGCTAATTCGTTGTTAGAATATACAAATGCAACAGATTTCTGTGTATTAGTTTTCTATCCTACAACATTGCTGAATTCAGTTATTAATTCCAATAGATTTTTGGTGGCGTCTTTAGGGCTTGCTATGTATAATATCATATAGTTTGCAAACAGTGACAATTTAGCTTCTTCCTTATCAATTTGGATGCCTTTTATTTCTTTGTGTTGTCTGACTGCTGTGGCTAGGACCTCCAGTACTATGTTGAATAAAAGTGGGGAGAGTGGGCATCCTTGTTTTTTTTCTGATCTTAGAAGAAAATCTTTCAGCTTTTCTCTGTTTAGTATGATGTTGGCTGTGAGTTTGTTGTATATGGCCTTTATATGTTGAGGTATGTTCCCTCTATATCCATTTTGTTGAGTTTTTATCATGAATGGGTATTGAATTTTGTCAAATGCTTTTTCAGCATCTATTGAGATGATCATGTGATCTTTGTCCTTCTTTTTGTTGATGTGGTGTATAATATTGATTGGTTTTTGAATATTGCACCATCCTTGCATCCCTGGAATAAATCTTTCTTGGTCATGATGGATGATCTTTTTGATGTATTTTTAAATTCAGTTTGATAATATTTTGAGAATTTTTGCATCTATGTTCATCAGGGATACTGGTCTGTAATTGTTTTGTGTGGTGTCTTTGTCTGGTTTTGGTATTAGGGTGATGCTGGACTCATAGAATGAGTTTGGAAGTATTCCCTCCTCTTCTACATTTTGGAATACTTTAATGAGGATGGATATTAGGTCTTCTCTAAATGTTTGATAAAATTCAGCAGTGAAGCCATCTGGACCAGGAATTTTGTTCTCACGTAGTTTTTGATTAGCAAGTCTATTTAATTGCTGGTAACTGGTCTGTTTAGATGTTCTGTTTCTTCCTGGATCAGTCTTAGGAGATTGTATTTTTCTATAAATTTTTCCATGTCTTCTAGGTTGTCCAGTTTGTTGGCACATAATTTTTCATAGTATTCTCCCATAATTTTTGTATCTGTGGTTTCTGTTGTGATTTTTCCTTTTTCATTTCTGGTTCTGCAGAGCCTGTGCTCTTAATATATTCATATATAATCTCTCAAACACAAACCCTGTGTGTTCATTGTCATTCTGTCCTTTTTATAAATCTTGAAACCAGGGCATAGTGAGTTGAAGCAACCTGCCCCATGTCACACAGCTTGAAGGTGGCAGAAACACAATTTGAATTCTAGCCCATCTCATCCTGGTGTTCACATTGTCACCTCCACATATGTGTGGAGGGTGCTTTGGCAGGATTGAGGGTGACCAGGCAAGGGTTGTATTTCAGAAAGTCCATCATGGTTGGCATGTGGAGCACTGTCCAAGTGCGAGCAGCATCTAAGTTAGGAAATCAGTCCTCATTCACACAAAGGCAGGGCTGCGCATTTCTCTTCTCTGACTTCTTTCCCCTTCTAGATGGTCCCACATGTTCATTTCAGTCTGACTTCCACTGTCAGGAAGGAAGGTGAGAAAGTGTGATTTACCTCAAACACTGCAGTTACCTAGGGAACACCAGGCACTTTTGGAGACTCTTACATTTCAATGAGTTCAAGAATCTACATTTTTAAGGGGTCCAAAGTAAAAATCAGATGATCAGGCATGGACCTTTCTTCTTCAAAACTGCTACCAAATCAACATTTGACTTTTAAGGAGGTCATTTTTGGGGTTTCAGTTTCTTACTACATAAGGGGATTAGCTCAGATTTGAGTTGTGTTCCTCAGAGTAAGTATCAGAATCACCTGTGGTGTGTGTGTGTGTGTGTGTGTATGTGTGTGTGCATGTGTGTGTGTGTGTATGTGTGTGTGTGTGTGCACATGTTTGTTTTCAATGCAGTTTCCTGCAGCCCCAACCTAGACCCACTGACCTGAATTTCTAGGGTTGAGGTATAAAAGCCTGCATTTGAAATAAGCTGCTCACGTGATGCTCAGTGAAGTTGGACTAAAGGGATCCACTGACCCTCATTCAAAGTAACAAAAAGGAGGAAGAAAAGGAAGGGAGGAAGAGATCAAGGACGGGAGGTAAGAAGGAAGAGAGTGGGAAGGGAAAAGAAATTAAACTCCCAAAGAACCTATTGCAGCTATGGAGAACAATAAATGGTAAGGTAGATGTTGAGTGGAGAAGCAAGTAGGTGGTCATGAAGTGGTGAAATTTTAAGTGTGTGTGCATGTGTGAGGCAGATATATATCTGTAACATATAAAGCAGATTTATATCTGTGAAATAAACAGATGTATAAACAGATACTATATGTATGTATGTTAGTACTTAGCATGGTTTCCAAAGCATAGGAAAGGCAGCGTAGACCCTGTTGATTTGGCTGCTTCATTAGTATTTCTCAATGACAGTGTATTTGGAGCCTCCACTTCCAACTGCTCCCCAGCCTCACACTCCTCTTCAGGACTGGCTACCTAATTTTTGAGGCCCAGTATAAAATGACAATGTGGGGTCCCTTGTTCAGAAATGATGAAGAATTTCTCACCTGCAGTGACAGAGTGCTACACTAAGCACAGGGCCCTACTAAGCCCAGGCACTGACGACACAAGGTGCACTGCCTGAAGCTGGCCTTGGCCTTAGTAGGATCAAGCAGGCCCTCCTTTGTTTTCTTGTAGCATTTGATTATAATAGTAAGAAAAAATGCCATCTGGACCATTGTTTTATCTTTTCGTGTACAGAACTCTGCTCTTCTTTTAGATTATTAACTACTGGAGAAGAGATGGTTTGCTGTCATAACTGTGGACCCAACACACAATGCAGAGTTTCACATCACAACTGCTGTCAGGGCTTTGCTGGACTGATTTACAGGAACAAGGGGATGGGAAGAATTAGAGGTGGGCAGTGCGATTTGAGTCAGTTTCCAGAGAGTTTTAAATGCTAGGACTAGGTGTCTAATCTGTATCCAGTAGTCAGTGAAGGCCATTAAGGATTATTGTCCTGGCTTTGTTTATGTGGCTTGAATAGAGTGTGGGTACTTCTTTTATTCTGGTTTTCTCCAGTGACTCATAATATATATTTATTTATTTATGAAATATCTACATATAAGATATAGTATATACGGTATACATATAAAATCTATTTATACATAATTGTATGCCTATTTTTTCTCCGATTGTAACTGATATGTAGGTCAAGTGAAGAAAAAATAGGATATAGATCAAATATAAAGAATATAAAAATCATGCCAAATCCCACATGAGAACAGTTAATATGTTAGTGTATTTTCTCTAAAAAATTACTAAATATATATACTATTGTATCAGACCTACTCGAGAGATTTATTAACATCCATTAGGTTAATAAACCCCTGCTGTGATTAATCCTAAAATATGTAATACAGTGTAAGCCAAATAAGAAGCAGCTGGGTCCCAGGTCTGCTTTGCAATATAGTGTCCTCCCTTGTAACTTTTAAAAAATACTTATGTAGCCCTTACCATGAGCCAGCACTGTTCTCAGCATTTTGATAATATTGACTCATTTAACACTAACAACAATCATATGAGTCATGTCCATGTCCTAATCCCCAATACCTGTGAAAACATTACCTAACACGACAAAAGGAACTGCTCAGATACGATTAATAAGACTTGAAATGGGAAGTCTACCCTGAATTATCTGGTGAGTTCCATGAAAACACAAGAGTCCTTATAAGGAGGCAGGAGTGTCAAGTCAGAGAAAAGATGTAATGACAGAAGCTGAAGGTGGAGCGATATGGGGCCATATAACAAGGGAATGCAGGCAGCCTTTAGAAACAATAAAAGGCAAGGAAACAAGATTCTTCCCTAGAGCCTCCAGAAGGAATCATAGCTCCACTGACACCTTGATTTTAGCCAAGATCCTTTTTCAGAGTTCTGACCTCCACAAAATTAAGATAATAAATCTGTCCTGTTTTCAGACACTACGTTGGTGGTAATTTGTTATAGCAGCAATGGGAAATTAATACAGATGGCATGTAGACTTTATATCCTATGTCTTTGAAGTATCAGGCAGAGTCCCTAAGTACACTTCACAGGTGCTATATAAATCACATTTTAAATGAGAGGATCTTGAGCATCTCTTCCACTTGTCCATCTCATCTGGTAGAAAACATTTTGTACTATAATATATACACACACACACAATACATGTATATTCAGGTTTATGTGTTTATCTGGCTTTCCATTTATTATTACTTGAGAATTTAACATGTCATTGCACATTATGTACCAAGACCTTCCCTGATGTCTTTGAGCCTCAGCAGATGCTCCAAAGGCCCAGATGATCAGTTACCACCTGCTGATGTAAGATAGGGTAAGTGTTGGAACTGGTTTTGCCACTTGGCTTATCCCCCATGTACCATGTGGGTACAGAGGAGATGCTAGAGGATTGATTTAGGTAAAGAAGGCTGCAGAGAATCATATGTACACCCCAGACTTTGGTGACCATGAGGACAGGACCTTGGCTAATGCTTGAAAGGGCCTAACAGCAAAAGACCTGCTGAAGGAGACGTTGGCAGTTGGGAGTAGGTGTGCCTGTTGAAGTCCCACTTCCCACAATGGGGGAAAAGGCACATGTGTCCTGTGGGGCAGACAAGGCAGTAAGCCCCCAGGTGTCTAGAAAGGGTCTCTGATCAAAGAGTGCCAAAGGTGAGGAAACCCAACAGAGACAACCTAACAGAGAATAATCTGTGTAGAGGGGGAGGGATGGATTGCAGGGCTGAGGTGTGGTCAGAAACATTCAGCCACAGAGGCAGTAGAATGGGAGATCATCAAATAGGAGGGTCCTGGTGATGGTGGGGCTAGACTGGGAAAATGCCCAATAACTCCCCAAGCACCTCCCAAAGGAAAAATCCAGGCTTGGAACATTGGCCACATTTAGTCCAATGTCATCTTAAAACTGTACTTGGCCAACAGGGTTACCTCTATCTCTATGCCACCTTGTGAAAATTTTATAAAAGACACACCCTCCTTTTGGAGGCAGCACACAACTAGGTAATAGTTACAAAAATGTTCCTTCCCTCAGATGGATGCAGCCCCATGCTAGAGTATATAGCTTCCCAAGCTGAGTGAGCTAGATTCCTTGCTCCTTTGGCTGAGTACTCCTGTGTAATATGTAACCTCCACACTCTTATGTGGAGCCTTGGCAGACAAGTTAAGACATCCTTTGCCTCTTTCCTCTCACCTTACCCTAATCCCCTCTCCATTTCAAGAGGAGTCAAAGGAGCAATGAGTGTCGATAAAGGAACAGAAGAGCATAGTGGGAAATGGTAAAGAAGCTGATGACAAGTCTCAACTTCCCTCTAGGTGATCCACTTTTGTGGACCAAAGCTTGGAAAGGGAATATTTTTTAACTGGCTGAAACTGGCTTTGGTGCTACTCTGAACTGGAAAATAAGATTACGAATTAATAACTAAGAAGGACCAGAGAAACTATGGGATCCCCCTGAGATACAAACCAGGAATATGGGAAACATCAGTCTACAGCTCAAGAGGTAATGATGGAAAGAGAAGAGTTACACTCTACTTGTACTTATAGATCAATACATTCAATAAGCCAGTCACAAATACTGTCAAATAATAAATATACTTTTAAGTAAACTAGGAAGAGCTCTATCGGAAACTACAATGTGTTGGTGAGAAGGTGGGAGGAGAGGTCTGCTAGGTCTCCAGGTCTCTTGTTCCCACTTCTGCCACAGAAGGCCCCCTACCATCAATTTTGTTTACTGGACTTCTTTGTAAACTTATGCTTAAATGAAGACTTGGACAGTTGAAAATATTTGACTATCACTAGTTTAAGACAATTTTTTAACAGCTGAATATACTAATTAAATATGCTTTTATGGTAGCTGACTGCATACACATTTAACTGCCCCTACTGTACTATGATTCTTTTAAGAGTAGAGACTTTATATCAAAGGGAAGTGGGGTGGAGAAGGTGGGTGGGGAGGGAGGGAGAAGGGGATTAAAGGGCATTATGATTAGCACACATAATGTAGGGGGGTCATGGGGAAGGCAGTATAGCACAGAGAAGACAAGTAGTGACTCTATAGCACCTTACTATGCTGACGGACAGTGACTGCAATGGGGTGTGTGGGGGGGGACTTGATAATATGGGTAGAATGTAATAACCACAATGTTGCTCATGTGAAATCTTTATAAGATTGTATATCAATGATACCTTAATAAAAAAAAGAGTAGAGGTTTTATCTTTGTATCTGCAAGAGTGCCTAGAACACGGGGTTTCTTTGTATGTTCACCAAATGACTGAATGATTTTGCTCTGACTTGCACCACTGTAGTTACAATCTCAAGAACAATTTAATTTTTGTCTTCCAATAGTGGTAAGATGCCAGCTTGATAGGAAAATGGGCTATAGTTTAATCCTTATATTTAACTATATAAAATAGAGCCTTGATGCATATTTTCTCTAGATAGAGGATTTGGTCATACAATGGCAGGAAACGTAGGTGACAACTTGTAATGACTCCAAGTGCTTCCCAGTCCTAAGTGTCACTTGTAGCAGGAAATTGGTGATTTTTAGTTGACATGAAGTGGAAAATTATTTCATATGAATTGATGCTGGATGGCTCCACTTTGACTAAGCGAATGCAAAATGGCTTGGTGCATAGGAAGCATTTAGTGCTAAGTGAGCTGACATCAATTGGTCTGTAGGGCAGAGGTTCACAAAGGAATGTGGGACCTGAAAATACTGGAAGACCAAAGTTGTCACATTAGATGAAACCAGCATGCCTGCTTTTTAGCCTCAATTCCTGTGGGATGCCCTGGTGGAAGGGAATCAAGAGGCTCAGCCCAAGAGCCGGTTGTGGAATGCTGCAGAAAGCAGGTGTGGAATTCTATTCTTGTAACTACTCTCCCTCAAAATTCTCATGCCATTGTGTAATCTAGCCTGGAGTTTGCCAC
Source organism: Manis pentadactyla (assembly GCF_030020395.1). Taxonomy (NCBI): domain Eukaryota; kingdom Metazoa; phylum Chordata; class Mammalia; order Pholidota; family Manidae; genus Manis; species Manis pentadactyla. The sequence goes on along the minus strand of NC_080021.1, from coordinate 203,633,681 downwards.
CAACCCACTGTTGTATGACCTCGTGCCAACTGCTTCTCCTGTGCAAAATATAGGAACTCAAATTGGCCCTTTCAGTGATTTTTAAAAATGTAAACATTGTGCTAAGTGCTCAAGAAATATCTTATCAACTACTCACTAAATCCCTTCAACACAGGTTCTATAATTTTCATTTAATAGATGAGAAAATTGTGGCTCAGAAAGCCAAACTGATTTGCTCAATGTCAAGTAGCTAGTGCATGGAGAAACAAGCTTCTAGATCTATGTATGCTTTATCACGGAGATTGTATTAGCTCCAGTACATCATTCTCCTCTGAGAAGAAGCCTGAGTTTATATACTAGAGTTGTGTGCATTTTTTCTTAGTGGAAAGAGTCTGAACTTAAAATCTTGCACCTGAATCCAAACCAAACTGTTATTTATTTGTCATGGACAAGGCAAACTGATCTTCTGGGCCTCAGTTTTCTCAATTATGGTAGATAGAATAATGTCCCCCAAAGATGCACAGGCTCTAATTCACAGAACCGGGGAATATGTTACCAGGTAACATGGCAAAAGAGACTTTACTAATGTGATTAAGGTTAAAGACTTTGAGATGGGGAGATTATCCTAGACTATATGAGGAGGCCCAGTCAGATCACATGAATCTTCAGAAGTAAAAGGGGAAGTCAGAAGAGTAGGTAAGAGATATGCAATGTGAGCAAGATTTGACACTCTGCTGCAGCTTGTGAGATGTAGGGGCTAAGAGATGATCCCAGCAAGTAAACAGAGATTTAAGTGCTACAACCACATAGACTGAACTGAACCACCTAGACTGTTCAGAAAGGAACTCAGGCCTCAACACCTTGATTTTAGCCCCAAGCAACTCATACCAAACTTCTGACCTATACAGTGTAAGAGAGTAAGTTTGAGTTGTTTCAAGACAATAAGTTTACAGTAACTTGTTACAGTAGTGATAGAGAAGTAATGCAACATCTCTAAAATAAAAATACCAAACTAGGTGGTTCAGAGTTTTCTTCTAGATTATTAGGGCAAGCATGAGAGGGGCATTGAGAGCATGAGCAGATGAACTCAGGAGAGACAGACCGAGAAGAGAGAGAGAGAGAGAGAGAGAACTCTGCTTATATAAGAAGAGAATTGTGAGAACATCCTGAGATGCTAAAACCTAAGGTAGCATAGGGCTTTGAGGGTTCCTTGAAGCTTATGTTATAAAGAACACTTTCTGCTGGGCAGAGTCTAAAAGGACATCATACCTTATTTTTGGACCTGATTTAAAAGGAAAAAGTTCAGACGTAAATTCAAAATCCCTGGCCAAAGACAAATTGTGTGCAAGGAGGAATCTCTAAATTGCTTATAATCTATCCTAGTCTCTTGGGTAGTGAAATTGAAGTCTGAACTGAATTATTCTGGATGAGGCTGCCAGACCTGGGAAAAGATAAACACTAATGAATTCAATGTTATGCTGGAAAAAGAGGACATTTTCTCTAGTATGAGGAAAAACAAATAACCTGTAGGCTCTATTATTATCCTTAAGCAAACTACTCTTAGCTGTGATCCTTTATCAGCTTTGAACCCATGTCCAGGGATCTAAGATGGCTAGTGGATATTTTTAGAGAAAAGGCAGTGTTGCTGTTAGCAAGTCCTGGGCAGTGGGCTGAGCTCAGGTACTGAGAGCCCAGTGGACATTGGCCTGACATGAAGTGTCAGCTTTCTACCTTTTCTTACTCAGTTGCCTTTACTGTTACCCCCCATTTTCCACTTTCTTAATCATTGTTAAAACCTTACTTATTCTTCAAGTCAGTTCAAATGATGCCCCTTAATGAAGCTTATCAAGTATCATCTAAATGTTTGTTGCACCCAAATTTTATCCCTTAGCCCAAACCTCTCTGGCATCCAAATTCATAAATTCAGCATTCTGTTTGATATCTGCACTTGGAAGTTGCAAAATGTTCCTGTCTAAATGCTGACTACATTCTACCTACAACATGTACTATTCCCAATCTCTGCCATCTCAGCAAATGGGAACAAAACCAACTCACTGGTTAAAGCCAAAATTCTGGAATAATTCTTCATTCCATGTTTTTCTTTACTAGCCATAATCAACCCATTGGTAAGTATTTAGAATTCCCCGTTCATTATCTACTCTAAACTACCTGCACTTCTAATGTCATCACCATAACCCAGTCCACCGTCATGTCTTACCTGGACTATTTTATTTGTCTTTTAACTGTAACCCTGTGTTTCCCTAATGTCCCCTATAGCCCACAGGAACACAGAAGCCAGAGAGATCTCTTAAAGTATAAATCAGCTCCTTACATTGTTCTGCAAAAATATTTTCTTGAATTAATGAATCCACTAAGCAGAATTGGTCCCTTCTCTTGTTTTTTTCTATAGAACTTTCCTTTTATTGTTCATCTAGTGCTTATGTAGAAAGCTGACTCTGCAATTCCCATCCCAGTTGTATATATCCCTTAACCCCTGTACTGAGACTTTGTAAATTGATGGATCTAGCTTAGTGAGAACAAGACTCAGGTGGGTAGGACTTATGGTATGGATAAGGAATCCAACAAAGCTGGGGAAAAGTGACGTATGCAAGGTCAAACAGAGGTAGCAGATATGACTGGAATCTAGGCCTTCTGACTCCTAGTCCAGTGCTCTCTCCTCCACACCTCATTAATCCCTGGGCATAAGGCATCAGGCAACAGAGTCTTCAGCTTAGTGAGCGGGTGACATCACCCTTTAGTTCTAAGAGGACCACATGTCATTTCCTTCACCAAACACTCAATTTTGTGCTAGTTTCCATTCCAATTAGACACTGTCTGGAAAACATGAAAGGGTGGAATGTTTTCATACAAGACAAGAACTCCAAGTTGGTCAAGGACTTGAGTTGTCTGGAAAACATACATAGGGACTCAAAAGTACGTGTTTTTGTGGAGATGGATGGAGGCTCTGAAGGTTAGTTTGGTACAATGGGGGTTTTTCCAAAAAGTATGTGGAAGTCGATGATCTATGAAGTATGAGAATGCACTCCAGAAAGAAACCTGATGACATCCCCAACCTTGGGGAAACCTGTTCCCTGAGGTCCTGACAGGATGCCCAGCAATGCCTGATATATGCCAGCCCCATGTTGAGCCTGCCTTTCTGCTGTTCCACAGTGCAGAATCCTACAGAATGGATTGGGTGAGGAAAGGATGAATACAGAAAGGACTGAAGGAAGTTAAAGTAGCAGGAAAAATGACCGGGCTGTGGTATGTGTTGTTAAACAATAAACTGAGGTACATTAAAACTTTTAAGAATTTATTTTGAGCACAAATTTATTTTGAACTGGGCAGTGCCAAACCAGAAATGGGTAGGAGCACTCCACAACAGGAGGTCAGGGAGAGACTTTACAGACAACAGAAAGAAGCAAGCAAGGCAATTACTGACTGGCTGTAGCTTAGAGCCTAGCTGGCTCTTGGCACTGCTCGTCTTCAGTGTTCTGATTTGTTAACCTGGACGCATTTATAGGCTTAGATTTGGGTTTGCTTATGTAGGCTGCCACAGCACTAGAGCCATGTCAATCTAATGACCTCCTTGTTTAATTAATTTAATTCTCCCCTTTTGGTCATCCTCGCATAATTGAGAGTTAGCCCCAAATTGGGATTAGCACCACTCTTAGTCACCGTCAGAGTTAAGATGCACTTGTCTCATTGTGAAACTCACAGATTACGATGTCCCTGGGATAATGGTTTTTGCTCTTCTTCTTACTGTTCATCTTGTTGCTGTTTCTCCAAGCTCAGTGAGACCATCTGATGTACTGCTGAGGTCTGTGAACATGAATTTAACATCTTTCTGAGAATATAGTGCACCAGTGATAGTGCATACAATGATTAACTATTAACAGGATCAAACCAAGAGACTAGGGTATACTCCTTAGCCAGGGCCCCCATGAACCAAACCAGTTGTATTAAATTAATCAAAGGATGTACCTGAAGGGGTATGAAGCTGTTGTAGCCAAACAACTTGTTTGTTTAGTTCTTACATTTGCTGTAATACCACAAGTATTGATCCGGGTACAGCAGGAGATAGTCGCTATGGCACAGACTCCTCCTTGTTAGGCCAGTAAGTAATCCAAAGCCATTCTATCATCTAAAACCACCTTAGTAAGAACATCTAGAGAGTTTTGTTGTGCAGCTGTGGCCTTAGCGGTAGATTCAGCAATAGTTGTCGGAGATAAGGAGCACTGTCTTCCCATGCATTAACAGAGAAAAAGCAAGTAGTGAAAAGGCAAAATGAATAAAGTTTTCATATTGGAGATGAGGATCTCGAACCATGATCCTGGAGAGCTGTCTACCACACCATGTCATGTGCTTATGAGGAGCAGCCTCCCTAGTCGATTTTAATGTTAGATCTCCAGCTGGTATGCAGCTCCAAGAGTCTGGATGAGCCCTTTTTAATTAGGGGTGCAGACCCAAGGTTCAAGTCCCTGAAGTTTGGCTGTCATCTGGGTAGTGAGGAGGACCTGGTGTGGTCTCTTCCAGGTTGATTCAAAGGCAGTCTTTGCTAGTGCTTCCAAATAAGAAGGGTGGGGGGAAATTGGCCACATTAATTCGTAGAGTTGTAGCCAGCTATTTGAGGAAACCAGAAGAATTCAGGGTCCAGTTTGGTTTACAGATATATAACAAAACCTCAAAGATAATGAATAGGACTAAAATCTCATATCCACAAGCTGTATTCTAATTTACTACTGAGACATAATTTGTTCCTCTAACGTCACCCTTATTTCTATCAAAGATGATCACAGACTAATTTGTTTGTGAAATAAGTCTAATCTCAATAAACTTGGCCTGATTATTTACGTAAGTGCAGCAAGGAGAGTGATTGAGCATACAGGCTCTTTTTAAATCTGCTCTGCCGGAACTTCTCATAAGGAATATTAGATTAGACTTTTGAAAGCCTGTCCAGGCTAGGAAGCCAAAATAAAAACTCACCAGCTTAGCCCAGAATACCTACAGATTTGGGTGAACTCCTCTATTCTGGGGGCGCTCCAGGATATCCTGAGTTTCCTGGGCTTTCTAGGAAGTGAACTTTCCTTACTTGGTGAGGCTGCTGGGAACCCAGTAACACCAGATTGCTTTTTCCCAGGGGTGTTTATTGGCTCCATAAAGTCAATCTCAGTTCCTTAAAACTGTCCAGTCATATTTGAATTTATGTATATTCTCAAATATGACAATCCAGCCAAAGCCTTGGTAATAAAATCAATGTTTCCCATTTTTTCCTGGTATAAGGATATAAGTTTCTTATTAAACTTATGCAAATAACTGTATTGTCATGAAAATAATACTCAGTAAGTTTCTGAATTCTAGAGAGATCAGGTAGGGAGAAAAAGTAATGTTTCAATTCTGTTTACAGAGTTATACTTTATACAATTACTGTAATAAAGAGAAAAATTTTCCTTAAATCGGAAAAAATGGAAAACTAAGGAACAAGCAATGTTTCAAAGAAAAAGTTGTGAAAAAAATTTATAGTAATCCTCATCAGTTCATTCAATTTCATGTTTTTAATTTTTGTTCAGTCTGAATCCAGTTTTTCCATTAGTTCTGGAAGTTCTTACAATTCAGTTTAGTGAACTTAAAGCTATCAAAAGCTTATCTTTTAGAGTACTTGTCAAGTCCTTTTCATGAATCTCTCTGAAGATGAAGCACCTTTGTAAAAACATCAAAATAAAACAATAACTATCTGTAAATGACAGAAACACTTAAAAAATGGCCATTGTAACTTGCTGCACTGATGGACAGTGACTGCATTGGGGTATGGATGGGGACTTGATAATATGGGTAAATGTAGTAACCACACTGTTTTTTCATGTGAAACCTTCATAAGAGTGTATATCAATCATACCTTAATAAAAAAATTTTTTTAAAAGGCTATTACAGATCTGATAAGAGCTCATCTGATAAGGAAATGCAGTTTTTCCACGGCATAAGATAATTTAGAGTAATAATTGGACAATGAGAATATCAACAAATTCCTAAAAACTTTGAAAAAATTTTTGGGATTTCTATATTAATAACGTATCTATACACACTGTGAAACTAAGACATAATCAAGTGAGTTCTGTCTCCTACAAAATTCAGTTATGCCAGAAAACAAGATGTCAGGCTAACTGAGGCCCCAAACAAATGTCGTTGGACAGACACATATTGACAGGAAGCTACACACATATTCTGTGTCCTTGGAAGAACCACAAAATGAAGTCTATTCTCCAAAGCAGAGCTAGTGTCTGATATGGTCCTGCTATAGCAGCCAAAATAGACCACAGCTGGGAAGTAATCAATTCGTTGCAACTTGCACCAACCAATTGAGACTTAACAAGCCAAGCTGGCATCCCTTGTTTACATTAGGGAGCAGTGTAGGCACCTGGGCAGCTTTTACTATAGAAAAAAAAAACCTCTCTTTTTGTTTCTTGGGAGCATACTTTTGATTCATAACTAAGGGCTGAGCCTCCCCAGTTTGCAAACTGTTTTTAGCAATAAAATTTCCTTTTAATTACATTTTCTGTTTTACAGAGAGATTTGTTAACATATAACCCATGATTTATCATCACTTTTTATTTGACAATGCTTGCCACATAATTTAACATACAGAAAGAAAAACAGACAATTCTCCTGAGAGCTGGAAATAGCTGGTAGGACCCTAGCTGCAAACAGAATGCAGCCCACATTTCCATCCAGCTATACCCAGCCACAAGTGGGGTACGTCCACACTTCTGTGTGGCAGTATTTTTGGGGGCACCAATCTGACAGTTGCCAAGATGTCAGGACTTACAAAATGAGATAAACAAAAAGGCAATAGCTGTCCCTGGGAGAGAAATGATCGATAATCAGTGTTTCTTCCTGCCAATCTGAATTAGTGAAATTGTACCTTTCTCTCTGAAACAGACATGACTTTGATAAGAATTTTTACCCTTTGCCGGCTTCTGCCAGTTTTCCCAGGATCCTGTCTGCACGCTCTGGAGTGTGTGGTGTCTCAGTGGGTCTCATCATCGTCACCAGAAACTGTAGAGAAGAAAAAATTGTTTTCCCTCTACCCTTTATGATGAGGGCCTGGATGACTCCTCTTTTTCTCTAGAACCCCACATAAACGGGCAAGCTTATCTGCAACGGTTAAAAGTTCTCCACTGTGGCCATTGTAATTCAACATTTTCTTTGGTAAGGTTAACCTACTTGTTTAGGCTTAAAATTTTGTTCACCTGAGACCTCACACTGGACCCAATACAGCTTAATATGCATTCAATCCAACCCCGAATACCGTCAGGTTTCTAAGGTAGAACCACTTACACTCAGACCCATTCCAACACCAGACACAGTCCAGCCCCAGGCCCGTCAGGTGGAACCACTCTCACCCAGACGCAGTCAGACCTCAGGTCTAATCCAGTCTCTAAGGTGGAAGCACTCCCACTCAGCCCCAATGCAACATCGGACCCAGCGCAGCCCCGAATCCCATCAGGCTTCTAAGGCAGCACCACTCTCACCCAGACACAGACCAACCCCTCACCCAGGATGGTTTCCAAGGCGGAACCATCCTCACCATGACCCAAGCCCACCCCAAACCCAGTCCGGCTTCTAAGGCGGAACCACTCTCACCTGGACCCAGTGAAACCACAGACCTTTTCCAGTTTCTAAGGCAGAACCATTCCCACTTAGACCCAATCCAACACCGGTCCCAGTCCAACCCCAAATGCCGTCAGGTTTCTAAGGGGGAAACACTCTCACCCTGACCGGGTCCGACTACAAGTCTAACCTGGTCTCTAAGGTGCAACCACTTCCACTGAGACCCATTCCAACACTGGACGTACCCCAGCCCGGAATCCTGTGAGGTTTCTAAGGAACCACCCTCGCCCAGACCCAATCCAGCCCCGAATCCCATCCGGTTTCTGAGTTGGAACCACACCCACCGGGACCCATTCCAGCCCCAGACCTCTGGGTTCAAAGTCAGGAGGACTCCAATCCTGGACCGGTCTCTAAATTGGCAAGTTTTCAAATAAGACCCAGTCTGCTTCTGGCTGGTTTCCAGATCCTTTTTCCAGAAAAAGAAAGACTGCTCGTAAAGCTGCGGTGCCAGGACCCAGGATGGAGAGGGACTTACCCACCACCTCCTGAGGCAGCCAGGAAGCAGCGAGCTCGAGGAGCTCAGCAGGTACCTGCGCCTTGTTGCTCGTTACTCCTGGGGGTCTCCCTCTGTTCCTTCTTCTGATACCAGAACTGTGGAATGATAAACCAAGGCATATTACAAATTTTAAGAGTTCCTTTGAGCGAAAACCAATTTGAATCAGGTGGCACCAAACCAGAAGTGATTAGTGTTGACTCTGCCAACAGGAGCTTGGGGTGGACTTTCACAGACCACCGGCAGAAGCAAGCAAGGCAGTTATTGATTGGCTATAGCTTAGATCCTGGTTGGCTGTTTGTGATTGGTTGTCCTTAGCGTTGTATTTCTTAACCTTGAGGCGTTTATAGGCTTAGATTTTGTTTTTACTAAGTAGGCTCCATGGCATTAGAGCCGCATCAATTTAATGGCCTCCCTGTTTAATTAATTTATCAGTATCCACGTCTCTGCCACATGGAGAAGAATGGAACTTTACACTAGAAACTCAGAGATGGCCCCCAAGTTCTGCTTCTACTTATTTCAGGTGACTCAAATTCTCTGAGCGTCTGATTCCCCACTTTTAAAATGGGGAGCTTAAACTGTACAAGAACTCTGTAGAGCGTATCTCAAGGAATACCACTTCTCAAGATGTTAAAGGACAGAATCTGTAGTAAAATAAGTTTGGTAGATATTATTAACACATAATGCTGTATGATTCATGATGCATATTAGCTGTCAAAAGCCCTGCTGAATCCTTTAGCAGTGGGACTCAACTTCTCATGGGGTCTCTTAAAAGTGCCCTGTGGAAACAAGGTCTTATAGAATGCTTTGGGAAAATTGGGATGAAGTACTTTCAAACATTCTTTGGGGTGTAATCTATGGCCCTGTGGAGAGTACACCATGCCTTATGACTTAAAGTTCCAGGTAATTACTTGTCCATTTTTTATGGACAAGTAAAATGTCTTATGACTTAAACTCCCAGTTAATTAAGTCATATTCAACACATGCTTCTTTAGGATTTTTTTTTCTTTTTTAACCTGACTTCCCACTCTTATTCAACTGTCCCATATAATCACTTCTTTTATATGAATTAGGACCCTTTTCTTTTGTTTCTAGTTACAGAAACCTAATTAAAACTATTTTTTTTTAAAGGGAATGGGTTGAAAGTGGATCTTTTGGTCTACAACACCTGAAAACTTCAAGGATAGTTTGTCTGCATGAATGGGCACCAGGAAATCTCCTGAGCACTATCTCTGTAGCCTCATTGCTCTATAAAATCAGGAAGTAGATTCTGTTTCTCCTACCCTTGATTCTGGCTTAACCTTGTGAGTTGCTTTGGCAAACAAAATGTGGCAAAAGTGATGCTGTCCCATCCCTAACCCTTAAGAGTTTTGATTGTTTCCTTTTTTGGGCTGTTGGAATGCAACCACCATATAAATAAGCTGGGGCTAAACTGCTGAATGATGAGAGAACACGAAGAAAAGGGGTGGGGAGAGAGAGGGAGAGAGAAGCTGCATGGATGAGAACTGAGGATCTGAGTGAGCCCCCTGGGCTTCTGTAGCCTCAGCTAAGCTCCCAACTGAATGAAGCTTCCTTGGCCCTAGTCAACAACATGTGGAGCAGAGGGTCACCACCCAATCCAAAATTTTAGTTAAAAAAATCATTATTGTTTTAAGCCACTGTGTGTAAGTTAAGCAGCACTAGATAAATTAACAAAAAACAAAACAAAACTAGTGTTACCATAATGAAAATATAAAATATACGGCATTAGCTTTGGGACCAGGCCGCAGGCAGAGGCAAGAAAGGTGGTGAAGACACCGTTAGTGGAAGATAGCCAGCAACTATGGAAATTGCCACTAGAGACTGGAAAAAGGGTCACCTGTGTTATGAATGTAAACATTACCACCTATAGTACAATAGAAAACTTCAGGAAGAAAAGGACCTAATGAACCTGTAAATCTTGCTGAGGGGATTTTTAAGAAGAGTATTAATTGGCTTCTTTTATCTGCTAAGATAAATGAAAGGAATAGAGAAATAAATTAAGTAAGTTCTCTTCAGTTTTCAAGCAGAATTTAGAGACAGCATTTTCAAACTTGGACTTACAGAATTGGGAAATAAGACGGTTTCCCATTCTTGCCTACTTCAGCTGCCATAGAATTAGAAAAGTAAGAAGCAGCCCCAGGGAAAACATCAACTTGTGGGTTCTACCAGTGAAATATGAGGACGGAATCAAGATCAAATCACAGTGCTGTAAGACCCATTATTAGGACATCAGAAATTTTTGTTACTTTAAAGTTTTCTTAGAATAGTCCATAGATTAAGAATCTTAAGAGTATTGTCCCATGTCACCTTTATTTAGAACTAAAGACAGAGCTCTGATTTGAGATGTGTAGATATGGGATTATCTAATGGAGCAGATCATAATTTGGCATATAGAAAGCTCACAGTTTTTTTTGTTGTTGTTAGTCTAAGTGTCCCAGTCTCTTTTTAAAAATAATTTTATTGAGGTAAAATTTACATATATAATAAAATTCACCAATTTTAGGTGTATCAGTTCTGTTCCATTGAACTATCTTTCTTTCTTTATGCTAATAACACAGTGTCCTAAATCTTTATAGTAAGTCTTGAAAGCAAATAGGGTAAGTCTTTCAACTATGTTCTTTTCTAATAACATTTTGGCTCTTCCAGGTCACTTCCATTTCCATATAAATTTTATAACTACCTATCTGTTTCTATAAAAAATTCTGCTTAGATTTTGATTGGAGTTTGTTTTGACTCCATTTGATGAGAACTGTTAACTGTTATTTTAACAAGTTTTGTTTTTTCATCCATGAACATGGTGTATCTTTCTAATTATTTAGGTCTTCTTTAATTTCTCTCTGCAATATTTTGTAGATTTCAGTCCTTGCACACATTTTCTTGAGAGTATCCTTAAGTATTTCATAATTTTGATGATACTGTAAATGGTACTTGCAATTATTTATTGTAAATATATAATAAATTATTTTCAAAAAATAATATATGAAAACAAAATTCACACAGAATTAACAATTTTAAAATAAACAATTCAATACCATTTAGTATATTCACAGTGCTCTGCAACCATCCTTGCTACCAAGTTAGAAAACGTTCTATCATTATAAAGTAAAATATCTTACTCATTAATTAGTTTCTCCCTATTCCCTGCTTCCCCTAGCACTGGCAACCATCAATCTTTGTTCTGCCTCTATGGATTTATCTATTCTGAAATTTTCATATAAATGAAATATAGTATGTGACCTTTTGTGTCTGGCCTTTTTTACTTAGAATGATGTTTTCAAGACATAACCACGTTGTAGCATGTATCAATACTTCATCATTTTTTATGGACAAGTAATATTGCATTGCATGTATGCACCACAGTTTGTTTACTTATTTATTGATGGATATTTGGGCAGATATTTGGACATTTTGGCTATTATGATTAGTGCTGTTACAAATATGTGTGTATACATGTACTTATTTGAGTACTTCTTTTCAGTTCTTTAGAGTATACATCTTCAAGTGGAATTGCAAGATTACATAATAATTTTATGTTTAAATTTTTGAGGAACTGCCAAACTGCAGTGGTGAACCATTTTTCCTTTCCGTAAGATATTTATCAAGTTTCCAATTTCTCCATATCCTTGAGAGTACTTGTTATTTCCTTTATTTTTTTTTTATAGCTCTCCTAATGAATATGAAGTGGTGCTTCATTGTGGTTTTGATTTACAGTTCCCTGGTCATGCATAATGTTAGCATTTTTTCATATTTTTATTATTTATTTATTTTTGTCACTTTTAGTATGTCATGTGTATTTGATAGGATAACTTTCAAATAGAGACTTTAGGAAAGATATAGATAAAATTCCAAGTGCGATGATGCTCTGTGATTTCTCTGACATGAGCTCAAAGAATAATATGTAAATTTCTGGGCAGTCAAATACATAAATTGTGCCAAAGGTAAAAAAATATTTCAAGCAGTTCTTGTAGCCTGCATGTCTATTCATTCATCTACTTGGTCACTTATGAAATATTAATTAAGCAGAATTGAAATATATACTTGTATTCAAGCTCCAGTTCTGGGATTCATAAACTGATTTTGAAAAAAATCAATTATCTTCTCTGATTCTAACATTGTTTTCCTGGAAGTGAGAATATTCATAACTACTGTGTAGTATTGCCATTGAGATGAAGTGAGATGATGTTTGGAAGGCCCTAGTTCAAAGACAAGGGAACATGTGAAATAACTTGAGCTTATCTTATGTAAGGAGAAACTTTGTATGCAGAGATGGAAATGAATGCTTCCTTTATCCTTGAGTACCATATACACTTGGGGTAGAAGAATACTCAAATCACTAGGAGTCTCAGTAGAGAGAGCCAGGTAAGTGGAAGGTTTAGGTTGCAGCCGTGATCGAGAGCTGGCTTCACTTTCTTCAAAGGAAGACAAATGAATACTATTATAGTTAGAGATGGGAACTGTTTGTAAATTGCAGCCTGCTTTGCCTACGGAAAGACTGCCAATAGTGAGCCATCACTGTAATTGGATTGGAGTGTGTCAGGCATGGGAAAGTTAGCACTCAAATGTGGAACCGGGATTTAAAGAATGTGAACCATTGAACTGAGGTGTGCTTAGCAAACGGACCTAATGTATGTCACCATTACCCCCTCCTGTGCTTTGGCAGACGTCATTATCGAATCGTGGTGTTCTTTGCTATTGAGCCAGGATGTAGCCTCGGGATCTTCGATGATGTCAATGATACCTTAGGAGAATGTACTTCACCTTTTGTTTTTGATGTAGATGGGGATGATAAATAAGGTTTCCACATATTTACCAACTTCAATTAGATGATAGTGGCTGCATCAGGTATTGAGGATGATTCTGGAAATTGGTTCAGGCTTTCAAGAAAAAACCTTAATGTTGCCTGTCCCAGTGTATTTCAGAGGTCATGGGAAAGCATTTTGTCTCTAACCTTCTTTCTCATAAAGCCTAATATCAGTATAATAGATTCAAAAATGACATGCACAGTGCTAAGTCTATAAAATGACAATTCCATTCAGTTTCATTAGAGTAACCAGAGAAATGGGTGTGAGATGCCATGAGAGAAAGAAAGGGTGATATCACAACTAGTTTACAGAAGGATGTCATGGGATTGTTTCAAAGGGAGTAATGGATGAACTGATCCTTAGAGAAGGAGGAAGAGCTTATGAACGAGGGAGGGCAGAGTATTCCAGATAGGGGGATTGTCTGAGCAAAGACTAGAAGCCAGATATACCACAATATATGACAGATGCCAGGAAACACCAGTTGTACTGGCACATAAAAGGAAAAGCAAGGAGTGGTTAGCATGAAGCTAGACAAGATGGCTACAACCTGTGTCAAAAATGATCTTGATTGTTATGCTTAAAGTGTATCATTCCATGAATATGGGAATCATGAAAATAATTAAAGACAGAAGTGACATGAAGGAAAAAGATATCACTAGTTGGAACATCCACTGAAGCACCGATTAGAAGGAATAATGGATTTAGAGGCAGCAATCTAGGTTTCTAATTCCTGTTTTGGTACCAAATCATTGCATGATATCAGGAAGACAGGTTCCCCTTTCTGAATCTGAATCTCCTGAAATGAAAAAATGATTGAGTTGGAGATGATGCTTACATTGGGCTTTTGCAATATTTTATACCAATTTTTTGGTAACCGGCTTAATTAATTATCTGTTCCTCCATGGTGTCATTAAGTAATGGAATCGTCTATGGGTTTCCTACCATGTACAAAGAAAGTATATGGTATAAGTGAGGTTACAGATACTTTTGGAGAATGAGAAAAATACTTAAGCAAAGATGGCAAGTCATCAGTTTGTTTTCTAAATAAACAGCTAGCCTACAGAAAATGGGGAAACTGCAGATCTGTACGACAAAGAAAGGATAGAACGGAGTCGCCTTTTTCTCAATTTAGAGGTCTAGACCCTCAGAGCTGCAAGGAATTTATAGATCCCTAGTAGTCTCATGGTTTTTAGTTTTTGTTCCTCGTAACTTAGGTGTTGTATGGAGGTCTCTGAGGGACCATGTGGTAAGAGGTGGCTCTTCCTTTTCCTCAATCAGAGCAATTTCAGATTCGTTTTAATGCTAGATATCTTTCCTCCCATTCTCCCTTCCTTCTTGTTTTCCATGTGGAATATTCCCTTTCTCACTCCCTGTTATTCTGATAGAAATGGCAAACATGCAGCCTTGTCTCTAATAGCAGAGGTACTCCATTTCATTGAACTTTCTAAGAGTATAAGAGATAGGATGTAGGGGTGGGGAGAGAACTGTTCTCTCATCTTCTCTCTTCTAGAACTGTCTTGCTACACATTGAGGGTCTGACTGAGAATGAAGTTGAGTAGCTAAAGGTACATAGGAGGTGGGAAGATGAATCTCTGACAGCTTCTGATCCCTGCATTGGCCACGTCTGACATGTTTTACTCCCCTGCCCCCACCCCCAAATTCACTTTAAGCTTATTCCATTTCTGCCACTTGTAATGTAAAGAGACTTGAGAAGTATTTATATATGTGGATTTCATGTATGGCTTTATTTAAGGAAAGGTTTTTTTCCCACTGTTTTTCTCTGACAAAATACAAATTTGGGAACCACTGATCTCATCTAATGTAATTGTTTACAGAGGAGATAACTGAAGGAAAATACAAGATCATGTTCCCAATGTTACATAGCATATACATGGCAGAGCTGGTACCAGAATGCAAGTCCCATATTTACCTCCCCGTGGCATTTGGAGCTGCCTGTCTCATTCTGATCTATCAGTCACATGTATGATTCTACCACACATCTCCACTCAGTATCCCTGTGACTCAGCAAATACTGACAAAGATTGTTTCCACTGCCCAACAGGGAAATATTTGAGGGAGAAACCTTATCCATCCCAACAGAGACCCAGCAAAGACTTCCCACATTGGCCTTACACAGACTTGTGTTCAGCAATAGAGGAGGAAAATGTGTCCAATCGACCAGACAGTGTGGAAATGACCTTGCAGGATTCTTGGAAGCCGTTATCCCCAACAAGGGCAGTACTGCGTGGACACTGTTAGTGGTTATATCTTCATAATACTGGAGCACCACCTCCTGGCTATCTAGAAAGTTTAGTCTGCCTTTTCTAGTCATAGGTGGTCCTGTATTTACTAGCAGTTTAGGACCTTAGAGCTAGAAGGATCTTTAGAAATGACTTAGTCCATTATTTCTATTGTGTGGATGAGGAGATGACTCAGAGATGAAATCTATCCTTTCCTCAACTGTAAACAGCCAATTAAGAGCAACCATAGAATAAGAACCCAGATGTATTGACTCCCTACCTAAATCTGTGGTTGTAAAAGTTGAGGATTTTTGGTTTAATGAACTAAAACTAGTCCTGGGTTGGGAGTATGAACGTGTGTGAGGGCAACTTATAGCATTAAGAGGTCAACTGAACAATTATATCAGAAACAAAAATGAGTTGGGGGTCTAGATAGAAGGACCTTGAGGCAGTCTCTTTAGGACACCATCCCAATTCAATATTCATCAGCTTGAAATGTTTCTCATTCTCATATTACTTCACTCAAGATTTAAGTCCCAAGGACATGAGGTCTGATTGGCCTAGCTAAAGATACTTGCCCACACATGGCAGTATAAGAGCCTCTGACTGATAGTTCCATCGAGACTTTTATAGGAAATACCCCTATAGGGAGAAGTATTTTCCCAAGGGAAAATCAAATGCCATTCCCAAAAGAAGAGAAAAGGGATGCTAGGAAGACAAAAACAACAGATGTCCACTGCAGGAACTAAGCCAAGGATATGACTCAGACATTTCTAAAGTAGGGTCATGAAGCATCTACTCATAGACCAGAACATGTATTCACATTCCTATGCATTGCAGATGCCCTAGCTGCAAAGCATGGAAAGCCATTAAGCACTTCTAAGTATCTGTCATACCTCTTCCTCAGTATTGTTTGCTTCACTGTTGGTTGATCACCATAAAAGGGCTTTTCACTTTCAACTATTTCAGGACTTGTCATCAGGCATTATATACAAGACCATTTAATTAATACCTAGGCCTTGCCACTAATGGAAAATATGAAGGGCTCAATGGAAACACTCCAAAACCATGGCACTTTTTTTAGTCTCCTCCTCCAAAAGGGGATTTATTTACTATGTTTAAGACCCCTTTTAGGTCAGGGCTTCTCTGCTTCGGCACTGTTGACATTTGGGGCTGGATAATTCTTTGTTGTGAGGGGCTCTTCTGCCTACCACAGGATATTTAGCTGGCCTCTACCCACTGGATGCCAATAGCAGGCTCTCAGTTGTGACAGCTAAAAATCTCTCTAGACTTTGCTGATTTTCCCGGTTGGAGGCCAGGGGTGGGATGGAATTTTTCCTCTAAACATCTATATGTTTAGAGATGACTTTAGGGATTCAGGAAGTCAATTTTATTTCTACCTCAGAGGGAGAATTTTATTAGTCAGTACCCCTCAACAATGGGAGAATTTTTCCTGGAAAGTGGAAGGAGTTCACTCCATATTTAGGGATATGAAGCAGAGACTGGGTAAATACTGATTAAAGATGCTGTAGTGAGAAGAGGGACATCGGATAGGTGGGGTTTTTGTTTGGTTGGTGTTCTTTTATTCTTATAAATGGCTATCAGATTCAGTCATTAGATCATTTATTTCTGTTTGTTTAATAAATACATGTTTCTGTTCAATTATTTTGCTGATAAAGAGCCAAATGAAACCCAGTTTAACTCAAGGAAAGGAGTGTGTGTGTTCGGGAAAAGGAAATGAAAAGTCAAAAGTATTTTATAGGATCCAGTACACCCTCCATCTCTGTCCTTCCTTCAGGGGGCTCTCAGTCTGTCTTAGGATGTCTGCTGACCTTTTGATCTATTGTCCTCTCTCCACCAGTTGGCAAAGCTTTGCTTACTTACAATTATTACTTCCTTATGAGTTGAGTTTGGCAGTGACTCTTTAAGGCAGCTCCTCTAATTAGTAACCTTAAGGGAGATAGCTTCTAATCTAAAATTTCCTTCTTTTTGGTAGTTCCAAATTCTAATTTCTGGAAAAACAAATCCAAAAGGCTAGTTCCCCTTTTTGCAGTAGGCAGCAGCATAGGTAATTGGTCTGTGTATAGATCGGCTGCTATATTTGTTACTATGTCTTTGGTTACAAATAAAAGAAAACCCTGATTCAGTTGGCTTAAACAATAAGGAAAATCTGTCATCTAGTAAAACGAAGTTCTGAAATAGGGCCTCTCCTGGGTCATTTAATTCAGTTATCTCTTTAATGACCCAAGATCTGAGAACCCAAGATGTTCTCAGCATGTTGGGCATTTTTGTTCAAAGGCTAGCGTTCTGTCATGATCACTGTTGTCACCAATTTAAGAATCTCAAACATGGAAACATCCTGTGTAAGAAGACACTTACTACATTTTTTTTTTAAGAATGAAGAAACTTTTCCCAGAAGTTCATCAGGAGATTTCCCCTACATCAACCTCATATTTAATTAACTGGAATTACTATGCATGTCCTGCCTAGAACAAGTGCTGGCAAAGGGAATGAGATTACTATGATTAGCGTAGGTTTTACTTTTTAGCAGGAGATAGAGTCAACTTTTTTCTAAATGATTGATACCTGTACAAACATCAGATGGTGTTACCAAGGAATAGGTAGATTAGGTGTTAGTGGTATTGGTGTTTCATTCATCTGGCTTTGGACTGAGTGACCACTTTTTGTGTTTTCTTGTATGGCCAGGAAAGATGAGTTCCCTTAGCACAGCCTTGCTGTCTAGCTAACCTGTGCATGTGTCTGCCCATGGGACTTGTACCCACCCTAAATCCAATAAATTGTGGTAAGTGTTCACATGGTAGAAATGGTAGCTTCCTATGCTACCATATGGCAGGGACAGTGAGTGGGATATTTTTCTTCAGATAGGGCTTAAGGAGCTGTTAGTACCATGATCAAAGGTCCAGTACAAAATTGTCTCTCCCATTTATCTTATCTATGTCCTCATCTTCCTTATTTATTCATTTATTGGTATATCAAACTTGTATTGAGTGCCTACTATATGTCAAGCTCTTTGGACACAGAGATGAGTAAAACATAGGTCAGAAATGGAGGAAGCCATGGTGTTCGTGTGGATACAGAAGTATAAGCGGAACTTCACAGGTCACCTCAGGGAGTCTGTGTAGAAGCATGCTATAGTACACATACAGCAATCGGAAGAGGACAGCTTTTACATGGAAGAAGAGCCTAGGTGGCATGACAGGAGGATGGCAAAGGTACCTGGTATCCTTAATTCAAGGAATTTCCAGTAGAGGTTGCAGTGATGAGTAATAGCGTAATGCTGCTAATTACTCCAAGAAATGTCTTAGCAAGAAAGTGCCAAACAGTGGCATTTCTGGAAAGAAATAATGAGTTTGATTTATAAAAGATGGTCTTTTTTCTTTTTTGCTTCAGTTTTCAGTCTTTAGTAATATTAAAATTAATGATAGAATTGCTTTGTATTCTGATACTGTCACATAGTACGTAATGTAGTTTTATGTCTGTTAGCAAAATTCATCCTTTGTATCAGCCCTGTGAGCCCTACAGCAGAGCTATCTTTATCCACATTTGAGATGTTTCTACAGAGAGATTAATCCCCCTCTAACCTAAAACATGTGCAAGTTAACCTAAGTAATATACACAAGAATATGGACTTGAACCCTAGACCTCTCCTTCCATATCCACTCTTTATTCTATACCGTATGTTCCTTAAAACCCTGTGGTTCTTTCTTGATAGAGACAGTTACAGGTTATTAAGTGGAACTAATTGTGGCACTCAAGACCTGTCCAAGTTAGTATCAATATTTTAAAAGTTTGATGGTTATAAAGTGACTACAAATTGACTTCTCTCAAAAATGCATATATTGGGTCAAACTAAGCTAAGTGTCTTAGGTAGAAGTCACCAAGGACTTGCTATAATAAATAGATAAGAATAATCTCTAACTAGCATGTCATCTCTGTATGTATAAATTGTGTTTTAAAGATATTGGGAGAAAGTTTGCTCTCTTAAGGAGGTTAAATATTGCTGCCTGCCATCCTGTTTACACTGTTAATTTGCTTTCCAAATCCTTTTAGCCAGATAAAGTAAAGGTAAACTTCAGAATAGGCCCTGTACAAATTATCACCAATTCTAAATTAATGAGCTTTTTGCTTTATCTGAGTTACAGAAAGACTAAACAAATGTGCTGGAATCATATGTTTTCTTTCCATCTGAAGGCTTATATTCCCCTTTTAGCACTATTTCCTCTGTCAGGAAATTCAAGAGGTCCACTGGCTTAAAAAGTCCAAAGTTTCAGCATAAAATGGATAGCCAGGACCACCCCCTGACTTACTTTCTTTCACTTCCTAACTTTCTTTGTTCCACCCAGCAGGTGACTAAGTCTCACTTACTAATTTAATCTAATTTTTCCATTTCCAAGTTCACATTTGATTCTTTAATGTAATTGTGTGTGAGGTGCTCTTTTCTCTGCAGTGGTGTGATCACAGGAAAAGCTCTTGTCAGGGGAAGTGTCATCTTGTCTATTTTAACTAGAATAGCAGTGGTTTATTGTGCTCCCTAGCCCATCATCTGGCCCATTTGAGGCCAACTAAATCCCATTTGTATACTGTTCTTTACCCCCATTTGTGCTAGGACTTTGGATCCACTCTTTCCAGTTCAAGAACTTTGTAATAAAGAACACTGGATCCAGACTGATCCTGCTTTTGATCCAGCTCTGCACCCTAAGGCATATTACTTCCCCTCATTAGACTCAATTTACCCATATGTAAAATGAGAGCATCCTATGTGATTAAGATCTCATCAAAATATTCAAAATGTTTTACTTCCGTTTTGCTAAATTTTTGACAAAGTAGTGTTCTTTAATTGCCCACGTCATCACAACTATTCAAATATTGTTCAAGCATGTCCCAGAGCACTTTGGAAAATCCCAGTGGAAATGGTTATCTGCTAAACCCAATACCACAGGCATAGAATCCAGTTTACGGTGTTTTGCAAAATGTCTAATGGTATCCATAGTATAGAAAGTGAACATTAGTTTTATGGCAGAAAGCAAAATATGCCTTCTACTTGGAAACATTTGCCAGGAGAACAAATGTTGATTTTTAACATTTATCCGTACTTTCCACTATAACCATACTGATGTATATGTTCATGACCCACACATTTTTTCTTCCACCTCCAAAGGATTCATTTTCACCATTTATCATTCCATCTGTATCATGTACATGATGATTTCAAAGCTCAGTTAAACCTATATAGGTTGAATTGATTTTTTTTTTTTTTACCTCCAAAGTAAACAAAGCTGCAAGTTACAAGTTAGGTACATTTTGGAAAGCCTATTTGCTCTCTCTTTTTAGAATGCTTTTTTAATCACAACAGTCAAACAAGAAATATCAAACAAATAAATACATAAAACCAACCAAACAAAAGGAAATCCTTAAACCCAGCTAACGAGCCACCACCATCAACAACAGAAAACACATGTCTTCAGTCGCCACCTATTACAAAGGACTTTTAACTCATAGACACAGGCCAGACCTCTCTTCTTGGACTTCAGTCTTGTGTACTTGGTCGCGTCCCAAACATCTTTACCTGTATATCTCACAAGTACTTCTAACCAAAATGCTCAAAACGGAACCAACTTCTACCCCAACCTGCTCCATTATCCATTGCTTTATCTCAGTGAATGGCAAAACCAACACAAAAATGTGGGGCACTATTCTTGGGTCCTCTTTCTGCTGTGCCTTTCACAACTCATTTCCCAAGTCTTTATGATCTTAACATCTAGTATTTCTCAAATCTTTCTTCTTTTTCCAGCAATATGTATGTATAAAATCATCTTTGTCTTTGCAACTGTCTTCTTAATAGTACCACTACTTTCTGTTCAAATGATCAAAGAGTTCTCCGTATGACAGCTTCAGATATGGATGGGATCCTATTATTTCTCTGCTTCAAACTCCTCAGTATTTCTCACTACCCTGATAAAGATAAAATCCAACTGATTTACATGGCTTTCAGGTCTTTATGAAGTCAGGACCCTGATGATTGTTCCCACACATTTTTACTCTGCTCACTGTCCTACCCCTAATTTCTAATTCAGTGTTCTCAAACCCGGCTTCCCCTTAAAATTAGCTGGAGGTGATTGGAAAAAGTTACATACATGTGTATGCACAAAAATGATGATTTAGTTGGTCTAAGATGAAGCCATTCATCATATGAAAAAATCTCCCCCGGTGATTCTGCTCTGCAACCAGGATGGAAATGACTTCTTGAGACCCAGCCTTCTCACAGCAGGTTTAGTTTCTAACCACACCAGGTGTTCTCCTGTCTTTGCATAATCTTTCTCTCATGAACCCTCTTCTTATCTTACATGTCTTAATGTCTGGGTCTCAGATCTAGGCATTACTCAGTGAACATTTACCGGGTCAGTGTAGACAGGCTGGCAGCTAGGCAGGATGGGAGGTATGGAGAGGAACAGGGAAGTGTGTTGAAAGAATAAAAATATATGGACTTGAATGCCCATTCTGTCAAAGTATTTTAGGAACATTACTTAAACACAGTGACTGTTGGATTCATGATTTGTAAAGCACAGAGAATACATCTGCTGCACAGAGTTTCTGTAATAATTAAATTTGATAGAATGGAATGAAAGATAACTTTGGTAAAGAGCATTGGCTGTGGAATAATCCAACACATACAGTCAAGTCCTAACTCATACTCCTAATAGCAATAGCAACTATAGAGCAAGTTGCTCAAACCCTCTCATCCTCCGTATCTGTGGCTTGAATCAGTGAGAACATTATTCAAACTTAAATTGCATAACAAGGATTAAAATATTTATGGAAAATATTTATATTACACAAAATGTTCTCCATAGTTTTGGGAATAACTTCACAAAAGTTGAAAAGACTGTATAAATTTTAGGTATTATAATGATTATAATAGAATCTGTTATTGTCATTATTACATCCTTGTGCATAATTTACCTCCACTTTTTTAATACCCTCTGACATTCCACCATAAGTACCTACACAATATCAGTTACTTATTATATGTGAAACTTCTCCACTACAAATGGAAGTATTTACCTACCAACTAGTGTTTAACTTGGTGTCAGTGGAAACTCCAAGCAACCATTCTAATGATCTTTTAGGCTGTCAGCCTCCTTCTGAAGTCTCCTCTCTTTTTATCTGACCACTCAGGCTAGCTGTTGGAGACCCATGAGCATCCATCTGATTTTAGTACTATCTAGAGATCTGTTGGTTTATAAAATGCAAGTCATTTTTCAAATTGTTCAATGTCAAATGATGCTTTTATATTGGTTCTGATAGTTCATGTTGTGAAGTTAGCTGACTGTATTTTCTAAATGTGAAGTAATACACTGATTATCTCTTGACTTGTAACAAATGTTCTTATTTTTCTGGATTTATGGTTTTTAGAAACTACAGATGCACTCAATATGTGTGCCTTTTTATCAGAATGTGCTAGGATAATTGAAATGTTCAGGTATATATTGCAAGATAGTACTTCAAGATGGAGAGGTATACTTTAGATGAAAGACATGCTAAGCCAATTTGTAAATGACAGTTTTGTTTGGAAGGCAGAGAGAAAATGGTTAGCCATCAGAGTCAGTATCCAGAGAAATAGGAATGGAGTGTGGCAAGGATAAATTGTTTCTAACAGAATAATATTTAGCAGAAATGAATTTGAATTCCTGCTGTCAAGTTCAAATAGCTGATTCCACCAGAGCTGTTTGAGGAGTTGCCTCTAAACAGGAACACTGATGGAGAAGGCTGGGATTAGTTGATGTGAGTCCAACAAATCAATTGTATGTGCACTCTTCCACAAAGAGAAGAGGGAGCAAACCCTTATTGTGCATTCTTAGATTCTTACCTCCACTTTATTAAGTCTTCACAAAAAGCACTTGACACAAGTTTTATTTTCTCCATCTTACGGTTGGATGAATGAGGTCTTGAAAAGAGAAAAACTTTTACAAGCTTACAGAGCAAGTGGAGAAATCAGAAGATCCAGAGAAATCTTATCGTAAATCCTTTCACTCTATTTTGTTTCCTTGTCCTGAAAGCTATATGTGTTCTACTTCCAGCCAGGATGGAGTAACAGGGACAACTTACCTAGAAGAACAACAAACAAAATTCACGAAATAATGGTTTTTAAGACATGAAATTAATGCAAAAAAGGACAGTGATCCCTAAGAGATGACACAAAAATTAGATGAGCCTTACAATTGCCGAAGCTTATTGTCTTGAGAAGTTTTCTAGATCATAGCACATAGAGGGGATATATAGACAGAGCTCAGTGGACTTCCTGAGTGGAGGTAATGGATTGGTGAATCCAGGGAGAACAAAGTGATTAGTGTTCATGGGACAGAATATTGGTGAGGAGAGAGCAGTACATGGAGAGAAAAATCACAGATATGTAGAAGACCCATTTCTCACATTCAGTTGACTACTGAACAGTGCTTGCATGTAAGGAAACTACTAGAAGCTGGAGGAAACAACAAGAAATTTGGAGGGAATCGTACCCGATGTTCATCCAGGACCAGAAATAGTACATTTTCCCATCAGCCGGACTAGAAAACCTTGTGATTCTTGGGGCACTGGGTAGAAAATACAGAAGGGTTTTGCCATAGTAGTGGGAAATAATTAGCCCTGGTCTGAAGATTGTTCTTGTCCTAACTAATAAAATTTAAAAAGCAACACATAGGAGGACCAACATAGTTCCAACTAGCTTAACTGCAAATAAGAAAAAAGCTGAATTATACTTACAAGCATATAAATATATCTAGCCCCTATAAGGTAATATTTACAATGTTCAGCATCCAATATAAAATACTGGGCATGCCATGAAAGAGGAAAATATGTCCCATGATGAAGAGAACACTCAGTCACCTGAAGCCAGTCCAAAGCTGACACAGATATAAGTAGCAGGGAAGATGCTAGAACAGTAAGAAGTAATGTAAGAAGACAGTGAGGCAATATCTTTAGAATTTAATCTTCTGGAAATTAAATTTTTAAAAGTTGTCAGCCTACAATTTTATGTTCAGTGAAAATCTCTTTATAAAACAAAGGAAAAAGTAGACATTTTCAAACATACATATGCTGAAATAATTCACTACCAGCAGACCTGAATAGAAGTATCAAATGATTTCTTCAGGTAGTAGGACAATACCGGAATGAAATGGGGATCAACACAAAGGAACGAATAGCACTGGAAATGGTAACTACTACATGGGTAAATACAGTTTTTTGTTTGTTAACTTGTTATTTAAAGTACCTTAAGTGATCAGTGATTGTTTGAACAACAAAAATAATATAATGTGAGATTTATGGCATGTAGAAGTAAAATGTACACCAACAATAAATAAAATTCAAAGGAGAAAAGTGATACAATATCACTTAGACATAGACAAATGTGTTAAAGATGTTTATTATATATCCTAAAGCAACCACTAAAATGACAAACTGTTTTAATTTATAAGCCAACAAAAGAAATAAATGGAATGATAAAATATTTATTTACTCCAATTAAAGGTAGCAAAAGATGTGACAAATCAAAAACAAATAATTTAATTAACAATGATAAATCCACACCAAATCATATCAATAAGCACTTTTATTGTAAATTATCTAAATACATTGATTAAAAGGCAGAGACTTTCAGTGTATCAAAGAATCTAAAAGAAGCACACTTTTTTAAATATAAAAAGATAAATAGGTTAAAATTTAAAAGATGGAGAAGACATGCCATTCCAACACTCATTATTAACAGAAAGTGGAAGTGGCTATATCAATGTCAGAATAATAGATTTCAGAGTAAAGAATATTGTAAAGGATAAAAAAGCTCATTCCATAAAAAGGGGGGATTCATCAAGAGGACACAACAATCCTAAACCTAACAACAGATGTTCAATATACATGAAGCAAAATCCACAGAAATGCAGTAAAAAGTATACAAATCCACAATTATAGTTAAAGATATCAATAGCCATTTCTCAATAACTGATGGCAGTAGTAGACAGAAAACAAAAAGGGATATAAAATTTGAATTAAAATATAGAACAATTTGTCTTCATTGACTTTTGTAGTACACTTAACTAACAACAGATGATAAACATTCTTCTAAAGTGCACAAAATTTTTTTTACTTAGGTGGACTACATTATGAAAGAAGCCTCAATAAATTTCAGAAGATTCAAGTCATGCAATGTATATTCTCTGACCACACAATGTATATTTTCTGACCAGAGTGAAATTAAGAAGAAAAATCTCCAGAAAATAAAAAACCTGTGGTAAATAAATGATGCCTTCTAAGCAACTATAGGACAAGGAGGAGGTAACTTGGGAATTGGAAGAAATTTTGAGCTGAGCAAAAATAAAAACACAACATATCAAAATATGTGAATTACTGCTAAAGCAATTTGTAGAAGGCAATTTTTAGCTCTGACACCTATATTAGGAAAGAAGAAAGACCCCAATACAGTCACATCAGGTCCACATTTTTTGTTATTATGGTATCATTAATATACAGTCACATGAGGAACATTGTGGTTACTAGATTCCCCCCATTATCAAGTCCCTACCACATACCCTATTACATCACTGTCCATTAGCATAGTAAGATGCTACAGAGTCACTACTTGTCTTCTCTGTGCTATACTGCCTTCCCCGTGCCCCCTGCCTACGTTATGTGTGCTATTCATTATTGCCTCTTAATCCCCTTATCCCTCTCTTCCACCCCAACCTCCCCAGTCCCTTTCCATTTGGTAACTGTTAGTCCATTCTTGGGTTCTGTGAGTCTGCAGCTGTTTCGTTCCTTCAGTTTTTGCTTTGTTGTTATACTCCACAAATGAGTGAAGTCATTTGGTATTTGTCTCCAGCTGGCTTATTTCACTGAGCATAATACCCTCTAGCTCCATCCATGTTGTTGCAAATGGTAGGATTTGTTTTCTTCTTATGGCTGAATAATATTCCATTGTGTATATGTACCACTTCTTTATCCTTCGTCTACTGATGGACACTTAGGTTGCTTCCATATCTTGGCTATTGTAAATGGTGCTGCGATAAACAGGGGTGCATAAATCTTTTTGAATCAGGGATCTTGTTTTCTTTGAGTAAGTTCCTAGGAGTGGAATTCCTGGGTTTTTAAAAATTTTTTGAGGAACCTCCAGACTGCTTTCCACAATAGTTGAGCTAATTTACATTCCTACCAGCAGTGTAGGAGGGTTCCCCCTTCTCCATATACTCACCAGTATTTTTATTTTTTGTCTTTTGGATGTTGGCCATCTAACTGGTGTGAGGTGATATCTCATTGTGGTTTTAATTTGCATTTCTCTGATGATTAGTGATGTGGAGCATCTTTTCATGTGCCTGTTGGCCATATGACTTTCTTCTTCAGAGAAGTGTCTGTTCAGATACTTTGCCGATTTTTTAATCAGATTTTTTTGCCTTTTGTTTATTGAGGCACATGTACTCTTTATATATTTTGGGTGTCAACCCCTTATCAGTTATGTCATTTATGAATATATTCTCCCATACTGTTGGATGCCTTTTTGTTCTACTGATGGTATCCTTTGCTGTATAGAAGCTTTTTAGTTTGATATAGTCCCACTTGTTCATTTTTGCTTTTGTTTCCCTAGCTGGGGGAGATAGGATCATGAAGAAGTTGCTCATGTTTATATTCAAGAGAGTTTTGTCGGTGTTTTCTCCTTAGAGTTTTATGGTTTCATGACTTACATTCAGGTCTTTGATCCATTTCGAGTTTCCTTTTGTGTATGGAGTTAGACAGTAATCCAGTTTCATTCTCTTACATGTAGCTGTCCAGTTTTGCCAACACCAGCTGTCGAAGAGGCTGTCATTTCCCCATTGTATATCCATTGGTCCTTTATCATATATTAATTGACCATATATGGTTGGGTTAATATCTGGATTCTCTATTCTTTCCATTGGTCTGTGGGTCTGTTCTTGTGCCAGAACCAAATTGTCTTGATTACTGTGGCTTTGTAGTAGAGCTTGAAGTTGGGAAGCATAATCCCCCCTGCTTTATTCTTCCTTCTAAGGATTGCTTTAGCTATTCAGAGTCTTTTGTGGTTCCACATGACTTTTAGAACTATTTGTACCAGTTTGTTGAAGAATGCTGTCAGTATTTTGATAGGGATTGCATTGAATCTGTAGATTGCTTTAAGCAGGATGGCCATTTTGACAATATTAATTCCTCCTACCCAAGAGAATGGGAAGAATTTCCGTTTATTAGTGTCCTCCTTAATTTCTCTCATGAGTGTCTTGTAGTTTTCAGGGTATAGGTCTTTCACTTCCTTGGTTAGGTTTATTCCTAGGTATTTTATTGTTTTTGATGCAATTGTGAATGGAATTGTTTTCCTGATTTCTCTTTCTGCTAGTTT
This sequence comes from Manis pentadactyla, assembly GCF_030020395.1. Lineage (NCBI taxonomy): Eukaryota > Metazoa > Chordata > Mammalia > Pholidota > Manidae > Manis > Manis pentadactyla. Next base: position 203,606,066 of record NC_080021.1, on the reverse strand, counting down.
ATCGCTAGTGTATAAGAATGCAACAGATTTCTGTGTATTAATTTTGTATCCTTCAACTTTGCTGATTTCAGATATTAGTTCTAGTAGTTTTGCAGTGAATTCTTTAGGGTTTTTTATGTACAATATTATGTCATCTGCAAATAGTGACAGTTTGACTTCTTCCTTACCAATCTGATGCCTTTTATTTCTTTGTGTCATCTGATTGCTGTGGCTAGGACCTCCAGTACTATATTGAATAAAAGCGGGGAGTTTGGCCATCCTTGTCTTGTTCCTGATCTTAGAGGAAAAGCCTTTAGCTTTTCACTGTTAAGTACAATGTTGGCTGTGGGTTTGTCATAGATGGCATTGTTGAGGTACTTGCCCTCTATATCCATTTTGTTAAGAGTTTTTATCATGAATGGGTGTTGAATTTTGTTAAATGCTTTTTCAGAATCTCTGGAGATGATCATGTGATTTTTTCTCCTTCTTTTTATTGATATAGTGCATGATGTTGAGGATTTTCAAATGTTGTACTACCTTGCATTCCTGGGATGAATCCCACTTGATCATGATGTATGTATTTTTGAATGTATGATCACTCTTGATGTATTTTTGAATTCGATTTGTTAGTATTTTATTTAGTATTTTTGCATCTATGTTCATCAGGGATATTGGTCCGTTGTTTCCTTTTTTTTGGTGTCTTTGCCTGTTTTTGATATTAGAGTGTTTCTAGCTTCATAAGATGAGTTTGGAAGTATTCCTTTCTCTTCTACTTTTGGAAAACTTTAAGGAGAATGGTATTATGCCTTCTCTAAATATCTGATAAAATTCATCAGTGAAGCCATCTGGTCCAGGTATTTTGTTCTTGGGTAGTTTTTTGATTACCAATTCAATTTCCTTGCTGGTAATTGGTCTCTTCAGATTTTCTGTTTCTTCGTGGGTCAGTCTTGGAAAGTTGTATTTTTCTAGAAAGTTGTCCATTTCTTCTGGGTTATCCAGTTTGTTAGCATATGATTTTTCATATTATTCTCTAATATTTCTTTGTATTTTGGTGGTGTCCATAGTGATTTTTCCTTTCTCATTTCTTACTGTGTTTTCCTATGTACATTATCTTTTTTTCTTGATAAGTCTGGCTAGGGGTTTATCTATTTTGTTTATTTTCTCAAAGAACTAGCTCTTGATTTCATTAATTCTTTCTATTCTTTTATTCTTCTCAATTGTATTTATTTCTGTTCTTATCTTTATTATGTCCCTCCTTCTACTGACTTTGAGCCTCATTTGTTCTTTTTTTCCAGTTTCAGTAATTGTGAATTTAGACTGTTCATTTGGGATTGTTCTTCCTTCTTTAAATAGGCCAGGATTGCTGTTTTACTTTCCTCTTAGAAATACTTTCGCTGCATACCCCAGAAGTTGGGGCATTGAGCTGTTGTTTTCATTTGTCTGCTTATATTGCTTGATCTCTGTTTCAATTTGGTCATTGATTCATTTATTATTTAGGAGCATGTTGTTAAGCTTCCATGTGTTTGTGAGCCTTTTTATTCTCATTGTACAGTTTATTCCTAGTTTTATACCTTTGTGATCTGAGAAGTTGGTTGGTACAATTTCATTCTTTTTGAATTTACTAAGGCTCTTTTTGTGGCCTAGTACGTTGCCTCTTCTTGAAAATGTTCGATGTGCACTTGAGAAGAATATGTATCCTGCTGATTTGGGGTGGAATGTTCTATAGATGTCTGTTAGGTCCATCTATTCTAATGTGTTGTTCAGGGCTTCGGTCTCCTTACTTATTTTCTGTCTCATTGATCTGTCCTTAGGAGTGAGTTGTGTTGAAGTCTCCTAAATTGAATGCATTGCATTCTATTTCTCCCTTTAATTCTCTTAGTATTTGTTTCTCATATGTAGGTGTGCCTGTGTTGGGTGCATAGATATTTATAATGGTAATATCTTCTTGTTGGACTGACCCCGTTATCATTATGTAATGTCCTTCTTTGACTCTTGTTATTTTCTTTGTTTTGAAGTCTATTTTATCTGATACAATTATTGAAACTCGTGCTTTTTTCTCCCTATTGTTTGCATGAAATATCTTTTTCCATCCCTTCACTTTTAGTCTGTGTATGTCTTTGGGTTTGCAGTAAGTCTCTTGTAGGCAGAGATGGGTTTTGCTTTTTTATCCATTCTGTTACTCTGTGTCTTTTGACTGGTGCATTCAGTCCTTTTACATTTATGGTGATTATCAATAGATATGTACTTATTCCATTGTAGGCATTGGATTCATTATTATGAAAGGTTCAAGGTTAGCTTCCTTACTATCTAGCAGTCTACCTTAACTTACTTGTTATGCTGTTGTAAACACAATCTGAAGATTCTCCACCCCCCCTTCTTTTTCTTCCTTCTCCTCTCTTTATAGGTTAGGTGTCATATTCTGTACTCTTTGTGTATCCCTTGATTGCCTTTGTGGGTAGCTGATTTAATTTAGCATTTTGTTAGTAACTAATTGGTCTACTTCCTTTGCTGTGGTTATTTTCTCTAGTGACAGCAATTTAGACTTAGGTGCACTTCCATTGACAGAAGTCTTTTCAAAATTCCCTGTAGAGATGGTTTGTGGGAGATAAATTCCCTCAACTTTTGCTTATCTTGGAATTGTTTTATCCTTCCTTCAAATTTAAATGATAATCTTGCCAGATAGAGTATTCTTGGTTCGATACCTTCTGTTTCATTTCACTGAATATATCATGCCACTCCCTTGTGGTCTGTAAGGTTTCTGCTGAGAAGTCTGATGAGTCTAATGGGTTTTCCTTTGTAGGTGATCTTTTTCCTCACTCTGGCTGCTTTTAATACTCTGTCATTGTCCTTGATCTTTGGCATTTTAAGTATTATATGTGTTGGTGTTGTCCTCCTTGGGTCCCCCGTGTTGGGAGATCTGTGGACTTGCATGGCCTGAGAGACTATTTCCTTCCACAGATTGGGGCAGTTTTCAGCAATTATTTCTTCAAAGACACTTTCTATCCCTTTTCCTCTCTCTTCTTCTTCTGGTTCCCCTATAATGCCAATATTGTTCCGTTTGGATTGGTCACACAGTTCTCTTAATATTCTTTCATTCCTAGAAATCCTTTTTTCCTCTCTCTGCCTCAGTTTCTCTGTATTTCTGTTCTCTAATTTCTATTCCATTTACTGTGTTTTCTATCTCATCTAATCTGCTTTTAAATCCCTCCATTGTTTGGATCATTTCAGTTATCTCCCTCCTGAATTCATCCTTAGCCCTTGAATATTTTTCTGTAGCTCCTTTAGCATGCTTATGACTTTTATTTTGAATTCTTTTTGAGAAAGATTGGTGATTTCAGTCACACTGAGCCCTCTTTCTGGTGTTTGAGGGATTTTGGATTGTACAAGGTTCTTCTGCCTTCCCGTGGTCCTAGAGCAATGGGAGTGGTTGCAAGTAAGCAGTGCAGGTGTCAGCTGGAAGGACAAAGTCCCTTCCTGCTTCGCAGTCATGGTGCCTGTCTCTGCTGTCTGTGCCGGCTAACCGCACACAGCGAGCAGCCTCTGGGTTGGTCCCCTGAGCTGCCATGGCCAGTTGGCTCTTAGAATGGCCCAGGCTGATGGCGGGGGTCACAGGCGAGCAGTGTATGTGTGTGCTGAGAGGACAAAACCCTTTCGTGCTTCCTGGTCACTGTGCCTGTCTCCGCTGTCTGAGCTGCAAGCTAGGAGCGGTCTCTGGATTAATCCCCTAAACTGCCCTGGGTGTGGTGGCCCTCAGGATGGCCTAGAGCAATGGAGGGAGTTGCAGGCAAGTGGCGTGGTTGTTTGAAGGAAGGGCAAAGCCTTTTTTTCATGCTTCCCTGTGGCAGTGCCTGTCTGGTATCTGGCCAGTTATCTGTGAGCAGGAAAAAGCCTCTGCCTTAAGATCTGTAGTTGCTGTAGGCGGGGCTGTCTTCCGCCTGGTCTGTAGCGATGTGGACAGCAGGTTTGTGTGCAGGTACCAGCTGGGAGGAAGGAGTGGCAGCCTGCTTATTGCGGTGGGGGACCTCAGGGCTGGGTTGCCAACCAGAGGGATAGAGCACCTGATGCCCCTGAAAGTTCCCAACCTGCTGGGCTAAGAGTGTCTGCCCAATTTTGTCCACATGTTCCTTCTTCTAAACCCTTGCCCTTTTAGCAGCCTTCTGACTGTTGAGAACTCTTTCAAAGCACCTGCTTTTCTTTTGTCCCAGGGCAGCAGGTTGTGGGAACCTGTTTGCAGTCTTAGTCTCTGACTTTGGTCTTCTGCCCCTCTAATCTCCAGAGCACCATGCAATGTGGGTCTGTGCACCTGTGGTAGATTTCTAGGGCTGGGTATTTAGCAGTCCTGTGCTTCCACTTCCTCCTGGCTCTGATTCTCTTCCTCCTGCCTGTGAGCTCGGGTCCTGCCGGGTCACGGCTTTTTTACTTTGCCCTTCTCCGTGAGATGTTTACTTCTCCCAGATGTAGACTGGCTTGTGCTCTCTTACTTCTGGTCACTCTTTTAGGAATAGTTGTACTTGCTGTATTTTCAAAATATATGAGGTTTTGGGAGGAGATTTCCACCACACTTCTTATGCCACCATCTTTTTTCCTATTGTGTTCCACAGTTTAATTCATCTTAAATTGGTACTTGTATTAGTCATGGTTCTCCAAAGAAACTGTACCAATAGGCCATTTATATTTGTATATGTATATATAAAAAGGTTTATTACAAGGAATTGGCACATACAGTTGTAGAGGCTGGCAAGTCTCAAGATCTGCATGGTAAGTTAACAATTTCAAGACTCAGGAGAACCAATGGTTTAGTTCCAATTTGAGTCCCAAGGCTTGGAAACCAGTAAGCTGATAGTATAGTTCCAGTCTGAAGGTCAGCAGAGTTGAAACCCAGGAAGAGCTGAGATATTAGTTCCAGTCGAAAGGCAGCAAGAAAGATTTTTGCTACAGTTCAAAGGCCATCAGGCAGCAAGAGTTTTCTCTTGAGGGGAGGGTTGGGCCTCTTCTTCTATTCAGGCCTTCAACTGATTGGATGAGGCCCACCCATATTAGGGAGGCAATCTGCTGTACTCAATCTACTGATTTAAATATTAATCTCAGCCAGAAATGCCCAAAAATGTTTAAGGAAATACCTGGGCATACCATAACACAATCAACTTGACCCATAAAATTAATCATCATTTTATGTAATCAACAGTACTGTTAAATCTTAGGAAAGGCTGCAGCCATGGCAGTGCTAGGAGGCTCTTAAGACACATATTTGAACAGAAACCTGAATACACTGGAGGAATGAACCATAAGACTCCTTTGGGAAGAGCCTGCCATTCAATTAGAAAGGGAACAGCAGTTCCAATGATCATAAATCAGAGAGTACTTGACATGCTCTAAGAATAGTAAGAAGACTGGAGTAGCTTGTATAGTGATTAGTATTGGAAGCAGTGGTAAAAGAATTCAGAGATATAGCCCGGGGTCAGATCATGAATGGCCTTGTAGGACATCAAAAGACACATGGATTATATTCTATCTGTGACAAATAAGCACTAGAAGAATATGAACAGGGAAATGATACAAAGTGCCTTGAGAAAAGATGTAAGGGTGAGGAACAAGAATGGAAGCAGAGAGATCCATTGAAAGCCTGTGTCTACAATTCAATTTCACCTCCTTGAAAGGAGAGTATAGAGTGTGCCTTGGTGGGCTGCAGTAAGTGTCCCAGTTTGAATGGTGCTCACTACATGGACAGCCTGATGTCCCATGTATACCTTCCTTTAGGATCATGGATTAAAGCTAGGAAGTTGGCATATGCCAGGGTCATTGACCATCCTGATCTCAGAGGGTAGAGCTAACTCACGATTTCTTTTGCAACATCAGAAGCTTGTAGGCTCATTAGACTCAAAGCATGTGAACCACCACCACAAGTCAACTTTGATTTAGAGCAAAGGAACTGGCATTGCTTTAAGGTGAGGTCACTGGAATCGGAGCCTTGATGAAGTTTCTCAGAAAGAAAACATTGTGCTGTGTTTGTGTCTCCCGCACATTCCTCCTTCCCTCTCGCCTCGCTTCCCACCACATGTGGGTTGGCTGTTCCTAAGGCCCCAGGGATTGAAGGAAAGTCATTGAATGTGAAGCCTATCAAAGAGTTTACACAAAACCAGAGAGAAGCCCCCTCAACCTTGGCACACTTTTCCAAGGAAAAATATTCTATGTTTAATGGAAGAAGGAGACTGAGAGAGGAAGCTACTTCAGCCCATTACAGAAAACAACACTGTGTGAACTCATGGAATTCACGACATAATAAGGGGGCTGATTCTCCAGCTGTGAGTCAGAGCCTGGCTGATGTAAAATGATGGAGGAAAAAGCTCCTGGAGGTTTATATAGAGAGAGTTTCCAGGACTCTTTGTCCCATCGAAAAAGGCTGGAGGGGTCAGCATATCTGCATTGCAGGATCAGCTCATCCAGAGGAGTTATGCAAGCCGTAGCTGGTCACTTTTTCCCTTGGCCTCAGTTTCCTTTTCTGCAAAATAGGGATAGTAATGTTATTTCTCCTGTAGGGTTAATGTGAGGATTGGGGCTACTGTGACTGGAAAAGTGCTCAGTGAACTCCAGCGTTGCTGCCAGTATCAGTTTGGTTTACTCTCTTAATAGTCAGTACTTATCTTGAAGACCCATTCTCTGCATGGCCCAGTTAAGTCTGGGGATTGAACCACAATGAAGTACCCAGTGAAAGAGAAACTTAAAATTGTTTTGTTCCCTTCTAAAGTGAAAATACTGACATTTTTAAAGGTATCAACAGTTTCCCTATTCCTTATTTTGAACTCACCTTAGGAGGTAGGTGTTCGTTATATATTCAAAACTCCTTCATCTTCCAGTCTTTCCGTTTCGGAAGCTGCTTTCACAGGACACCCACCCAGTTGCTGAAGTCAAAACCGTAGGAGTCACCTTTGATTCCTCTTTCCTTTATCCCTTCCTCTTCCAAACTCTCAGTGAGTCCTACTTCCTCCCCCTGCAGAAAATATCCTGACATCTCTCCTGCCCTACCCATGTCTACTGCTACCATCCAGGTACAAGCCACGCTCATCTCTGAGTCTATCGCAGTAGTTTACCAATTGCTTTCTCTGTTTCCACTATTATCATCTACCCTACCTTTTCTCCAAAGCAGTTAAAAAGATATTTTAAAAATATCATATCATTTCCTTATTTAAAAGCATCTAATTTTCTGAATTTCAAATACCTTAGCGTGGATGCTCATTTCTACATGATCTGACTTCTGTCTCCACTTACGTCACAGCTCGTAACTCTCTCTCATTTCTTCTGCTCTAGTCACACAGACATTCATTCCGTTCCTTGAGAGCAGATCATTCCTACTTTGGAGTATCGCCCTAGCTGTTTCCTTTGCCTGAAAGGCTTTCATCCCAGATCTTGCATGACTCCCTCTTAATGTGAGGATTGGGGGCACTTCTCAGGAAAGTCTCAGTGAAATGTCAACCTCAAAGATGCTTCTCTGACCATCCAATCCAAGGACCTCCAGCATAGACACTTCATCACTATTCTGCCTCTAATTTTCCTAGCATTTATCAATATCTGAAATTATCTTCTTCATTTGTTTACATCTTTGTTGTCTGTTTTCATCTATACTAAAACTCTATGAAAACTAGAATCTTCTTTATCTATCTAGTTCAGTATTATACATGGCCGCCAATCTCATCTTGACACATGCATGGAATAGCATCTAGTATATAAGAACTCCATAATCAATACCTTTAGAGTGGATGAAATGGACTCTTATTCTGAAAAAATAACTTGTAGTGACTTTAGGAATAAATGTAAACCAAAAACCCCCAAACTCGCTCCCTAGTTATGCAGGAAGATCTGAGTTGAACAATAACACCTAAGGTAAATTTTTTAGATTTATATCATAAATTGGTAAGTGCTTTGTTTAGTGATATATATACATCTCTTCTTTCCTCCCCCCACCAAATATGTGCGTGTGTGTGTGTGTGTATGTGTATGTGTAACAACATCAGAATTCAAATAATTACTTCCCTAGAAAAAATATTTTTCCTAAACCATGGAGTGTTCTTGTGGGATTATAAGCAACTGCATATAGGAGAAGGAGAATAGATGAAAAGGAATTATAAGTGGGAGGTGTGTAGATCTGATATGTTAATCATCTCAATCTAGGGAAAGCTTGTTTAAAAAAAGTAAAAAGGAGGACTAGACGGAACTCAACAGTAGAAAGAACATATGCTGAATAAGAACATACACTGAATGCCCTTCCCTCGGTTTTATTTATCAATATATAGAAAAGTACCAAACAATAGAGATTGTCTACTCTATATCAAGAAGCCATAATACTCACCTTGCAGGTGAATGTGAGGTTTTTCTTTGAAGAAAATGTGTATCTCCCATTGCCAACCATCTGGGAGAACCCTCTAATCCTGTTGCAGAGGATGAAGCCTGGGGCAAGAAAGTTTTATAAAGGGGGAGGGAAAGCTATCACTTTTCTTTGGGAGCAGGCTTCATTAGATGTGACTGTGATAGAGAGATGCTTAGAAAATCTCTGGCAGTTGGGATGTGGGTGGTGGGGTGGGGTGGCAGGGGGCACATTGCCAGGAAATGGAAGAAGTCTGAGAGCTAGGTAGGCATGACTAACTAAGGGACCACCAGGCTGTACTTGAACAAGTGTCAGAATCAAGCCAATTCTTGGAACAATGATAAGTTACTCTCTTGTCCTGTGTTCATTTTATTATCAGTTTATAAGAGCGTTCCCTCATCTTTCACCAAGACAGGAGGTAATAATGCTGTAGCCCACTGATGACAGCTGGGCCCATTGGAATGAAGTCTAGTGAGAGCTGATACAACTTACAAAGTTAGATGATATCACAGCCAAGAGGCAGATGGTATGGAAGAGCTAAGGAACTTACTCTGCTTACATGTGTCGAAGTATAAACTAGAAAAGTCTCATTAATGGCCAAGAGATACTAGGTGGAGTGGGGCACTATTTTTTGGCAATTAGACTGGTTGGAGCAGATCCTACAATAATTTGGGTTTAAAGGGAAGTGTGACTTATTTTGGAGTCACACTGCTGCCTGTCCTGAGGCAGACAGCTCGCATAAAGAGGAAAGGACACTGACTCTCAGGGAGCTCACAGTTGGAGCAAGTTGTTTCAGTGTCTCTCAAGACCCTCACAATCCTTCCTTTGTCCCTTTAGGAGCTAAGAGTTGTATTTTGAGCTCCCATTCTGCAAAATAGATGAGACCTTCCTAAAGGCTAGCAGAACTCCACACATGGGAGCAAATATGGAAACGTCTGGTCATCCAGGGGGAGGCATGTTCTTCAGTGTGGAGGGAGAATCAAATCAGTTGCATACATCCTGGAGAATGCCAGTTGCCTGACACATTTTGATGTTTGTGTTGCTGGTATGGCCATCTCCAAAGATGTGGGACCAGTGTAGCCACATACAAAATACACTCAGAAGGGCCCCACACTTTGGGTTTAATGCTCCCCAGTCACTGTCTTGAAAACCCTACTTTTTTTGTTGGGATTTGTACTGTGTAAATCAAGTCCAGTGGGACAATGGATTGTGCGCCAGGGGCTTGACACCTCAGCTCTTTGGATCTTAACCTCCTGCTGTTTCCCCAGCTCTCCCGGGTTAGATTTTTAGCCACCCACTCCTCACCACCTGACTCCAGCAGGCCTCCTCCTCCAGCCCCATCCTTTGCCTTCCCTATCCTCTTGATGACCAAGTAGGGTTGGCCAGGGTGAGTCCCACTTTCCACTTTGCTCTGCACTTCCTGTGGGAGCCTGAGTGCAGGGCTGGGTGTGGGGGTAAGGAACACATGGTCTGTGGTGACTCCAGGAGGAATATGGTGGCAACATGCCCTGTCCCCCTGGTTGACAGTGCCATAGGGCATTCTTCAGGTCACTCAGTGGTGGGGGCAAGCCTCTTATCCACCCCTGATCCAGGTACAAAGTGCGTCTCATTGTGTAGGTTGCAATTCTCTGGGGTTGCCAAAGGGAAGGGAAGATTGTATATCAGCTCCAGGTCTGGGCACGTCACATCAGTCTGGAGGCTCTCACCAGCAGCCAGTGAATGCAAAAATTCATGGGGTTGGGGCTTGGGCACCTGGGAAGGTTTGCACTCACACTGTGAGAATCCTCCCAATAGAGGAAGAACAACATTAAATAGCAAACATAAAACATGACAGTTTGAGAGAGAGACTGGAGAAAGAAGGCTATTATATTTTAGTGCTTTTAATGGCACTTTTGTCCTGCACTTTGAATAAGGAGCCCCATGAATTATATGGACAACCCTGGTTGTGTGCATAGTTTTGTGACTGTCCAGATAATTTCTGCATTTCTGTCTCTAGACTTTACTGGCCCAAGAAGACAGCAAGAGCATTTTTCAAAGGCAGTTCCAGGTCTTAGAAGAGCAGTGGTTGAGAAATGGGTTGGTGGGAGTTGGCGAATCTCAGTAGAAAGTCTGAAAAGATCAGAACTGCTCCCAAAGTGTCACTTTTGCCAGCTCTTGTGCTTTCCATAAATAGGTGGGAGGAGCTCCTAATGAAAATCTATCCCTATAAACAAATCTCCAGAACTATGTGTAGTCAAGACAGTAGCTAGAGGTTTTCTTATTGGACTTCTAGGAATTTTTAGGTGTTTTCTTACCCAATGACTCCCCAGACAATCTGGGATGTTATACTTGTAATACTCCAGAATGTCAGCAAGGGGAAAGAAATCAAAGATTATTTAGTCCAACCCATACAGTATACGAACAGGGAGAGTAAGAATTGCACTGCTGAGTGGGACAAGAGAACTGTTCAAAGATGTTAGAATTAAGTGGTTAGTAGTGGAATTTGGAAAGAAACTCTGAGAACTACTCCAGGGCACTTCCCACTAAATCTGAGTATTTATTTTTCCCTTTGGGTTGGCCTTCATTTCCATGAATATTAAATGTGTCAAAGCCAGCATTTACTTTAAAGAACTGTTAGCCATTATCAGGTGCCTACTGTATGACAGGCATTTAGTACACGATTTCTTTTCAGATCACGACAGAGTGCCACTTTACAAGTAAGGATGTGAAGGCACAAAGAGTTCAAAACTGAGTAGTTAGTATATGGGCTGGGATTCAAATCCAGGTTAGTATAATGCTGATCTATTGTAGTGGGTAAAGAACTCAGAAGGTAAGCCCAGCTGGAACCTGCAAATGTGATCTTATATGGGAAGAGAGTCTATGCAGATATAATTCAATTAAGGATCTTGAGTGAGATCATACTGAATTACCTGGCATGTCCTAAATTCAGTAACGTGTCCTTAAAAGAGATAAAAACGAAAACACCTACACACAGAAGGGAAGGTGATATGAAGACGGAGGGGGAGATTGGAGTGATGTGTCTATAAGCCAAGGAATACCAAGGATTGCTGGCAGCCACTAGACACTAGGAGAAAAGCATGGATTCTTCCCCAGAACTTCCAGAAAGATCCAACACTGCCAACACATTGGCTTCAGACTTTTGGCTTCCAGGCCTGCAGAAAATAAATTTCTGTTGGTTTAAGCCACCAAGTTTGTTGTAATTTGTTTCAGCATCCCTCAAATGAATACACCTGTGCTTTTCCTCTCACCTCTTACAGCTTCTTCTGTTTACTTTCTATCTTTAGCTTATATCCTAATCTCAAGGTGTGCCTCAACAGGGACGTTCTATCAATAGTGGATAGAAAAGGAATTGAAAGAAAATGGCTGAGATCTGATGGCTGTTTTGCAGGCCATTTGTGGATCAGTTGATTCCATTACATAAGCAAGAGTTCTTAAAATAAATTTCCTTGGAAAAGTAAGAGGAAGCATGCACAGTGAACTGCAAACCATTGTTGCAAGTTATTTTTTTGTAAAATGTAAAAAAAGACACAGGCCACTGAAATGATTCATAATCATGTGATTTTAATATGGATGATACCATACAGAACTTTTCTGTTTACCAGGATCTTTCTTTCACATGCATGATCTCATTTTGTTCCCATGTCAAGCCTATATTTTTCATGTTATTTTATTCATTGGAAGACAATAGTTCAGCCCGTTATCTGCCCAGGGTACCATACCTAATATGTGTCATAACAGGGACCTAATCCCAGCTTACTTGCTAAAATGCTTTTGCCAAGTGAAATAAAGAAATCACTGGACTTTTATAGTACAACCCCCTTGTTTTAGTGGTGGAGAGGTGACTTGTGCATTGAATTCTTAGTAGAAGCAGAAAGGAGATCAAAGGAAACTGGAAGGATTATACTCCAGGCTCTTCTTATCTGGTCTGGGTCAAAGCATTTTCTGCATAAAGGAAAATTATTTTGTGAGGCATTGTGGAATTTTAAATTGGGATTAAAGTCATAAAATAGCCAGATGTTTTGGAGCAAAGCCTCCATGCATGCTAGAGAATATACAGCGATGACTGCAGCTTAGCCACATTTAAGATAGATTCAGAAGAGGACCCTCACTTTTCTAGTTTGTTCCAATGGCCAAATTCACTGAAATGGTATTGGTCAGGAGGCACCCTTTAAAAGTTTATAACATCTGTAATGTCTTTTTCTTCCTTTATATATCTGAATCCCTAAAGCTCTCAGACATAGAAGGTATGGTCACTGTTTCACAGACGAGGAAACCAAGGCTTAGAGGGTCCAGTGACTTACCCGACGTGGCACAGCAAGAAAGACTTAGCAAGGCTGGGGTTCTAACTCTTAATATCCCCAACACTCCCATCAGACTTTATAAAGAAATCACAGGGTACAGGTAAATTTGATTCCTGTCAGTGGACCAGAAGTTTTACAAAATGTCATCTGCAGTGTTGGACACTGCTTGATAGAGATTATTATTGCCCCGAAGGAGTTTCCAGTCAAGTTGGGGGAAGGCAGAAAAAAGCCTAGCACAGCACTAGTATAACTGAATAGTTATAATTTTCTGAATTTTGTAAGTATTTCTGAGTATGTATAATTTTTCTGAATATTTATACTTTTTAAAAGTTCATATTTGAGTCTTTACTATGAGTTTTCCGTAATTAGGTATTCACTTTGTCCCATTGGGATGCCAGTTAGAAATAAGCTAGTCCTGACTAATAGTACCTAGCAAAATACAGATATTTATTAGCTTGATTTATCTAGAAGTTGGTAATTGACAATTCCAGGTCTGGTTCTGTGGTTCAGTGATGCCTTTGAGGACCAAGGTTTTCATCTATGAGATTGTTATATCATAGTTTTAAAATGACTTCTGTAGCACCAGACCCCATATGCTCAAACCAACCAGTATCCTAAGCAGGGGAAAGGGTTGTGTAAAGGTTCTGTCATTTTATCATAGACTTTCTCCATGTGTCTGTCTTTGTGTTTATCTCATTTTATTTTTACACACACAATAACAATGAAGAAGTTATACTGTTGTCTACACCTTACAGGTAAGACAATTGAAGGATTATTTCATTTGCCCAAGATACTGAGCCAGAATTAAAATTCAGGTCTAAAATATCCCAGAGGGTGGGCTTTTAACCAGCAGGGTATATAAAACCTGCTTTGCCAAAAGCTATAATCCTCCCACAGCGAAATTCAGACAGCAGTCGGGTATTCGTAGCCCTATCCCTATCCCATGGCTGTTGAAACTGCCGCTTCATTTAACAGATGAGGCTGCTGCAGCAGAGAAGGAAGGGAATCTTCTGGGTTCACACCAGTGTTTAGTGGTGAGCCAGACTCCGGACTCCAGCACAGGAGTCTGCGCTGCTGTATATAATCCTTTCTCCTTTTCTCCCCTTGATCGCATTATAGTTCAGTCTAGAAGAGGGCAGGTCTAAGACGAGCATATGCTTTAAATATTTCAGTGAGCAGGTGGGGCGATGTGGATGGAGGGGGTTATGCAGTGCTGTCATATCTCAGTCTAAAATACCAAGAATTTTTCCTCCCCTTTCTGTAAGAAAATGCCACGAAGGAAACCACTTCAAGATGCTGTTGTCTTGCTATGCAGGAGTGGAAGATGGAGGGTGAGAAGGAAGAAAAAAGAAAAAAGAAACTGAAAGAGAGCCTAGAATGTCTTTCGGTCTACCTTGCCGGGGAAACTCCACCATTCCCTCCCTTTTAACCACTACTTACATCAGATGAGAAACCTTATCATTTATCTCCACTCCCTTCATAAAGATCTTAACTCCTTGAGGTCTAAGACAGCACTGGCTGGACAAGGGCAAATGAGCTGGAATAATGTGCTTAAGTTTGCCCTGGCTCTAATGTACCTTCAATTCCTTTTCATTTTTTTTTCAGTCTTGGCTATGCTCTTGTCTCTTTCTCTGCAACAGATTTTAATACCTTCAAGATGCAATGATTCAATTAGCTTAGCTCCTAGTGGTCCTCTTCAAAGTCCTATCTTTCTTGGTACCTCATCACATGTAATTTAGGAATCGAGGTAGAAGGTGGGATAGAATCTCATAAAGAATTATACCTCCATTATGGGAAACTTAAGCCAATAATATTTTCATGTAAGTTCTGAAAATTTTAAACCGTAGGGAGAATATAGCAGGCATATGGGATCTTAAATCAGCCTAATTTGCCAGACAAATTAGATAATTAACAAAGATCTTCTTAAAGGATCATTAGCAAACTTAGATATGAACATGTGATGATTACAGTATGTTTTTCTCATAAAACAGCCAACAGGATGACTAGTAATTAACCTAGAAACTGACAGAGCATTATTCCTTCTGCTCCTTTCCCAAGTAGAATTGTGCCACAATGACCAGGAAAGCCCAAGAGATTTTTTATCTGTTCAGTATATATTAATTCCATGTATTTGTTATTTATGCTATACATTTGTCCCAACAAAATCTTTCTGGCACTTCAATGGTAATAATGTCAGTATCAGGAAATCTTATTTATTCCTCATCATCTGTCATGAAATGATTCTAAGTAATGTCTCCTACTTATGTCTAGACATTTTCTTAAACAGAAAGTAACTAGTATTATTGAGCACATGCACTGTGCCAGGTGTGGGACTAGCTGGCTTTTATTGAGCTCATTTAATTCTTCCAACAACCTTATGAAGTAGTTTTTATTAATACCATATTATGGGTGAGAACACTGAGACTTGGAGAAGTAAAATGGTTCAAATCATATACACCTGATTTTTAATCCTGTGCTCTTTCTTCTACACCACAGTCCAGATGCACACACATACACAAACAAACGTGTATGTCCATTTATATTTGCACTGAACTTTTTCTGATTTGACATAATGAGGAATATGAAAAATGACCCATTTAAACTGAGTCCTTCCAGGGTCACACATTCAAAAATCACACATTCAAAAATCACCACATATAAACCACATGATTTTACTTTCTGATCCTTCTGAAATATCTAAATGTATTTGTGAGACACATAAGTTCTGTTTTTTTCTGTTCTCATTTGGTTGCTTTTTATTTATTTTTCTTGTCTGATCACTCTGGCTAGTACTTTCAGTACTATGTTGAATAGAAATGATATGGGCATTCTTGCCTCATATGGATCTTAGAGGAAAATCTTTCAGCTTGCCTCACCCCCATTGATTATGATATTGCTCTGGGCTTTTTATAAATGGCCTAAATGTGTTGAGAAAATTTTCTTGTTTGTCTAGTTTATTGAGAGTTTTTATCATGTATGGATGTTTGAACTTTGTCAAATGCTTTTTGTGCATCTATTAAAAAGATCATGTAATCTTTATTTCTCATTTTGTTAAGTGACACATCACATTAATTGATCTGAGTTTATAAAACCAACCTTGCATCCCAAGGATAAACATCACTTTGTCATGGTGTAGAATCTTTTTGATGTGCTGTTAAATTTAGTTTTCTAGTACCTTTTTGAGAATTTTTGCATATTTGTTCATCTGAGATACAGTCTTGTAGTTTTATTTTCTTATGGTGTCTTTGGCTTTGATATCAGGGTGATGCTGGCATCATAAAATAAATTTGGAAGTGTTCTCTCTATTTCTATTTTTTGGAAGAGGTTAAGACTTGTGTTATTTCTTCTTTCAGTGTTTGATGGAATTCAGCTATGATGCCATCTGGTCCTGGTATTTCTTTTTTTGGGAGGTTTTGGTGATTTTAATGTTTGCTATTGGTCTATTGTTTTTCTGAATCTTCCTGATTTAGTCATAGTAGGTTGTATGTTTCTAGGAAGTTATCCAATCCATTTTTTCTGGGTTATCCAATTTGTCTTACATGTAATTGTTCATATTAGTCCATTATGGTCCTTTCTATTTCTGAGGCATCTGTTTTAAAGTCTCCTCTTTCATTTCTGATTTTAACTTCTTCTAGTCTGATGGCCCTCATTGTATGAGCTAGCTATGAACTCTCCTGAAAAATGGTGAGAAGAAATGGTAAACAAAGCATGACCTGCATCCTATCCATCTTTTTAGGTCGTCTTCATGATTCTTCCTCCAGAACCCTTCAACTGCAGGTTGGATGTGATTATCTCTTTCCTCTGAATTTCTTTTTTTTTACAACAGTGTTGCTCCGAAGTAGATGAATATGAATCACTTTGAAAATGTGTTAAAATGCAGTAGGTCAGTGTTGGAACCTGTGATCCTGCATTGCTGTCAAACTCCAAGATGATGTTGCTGCTGTGAGGTCATGAACTACCCACTGAGTGTAACAAGAGTTTTGGGAGCACTGGCCACTCTTTGCCTTATATTAAAATTACTTGTTTGTATATATGACTTCCTCAATTAGATTGTAGTAATTTTCTTGATAATCTGGTTATAGCTTATTAAATTTTTTCTCAAAAACTTCTCTGACCAGTATAAATAGACACTTAGTGACTCCTTATCACATAAGCTTGTTTTAATTTTCTGCACAGGATTTATCCTCTTTATTTGTCAATCTTATCCATTATAAAGTAAGAGCATGATCCTTTCAACAGGCACACAGCATCAAAACATTTACCAAGTACCTATGGAATAGGTACTTGGTAAATGTTTCTAGAATCAATGCACAAAGTCTTTTTTCTTGCCTGCTTTTATTTTCCTTACAGTTAATGGCAGGTACAACATAATCATGGGGTAACTGTGATGGTTAGCTTTCAGTTTCATAATTTTCATAGTTCACAGATACTATAGGAAGGCAGTTAGACTGAATTGAGGGTTACCAACAAGACACCATTTTAAACCAAAATCCTTTGTGTATATGTGCAAGTGTGTGTAGTAAGTAAAATATACATGATATAAAAATATAAATTAACTAATACATGTTTTCCTTTTTCTACTTGGGTCCCCCCTATACCACCTGTGCTTTTTTTTTTTTTTTCCTAGCTTCTTGATTAGAATCAGGTAAAGCACAATCTCTTTCCTGGGCAGCAAAAACTCAGTATTGATTTTTCTTTATTGACCAATCATACATTGCAGTATAAATATTTATGATGGCTACACATAATAAAAAAAAATAAGTTAAATACCACAGAGGAAAATGAAATGTAAATGGGAAAGGATTTCTCATGGGTAATACATCACTTTATAATCTTACGTTACTCTCAAAAGTACCTGACGGCTTTCTAGGATCAATGCTCAGATTGCAAGACCTCCATCATCACAAACAGACATTTGCAATTCAGTCTTATGTCCTCTTGGGGATCACTCGTGTCAGGTTTATTTGGCGATTTAGCAAGTGAAATACAATATATATGCAAAGCCCTTCTAAAGTGGCCAGGTGTTTAGATGGAACTCTTCTAATATCTTGGAACATTCCTGTAGGTCCTCCAAATGTCAGAGTTGAAAGGAGCCATGGGGATCATTATCCCAAGGCTTTCACTGTATGGCAAGAGGAACTGAGTGCCTGGAGGAAAGCTCTGGCCTGTTGTCACAAAGCATGCGATTAGATGAGCAAGAATTTCATGCAGCTCCTAGTTCAGTGGTCTCTCCTGAACATGTCTCTGTTAATTCTGTTGAACTAAGCATGGTTTGGAGAGGGCAGGCAGGGACGCAGTGTGGTTAATCAGATTATACAAGGTGTTTTCTCGCTAAATACTTAGCCAGTTTAAAAATTCCAAAAGACACAGTAAATAGCAGCTTATTCACTTCTGGAATTATTACTGACTTGGTCAGAATATATGGAGACAGCCAGTTGGTTTGACACCAATTTCTGTTTTGTCTACCTCAGAAGGATGATAATTGATACTGAAAGGTTTTGAGGTCAAAAAGGTCCTTAAGTGTTAGTGACAAAGATCTGTACAGAAAAGTAGATCACTCTCACCACCACTTTCCCCATTCTTCAGTATTTCTGAGGCAAATGGCTTCCATTTTCATAGAAACAGGCCGTTTTCTGACAATTCAGAATAGGCGAGATGTGAAACCCCAATAAATAACATCAACACAGTTAGAGATGTTAAATGCACAATGTGTATTACATATGTGTCTGAGAGTGAAAAATATTAGTGAAATAAAGTATATTTTATTCAGCTAAAAATAACCTATGCATTTATTTTCTATGCCTCTATTTGTGGGGAGAAGAAATACGGCATAGGATTTTCTATCTGTACCATTGCTCCTTTTATTATCCTTAAGTCTCCTCACTATTACTGTAGCAGAAGATGTATAAAGTCTCTCTTCCCTGTCAACAACCTCCTCAAACACACTTACTGAACATGATTTCCAAGCTGCAAATGGGGATGAAAAGACTTCAGTGAGAGAACATCAGGGATCAGATGTACATCTAGACTGGGTGGAGATTTCAATCCCTTTATTTGAAACTACCATGTTTGTCTTCATGAAGAAATACCGTTTCAGTGAAATATGTGTATGTGTGTTTGTGTGTGTGTGTGTGTGTGTGTATGTGTGTGTATATATATGTATTTTCTTAAAAAAGAAAAGGAAGGAAAGGGCTGAAGAAAGCAACAGCTGCTTTCATGCATTGAAAATACAGTTATTCAGAGTAACTTGAGTATTTCATACCAGATGAGCGATCCAGTGCAGCTTGAGAGTTGACAGAATTCCCCCAATAGCTCTAAAACCGAAGTCCAGATGATGAGGAGGATACCTGATGTTTGAATTGCCTTTGCGACTACATTTTTTAGGGCCTTCAAATTGCTGCTTGCTACATTTACAGTTCTCTGCAGCCACAATATACCATCTTGGGATTTGGGAGGAGATCAAAGAAGCAGAAAAGAAATTGCTATTCCCATATTCTTACCAGTAAAAGATCGGTGAATGTCAAGTAGCTTTTAACATCCACAAACCTAGTTCCACAAACTTAGTTCAGTATACACACAAGACCGTTTCCATTAGTAAAACCTGTACTTTTCTTCATCAAAAATCTGTTCACCTCCAAAGAGGAAAGAAACTCTGCAGTGAATCTTAATACTTATAGACATTAGCCTTCAAAGGAACTTTCTTAACTTTTCTAATCCTTTTCCCATTTGTTACAGAATATATGTATTTTCTTGTTAAGAAAACTTGTTCCACATAAACCTCTACTTTTACTTATATAATTGGGAGTGGGTGCGGGAAAGTAGAATGTTTTAAAGGAAGAATTCTTCATTTTTGAAATAAGGCTTTACAAGGTTCAGAACAGCATGTGTAGCATATGTTGCCTCTTATCCAAGATCCATATATGCACACATGTAAATAGAGAGTAAGAAAAAATAAGCAAATTAAAGCAATTATCTGTAGGGAGGGGGAAGGAGACAGGTAGAGGTTACAATAAACTATGACTTTGAATATATCTCATTTTGTAAATATAACTTTGGAGTATGTAAATGTTTTACATGATTAATAAATTAGATATAAGAATGGCAATCCATAAAGATCAAAAGCAAAATGTAACACATGCATCTGTGTATTAAATTGGTAACTTAGCTACACATGGAAGACTTATTTTAATTGATTATAAAACATGATAATATGGTAATATACGCTGAGGGAAAAATTAATTGCAAAAAAACCATCTTAATTTGTTTTCAACAATTATATTGTTAGTGTTACTATTAGTTTTCTTACTCTAATGCTACTATCTATTATAGTTGGATAAAGCAAGTAAATACTTAAGAATCAAATTTTTTAGCAGGTAAGATTAAAAATTTTTGAATCAAAATGTTAAACAAACCCACAAATTACGCAAATTTGATTGGAAATAGGGAAATATTTTCTTTTAAAAGGCATATCTCCTGGCTTTGGCCACTGAGAAGGCTAAGAAACACCGCCTGATCATTTCTAACCAATAGCAGTGATCACCCTTGGTTCCGAGATGGTTGTGGTCTTGAAATGCCGTCTCCCACTAAATAGATAAGGGCATCTTGGAGAAATAATTAATTACTTCCAGCTTTGGGTCCAGAAACAAGTGAGATGAGCCTGGGACATCTTATCATACTTTAAAGCAAGTCTGTTCAATGAATGAGATTGTGTTAAAAGGACTAAGGAGCTGCCATAAGCCAAAAGTGGGACATTTAGACCACAAACAGAATAATAAATAAAGCCAATTAAAACATATAAACTATTTTTTATAATCCATGAGCTCATAAAGATATTTTTAAACAAAACTTCCAAACTCTCATATTTTACCTGTATAGAAGCCAACTTACTCTGAAAACATGGGGAAGAAATCAAGCATTAGCTTGTCTTTTCTATAAGAACTATACTTCATGTATACAATGAAGAAGGAAAATCCTTCTTTATACAACAGTTGCAACTATTAAATATAGGAGTAAAAGAATATCAACATTTTGACACTTCTAATGAAATCATGAATGACTATCAAACCTTAGGTAAAAAGCTGATAAGGAACTTTAAAATACATTGGTCAAACTGAAGACACCTAACTGTTCTGATCACTCTTAACATCATAGGAAGAGACATAATCAGATATTAATTTTCTTCTGATATGAGCAGCAGCAATATAGAATACCTCCTATGAAGCATTCTTGCCAAATAATTGAAATAAATGTTCATAGAAAATAGAGGACCAGAGTAAGTATATTAAGCAAGAATATAATCTAAAAATCCAGAATACAGAAAATTCTGCAAGAACAAATTGCCAATTTCTTCAACAAATAAATTACACATAGACTCATGAATGTACAGATATACCACACACACACAGGGACAGGGAAGCTGTAAATTAAAATAAATTCAGGAGACATATTACCCGCATTCGTTTTTTTAGATATTGTCTGGATCCTGCTTTGAAAAATGTGGTAAAATTACATTTATTAAATAGTCATGGATATTTGAGTATTACTTATTTGATAGTGTTAAGGGAAATTTTTGTTTGGGGTTTTTTGACTATGATCCTGGTATTGCAGTTGTATTTTTTTTAAGTATCATTACTATACCATCTTATGATGTTTTCACATAAACAACACTGTGGTTTCAACATTCACCCATATTATCAAGTCCTCAACCCCTCTATTGTAGTCACTGTCTATTAGTGTAGTAAGATGCTATAGAGTCACTACTTGTCTTCCCTGGGCTATACTGCCTTCCCCGTGACCTACCTATATTATTATTGCGAATTATAATGCCTCCCCACTCACCCGCCCCAACCCCTCCCCTTTGGTAACCACTAGTCCCTTCCCGGTATCTGTGAGTCTGCTGCTGTTTTATTTCTTCTGTTTCACTTTGTTTTTATACTCCACAAATGAGTGAAGTCATTTGGTATTTGTCTCTGTCCAGCTGGCTTATTTCACTGAGCATAATACCCTATAGCTCCATCCATGTTGTTGCAAATGGTAGGATTTCTTTTCTTTTTATGACTGAATAATATTCCATTCTGTATATGTACCATATTTTTTTATCCCTTCATTTATTGATAGACACTTAGGTTGCTTCCATATCTTGGCTATTGTAAATAGTGCTGTGATAAACATAGGTGCGCACAAGTTTTTTGAATCAGGGATCTTGTTTTCTTTGGGTAAATTCCTAGGAGTTTAATGCCTGGGTCAAATGGCATTTCTATTTTTAGTTTTTTGAGGAACCTCCACATTGCTTTCCACAGTGATTGAACCAATTTACATTCCCACTAACAGTGTAGGAGGGTTCCCCTTTCTCTGCATCCTCACCAGCATTTGTTGTTTCTTGTCTTTTGGATGTTGGCCATCCTAACCAGTGTGAGATGATATCTCATTGTGGTTTTAATTTGCATTCCCCTGATGATTAGCGATATGGATCATCTTTTCATGTGCCTTTGCAGTTGCATTTTTAAAAACATCTGTGGAGATATTTACTGAAATATTTAAGTTTGAATTGGTAACATTTCTGGCATTGGCTTCAAACTAATCCAGTAATGTGTGTATGTATGGGAAGGAGGTGGGGGAGGTCAGGTGAGATGAATGAGAGAAACCTACTCAAACTAGTTTAAGAAAAAAGAAATGCATTTGTTCGTATTACTGAAAATTCCAGCGATGAAGCTGGCTCAGAAACTCTGAAAATTCAAATGTCTACATGTTCCATTTCTTCCCCCTTTCTCTCTCTTTCTACCTCTTCCCCTTCCCACATTATCTTCATCTCCTGTTTCACCCATCCCCTCTCTCTCCTCTAGGCTAGACTTATTCCGTAAGCAGGGGATAGAGAAGCATGACAGGAGATAGCACCAGTATTACACAGTCCCATGATAGCAACCCTTGGAAAAAAAAGAGACACTTTCCCAGGGAATGAGTTATTAGTTTAAGGTGCAGAAAGCTGAGTGTGTTTTCCATGCTCCCCAGCCATGGCTCAATCACCTTCAGTCCATTTAAGAACCCTCTCTAGTTCACTTTATCCTAATTTCTATCTCTTTCATCCTTAATCTCTATTAAAATTTACTTCCCCTCACCAAAAATATTGATTCAAGTTTTTTTGTTGTATGTTCTTGCAAATGAGTATCTTTGTAAAATACATATTGTGTTTCATATGCATGTATACATGGCTATGTATCTCATCTGAAACTAATATTTTTGCCATTAAAACCGTATTTCAGAAAATATTGAATTCTATTGGGGTATATTTATATATAAATACACAGATCTTAAGCATACAGTTAAATGAGTTTGATAAATGTACAGTCCCATGTAATGGACACTGTAATCAAAACATAGACTATTTCCATCACCCCAGAAGGTTTCCTTCTGTCCCTTTACAGTAAATCCCTCAATTAGATGAAATTGCTGTTTTGATTTGTTTTACCATAGACTAGTTTGCATGTTCAATGAACTTCATAAAATGGAAACACACTGTTTGTACTCTTTTATGTCTGCCTTTTTTTCCACTCAGTTTATCTGTGACATTCATCCACGTTTTGCATGTATTAGTATTTTTTACATTATTGTATTACTACTGAGTAATATCCACAGTAAGAATATAACACTGTTTTTAAGATAGGTATGTGCACCTCTAGTCATTTACTTCTGATTGCTTCACAGTATTCTGCAATATGCATCTTCCATTTTATACTCATCCAATCCCCTGTTCATGAACACTTAGGGTATCTCCATAGCCTGCTAGCACGTATAATGCTGTGACAGACATCCTTGAGTGCATTTCCTTTGAGAGCGTGTGAGTTCTCTGGAGCTTATAAACATTCTTAATTCATTAAGAACTGTTGCACTGTAGAATGCACACGCAGGTTACATTCCCTTCAACAGTGCTTGCAGGTACCGTTTCCCCCTATGATAATCATGTATAGCATTACAGTAAGGTAAATCATGTTAACCAGTTTTCAATACTTAGAGCAGGGCTTCCCAATATACATTTTTGTGATGAAGGAAATATTCTATATCTCCGTTGTCAAAAATGGTGGCTACTAGCTGCACATTGTTTTAGAGCATTTGAAATGTGGCTTGTGTGATCAAGGAACTTCATGTTAATTTTATGTAATTTTATTTGATATTCATGTAAATTAACTAGCTACATGTGGCTTTGGCTACCATATTGGACAGTGCAGATTTAGAGTCAACCAGGATGATAAGATTGGACTTAGTTTCTGAGACTAGTGGGGAGTCACTGGAAGTGGATTCAAGAGAATGAGACAATATAATTTTTTTCTTAGAATGATCATTCCAAATGGAATGAGACATAGGTGGAGTGGGGTTCAACCGAAGTCAGGAAATACTAGTTAGGATGATGTTGCAGTAACCCTAGCTAAAACAGATGGTGGTTTATGTAGGAGCAATGGAGATTACCAGAACAGACAGAGTCAAGAGTTTAAGTAGAAACACTCTGTTAAGATCGATTTTGAAACGGTAGATCAAAAACAAAGAATCAACAATGAATTTCCAGATTTTAGCATGGACAACAAGATGCATGGATACTGACGTACATAGTTTCTGATGAAGAAGGTCCCAGAAAATTCACATGGAAAACCAGCCATCAACCAGAGTGGCAACAACAATTTAGTCAAGGTCCTTTGAGTCATGGAAAGATTGTGTGTGGAGCCAGATTGTCTAGGGGTCTGGAACCCCATCTGTTACTGCTCTGATTTCACCAAAGCTCATGCCAAAGGTCACCTTGATCCATCTCACACCATCTTTTGCTCAGTCATAGGCTGACAGAGTTCAGCACAAGAGGAATGTAGCGACCTGGAGAAACTTGTCACTATCTGGAAGCTCTGAAGTGACACAGAAGGAAAAGTCTGGGAACTGATATGCATCCATTGTTTAATGTTTCAGGCAATTAGTGATCAGGAGCAGCTGCTATGGTTAAACTGTTAAAAAATACCAAAGCAAGTGAAACAGAACATATGGGATAGGTTTTATCTCCAAAATACTGCTTTGAGGATAATATTGACATAATTTGCCTATCATATTTTCTGCCTTTGAAATGATTTGCATAACACTTCCTAGAAATAGGCTCCATATGCGTTAGTAATTTGGTGGGAGAAGTGTAATCTGAAGCTCACTGAAGGAGAGCCAGCTAAAAAGAAGAGTTAGGAATCTGCAATTGAAGTCAGGCAACATCTCTCTTTATGGGAAAGTTTTAATTGTCAACAGAAAGTCAACAAAGGGGAAAGGAGCCAGGAAATGGACAGACAGTGAGTCTTCTCTATATGCCAGCCACTGTGCTGGGCATATTATATTATCTTTAGTGAGCTTTCTAGGTATTTATTAGCAGCTCCATTTTACAGATTTTAAATGGAGGCTTAAAAAGAGGAGATAATGTGCTTAAGTCACACAGGTAGGAAGTCCCACAGCAGGGCACAAGCCAGTTTTACTTGACTGAAAAATAGCTCTTCAGACAAAAAACCCACCTCTGGCTTTGGATAGGTGTAGTGATTCTCAAAATGTGGTCTTTGAACTAGTAGCACAGACCTCACCTGAGAATATTTTATGAATATGAATCACTTCAGACCTACTGAATCAGAAATTCTGGGGGCAAGGCCCAGAAATCTGTGCTTTAGCAAGCCCTTCAGGTAATTCTGATGGATGCTACTGCTTTGGAACCACTGGATAAGTAAGATTTAGTTAGTCATACAAGAAGCAGTTACCCAGGAATGCTACAGTGGGAGGATACAAAGAAATGTAAGGTGTGTTTTCTCTGCAAAGAGTAATTGTAGGACATTTGGGAAAATATGCATAACTGAAACATCAGCACCTAGGTATTGTGGAAAGAAAGCTAGAAGTGATTTTGAATCCTTGTTTCCAGTCCCAGATGTGATACTAATATGCAGATTGGCTTTGGGCAAATGAGCTAACTTCTACATATTTCCTTTTCATCCCAGTTAAAATGATAAATGGTGGTGGTGGTGGTTATAGCTAGTACATTCTCACAACCCTTTAGAGTTCACAGTGCCTTTACATTATTTTAAAAGTGGGAGAATAATTAGCCAAAGATGAAAGGTGTTTGCTTAGAAAATCTCCAATATTCCTTCCAGATTGACTTTATAGTCGACTTCCTTAAATTAAGATGAAAATTTGCAAAATTATAGATGGCCAAGTCAATTTTTCTCAAACATGATTGCACTTCAGAATGACCTAGGAGCTTAATAGAAAGTGAAAAAAAAAAGTCTAGGCCTTTTCCGCAGCAATATGCTCTGCTTGCATCGCATATATATGCCTTATTGAGAAAGAGGTGATTGTAATATGGTTCTAAAGTTGAGAGTTATAGCTCCACATATTAAGTGAATCTAAATGAAGAAAAAATCACAGTGGGCAATAGTAGTAGTTTAGGGAAGAAGTAGAGTAGCATTCTAGCCATCCATCTTCAGTGACTCTCTATCAGCTACGGAGAAAATCTAGTCTACTTAGCCTGGAATTCAAAGCCTTCCGTGCTCTACTTCCTGAGTACTCTTCCTGCTTCTTGTCCCATTAATCACTTCCATAAGCCCTAGACTTAGCCAAATTAGTCTCCTTGCTTTTCTCCAGCTATGCCCACAGCTATAACATCCTCTCTATTTTACAAGTGCTATTTCCTATGCCTGGTTTTGTCTATTGAAGCATATCCTTCTTCCATGACACAGTTCAAGTGTTAAATCCTTCATGAAGCCTTCCCTCCTGCCATCACCTGATGGGCACTCTCCTTCTTCTGGTGGCATATAACATTTTGGATACTTTATCCCTTAAGATGTATTGGCTGCATAACAGAGTAGCTTCAATAATAAAGACAATGTATTACCACCCAGGTCCTGAGGAAAGATAACTGCAGGGTCAGTTAATTTAATAGGTCAGCAATATCATAAGCCTCAGATTCTTTCTACTTTCCCCATCTTCTAGTCTATCTTTAGTTCCTTTGGTGAATTTAAAACGTCTACAACAGTTCTAGGTGTTACTGACAGACATAAATATGCCTGGTGGGTGAAAAGAACTTTTGTTGATTTGGTTTCTTTTTAAAAACAAGGAAACCTTTCCAAGAGTCTGACTGCCAGACCTAGTCTCATATTTCATTGGCCAAAATTATGTCACGTGCTCATTCCTAAACCATTCACTAGCAAGGGAACTACAGTTTCCAGGATTGGCTCATTGGAGCACATGTTTAACAGAAGGATTTTCTGAACAGAATTGGAGTGCTCTTAGAAAGGAGGAGTGAGGTAATTGGTGAATAGTGGTTGGCTAGGCTGCTAACTGCTTCTCTTAAGCATATAGGCCCTTTCAATATATATGATAGTTGCCTGTTCCCGTTTTAGTTCTCCTGTTAAACTCAAGTCATCTTGAGGACAGGTTTTGTTTTTATGCTTTGAAGTCAGACACACCCGGATGAAATTAAGGTGACACTATTCCCAGTTTGTCCAAGGCTTTCCTGAAGAAATCCCTAGTCCTAGGCAAACCAGGACAGTTGGACACCCTATTTGAAATCTCATCTTTACCATATACTGGATGCACAATTTGGAAGTCAAGTCATTTAATCCCTCTGTTTCATTCAAGAACTGCTCCTTGAATGCCCACCATATACCAGGCACTGTTTCAGAAAGTTCTTGTTTTTCTGACCACTCTGGCTTTAGCTCTCTAACTTCCCGCAATAGTGCTAAGGCTGCCCCCGGACTGCCTTGTGCGTGACCCCCTCTCTGCACCCCATCACTCAGAGATGATGTCAGAGGAAGCCTTGCCGCCTGACGAATAGGGCTTGGGAAATCCCCAGGAGTTTTCAGACACTGTTTCTGGCCTGAAAAACAAAAACACCCGCGAAACAGCCAAGGGTCCCAATCTGCTCAGGGAACATACTGTCCTCTCCTGTTTGCAGGGCCATTTCTTGGACAAGCAGCAGCTCTGTGTGCTGGACTTTTGGCCCCGTGCAGTCACTGTGAAGCAAGGCACATCTCACACAAACGGGCCAGTGAAATGAGGTAATTGCGGCTTTCTATGAATGCTATTTCTGTCTCCTGGGTGATGCTGGCTGGGATATGAAGAACGAGAGCTAGTGAGCCTGACACGTTATGCTCTCTTCACAAAGTGGACATAGACAACACAGGAGTGGGAAAGCCCCCTCCTGTTTTCTCCTCCTGATGATGAATGAAAATACTCCATGCACATTACCATTTTTGGACAAGACCTACTCCATTTTGCAAAACCCTCCCAACCTTTTCCATTTGGACACAAAACTGTCCTTAAATATGATTTAATGTAGCGGTATTGAACATAATCCATGTGCCAGGCATGTTAGATATGTCATTCATTTCCTTTTCACAAGGACCCTCAGAAACAGATATGATTAGTATTCCCACTGTAGAGAGAAGCAAAGTATGACTCAGAATGGTGAGGTCCTAGGTCACAGCTCTGATATGTACGAGGCCCGTGTGAGCATGTGAGTGTCCTCTCTCCATTGCTAGAACTGTGTAAGCCCACCACTGTTATTTGTGGTCATTTGTGTTGGATTATTGTCCCCCCAAATATATTTTATTCCTTCATGTTATTTCAAACTAGGAAATAGAGTAACATGATTTCTTTATAATGCTCTTCATAGCAACATTCTGTACCAGAGTACAGTGACAACTCTGTTTGACCTAAAACTCAGTTTTCTCATACTGTTACTGTTTGTTTGGCTTGTTTTTTATTTTGCTCTTGTTCTTTCTGTCCTTACTCATTGGTATTCAGTTTCTCAATGCCTGCTGAGGTTGTCAAATGATCTACCTCTCAGATTCCCTCATCACTAGCCCTCATTAAATTCTTAGTTTTGACTGTTTTCATAAATCAACCAAATAGTCACACATCATTAAGTTAGTATATAAAGTAAGAGTAAATAAGCTCTAGTCTGGGCTTTTTTATGGCAAAAGACAGAGAGTTGGTGTAGTAGGCACTTTTGGTTATCTGTAGGAAGATGCTTTTGGTAAGAATGTTTGGTGAAGAGCACGCTCTTTGGAATCTGAGCTCTAGTGCAGGCTCTATCGTGTTCTAACTTGGAGACTTTTGACATCTAGTTAGCCTTCCAAGATTCAGTTTCCTTGTCAGGAATATGGGAAATAGGCATGTGGTTTTTACAACTATTACAAGACATAATGTAAGAGGAAAAACTCTTAGCAAAGTGCCTGATGCCTTGTACAAGATCTGGAAATGATAGTTTTGCATTATTGGGGATTGTTTGTATTTTTATGTTGGCTACTCACAAGCCTTTGAATGTCTATCCCTAGGTCATAGGCTGTGTTAGAAATGGGTATCTTCAGATAGGTGAGATACTGTGCTTATATATTATTAATGTGTTTATATATTAACAGTACCATCTCCATAAAGACCTTCTGTGCCTTTTCTTGTCTGGGGAGAGATAGAGGGCTGAACTCCTGTCATCAATTACTGGTACTCTGATGACCCAGGTTCAAGCTTCAAGCTTCAGATATGCCTAGGATTCAGTCTTCAATCCCTTGACATGTTGTCCATTTCCCCTAACTTCTCTTCTTTCTTCTGTCCCTAACTTCATTGATTTTCCAATACTGAGCAATGTATGCATCTCTTATTTCCTGACTCTTGCTGACCATGCCTTCAGGGTCTCACCTTTCACCCCAAGGAGTTAATCAAGGTACTTTGATAGACAAAACACTTCCCACCCCAGGAGATATTTTTATACCAGCTGTTAGGTTAACGTATATATTTCTTCCTCTACACTTAGAACGGAAGTGTGTTCATAATCCAGGGGGCTACTACCTGCCTGAGCCACATTTAGAGGCAGGTAGGGAAGTTAGAGTGGGCTTTACTAAGCATGTATTATTTGAGCTATTTGTGCTGAACCTTGAAGGATGAGATAACCAAGTAGTCAGTGCTAGGTCATTGCTCCCCTCAGTGCCATTTCAGGTCACAATGAGGTAGATCCAATTAGATGAGCACAGCATGCTCAGAGGGAACATTCACCCAGTAAGGACCATTAGACTTAATGGAAGTTACAAAAACAGTGAAGGGCTAATGAAGGGTGAGGATGGGACGTGTTCCTGGACATTGGCTCTGTGTTGGAAAATAGTGTTGTGTATTCATTAAAACAACATAGAAACAAAAGACCCTCCAGGAAGTCCTAGTAACCAAGGTCATTAGTATTAAGAAGACAGAGCCTTAGTCCCTGGACAGAAATTCTGTCGTGCAAAAGCCTCATTTAGAAATATTGATGAATTGATCCATACCTTTTTTTCTTTAATGCTCCAAACTATAGTGGTTGTGCTTATGTAATTGGAAGAAGGGGACAGGAAATGGAAGGGATGCCATATTACTCATTCAGAAAGTGTTTTTGGATGAGCCAAACAGAGGCAAACCCGTAACAGAGAGGGTCCTAAGAGCTTTGCTCATACAAGCACTAGACTGGGGGAAGCAAGTTCTATACTAGGAGGATATCAAAGTAAAGCTCATTAGATATAGCAGCTAAGGACTACTGCATTCCTGTAAGTCTGGCATGGTATCCACATCAGCCAAAGAAGCAAGACACTATGGCTACTATGTCAGATCCAGATTCCCTCTTTTCCTTCCAGTTACCCACACTGTAAACTTCTGGATCATCTTTGATTCCACTTCTCCCTTATCACTCTCACTCAGTCTCCTAGGTCTAAGTTATCTCTCCTAAATATGTCTCTGTTCTGTTGATTTCACTGTTTTGCTAATGCTACTACCCTGGCACAAACCCCATTCATATTTTTGCCTTATTGTCCTGGCTTATTCCCTAAACTTTGGCTTGCATTCATATCCCCAAGGATCTTGTTATATTACAGATTCTGATTCAGTAGATTTGGGATGAGGCTCAAGATTCTGCATTTCTAACAAGTGATGTTTGTGCTGCTAATAGGAGAAACACACTAAAGAGTAGTGAGGTACTAGAGGCAGAAGCAAGTCTTGAACTGTCCATAACCCATATTCCTACACTACTGCATACAGCCTGGGGAGTAGACTTTCTCTAGGGAACCCCAGAAGATGAAACAAGGAATACTGGATGGAATTAAAACAAAATCTCAGTATCTGGAAGATGATTCTGACATTAAGAGCTGATAAATGGTGATATAAGCTATCTTATAAGAGTAGTAACCATCATTATTATTATTCAAGCAGAGACCAAGCAGTGTATTTTTCTAACATTATTAACATTTTGAATGTAAAGGAATGTTGTAAAAACTTTATAGTGAATAATATCCTATGCATATGTCTTGATTTTCCAATTAGCACCTTAGTAGACTTCCTTTATCTCAGATCCATTCATCCATATCATTTGATAAGTTTCAACGAATGCATATACCTGTTTGTCTCAAGTCCTTAGTAAGATATAAAGCATTAACATCACACAAAAAAGTTTTTTCATGTCACTCCATAGTCATTACCACCCCTATCTCCCTAGAAACACCACTTTTTAATAGTTTCCACCATCGTTTAATTTTGTCTCTTCTAGACTTTCATATCAATGAAATTTTAAAGTATCTGCTATTTTTTATAAAGCTTCTATCATACTGCATATATTTTTGAGATTCATTTATGCTTTTACATGTCACTGTAATTTGTTCCTTTCTCTTTCTGGCTGTTTTTTAATGAGACATAATTGATAAAGCATAAATTCACCCTTTTGAAGTATACTCACCAGTGGTTTTTAGTATATTCGCAATGCTATGCAACCATCACCACTGTCTTACTCCAGAATATTTCATCACCACCAAAAGAAATCCTGTACATGTTAGAAGTGACTCCCCCAGCCTCTGGAAACCACTATTCTACTTTATGTTTCTATGGATTTGCCTATGACAGAAAACTCATACAGTGTTCCATGGCATGAATTTATCACAGTTTGTTTTTCCTTTTTCCTGTTGATGTAAACCTGGGCTATTTCCAGTTTTGAGCTACTTTGAGGAAAGCCTTTATGAATATTCATGTAAAATGTGTTTTGTGGACATATGATTTCATTTTCTTGGGTCAATGCCTGAGAATAGGATTACTAGTTCATAGTATTGATGTATGTTTAATTCTGTAAGAAACTGCCACATGAGGGACAGTGACAGCAATAGGGTATGGGTGGTGACTTGATAATATGGGTGAATGTAGTAACCACATTGTTTTTCATGTGAAACATTTGTAAGAGTGTGTATCAATACCTTAATGAAAAAAAAAAAAAAGAAAGAAACTGCCACAAATATTCTGAAAGTGATGTACCATTTTATGTTCCCATGAATGGTGTATACAAGTTCCAGTTGCTCTATATGGTCACCAACATGTGGTAGGGACATATTTTTTTTTTTAATTTGGACTTTTGGGGAAAAGTGAAGTTCCAATGGCCAGGATCCTCTCCTGACCCTAAACTACTTGATGATGTAATTGGCCTAGTGCTAGGCTACTGCTTCCACGCCCATAGGCAATAAGCTATTATTGACTGAGTCTCTATATAAAAAGCTCTGCCCAGTGCTCTGGGTGAAGACAGAGATGAAGGAGGATTACAGACCTGAAGATGTTGGATGCTGTCTTGCCAATGGGTTTCAGCCCTGGGCAAGTTCGCTATGGATTCAATGTGACCAAAGAAATTGACAGAATGTTCTTGGGGTGAAAGGATTATACCCAAATTTATTTCTTGGTGGCAGGTCAGTCACTAAAATCCCGGTCACTCAGAGTGAGTCTGCATGCAACAAGCCCGTCTCTGTCTGCACAGCTGTCCACTGGGCCTCTCTGCCTGCACAGCCGTCCCACACAGCTGTCCTCTGGGCCTCTGTCCTCAGTGCTGCCATCACTCCAGCCTCTGCTCTGCTCTCCTGCAGCCTTGCAGCTGTACCACCATGTCGTGCCCAGAGCACTGGGCGGAGCTCTTCATATAGAGTCAACAGCCATGTATTGCCCACAGGTGTGCAGTGAGCTAGACAACCAGGGCCAGGTGAGAATCCTGGCCACAGGAACTCTCATTTTATCCACAGATGCAGACATAATTCTAGTGCTTGACCTATTGCTGGGAGAACAAACTTGGCAATAAACCCTTTCACCCCAAGAATGTTTTGTTGTCATTCCCCAGCCTCATCGAATCCATAGTGAACTTGCACAGGCCTGAAACTCATTGGAAGATGGGGCTCTGCTGGTGGGCCCAAGCAGTATTCAGCAGGAATATGACAGCAAAGATTCCTGTAGAATGAGGAGCTTGGACAAGAATGTCTCCACAGAGGTCAGAGCTCCTGTGTTTCCAGTCCAAGTTACATGCTCCCCTGTATTAGTTTTATATTGCTGCCGTAACAAATTACCGCAGACATAGTGGATTAAAATAGCATGCATTTATTATCTCACTGCTTTCTAGGTCAGTGAGATCTGAGAGTGGGCTCAGCTGTTTCTCTCTTTCAGGCCTTACAAGGCTGAAGTCAAGGTGCCAGCTGGCTTGGGTCCTTATCAGGAGGCTCTAAAAAATCATTCATTCAGGTTCTTGGCAAAATCCAGCTCCTTGAGGTTG
Source organism: Manis pentadactyla (assembly GCF_030020395.1). Taxonomy (NCBI): domain Eukaryota; kingdom Metazoa; phylum Chordata; class Mammalia; order Pholidota; family Manidae; genus Manis; species Manis pentadactyla. The sequence continues at coordinate 203,572,849 of NC_080021.1, read as the reverse complement.
TAGAAATTAAGTCCCTAATTTCTATCTGGATGTCAGTTGCGGCCTGCTAGCAGCCTCTTTCTAGCTATTGCACATGGCCCCCTCCGTCACAGATCCAGCAATGTTTTTTGGCTTGTTCTCATTCTGACATTCTCTCTGACTTACCCTTCTGCCACAACTCTTCTGCTTCTACCTGGAGTAAGTTCTTTGCTTTTAAGGGCTCATGCCATTAAGACTTGCCTGGATAAACCAGGATAATCTTCCTATCTTAAAATCTGTAAGCCTAAATCTCCAAGTCTTTTTTGCCATGAATGTAATATTCACACAGTCCAGAGACTAGAACCTAGACATCTTTGGGGAGCCATGGTTCTGTCTACCACAGCTCTGTTAGATGACTAATGCCCAGATTCCTCATAGATGAAGGGGTTTAGAATTTTGAGTTTCATTCACACTCAGACTTTCCCCATCTATCTACATTTTGTCAACTTTGAGTAAATGCTTTTTGGCATTTTATGTAACCAGATCAAGAAAAATTTAATGTGGAATATTTCAGTTTCACTTGATGTTTATAAAAGTCCTACTACATAGGATTGCTATTAAGAATTCGCTAAGTTAATTAATGCAAATAAAAGCATTTGGGATTGTGCCTTTCACAAAGTAAGTGCTCTCTGAAAGCTGTAGCTGTCGTCTCAATTCTGCTAATGAACCTTCATGTGGCAAGTCCCCATTCCTCACCAAACCTCAGTCTTCTCTCAGTTATGATGTATATGTTGACTAGTCTTCATTTGCACCATCATCCTTTTCCTTTATTCCTATGCCCTCTGACCTGAAAGGCTGACCTCTATGTGGTGTATCAGTGAGGTCCTTTGCCTGATGTTCAATTCAGTTTGGCCAGTGGGAGGCACTGACAAGAGATTAAAAGGAGGAAAAAGACTGAAGTTGGGATTTTTATTTTCTCCTCTCTGCTAGGCCACATGTGAATAATGGCTAGTCCTTTATCTAGAGACCATAGACCCCCTTCAGAGGTCATCTCCCAGAATCACAGTCTGCTCTCTCTTAACTCCAGTAACACTGTTTCCTTTCCTCATCCCATCAGGCCTAAGGGTGCTAATAGCTCCCAGCTGTTGCCAGTCCTGTGGTGGTGCACCATCTCTTGCTGGTTTCCCTGACTCTGTTCATGCCTTCATAAACTGTCTCTTCATTAACATCTCTAAATTATCCCTTTTAAGTGTGCCGTGTTGATCCTGCCTGAAAAAATGGGGTTATGCTGGACCATTTCTGTGGACTGTTATCTATCTAAAGTGTTGTAATTCCCTGGTTCCAGAATTTATGAACTCCCCACAATTCAAAATTTATTGAATGGTTTATTTTTGTAGAAGTATTGAGAGACACAAAGAAATCAAGGCACAATAAGGGCCCTTGAGACTCTTTTAGTCATTCATTCAAAAATATCAATTGTGCACATGCCAATGAGAGAGAAATGTCTTAGCCAGCTCTTTGGTCATGTTATCACCTCCTTTAATGCAACCAATCCTCTTTTCCTCTGAAATATTATGCTAAGGAAGAAGAGACATGTGATGAACATTTATTATCTGCTGGGTGCTTTGAACACATCTCTTCAGTAATCTTTCCACAAATGCTTAAGAGAAGGGGTCACCTCCTTTTATGAGGAATTTTTATGAGGAAATTGAGGCTTATAGAGATAACTTATTTTTCCAAATTCATGATGCTAGTGAGAATTCAGATTCAGATCTGTTTTATTCAAGTCTGCAACATTTCCTTTATGCAGGCTGTCTTGAAGGCTTCAGCTGTTAGGCTGAGGATTAGTGTCCCTTGCCTTAAATTCATCATTGGTGTGCAAAATCATCATGGAACCAGGTACATGGAAGCAGTTAAGATGGTTTGGATCAATGAGCAATTGAAGCAATGGATGAATGAACAAACAAATTTTTGCAGGTGAATTTCACTTTCATAAAGAAGTCAGAGGCAGATACATGTTGATACAAAAGGGAGTCAGAGCCAGGAGCTGGAATATTAGCTGGAACTCCAGGGTGAGAGTGTCTCAGAGAAGTTCAACAAGTCTCCACTGTCACCAATTAAGCCCTTTCCTATGCCAGGCACAGAATATTCCAGTGGAGGGGAATTACCCATGTTTTAGCACTCTTCAGGATTACATCTACTGTCAAGTAGATTGGTGGGGATTATGCTTGCTGTTTTTATGGCTATGGAGAGAGTGCCAGAACAAGGTATATTTCTCTCCTAGCATGATTGCACAAAATCTGTCTTCACTCAAGAAGTGCATGGAGGTTTTCAAAGATAATATTTCTCTATTCCTTAATAATGACCATATTATTAATAAGCATTATGATTTCCATAGATTACTATACTTATGCTTCATAACTGTTGCACGAGGTAGGTATTACTAACCATAGTTACAGATTGAAAAAGTGAGACTCACAATTTCACATGGTTCAGGGTCACAGAATGAATAAATAGCTGAGAATACCTTCCTCTTCATCTATCAAAATACTAGAAATAGTCCTGCTTATTTCCATCTGTCTAGTGTTTTAAGATAAGCATGATGTTGTGCCAATTACTTTGACAATTCTTATATGAACTTAATTCTCTTTCTGAATAATTAACTCTTTGATGACCAGTTTACCCAAAACGTAATTCCTTACTGTCTTCTTTCTCATTATTTTACTTTAAATTTCTATTTTCTTTGTGTGAATCCCAATGCATCTAACTTTCATAGTGTATTAGCTAGAGCTCTGTTTTCAGGTTAGAAAATAGTTAGAAAAACCCACAATTTACCTGTGTAACTTCACATGAATAATTTCAGTGATGTAAGTAGCAGTTTAGTCAGCCATCAGGTGGGGTAGGTATTTCTGTTGAATCTAGTTCAAGGGCCTCTGGAGCAGCAAATTCGATAATGGATGTGAAAGTACTTTGTAAACTATAAAGTCCAATGAAGATGTTGGTAGATTAGTGTGTGATTTTACCATTCAGCATACTGTGTGTGTGTGTGTGTGTGTGTGTGTGTGTGTGTGTGTGTTCCTCTCAGTCTCCAATCATATTGAGTAGGCAGGACAGATTTGCTTATCTCAGATCTACAGATTTCTTCTTTCCTTCCTTCTTTTTTCTTCTCTTGCATTTTCCTCCCTCTCTACCTTCTTCCTTCCTTCTCTCCATTTCTTCAGCAACCCTTTTTTAGGTCTGACCATGGACTTGGCACCGTGAAACAGCATGCAAGAGCAATAAGGCAGAGCCTCAGTCTTAAAGAAGCCTATAGCCAAGCTTAAAAAGTAGAAAGATACTTTATAGGATCAAGAGAGGAGAAGTGGATAACTAAAAGCCCAAGGCAAGACAACTTCAGAGACAATGTAGAAACCTGTTTCATATTCTAAGATAGTATTCTTTCAACCCTCTTACAAGGTTCCTCTGGGAAAAACAGCACTTCTAAGCTAATGCTTCCAAGGGCAGAATCTGCCCTAAATGAGGAGAAGGCCAGTGAGTGTTCATTGAACAGGTATGCATGCAGAGCATCATGCTATCTTTTCTTGTCCCCTCGGAGTACCCTTATTGCATAGATAAGGAAAGATGAAGTACTTTGTTCCAGGTCATAGAGCTAGAAAATGGTGGGGTTCTATTCCCACTCTAGGCCAGTCAAACTTCAAAATGTTGAGGCAGAGGAATCTTTAAGCAATATAGAGTTAGGTGAAAGCAACAGTCTAGATTTAATAAGCAAGAAGGGTTGTCCTTCATAGTCTTAGGGCTTCAAGCCCTCTCTATTTTTTCCTTTGATACAGCCATGGATTACTGTTAACATGGTCATTTTATCCAATGTTTCCCTGCTTCAGAGCTATTCCATTTGGTGACTGTCTGGGGATGCAGTCATATAGACGTGTCAATGTCCTTTGAAATTGTCTAAAGTCTCTTCAAGTTGAACAGAGGAGCAGCGTATGGAAAATTCCTGACACTGTATGTTCTCGTAATTTTTGGAACACTGTAAATATTTGAGTCAGTAGATCTTAATCCATAAACACAGCTGTACTTAAAAAACCCTGATGGGGAGTTATTATAATTTAAACAATTGGGTAACAAAACAAATCAATGTTAATCATTTTCGTTTTCTAAGGACAATGGACTCAGACTTCTCATAAAACTGACATGATGAGCTTTGCAATTGCATGCACAAATAAACTTACAAATGCTAAGATAAACCATTCTCAACTTTTTAAGAACATTGTAAAAAGAAAGTGAGGTGGGGGAGGGCCAGGAAAAAGAAGAAAAACAACACAATTTTGAGCAAGACCAAGACTCTCATAGCCGTAATGCACATGAGGCCTCCAAAGATAAACATTAAGGGAGAAAACCCTCTCTGGGTTTGTCGTTTCTCTGTCTAAATTATGTTATAATCATCATTATTTGAGGATTATTCTTGTTTCTATCAGAGCCACCTTTGGCTCTCCTCACAGACTTCCTCTTTGCTGTAATTTACCGAAAGGACTCAGAATAATTAATTCATCCCCATGAGGTACATTGGGCTCTTGTGGGTCAAGTACCATGCTAGGCACTGGGGATAATTGCAGAATCAGATATTGTTCCTGTCCTCAATGGGATCATGGTATAAACTCAGGGATAAGAAACTGCCACAAATAGATTTTTAAAATAAATGATAAGCCAGTGTTTTCGATGAGAAAGAAAAAAAATGGAATGGACTATAGAGATTTTGAAGGACATTTCCAGCTGAAAAGTTGAAGTGGTGTTTGCTGGTGAGAGTGGATAATCATTGGAGTCTTTGTGGAAGAAGAGACATTTGAGCAAAGGATGTAAACAAGCTGAGTTTGGGGGTGGGGGAGGGAAGAACTCAGACAGAGGGAGCTGTTTGATCAAAAGAGTTTGATCAAAAGAGCAGTGCCAGGAAACAAGGGCAATAGTTTGGCTTAAGTTTAGCAAAGGTAAAGGAGAGCAGTGCCTGGTATAGTTGGGAGGACAAAACGTGAACAGTTATAAAGGGCCTGGGATTTCAGGCTTGGGAGTTAACCTCTTCTATAGTTGATTGGGAAACGTAGCCTAATTTTGATAAAGACTCTACCAGAACTGGGATATAAAAAGATTGAGATAGGAAAAACAGGCCGTGGTGAGACATAGGGAAAGGTCAGGGGTCCTTGGATCTTGACAACAGCAAATGCATGGAAAGGAGAAAAACTGATGTGAAAGGTATTCAGGGGATAAAATCAGCATGATCCGCTGAGGAATTGAATGTGAAGAATTTATAGACCAAACTGAGAAAAAAGATTTCAAATGCAAGAAGCCTTTAGGATTACAGCATTTAGTGTTTGAATTCAGTCCAAAGTACTACTTGGGTTCCAAGTTATCCTTTTATCTACATGTAAGTGTCAATACCTTACCTTCCCCTGAGGTTTTAATGAATGTCCTTTCTCTCCTTTCCACTCTCTTCCATTTCCTCCAAGATTGTACAAGACAGATATGACTGTAGCTAAATAAGAATTCATAATGGATGGACAGTCTAATATAACTACCTGTTTTGTTTCCTGAGACGACCTTAGCCACTCTGCAAAGAGAATACATGGATGGGGTCTATCTGTCCTTACTTTATAAAAGACACAACAGAAGTACACAAAAAGACACCCGATGACTAGCCTTTGGTCACATATTTAAAGGCATAATGGGAATTAAGCATTAATACAAGAGTTGGGGATGGATGGGGTTGGGGGATGAGGCTTAAAAATTGAGAGGGACTGGAGGGCCAGAGGCCTAGACCAGTAAGGAGACTTGGATTCTTGTCCAGTATTATCACATAATTGTGAAGTGACAATTGCATCAGGTCAACTTCCTGAGCCTCAGCTTCCTAACATCAGTGTGCTTTGTAAAGTGGCCACCAATATATATAATTAGTAGTAAAGTTACTTAATTTTGATGTTCTGCCTGGGGACCCTTTTGTGTATTTACCTTATCCAATAATTTTGGATATTTTAACATTATGTGATAGGATCAATAATTATCTAAATCTAAAAGCATGGAAGGGAGGCAAAAGTTAAGAACTTGTACTCAGTACCTACTAGGTGATTTTCATGTACTACCTCATGGGATTATCATAATGCCCCATTTAACAGATGAGAAAACTGAGACCCGGGTATGTGAAGTTCCTATTCCCTGTAGTACCTCTATTACAATAGAGGTGTCTGTTTGAGGAGTAAGCAAAGAACAACATTTGTGTGGATTCTTTTCGGTCAGTTGCTGCCTCACACTCATATTTAACTTTGGAAGCTACTATGTGTAAGGGTCTACTAAGCCCTGGACTCATAAATACAGATTAGAGCCTAACATCCTTTACAGAGTCTACCTAGCCTCGAATGATCTAGACCTTGCCTAGGTTTCCTGCCCCAACTCTTACCACTCCCCGAGTCTTACCCTGGTATTCCCTACAATATAGTTGAAGTTCTTCTAGTGTTCTTTTTGTTAGTGGGCTTAGTCATTGCTTCTTTGTTCTTCCTAGAATATTTTATTATATTTTCATATAGCTTAAATCTACTTATCCTTCATCTCTCAGTCTAAATGTGACTACACCGAAAAATCCATCCTTACTCTTTCAACTAGATTAGGTCCCCAAGTAAAAATTTCTCTGTGCTTCTCTTTCATGCTTGGGACACTGACTTGTATTATTCATTATTATTATTCACTTCCTCTTTTGATGACAGTCTCATTGGAGGTAGCAAACCATGACTTATTCCTTCCCTCTTTCATCTCTTTTGTTTTCTTTCCTTTCCTTTCCCTCTCCTTCCTTCCCTCCTTTTCCTCCCTCCCTTCCTCTCTCCTTCCCTGTGCTGATGGTACAGTAGAGTCACAAATGACTTGTTGACTATCTTAATGGCAGCGTCAATCTCCAGTACAAAATTTGACTAAGTCTGAAATACTGAGAAAGAGTTTTGGTGGATGGTGTTAAGGTGAGAAACCAGTAAAGTTTCCTGGAAAAAATTTTGAAGTTGGGTGGGGAAATATATACCAGAAAATCCTAAGCACAGCTGATCAAGCTATTAATAACTGCAATAGTTAATAATACTCAAAATCTATATATGGCCTTGTGTAGATTCTTGTTTCCTTAATTCCATATACATTCTAGAACCAAGTCCTAGCCTTCTGTCCATATGTTTTATGCTCCTTCTGCTACCTCCTACACACACTAATATTCTAATAGGGATGTAGAAACGAGGGACCACAACATAGTAGACCAGGTGTCCATAGAGAATCTAGAGAAGGCAATTGAGTCTTGAGCTCAATTGGGACTTCAGTTTCCAGAGAAATGGGAACATTATAAAGGCTGAGTGAAGAGGAGACTCGTGCACGGCCCAGAATTTCCAAAAAGAGGAGGGGTAGGATGTTGTCAGAATTTCATAACCTGCCCAGCAGAAGATCTTAGCCTAAAAATCTAGCCAGAGGCTCCATGGCCAACCCATACTTCCTATCCAATTCTCAGAATCCCCAGTTCTAAACTCATTTAAATTTGTAGCAACTCTGCTCCCTCCTACCATAGAACTGTCTGTGCTTCACCTGAGAAAGAAAACCATTCGGAAACTACAAACCATTTCATCCCTCAAATGTACAACTAGTCCACATCACTCAAGCCCAAACATTTTCCCATTCCTTAGATTAAAGAGGACTCTCCAAATCTACGTCTGCCTCTGGTGCTGCCTTCTCTCATTTCTCTGCTTCATTGCCTCTCCAGCTATGTAAATCACATCAGAGATTACCTTTTCTCCCTAGTCATGGACTCAGAATTCTTCTCTTTTGGCTGCTGAGCTGTGGTCTGGGGGACAAAGTGATACATTCATCTTCATTCTGAGACAGCACATTAGATTCATACAGTGTTAATGGAAGAATGAAAATTAATAAGAATAAAAATATTTATTTTCAAGTTTTGGGATTTGGGGAAGAAGGAAAATTATTCTTACTACTTTGTAAGCCTTTTTCTGGGGTTCTGTGCTCATTTTATTTCGGTTTATTATTTGGTGAATACATGCTAGTATGAAAAGCAAGGAAAAAAATTGTACAGTGAGAAAAATCTAAAGATATTAGAATGCAGAGGGGAAGATGAGCTGTGTAACATAGTAAACATAGTCCTAGTTTGAGTTGAGGCTAGAATCGGGCCATTCCTCACCTCTCTTATCTTCAGTTTTTTTCCTTGTGTAATATGTATAATATAACTTGTATAATGTGAGTGTTGACTTAGCAGACATCTAAATTCACTCAGTGCTTATGTTCAATGTTTCTATCTTTCCCAGCACTTTCCAGTCAAATAATCTTGGGCAAGTTGCTTAATTCCTTCATGTCTAGGTTTCTTCATATGTAAACAGATTATATATATAAATAAAGAATGAAAGCTAAATGCATTAATGTGTGTGAGATGTTTAGTACATTTGTTGGCTAGTTCTTGGTTTAATGGTATGGTGGGTAATGTTACTGATGGTAATGGTGAAGTGGTGGTTGTTTAGTTTTGTTGTTGAGTATAATGCTGTTGGTGATTGATAACACTCATATAGTTAATGCATATTTTCTTGGCGACAGTGATTGTGGTAGTGTTGAGGTTTTGTGTTGGTTGTGGTGGCTACTCAATGATGGTGATGATGAAGTGATAGTGAGAGTTATGATGGTGTTATGCTAGGAAAGGAGAGGGAATCTAACCCACAAAAGATGGATTTAACCTCCATGACAGTCCATGATTCTGCTTGCTCTGACACAAGATTGCAACTCAGAATGTTTAAGGATACTCTACAAAACCTGTTTCTCACCTTCTGAAATGTAAATTAGATGTCCAAGAAACTATGAAAATGGTTGAGGATCCTTTGAATAAATGGGTAACCTTCACTAGTTCCATAATTTGCAACCAGCTTGAGCTGGGGTGTTAAGGTATCTGAAAGAATGATAAAGGACAAACTAAAGTAAACTAACTCAGTAAGCAGCCTCCTTTAATATCTGCTCTTCAAGATTAAAGGTATTATAAGCAAAATCAATAGCATGCACAATGGCACAAAAAGATGAAATGGTATAACATTGTGGGAAAGGTGAGGACTCAGGACAGGAGCAAAAAACAGTTGGAGGAGGAATAGATGAGACTGAAGAAGTTGATAGTGGCCAAATTATAGATGGTTTGCATGACTTATAAGAACACCAGTTTTCTCCTTGAGAGCAAGCACAAGTTTTTGTGGGGAGGAAGGGGCAGGAGTGATCTGATCTTCACATTTTCAGAACATTATTTAATCTGCGTTGTGAAGGATATTGGTGTGGTGGTGGGGGGGGGTGGGGTGGAGGGATCTACAAACCAGAAAGAGCAAGACCAAAATGTCATAGTGGTTTAAATGAGAAGTAGTATATCCAAAAATGGGAAGAGGTCATGAGAGGAGATTTAAGAGGCATTTTAGAGTGGAAACTAACGTACTTTGGAAATGGAATGAAGGTGGAACAGGGTGTAGGGAATAAGAAAAAGAGGAACCAAAGAGATTGTCTCTATTTCTGTTTTAGGCATCTGTTTCATTTAATGAAAAGCAAGTTGAGGAACATAAGATATCTGGCAGCAAACCCACAGGAGCTCCTCATGGCCAAGCTAAACAATTTGAGCAACAATGTAGAAAATGATAGTATTGGATAGTAATCCACAGAATAAAATACATATCCATGAGTTCGTAAGCATTCCAAAATATTTGATTAAACAGATGGAAGTAAATGGACAGTCCTTCCATACAACAGAATTCACATTACTGCAGGTAGAAGGAAACAGGGAAATTGAAATTAGCAGTGAGCAAACAGCATGGGGATGCTTTTTGCATGCAGGTTTGACCCATGGATGCTAAAATCAGTGAGTGAAGGTTCAAAGAGAAACAGGACAGATATGCTATCAAAGATACAGATCCCATATCTATATATGCTAACAGCATATGTTAGATATTTGCTAACTACAGAGGGGAGTGGAAACTTTATATACAGTGGAGCAACCCAGTAGAAACCACCTTCTCCAAATGATCAAGGGTAACATCACTAGTAATAAGTCACATAGATATTGCAAGCCCCATGATATGCACTAAGAAGGATACACATCACTTCTGTGATATTCTTGCCCCAAATCCCTTCCTATTCTAGCCTCAATCCAATCATGTGATAACACTAGACAAACACAAACTGAGGGGCATTCTATAAAATAACTAAATACTCTTCAAAGGTGTCAAAGTCGTGAAACACAGAGTAAAGAACAGTTCTACACTACAGGAGACAGAAGAAATAACAACTAAATACAATGTGGAATCCGATGGGACTCTGGAACAGAAAAAGAGCATAGGTAGAAAAACTAGTGACATTTCAGTAAGTCATTTTGTTAACAGTATTGTACTGATGTTAATTTTCTGGTTTTAATCATTGCACCCTAGTTATATAAGATGTTTACATTGGGGAAAGTTGAGTAAAACATATATGGAAACTCTGTGTTCTGTTTTTGCAACTTTTTAGTGAGTTTAGAAGTAATTCAAAATAAAAGTTGTTCTCTCTTTTTTTTAAAGATATCTGACATCAAATTGGCTGTTCATTCTGAATCATTTTCTTGGAGACAGGCATTCTGGTTCCAGTACTTGTTCTTCTGCTCACTTCTTGTGTGATTTAAGGCACATCACTAATCTTCTTTGGTCTTTCTTCTCCTGGTCTCTGCAATGGGGTGGTGATAATTTACCTTTCTAACAAGAAGCAGGCTGACTTGGTTGGTCCATGGAGGTTCTTACTTCCCTGTACTTAAGAATCTGTGCAGTACCATTCAGTCTGAGATAATACTGAATTCAAGTCTAGACTCTTCTGGCTAGCTGTGAGGCCTTGGGCAAGTTATTTAGTCACTCTAATTTTGTTTCTCAGTCTTTATTAGGAGGCTAATAATAGTACTTAATTCATAGGTTGAATTAAGTTGAATAAATTCTTCATAGGTTGAAGAATTTATTTAGAGAATACTTAGCCTAGTTCCTTGTACAGGGCGAATGCCTGAAATAGCAATTATTAATATTTTCCAAATTTTTTGCCCCTAAAAGAAGTTTAGGAAAGTAGTACTAAACTACACTTATGCACCAAGACTCTGAAATGGTAATTTTATTAAATTCTGTTTAAAGAAGGCAGCTTGCCTGTAGTCAGTCATTGTTGACCAAGTGAGGTTTTGGGGTGGAGGGTAGGGCTGGGAGTTAATGCGCTAATCAGATTGGCTGTAGGATTTGCTCAGATTTTCTTCTCCAAGGCCCTTTGCCGTCATCGCCTACATCCCTCCCTGGCGCGCCCTAACATTATACATTTTGGGTAGGAAACAACCTCAGACAAGGTACTGTGCCCAAACGTGGTTAAGGAGTTAAATTTAGAACAGACGGATAGCCTGACTTCATTTGGCTGCTGAGCTCCAAGTCTCACATCCAAACCACAGTGGTTCTCTATGCATTCCCGAAATCAAGGGGTGAAGGAAGATGGGTTGAGAAACCCCTACCTGGCATGCCTGTTCTACTGCCAACAGTGATCCCCAGAACCCCAGGAGCTGAGCTGATCTCCTTCATGTCGTGCTGAGCCTCGGGTCCACTGTCCAGCCCTGGGGTGGTAAGTGTCTCAGTATTCAGGTTTCTGAGCCAAAGGATCAAGACCAAACTGGTGGCAAGACTAGAGAGAGGCTACCCTTCCAACCTCAAAGTGGGTTGGGACTTGTTCCTCCACATGCCCATGGCCACTGCCCCAGTCCAGCTTATAGCATCTCTTCACGCATTGCCACAGAAGTCTCTGTGCAGGCTGCCCAGGGTCCAGTGTCTTTGTCTTCCCTCTGAATTCCACCAGTGGCAGTGCCAAAAAGTGGTTTTGGGAGGTCCCCCAGGACACCTCATTAGTCATTTAAGCCCAACCTCCCAAATCATTCCCAAGTCAACACACAATCTAAATAAAACCAGCCTCAATACACAACCTAAATAAAACAAGCTCATTTGCTAACTAAGCACATGCTCACAGAATTATGTGCATTGCCACTGGTCTTCACTTTGCAATGCAAACCTGATCCCAATAGTCCTCTAGTCCCCACCACCTTCTCTCTGCAGTCTAGGGCTCTGCCTGGTATTACCCTGCCTGTTTATCCTACACACAGTGCTCTGTAGGAAACTGTTTTTATTTCCCAACCAGTAACTCACTGTTTTGCTTCCATATACTGAGCCCTCCTCCCAGAATGCCCTTCCCCACTTTATGACGAAACTCATGGCTCAGCATTCAAAAACTGTACACAGAATCCTCTTAAATGATATTAGGGAAAGTTCTTAGAAATGTACTCATCTACTCATGTTATTCACAAGTGCTTTAATCAAGAGGATGCTAATAATAGTAATTAGTACTTCACCAAGAATCACGCCAATTATTTCACATGTATTAGCTCACTCAAGACTCACAAAAATCTTACAGGAAACGAAGTCATTCCCATTTTAGAGCTGGAATAACTGAGTTCAAGTGAGGTTAAGTAACTTGCAAAAGGGCATACACCTGGAAAGGAGGGATTTAGGATTTAAACTAAGATATGTGTGTTCTTATCTGATGCAACTAGAATGCCTCAGAACAATGCCGTATGTTCCCCCTTCATTTGAAGTTGGGGCAACTGAATTCTAGAGAAGGAAATGTTTTTCTCATGGATAAACAGTGAACTTATGGAGAAAAAGAGTAAAAGTCTACATCTTCTACTTCTCAGCCTGTGGACTTCCCACTTCACAGTTTCTCAAAGGAAAAGAAAACAAAGGGCTCACTGGACATTACCTCCACGTTTGTTTACATAGAGTAGGGCCCATGAAAGGAGGAAGGGCAGTCAGCTGCTGTCTGTGTAGAGTTTATGCCTATGAAGATCCCATCAAGGTATCTCTGTAGAGCCATCTCAAGGGTTGCAATAAAGCAACATGATCAAAACTTCGTTTCTCTGGGCTTCCGTCCCTCGTCTATAAAATGGAACAGCAATGCTTTCTTACAGAGCTACTGTGGGGATTAAGTGAGAGATTGCACCTAAAGCCCTTAGCATGTCACCTGACAACAGGCACTCAATAGACAGGACCTACCAGCCCATGGGGCATCTTCCTTTCATTGGCTTAAGTAGTCGTAGAGAGAAGACAACATAGAAGGTTTCAAAATTGAAGAAACCTTAAAGATTTCTTTATTCTGAAGTCTTCCTTTTACAAGAGCAATACTGAGGCTATGAGAAAAAAAGAACAGGTCCAAGTCCACAAGTAAGTGGTGCCAGAAATAAGAGGATGGGAAGCCTGGTGTCTGGACTCCAGGCTAGTATGCCTTCTAGCAGAGCACGCTGCTTTCCAGTGCTCTCAGACTACATGGTTCTTACTAAGCCGGCAGGGAGAAAAGCAGTAACAGGTTTCAGTCCTGGGCTTTTCTCCGAACCCCAAACCTTGAATGTGAAATGTGAGAAAGTTTCCAGTAGATGCTGCCTTCTCTAAAGTGTATATATATGAACTTAAAATATGTGTGTGTCTTCCTGTGTGTATGTGAAGAGTTGTGTATCTGTGTAGAATAGGCATGAATCCATATAAGGCCTAAAGTTAGAAGTCTGTGATATATTCCCCTGAGCATTTTACAGACACCTCTATTGTTAATTCAGAAAATTCTGATGCTTTGCCTTGTTCCTTTACAAGCTGAGGCTCATTTGCATTACAGCTCCTAGTGTGCACTTTCCATAAGACAGGATTTGGGGGCACAAAACGTGTTTCTTTCTTCTCTTCCCTCCTCTTTCTATCTCCATCTTCCGGAGACCTATCTATCTCCTGTTCCTCCAGTGTCTCTCTATCCCCTCCTCCCTCCTTCTCTTCTCCTTTGATCTAAAGGATTCAAAGTCTGGCCCTACGTTTCTCTCTGGGCCCCAAGGCCTATCAGTTCCCCAAGGGCATGCCTTGCACAAGGGAAGCGGTAGCTTCTTGAAGCTTGCTTGCTTCCTTCCTTCCTTCCTTTCTTTGTTTCTTTTACTAAAAATTTTCAAATAGTACCTAGAATTCATTCAATGAGCATTATTGAGTCTCTACTATACCCCAGGCACAGCACATGTTGCTTAGGATGTAAAAACTAATAAGACTGTGTTTCACCATTAATATTTAAAATCTAGATGAGAAGATCATTTACAGTATATTCAAAACTTCATCAACTTTTATTTTTCTCACAGTTTAAACTTTTATTATTGCCCATTCAAAGACTACAACATATGATAGGAACTGTATATAGGTGAATAATGTATGCTCTTTAGGAGCTTATGATGTAGGAGAAGGATATCAAGCCATTTCCACCAGTGGATTCAATTTGTTAAAATCCCACAGTGGGAAAAATCAGAAGAACACCATCTCCCCAAGATGGGGAAATTATCTGTGGTTCCCTAAAAATGTCACTTTTTCAATTACATGAACAGTTAGGATTCCTGAGAAAACAACACTGGTAGGCTGTGAAGAGAGTTCTAGACTATTCAGGTCAGGTATAGAAATTGTCTCTTGTTGCTTCTTGTATAAAGTAGATATAATAAAGCAAAAACATTCTGTTTAACTTCTGAGATGACAGTAAGGATCAATAGACCTACAAGGGGTCCTGAAAGGAAAGCAGGCTTCAAGTCAGAGGGCCTGGAGTGCGGACTCTCTCACCTGATGGGTGATCTTGACTCAGCTTCCCTGGAACAGAGCTCGCTCAACTATAATGAAAATACCAACATTGACAAAGCCATCCTCTGATGTTTAGTGCTCTACTGGACACTAAATGTTTTGTGTATTTCCTATTTTTTAACCCACAGGGCAAAGCCCTCTCATATTAATGAACTAGCTTCATTTATTAGATGAAGAACTTAGATCTTTATTGAAATTGGATAAATTTCTCACCCCAAATTATCTGCCAGTAAATGGTGAAGCGAGATTAAATATGCAAATATATAAATTGACCTATATGAACTCTTAAATGAGTTTTTATCATTAGCAAAATCTCATGCTTATTAACCCGCATGACCCAAGATACATTGAATAAAAAAGGTGATACAGATAGAAGTCAACACGTAGGTTCTTTTTATGAAAAATACATAAACACATTTTTTTAAGTTTTTCTTTTTACCTTTTCAAACTTAAAACTTATTCATTACCACAAGAATTGTACAGTCAAAGCTGTATAAAGAAAAAATACTCTCTCACTCCTTCCTTACAACCTTTAAAGTGAGCAGCATTAACAGCTTGGTGTTTGTCTTTAGTTTTAACATTTAGTATTCCTTTCTCACGTAAGTTACCACTTAAGAAGTCCTTAAAGTCATAACGTGTCAAGGAAGATTCAAGTTACGGTCTGTGAATGACCTGGGCCAGGAAAGTAGGAGGTAAATATTCATGAAAAACAAGAGCTAACCTACAAAATCAGGACCTAAATTGTCTGCACTCAAACCTGCTAAGAATCCTTCCTACTTTTTCCAAGCAGGAAATGTAATATGGCCATTACCAGATGGAGTGGCCTGGCTTGAGGGCAGTCTACGAGGATTGTGTCCTGGGAGGTCCCGTGTCTAGGGTTATTTAGGAGCGTTCATACTTGCTTCCTTGAATTAAACTGCTCAAATTTCCATAGAACTGGTGACCGTAATGGCAGTCATAGAACAGAATCCTTACTGCCTCTCTATACCCCAATTCCTGCCACCAGTGTAGCATGATTTACTAAAATAGCCGTTTTCGACTTCATCTCCCTTTCCTGGCAGTGTCCTGTCTTTGCCTAATATGTTTGTTAATATCAAGTTGTAAAGCTGTTGTTTTTATACCATGCTAATTGATTTCCAGGTAGATCATAGGCACTACCATACTTTCAGGAAATAATCTATAAACATGTTAGCATCACCAAGCCTGAGAAAGTGTCTTCACTTGCAATCACTTTCCCACCAGGGTAGTAGATCGCTCTCAAAGAGTTAATGGGCCCCATTCCTAATGGGGCAATCAGGAGCTTGTTTGATCCCAGTTCTAATCACTTCCTAAGTCTTCATCCCATCACACAGACAGATGAATGTTTTGGGGACTGAAGTTTGCTGTGGAGGGCAAGTGAATCATAGACAAACTTCCTCTCTGAAAGGTTCATTGAGACAGCCAATTAGCTAGAGAGGAGGGGCTGTTCTGCATGCTCTAATTACCCTGGGTTGCAAGGGGTCAGATCAGAAGCCTGACCCCACAAGTAACCACACAAAATGCTTCAATAGAATTCTAAAGGCGGGAAAACTTAAAAGCCAGCCTCACGTCTGCCGTAGCAGCCCTTTCTCAAGAATCCAACAAAGGTTTGGAACCTTGGACAATGGCTGGGGTCCCCCCATGGACCACCTCAGGGACAAAGGGAGAATGCGATTGCTGAGATCCAAGAGGCCGAGCTGCCGCCTGTTCTCAGGGAGGGTGGGGAAAGTGTGGCAATTTCTAAAACCTGATTTTTTCCTTGGTCCAAAAGAAGAGCTTTTGATCTCCAAAAGAGAGTGGGGGTGAGGAGTACCACCAACGAAAATACAAAGATTTCCAAATAGAATACAACATGAATTCATTAGCTTTACTTTTTTTTTTTTAACTTTCCAAGGCATTTGATACTGGGATTTCAAAATTTTTAAAAAAATAATTTAAAAACCCACTATTTCACAAAAACTGGGTTGCATCTCCCTAAAATGAACCTTTACTACCTAGTTAGACCCCTTTTGGTGGGCAACTTGGTTTGTACATTTGCTAACCCAAGGCGATAGGTAGGAAAGAGAGCAGCCAACTCACAAACACAGCAGCCAACTCACCCTGTACTTCTAGGAAAACATGAAAACTTAGCGTGCTCTAACCCAGCATGCTCACCCTAATGGACCTAAAGTCTGAGACAAGAATGTGGACCCACTTGTCCAACATTCAAAAGAAGTCAGAGGTTGATAGGAAGTATGTTGTAGTGTGCGCACATACAAACACACACACACACACACACACATGTGCACATACACACACACACCTAAAAGCACATGCACGGGTGTAAGTCTGGAACGTATTTGTTTTCAGTTGATTCTTTCGGTGTCAGGTGAACTCAGTTGAGTTCTCATTGGAGAATGTTCCAGGGTCGAAATTCAGGGTCAGAAATCAAGCATAACCTGTTTTGGGGAAGTTAGACAGTTTTGAACTGAATAAAGAAAGTAAGACTGTTAAGTATCTTTTGGAGCTACCAAGTCAAGACCCTGGAGGTAAAGAGGACAGGACCAAAAGGGGCAATTCACCATCTCTGTGATCACTATGACACATCTCTTAGCAGAAAAGGAAATTGGAACTGAGTTACCAGAGTGTATCAGAAGGAGACTGACAGCTGAAACAGCCTTAGCCTCCACTCCTTGATAGTCAAAGTCCCTTGCTGTTTGCCTCAGTTTCCTTGTCTGTAAAATGGACCACAGATGCTAGGTAATCTGGGAAGGCTTTCCTACTCAATCTGGTTTATTCTGGGACTTCACAGTTCTATTCAACACCAGCAGGTCAGGAATTTAAATTTGGATTTTTTGGGGGGCAACAGTGTGCAACCTACTCCCTTACATTCTTTCTGAGTGGGGCTCCTCCCCATCTCCATGAACCTGACCGGTATATCCAACCTCCTGACCACTGCTTTCCTGCCTCCATAGCCCATCTTTCTCAAAATGAGGATGCATTCAGAGATAGGAGAGGATAAGGAGGCTTTATGCAAATAGACAAGAGGCCAGGTAAGAAATGGGGAGAAGAGAGTGTAGCTGGAGGAAAGACAGAAGGAGCAAAGGAGGGATTTTACTTATGAATGTTGCCCCATCCTGACTGTGGTCTGCGAAGCGTGTGGTGGAGTCCTTACGTGTCACTTTCTTTTATTTATTTATTTATTTTAATTTTGGTATTTTGGTATCATTACGTGTCACTTTCATGGGCACAGGTTAGCATACAACTCAGGGAGACAATTGCATTGCATTTCTTCTTCTCCCCCACCTCCTCTGCCTCAGCACACTACTCCAATATTTTATTTACTTATTATTTGGTAGAGGCAGCATGCTGCCTTAATGATTATGTTGATAATTTTAATAGTTAACAGTTTTTAATGTGCTGATTTGTTGCTAAAGATGCTCTCTACTCCAGGTACGAGCATCAAAAGCACCCAACACTCCTTTTTTTATGAATGAGAAGTGGAGGTTAAGTAACTGCCAGGTTAAATAACTTATCCAAGATAACATAGCAAATAAAGTGACAGAGCCAGGAATGTTGGAAAGAGTTTAAATCCTAGATCCCAAATGACCTGGTGGAGACACTGGTTCTCTGCAACTTGCTAGATATGTGAATTTGGGCAAGTTATTTAAACACTTGGAGTCTTGTTTAATTTCATCACTTGGAAAGCAGAGTTAATAATAGCTCCCTCTGGAAACTGAAGCAGGTTAATATGGTTAAAGGTGTTAGCCTGTGCCTGGCCCATAGCTGGTGTCAATAAACATGAAGCCCTCCTTTGTCATTGCCCTCCACTCTCTAAAGTCTGATTTTAAAATGATTGGCTCTGTTGCATTTTTGATCCTGTAATTCTGTAATTGGAGCACTTTCCTGGTGCTGAATCCACACCCAAGAAGCCTTATTTTCCCCAAGACTCTGCCTTAGCAGACACTAAACTCAGACAATACACACTCTTTCCAGTCGCTGAAAGGGATATGGCTTTGGAGTAATAGGGGGAAAATATATCATGAGTAATATTAACAAGAAACCTCCATAAAAGTTGGCCCATAGTTTCTGAAATTCTTGTGGTTTATCATCTAAATGGAAATTTGGTCTCCTTATGGTAGATGGCAGCATTTTAGGGCCCATCTTCTACAAATCACTAAGGATTATTGATGGAAAAAATTATAAGGTACCATTTCAGCTGAGGATAGAGACACTTAAAGAAATTTACCCAAGGAACATCAAGAAACAATGTAGTATCAGCAGGATGTCAAAGACCTCATAATTCCTCTTTGTGAGGCGGAATATGGAACTGAGAGGTTTCCAAGTGTCTATTAATTCAGTATGTTCTGAACTGATTGACACGGCGGCATGAATTGTCTGCCACCATCCGTCTGTGAATCTTTTATCTCGGCTGGCTTCTAGGAGAAATACATCTTGCCCTAAAGAAGTGAGTACCAGATTAGAATCTTCTGTCAAATCACTGTTTCTTTTTCTAACATCTCTGATTTTTTTTCCCTTCTGCTGCTGTTTGAAAATGAATAAAAGTAATTGGCCATTTGGTTCTTGGTTGTGAGATGCTTGAGGCCTGTCTCTTTGGAACGCGAGGCTTTGCCTGCACTCTATGAAGTTAGTGACTAGAATTACCAAACTGGAAGAGAAATGAGTGACCATTTGATCTGGTCCCCACCCGGCCCCTCTTTCATAGATAATTAAAGACACAAAATTGCTGTAGAGGCAGTATCAAAACTCAGGTTCTCTGGCTCCCAGCTCAATGTCATTTCTATACACCTCTGTTCATCTTGAGACTAAGTACTTTAGTTTACATTCTAAGAGTATACAGCCAGTTTATAGAAAGTTATTCTCACCACTCATAGTTCATGGACTCTGTCAATCAGAGCCCTAAGTCATTTTTCCCATGGGCAACTTATCATGCCTTATTCTATGTGAATGGGAGTTAGAGTAGACTCAGTCGATCAATAGGACCAATTTTTATGGAGGGGTCTAGTTAATATGACTCATTATATATTTTATTTATCAATTTGTTCAAGGCTATATCTCTATTGGCGACTGGAAATAGTGTGAAAAAGGAAAGCTTGTCTCTATTATAATCAGCTCCTTCTTCTATATTACCATTGCTTTAGTTCTGGCCTCATAATAAAATACTATGCCTCTGTCCCCCATCATTTATCCAGTCACCCATTCATTACTGTTACGGGCTCAAGAGGTATATTGGTATCCAAATTCTCCCATCCTCTCCATGGCTCCCTGACAAATGGAACACTCAGAAGGAACAATATGCCAATCATAGAGAAAATGCTTCTTTAGTGTTGGTTCATCAAGTGATCCACTGGGGTTCCATGAATACAGAATTTGATTCAGCACAGAAAGAACCTTTCACTTTACAGCTATTCATAACTGGAAAGAGAAACCACCTTGTGAAGTAGAGGACTCCGAGTAAATGGGAACCACCTCTCCAGTGGGGTGGACATTCGGTTGTTAGTGTGCCAAGAGATAACTTTTTGAAGTCAGGCAGAAGAGGGTTTAATCTGCACATTCCTACCTTGAGACTTTGTATCAATTACTTAGGCTGTGCTAGGATCACCTGGGAGCTTGTCAGAAATGCAGAAACTCGAGCCCCACCCCAGACCTACTGAGTCAGCGTCTAAATTTTAACAAGGTCCTCAGGCCATTCCTATGCACAGTAGAGTTTGAGGAGCACCAAGGTAGGCTTTCTAAACCTTGGCTTGGTTATTTACTTATTTTAAAAAGTGATAATATCTCCCTCTTAGGTGTGCTTCAGTGATAAATTAGAGCATGTTAATAAAGTTTTTAGCAGAGTACCGAACAGTTAATAAATTCTGCATGCTATTATTAGCTTTTCTATAGATGAATCCAGCAATGGGTTGGAAGTTTGACTGAATTACTTCCACAGTCTCTATATTACTCTAAGACTATATGATTCTATAGTTTTATTTCACATATTTTGACATTTTGGGGTCAAATCATTACTCCAACTCCCACACCGAGACTATAAATATATTTGGGAAAATCATGTTATATTATATGTCTGTTAGGCAGATGTTCTTCCTGTCCCCCCACACCCACGTAATAAAGAGACTGCATTAAACATGCTTGACAGCATTTCACTTCATTCATCCATAAATCTGAGTTTGGTGGGGAGTGAGAGCATGTTGGAGCCACATTCCATTAATTTTACTTAGTCTGGGAACCAGAGATCCTCCTTTCTTGCTGCTACTGAGAGTTCCTATACTGTCTACAATCTATCATTCTCTAGTTGAAATTTACATTTGTCATGCTTAATGCAAAGCATTGTGTTCAGGGCTGTGCAAGAAAGAGAAATTTAAGAAGAGTTGATCTCAAAGAATCCCCAGGAACAGAAACTGGATGACATCACTCCTCTGCTTAAATCTTGCAAATGATTCGCTATTGTTCTAAAAGTTCCACCATCTTTACAGGACCTACAAATTCCTACCCGATTTGACCCCTATCTACTTCCATAGTCTTAGTATATAACCTCTTTCCTCTTGTGTCAGTTGTCTATTCTGTGTAACAAACTACCGCAAAATCCCATGCCTTAAAATAATAAATATTTATTATCTCACACAGTTTTGTGGGTTAGGAATCCAGGAGCGGCTCACCTGGGGAATTCTGGCTCAGGATTTTCATTCAGTTGCAGTCAAGATGTCATCTGGTGTTGCCGTTATCTGAAGGCGTAACTGGGACTGGAGAATCTACTTCCAGTGCAGCCGACTCATGCCCCTGGCAAGTGAACGCTCCTTGTTGGCAGGAGGTCTCAGTTCTTCTCTACGTGGTCCCCTCTATAGGACTACTTGAGTATCCCCACGGCATGACAGCTGTTATTTCCCCTGACTGAGTCATCCAGAAAGGGTGTGGTACAAACTGTAATGTCTCTTTAACCTGGCCATGAAAGACACACATTATCATTTCCAAAGTATCTTAGTGATTATACAGATTCACCCTCTTTAATGCAGGAGGAAACTACACAAGAATGTAAATAAATACCAAGAGACTAGGATCATCAGAGATCATCTTAGAGACTGACTACCACACCTCTCATTCTCTGAGTATTTCATTTGGTCAATTCATATTGACGTCTCAGAAGTGCCGTGCTCCCTTGTCTCCCAGACATTACACATAGTTTCCTCTGCGTACATCTAGGCTGACCCCTTCTCATCCTCCATTCCATATGTAAGATACCATTTTTTCTTGAGGCATCTTTCCTAAATCTTTTCCCAGGAAGTGTAGGGGGCCCTCCTGTAAGGGCCCAGTATCTCCCACAACCCAACAGTTTTCACAGTAGATGTTATTTTCTGTTTTGACAGTCCTTCCTGCTAGAGTTAAATAGCATTAGGATACCATTCTATTCCTAGAAATGTGCACTGTCCCTAGAATTTAGTAGATTTTCATAACTACTGAGCATCTCATAAATGGAAGCATGGTAAAAACCAGAGGTGATAAAATTAGGTTTGTCTTTAAAAATGGGTAAGACATGGAGTACGGGGAGAAAAGAAAGGATATGCAGTATGTGGAGAGGGATGAGGACTGCTTTGAGCAAAAGTATAATATCACTCTTCACTAGGGCCTGAACATGTTCAAGCTCTTAAACCCACTGCTCAAGACACTCTACAACCTACCCTCTGTCTTTTTCTTCACTCTTTTTCTTAGTTTTGGCAATGTGAGTAAGAGATGTTTTAGTCCATCTTTAATAACTAAGGTAAAGAGGTTTTATCTACAGAGATAGGAATACAGAAGAGAGAGAAAGGAGAGGCAGAAAATGAGATAAGAACAGAGGGGTGGCTGAACAGAGGGCAGAAGGGGTGATGCATGGCCGATATACTTTGGCAAAGCATAGGATTCAAATAGAAAAATGATTTTTCAAAGCCTGTCTTTAAGTTATGAGCTCTGACATTCTCCATCTGAGATTACAGAACCTTCTAATTAGAGTCGGCACATCTCAGATCTGCTTGAGACGATGATCAGAGCTAGTATCTCCTGGCTCCTTCTCTCTCGTCATCATCTGACACCTGACTGCCTGGGCCTTCCGCAGGAGCAAGGGCCAGGATGCTGCACGGCCTCTGATATCACTGATTTGTAGGCGCTCTGAATGCTGCAGTGATCTCTGGAGGTATCAGATGATCTTAACTGGAAATGTTGGAGAATTAACTTCTCTGGCGAACATTATGACCCATGAGATACAGCTTAGAAGATAATGACTAAACAGATCAGTTGCTTTCCCTTCCTCTTTGTTCAACCCTGAATAATGGTTCTGATACCTAGATGATTCTGTGCCACCTCTCCAGAGACATCCTACACGAGCGAGTCATAGCTGGATGGTCTTGTGAAGTTATGGGTCACTCAGTGACTCCATCTGCTATTGGCTTTTCCTTTGTCTCTGCTGGCCTTCCCTTCCCCTCACCTTTTCTTTGGGGTGGAAGACCCAAGAAAGTATTAGAATCTAAGTGTTGTCCTAGGCTCTTGTGTTGGAAGGAAAGAGACTTTTCAATGACCCGACTAAATGCAGCTCTGTGAAGAAAGTCCAAGGAAAATCGGGGAAGTTACCGTCATTGTGAAGAAAGGAGAGCACAAAGAGACAGACCCTGGAAGGTCCCAGAGTGGAAGCTGGGAAGGGTTTTATCTGTAATAAGAAGAGTTAGCTTCAAAAGACTTTGCATATTGTACTTCAGCATGGGAAATAATGAAAGAAAAAGGGCCAAGTCTTGTGTTGTTCATAGGGCTTCTGCATGTGACACTCAGTGCCTTAAGGACTCATGACATTAGTACAAGGAAACAGGAATACCCATCCTTGATTTGTTGGCAGCTCACGGTGTGACCTTAGGACATGTCACTTCCCTACTCTGCACTTGGTGTTTTCTTTCTTTTTTTTTTAATTGGGCTTAATCAAGTAAGTAAGTAAGATTCCTTATAGCCTGAATTTTCTTTCTTTGTATGTTTTACAGCCTCCAAATGCCCAAGATTAACATCTGTATGGCTAGGCTTTAGATGTGTTTCAACTAATAACTCAGATGCAATGAGTAATTTCTTCTCCAGAGCAAAATGGGCTTTCAGTAGGGTCAAATGCACAGCACTGCTTTCCATCCTGGCATGCCATTCAGGAACACCCAAGGAAATAAAAGTATGAGAGGTCTTATGTCGAGACCTAATTTCACTCCCATTTAAAATTCAACAGGAACATGATTAAGAAGCAGGGCGCTGGGAACCTAAGCCAGCAACTGACAAATTTAAACCAGCCCGTCCACTCCACCACAGCCAAACACATGCGTGGAGTCATCTTGCTGCCTTTTCTCTCCCCTTGCTTTCTTTATTTTCTTCGTCTCTGAGAGGGAGAGATTATGAATGTAGTGGAAAATAGGGGACATTCAATGTTGGCTCTGAAAAAATTGGTCAAGTAAGGGCATATTATTGGTTTACCTGATTAATGCAAATTTCCAAACCCCTCAAAAGCTTATAGAGATCGTAACTACCTCTGAAACCAAAGTAAATGGAATTCATTTTTCCAGCTTCTCAACCTTGAGTATCCTCAGAGTTGTTAGAGCAGCTTAAAGCAAAGCATTAGAGAATCCAAAGACCTGGATTCCAGTTCTGTCTTTCTTACTGAGTGGCCCTAGGCGTATTCTTTTACCCTCCGGCCTCAGTATTTGTCTTAAGGAAATGGGAGACTTTTTCACAACAATTTTCAAATTTAATACCAGGCTTATTGGCATTGATATTCCTTGAGACCTGCAGTCCTCCCTGGGGTGACGAAAGCTGTTTTAGTTATGTTAAAATTTCTAGCTGAGTAAACACTGGTGGAGGCCTATGTTGGAAAAAGTACTGCTCCAAGTCTTTGATTTTATAGACATAGTAACTCCTAATTTTTTTGCGTTTCCCTTTGTAAGGTAGGGGGCTTCATGAGAGGTAGGTGAGAGTGCACTTGGTTAGTCAGACCCCCATTTCTTTCACCTGTCCAAGAAAAACAGAAAAAAATCAAGAACCACGAACTTTTTAAGAACTTCTCTCTCTTTCAAAGAGGCAAAGGCAGTGTGGGATGAAGATGGAATGGGTCCTCAGGAGAACAGTCAGAGAAGATAGTGGGGAGGTGAGGGAGACAAGATGAAAGCTAGGAAAGCTTTCTTCACAGGAGACATTTAGGCCGTCCAACTACATGTCATTGTACTTCAAATTAAGTGCTGTAAATTATCCATCAGCCAAAAGGAGAAAAAATTCTTATCATTCCTGCAATGTGGACTCTCACTGTGAAGTCCATGGAGCACTTGACTAGGGAAAACAAGATTTGGATTTGAGTAGTAGCTCCTTCACTCTGAATGGAGAGTCTCAGGTTACTGCACTCTCAGATATTCATCAAGGATCTACAAAGTGCAAGACTGCTGCTAGGTTGGAGCTAAGGTTGAGTAAGACATGGGTTCTGAACTCAAAAAGGAAGCAGAGAAAATAAAAATTTTAAAGAAGCAAAAAATGAAACTGTCATGAATTAAGTGCTATAGTATAAGGGAACCACAAAGTAGTATGGAAACCTAGTGGACAAAATATAGGAAGATTCTCAAGGAAGACTTCCCTTGGAGGAGGCAATGTGAAGTCTAAAAGCACACAGTCGTTAGCCAGACAAGAAGCGGGGAGCACAGATGAGTGACGCATGGGTAGAAGTGAGGAGAAGATTCAATCTGGTTGAAACACAGAATCTCATGGTCTGAGATGGGGTGTAAAATGGGCCAATGTGAGAATCCAATAAAAATGAGACTAGAATAACTAGTACCAATATTCAGATCACAAATAGTCAATAGTCTTCGATCACAAGTAGTCAAGTGTATGAATTTCCCTGTGAGGACCAAGCAATCATTAAGTTTCAACTCTCAGGGGGGGGAAAGTGCTGTGTCAGACTTTCATGTTGCAACACTCAGTCTGTTGTGTATTGGATGGACTGGATGAGAGCAGACCCAGTATACAGAAGTTGGTTAGGAGGCTCACAATGATGGCAGCTTGGAGCGGGATGGAAGTAGTGGAAGTGTGTTTTCAGGATTTTAAGAAGGGAGAATCTACAAGAGATGGTGGCTGATTGGATGTTGGGCTGCAGAGGGAAGGAAAGATTTATCTCTTGGACGACTGGATGAATAAGCAGGGGCTTTCCACTGAACCAGATCACCCAGGAAGAACTAGAGGGGGAAAAACGGAGAGATGAGCAGTAAGAAGGCCAGTTATGGATATGCTGAGTTTGGAGACCCTGTGGATTATCACAATGGTGATGTCAAGTAGGTAGATGGGTATGTCTCGAACTAAAATTCAGAGCCACACAACATAGAAAACAGCCAGGAGAAAATATCTGGTGAATCATCAATTCATAGCTGTTCTTGTATCTCAACTTTAATAAAATGGGGATAATATTATTTACCTATTTACTTTATGAAATTGAAGTGCAAACTGAATGAAGTAGTGAACTTG